>NC_135312.1:124082386-124726970 GCF_048772815.1 Callospermophilus lateralis | reverse complement strand
ACTCCTGGACACAGACTCAAAGAGGATGCCCCTGCTTCCCAGGGAGCCAGCCAGAGGGATGGGCAGGGAACACTTCTCATCTCTCTTTATTCTGCCTCGCTCAACGTCAGGCTAGAGAGATGTGTGTCAGATTCCCCTACAAGGTGAGTAATTAAGAGAATTACAGCATTGGAACAGACTCAAGCCCTGATGCTTGCCATAGTCTGGGGGTGCCAGACCCAGATAGGCAGCTCCTCCATGAAGAGTGCCCACCTCTCCTTTGCCTCCGCAGCAGAGACCATGCGCATGTGCACCAAATCCCATTTCATTTTCCTCTTCCTGAGCACATGGGAGGACTCCACTCTCAGTCTAGGTAACCTGGGGCCATGTGATGTGTCCTGGACAATGGGATCTGACAAAAGCGAGAAGGACCACCTCTGAGCCTGGTCATGGACACCCTGCAGGAGAGTGTCCACCTCGCTATTCTACAGCGGCACATTCTTGCAGACCACAGAACTCGGATGGCACCGCTACAAGATGAAGAAGGGCCATGCACCCTTTGGCAGAGAGCTGGCGTTGTGGGCAGGGAGTAAACCCCTGCTGTGCTGACCCACAGCAATCCCAGGGCCACAGGTCGCCGCAGCGGAGCTCTGATCACCCAAACATTAGCTCAGACTGAGAGAAACGTTGCTCCCATCTTTCCAGAAACCCTACCCTCAGGTGTTAGGCTTCCTCCAGAATCCACCTCCTTCCTCTTAACTGTGTATTTTACAAACTTTGAATTATTCATCTCAAATCATGCCCCAAAGGTAGAAGTGAACTTCAGCAGAACAGCAACAGTCCAGCAAGAGAGAGAGAAACATTGGCACCCTAAATCCAAACGCCCAATTTTCCCTCCCTGGTGAAGAGTGGGCTCACAATTTATTCTCCCAACATTGCAACAGGTAAATCACAAATACACACACACTCACACCCACAGACACACAACCCCCAAAGGGCTAATGCGGTCAGACCAGGAGTCACGAACTCAAACATGGAAAGGGTCACACAAGTCACACCCACAAGGTTGTGCCCAAGACCACAGTGGGCGAGCAAAGTGGGCGGGCACTCTTGTCTGCCAGAAGCAGCTTCCGGCCAGTCTTCCAGCAGTTACCGTGCAGGCTGCGGGTCAATTGCTTAAGAGAAGATCAAAATCCAGGTTTCTGTATAAATGCCCTAGAACTTCAAAACTTGGCAACTACCTCAAATTAAAAACCAACACTTTACCTGACCAGCTGAACTGCCCCGAAACCTGCCTGTGTCCTATCGGGCTACCAATTTACATCCTCTCTTCCAACCCTGTGTGGCTGGTTTCACTCCTGTTCGACAGAGCACAAGGCCTCCTCTCTGCCATGAAACTCTACATAATTATGCCGAGGGATGCCTTCCCTTCATCACCAATTCTCCCCATCCCCAAATTCAAATTGGGCCCCTTCGGCCAGAAATAAGAAGCCAACCCATGGATAGTCTTCTTTATCTTGACGGTGGCTCCTTTAGTTACACCAGAGCCGGCCTCAAGCTTTCAAATTACCATATGCAGGAACCCCATTAAACTCTTAGCCTGGCCCTGCCCTGGCTGCGCTCTCTTGGGGGCAAGAGAGAAGGACATTAGTCATGATGGCCCACACTGACTCCCCTCTCCCTCATTCAGATATTCCTGGGAGCAGCCACCTGCAAGTGTGAAATAATGGCCAGAAATTAGAACTACATTTCTGTGCCCGAAATACCATTTTTCTGAGAACAAGCCTAGCTAGCTTTTAGAAGGATCAAATAGAATTTGAAAATCACCCTGCTTTATGTGGCAAGAGCTTTAAGAATATCAAATATTTCTTACCATTTGCAAGCAAATGGGTCAGAAGATTTTCCCGCGATTATCTCTTCCAGAAAAGAGCAGTTTGAAACCAGAGAAAATGGGTGTTGCCAAGGGAAAAAAAAAAAAAACTGCTCTACGAGAACAAGACCCTGAGATATCTGAAAAATCGACGTAGAATAACTTTCTTCAGTGGCACATGTGGGTTCCAAACACAAGAGAAGCACATTTTGAGCAGAAAGCTCTTTTCAAAGCACAAATATTGGGAAAATAGACCAAAACATCAGAGCATGCTAACACAGCTGTGTTTGCCCACCCCTACCTCCAGCCAGGCTGTTGGATTTAACCTGGCATCTCAGGGGTGAAAGGCATCCGCATTCAATTATTCAATCTCTGTGCCTTCTCTACTGCTGGTGTTATCGCTGTTAATGTTGGATACAGTAAACTGACCTCTTATTAAAAATTGCAGCCCACGGAGAGGTTTTAATCATCTTTTGGAGTTTTGAACTCAATGTGTTTTCAGAGAGCTCTGATTTATATTCATTCCAAGGAAGAACATGCCCAGCCACCGGCTCTGAGCATGGCAGGCTGATCCTCCTGGGGAGGTCACTGCCCCGCCCCAGCCGCAGTGTAACATGTAAGAGCCATAAGAAACTCCAGGAGAATGTATTTATTAGTACTGGGGGGCAAGGGGAAAGGCTCACAGGATGTCAGATTTCCAGTCAGTTGGGTCTGCAAGTTACAGCATTCAGCAGACTATTTTGAGCATCCTGAGTCACCTGAGAGTGAAGGGACCACAGAAGTTGTCAGGGAAGTCGAAAGCCTCGGGTTGTCATCAGGATAATGAGCTGGCGCCCTGGCTGCACTGGTTATCTGAGGCCTGCATCTCGAGGCCCAGGGAGTTTACAAGAGAGGCTTATGATGCAGTGTCAGCGTGTCCCTAGTTAGGGCCTGAGGGTACAACCGACTGAGCATCAGCATCCAATAGATAACAACAAAAGCCATTATCTCTCTCCCGGCTGGGCTGCCAAGTGCAGGGGCCAGGATCGCCTGGTGTTTGCAGTTTCCATAGCAGCGCTGTTTTGTTCTAGCTGGCAAAGTACACGGAGAGGACAGGATAAACATTGCAGGAAATGACAGGAACAACCTGAGTCCTGAGCCGGGATCTCGTGACAGGCTTGGCCCTTTGCAAGTCAAGGATGGACGGGAGGAAGGATGCTTTTCAAGAGATGCTTCCTCGGGCAGGGGGCCTGGATGGGTATGGCCATCCATCTGAAGCCAGAGCTCTGGGCCTCATTTCCCAGAGAACTAGAAAAGCATATGGTGCACTCAGAATGCCGTTCAAATGCTGTGGGAGCCCCCACATAGGCCTCCTCTGCCTGCAGTTCTCTGTAGCCCTTGCTCCTCTCCCACCTTAGTGCCACATGGCCAGGGAAGGGCCTCAGAGGTCCTGGTCACTGAGGCAGAGTGGCATGCTCCATGCCTTGTGTGAGGGACTGCAGAGAAGCCCAAACCTCCACCCTTGCACTAGAGACCCGGGAGGAGACGGAGGTGATCGAACGCTCCATTACACACAAGTGTTATTTGCCACAAAGTCAGAGGAAAGAAGCCCCAGTCCCAGCCGTAGGTGTTAATGACCTAGGACATGATAGGTCATGTACTATCATGTACCTGATAAAAATTGAACCAGTCATGTCAGAAGAGGAAGCAGGATCCTCTCCCACACTCAGGACGTCCAGCAATCTCTGGATATTACAACACTGAACACCTCAGCAGTATTTTGAAATGCCTCTCATTTAAAGATTCTTCTGAATGTTTATGCCTTTCTCTCTTCATCATCATTTCGAGCTGACAAGCGGGAAAAATGAGAAGAGCCATAAGTTTTCTGTTTGCAAAAACGTCATAAATGTCAGATTAGGGGTGAGAGGTCATGAGCTTCCTCTGGGTCCTAGCCACAAACCCAGGCCACAGGTCTAGGTGATGTCCCTTTGTCTCTGCCCTGAGCGGACTCCCAGGATTTAATGCAAAAACCTTGGCTGCCCCTCTCCTCCCCATCGCAGAACGCAGCTGCTCTAATGTCATTCTCCTCTGTATGGATCAAGCCAAACGCATCCTGCATAACCTAAAGCCCTTCCCTGCCTGCATAGTGTGCATCTGTACTTTGGGGCTAATGGCCTCGAATGGTTTTCATTTAGGTGAGCCAGAATATGTTATGGTCTCAGCTAGATCTAAATGTCAAAATTAAAAAGGATCAGAGGATAGAGCAGAGATGGAAGAAACTGGGGCAAATCCGAGTACCAAAACCGGCCCCGTCAACAAAGGACTGATGTGCTAACAATTGGCCTTAGCTTTGATTGAAAGCCAGATTTCATTAGTCTTTGTTTCTCCAAAATCATGACCAGTTGCCAGGCACGTTGTAGGTACTCAGCGCTATGTGTTGAAACTAATGATATTCCCTGGGCTCTGGCGTCAGAATGAAAAGAAGAATCTGGAATGTAGTTAAAGCACCTGAGGCTCCCACTGCTCAACCTTGGACTCCCTCCCCCTGAGACCTGGTGGGGAGCCCAGCCTCTGAGAGCCCCTGATTTCATGGGTCACTGTCCTGTTTCTCTCCCACTGATGCTGAAAACCAAGGTAGGTCATGCCTTGGGGAGGGAGGGTAGAGGCAGCAATTTCTGCCCTGAGTTCCAGACAAGGTGAGGATTTATTCTTCCCAATTATGAATTTAAGAGGAGAATAATCCCTCGGGAAACAAGGATGTCACTATGGACATTGCTTCATGTTCATGCACGACCCTCTGAGTTTGCACAAAGGACTCTCAAGACCAACCGGGTGGGATCAGATCAAAACATAACCAAAAGCCCCTGACATTAGGAGCATACAGTTAAATATTAGCCATCATTCAATAACCGCCACACACTGTGCTAACAGGTTACAGACACTGAATTTATTCTTATTTATAAGAATTTATTCTTACAAAGGGACAGAGCTCAGAGAGCTGAGTAGCTCGCCTTGAATCACACAGCCTGCAAGTGGTGGGACCCAAACCAGGATGGGAATCTGACTGACTCCCAATTCCAGGCTCGCTCCTTGCCATTCCATTAAGCTGTCCCCTCCAGCCTAAGGCAAGAGACAGGACGCACTGTATAAATGATAAATGAGTCTACAGAAGAGTCTCAACCGCCACTTCCGACAGGCAGGAGGGGAAAAATGCATTTGAAATGCTCTGAGTTTCCTTCAGTATTTTGGAAATAGATAAAACATTTACAGGTTTCAAAAATCAAACAATCTACAGAGGTTCAGAGTGAAACATTTTATTCCCACCCTGCCCCCAGTCAGCTCTCCAAAACGGTCACCGCGTTATTGGGTGTTTAAATGAACCTTCGGTGTTCCGTCATGCAGATAAGGCACCCGTGGGTGTGGATTTTCCCTCTTGTTTGCCGGAGAAGGCGAAGCATTCTACATGCTGTTCTGCGCTTTGGGTTAGGAGGCAGGGTTCTCCACTTGCCGTTTCATTTCATCAAAGACTCGTTATCTTTCCAAGACAAGACTGCTTTACCAGTTCCCTGTCGATGGGTGCTTGGATTGTTTGTGATCCTTTGCCTCCAAAGATGATACCACAGTGAATAGCTTTGAACATGTGCCATTTCACATTCATGCCAGTGTATCAGTTACCGTAAGGGGATGACTTGATCCAAAAATATATGTATTTGCAGTGTTGATAGATATCAGCAGCTCACCCCCAGGAGGAAAGGTACCAATGAACATTTCACTAGCAGTATGTGGCCTCAACAATGGAGGGTACTGTCGAAGCTTTGAGCTCATTCCATCTAAAAGCTGAACAAAATGCTACCCCTGTGATCAGGCTTGGTGGTGCATGCGTGCAATCCCAGAAACTCAGGAGGCTGAGGCAGGAGGATTGTAAGTTCGAGGCCAGCCTCAGCAATTTAGCAAGGCCCTAAGCAATTTAGCAAGACCTGTCTCAAAATAAAATATAAGAAGGGACAGGGATGTGGGGATGTGGCTCAATGATTAAGTGCCCTGGGTTCAATCCCTAATACCAAAAAAAAAAAAAAAATGCTATCTCTATGTAGTTTTTATTTTCCTCTCTCATTATTATGAATAATGCATGGATCTTTCTGTGTGTTTAAAGGACTTCCATGTTTCCTTTGGGGGAACTTTATTTTCATATGCATTGACCATTCTGTCCTATTGCTATTGTTTTCCCCATTTACAAATAAGAACACTGAGGTTTAGAAGGCAGAAAATCCTGCTGGGAGACACAAGGTCCTGAAGTGGGGGGGGGCGGGGGGGCGGGGCGGAATTGAAACCCAGACCCTGAATTTAACCACCAACACATACTGTCCCTTATTATATTTAAAAATAAACTATTAGTGGAATTATTTGTTCAGAAAGGGTGCAAAATGAGATTTCAGTTGTCTCTTGATATGTTTTAATAAGTTTACATAAAAGATTGTACTAAAATTCTCCAGAGAGATAGAACCAATCCAAGACAGAGAGATCCAGATAGAGATGTGTGAGACAAGATTCACAGGGGGGATTGGAGCCAAGAAGTCCCACTCTAGGCGTCTGCAAGCTGGAGAACCAGAAACACCGTCACGCAGTCCAAGGTTGCAGGCCCAAGGGCCCAAAGCCGCTGCCATAAGTCTCAGAGTCCAAAGGCTGAAGGGTCAGAAGTCCAGGTGACCGTGAGCAGCAGGAGAAGGGCTTCCCACTCCAGGAGGGGTGGGCACATGGAGTCCACCCCTCTCCTCTGGCCTCCAGTCAATTGGATGGTGTCCCCCCACACTGAAGGCACATCTCCCCGACTCAGTCCACCAACTTACAAGCCTCTTCCAGAGGAAGAGAAACGCAAAGGCTGAGAATCGTCCTGATGGCCTGCCTGGCCTACGGTGCTCTCCTCTGAGCTACCATCTTAGCAGTGGGGTGGGGTGTTGATTGACAACCCCGGGCTCTACACAGCTTCACAGACACACCCAAAACCAATGCCTCACCCGCCACCCAGGCATCTCCCTCCATCCAGACAAGTTGACACCTAAAATTAACCATCACAAAGACCCCAGATGATCTTTGAGTTCCAGCAGACTCGTGTCCATAACAAAAATTCTAAAGCAATGGTAGAAAAACCAGGAGGATATGTGTAAGGCTGATCGGCAAGGCCTAGTTCACCTACACCCACTGGTTTGAGGGTTTCAGGGACTGTATTCAAGGGTCACGTGTAGAACTTGCTTGAAGAAGTCGTGTACTATAATTACGAAGAAGCCTGCCATCTGCAACAAATGTAGAAGGATCAAAATCAGAAACAAACATCTTAACTTGGCTAAAGATTGGAACAATATAACTTGCCAAACCATTTATTCATTATGTGTTCATTATTTCTACATTCTTACTACATTTTTTTATTTAGAGGTAGAAAAATACAGATTTAAAAGGTTGGGTGCACTTTGATTTCTGTTTGGCAATTCTTCAGTTCCAGGGGAGCTGATTCTATCAGGGGAACACCCAGGGTTTTCCCTGTCAATCAGCACTTCCCACCCTCTAGTCCAACGATAAGCTCAGAGGGAAGCATCTGGGCTAAGGAGGCCTGTCAGCCTGATTCTCAGGGCTTTGCATGGAACTGCAGGGTCAGAGTATTTTCTCTTCTTCTGGAAAGAGTGAAATAAAGTCCTTTTTGTTACTGTAAGGAAATTCAGAGGGAATAAAATTGTTTAAATTAAAGGAAAACTTAGAATCCTAATGATTCTGTGCACCTTTGGATCAACCTCACACAAATCCCAGTTTATTTATAGACAATTCAATGACATGAGCCTATAACATTTCTCTACTGCTCAAGAGAACTTGAGGACTTTCTAGTGATTTAAAATGAAGAACTGAGGGCTGGGGCTGGGGCTCAGCTGTAGCACACTTGCCTGGCATGTGTGAGGCACTGGGTTTGATTCTCAGCACCGCATATAAATAAAGGTCTATCAACAACTAAAAGATGAAACTAAAAAATTAAAAATATACATATTGTCTTAAAAAATGAAGAACTGATATGGGCTGAGCTTGTTGGTACATGTCTGTAATCCCAGAGACTTACTTGGGAGGCTGAGGCAGGAAGATCCCAAGTTTCCGGTCAACCTGGGTAATTTAGCAAGACCCTGCCTCAAAACAGAAATAAAAAGGAAAAGGGCTGGGGATACAGCTCAGGGGTAGAGCACACGTAGGTTCAATCCTCAGGACAGAAAAAATAAAATGAAATTATATGGATGACTTCCTGGTGCCAACAGTGTTTGAGTTGGACCTGGAGAACATGTAGGAATGGGGTGTCTGGAGGCTATGGTAAGATGGTGAGACGCCCTAGGAAAGAGGGGATCTCAGCACAGGAAGAAACCCCTGGGGAAGCCTCTTCCTTTATACAACCAAATAATCACAGACTGTTTGTAACCAGGCCCAGTAATTAGCTTGTTGCAATTAACTATATAAGCTCCATCCCTTGCAATTTTTTTTCTCTTTTCACCTAACTCCTGACTTTAGTCTAAACAGGAAGTAAATCTTGTTCCAGGTGTTCAGGTAAATTTGCCTTTAAGACTTTAGCTGAGGGTTGGGGCGGTGGCTCAGTGGTGGAGCTCTTGCCTAACATGTGCGGGGCACTGGGTTTGATTCTCAGCACCACATATAAATAAATAAAATACAGTTTCATTGACAACTAAAAAATATGAAAAAAAAAAAAAAACTTAGCTAATACTGTTAAGGAAGATTCCTTCAACCTTTAGTTCCATTTTTGAAGAAGATGATAAGGTTTCCGGTGTCACTTGCTGCTGTCTAACAACATCACTACAACCTTGGTAATTGAAAAAACATTCGCCTACTACCTCGTGGTTTCTGTGGTCAGGAACCTGGCATGGCCTAGCCGACCTTCTGCTTAGGGTTTCCCAAGCCACCAAAATGGTGTTGGTGGGCCTCCAAGCTCATCTTAGACTCAGCCAGGGAAGGATCTACTTTCAGTCTCACACAGATTATTGGCAGAATGCAGTCAGGCCGTAAGTCTCTGGGGTGCTCTACCGCTGAGCTATATCCCCAACCCTTTTTATTTTTGTTTTGAGACAGGGTTTTGCTAAGTTGCCCAGGTTGGCCTGAGACTTGGGATCTTCTTGTCTCAGTCTTTAGTTTTTTGCTGGCTATTAACCAGAGGTGGCCCTCAGCTTCTACAGGCCACCTGCGGATCCTGCCACATGGGGCTCCTCAGCATGGCTTCTCATATCTTCAAAGCCAGCAAGGGACAGACTCTGCAAGGTAGGAGCTTCAGGAAGCCCCACCCCTGTGGGACCCAGGGCACTGCTGTCTGAACTCTTGAAATCAGGTAATGGACGTCCCTCACACGCACACACTGAAACCAAAGAGGCAACCGTCATGACCTACAGGGTCCTTATTCCCTCATCTTGAAGAACAGCACACATTCACAGCTGAATTGATCCGTGGTCCAGTCCTATAGAATTTTAGAAGTCCAATGGCCTTCCTTCACTTCCTCCTGTCTCTACCCCTTAGTTCAAACTGGTACGGCTCCTGCTGGGGTGGGTGCATAATTAGGAGCATGTTTCACACCAGATATGGAGATTTCCATATCAGATGGCTATTTGGCCATACTCTTAGTGGTCTCTTCTGGACAGGGTATCTCTTTTTTTTTTTTTTTTTTTTTAAGCAAAGACTGAGAAGTTTCCAGAAGTTTCAATTCTGCTTCTTTCTATTTAATGATCCTTTTTTCATTTCTTTCTTCTTGGATTTTCCTACAAGCAGGTAGGAAGAATTAAGTCTCTCCTTCAATGCTTGGCTTAGAAGTCTCAACGAAATACCTAATTCCATAGCTTACAAGTTCTACTTTCTACAAAACACTGGAACACAAACACAACCCAGCCAAGTTGCTTGCCTTTACCGGCACATTACATATGTAATTCTATATGATACATAATTAATATGTGAGGATTGCCTTTTCTCCAGTTTCCAAGAAAATGCTCCCCCCGTCCACCCGAGATCTCACCAGAAGGGTCGTTCCTATTCATATTCCTACCAACGTTCTGCTCATGGTTATTATGTATTCTCTAAGGAAATGGAACCTTTCCCCACAGCTCCCTTCTTGTCTCTCTGAGCTCTCACCAGAATCTCAGCCTTTTTCAGCAAACACCTCAAAATTCTCCAGCCTCTATTCTTTCTCTAGGTCCAAAACCACCTCCACAGTCTTAGGGACTTGTCACATTACAGCAGGCGCCACTTCTCCTACCACTGCTCCAGTTGTCATAACGGAGCGCCGTAGACTGAAGGTCTGAACATATATTTATTTTCTAGCTCTGGAGGCCAGAAGCCCACGTCCTGGGGGCCAGCAGGGCTAGGCTGTGATGGGCACTCTCTTCCTTTCTTGAAGAGAGCCGACTTCTTGCTGAGTCCTCAAGTGACTTAGAAAGAGCAAGGTTGGGTCTCCTTCCTCTTTTTATAAGGACATTCATATCCATCCTGGGGTCACTGCCCTCCTCATCTCATTTAAACCTAATTACCTCCCACTATGGTTTGGATATTAGTTAAGTGTGTCCTATTTGAGGTTCATGTGATTGAAAGCTTGGTCCGCCGAGGGGTGTCCCTGGGAGGTGGTAGAAACGTCATAGTGGGGCTACTCAGAGGTCCTTAGGTCACAAGGGTGTGCTCTCAGAAGGCAGTCCTGTGAGATCCTTGAGTTCTCACTAGGGGGTTGATATGGAAGAAATAAGCCCAGGCCCACCCAGCTCTCTCTGCTCCTGGTTTGAGATGTGACCATGTATGCAATTCTGTACCTGCTCTGCCATTGTTATCTGCTCCGTGAGGTGATGCAGCCAAGGAGCACCAAGAAAGTCTGCACTGTGACATTTGGGACTTTCAGCCTCCAAAACTGTGAACTAAATAAACCTTTTTTTTTTTCTTCATAAGTAGCCTGTGTCAGGTATTTTGTTGTAGTGACCAAAAGCTGCCCAAAGGCCCTACCTCCAAATACCATCACATTGGGCTTTAGGGCTGCAACACAGATAAACGTTCAGAACACAGCACCAGTGTCAGTTTATTAACGACCGTGCGAGTCTGCTGAGACTTCTATAACACAAGGACACAGACAGGGCCGTTGAAACAACAGAAATCCACTTTCTCACCGTTCTGGAAGCTGGTAGTTGAAGATCCAGTTGTCAGCAGATTTGGTTTCTCCTGAGGTCTCCCTCCCTGGCTTGCAGATGACTACCATATTGCTGTGTCTTCAGAGAGAAAACTCTGTACCCATATCCCTAGTGCCTCTTCCTCATCTCATAAGTGCCAGCCATAATGGATTAGGGTGCCACCCCTATGACCTCATTGAACCTTAATTACCTCTCAAAGACCCATTTTTTTTGTGTATGTACTGGGATTGAACCTAGGCCTCACGTGGGCCAGACAAGCACAATGCCAATGAGCTACGCCCCCAGCCCCAACCCTGTCTTTAAATACACTCACGTTGGTGGTAGGGATTCAGTGTATGGATTTGGAGAATCAATTCAATCATAGCGATGACACACCTTTACCAGACCCAGCCATGTTCTCCTCACCACACGCACAGCACGCTCTTCTACTCTGCCAGCTCTCTTCAACACATTCGAGCTCATTCCCAGGGGTGGCAAGAATTAGGGTTTGTTTGTAAGCCCATGGGAGATGGTGGCTTTTTCCCTGAGCTCATTCACAAGGCATGCATTTGTGTGTGTGTGTGTGTGTGTGTGTGTGTGTGTGTAAGCTCCAAGGCCTTGTAACAGAGATGATATATCCCCACTGAAGAAAAATGACAGTCAGAATAAGAAGACGAAGCCAATTTGTCACTTAATGCAAAACCTGATTGTGCGGCAACAACAGCCTCACACTGGGATTGATTACAAACAAGATGACACTTCCCTGCAGGCGGCCTCCCGCGTTATTATAAATAAATACCACTCGCTTTCGTATCTGCATTACTGCAGAGGACAGATTACACCTCAGCACCTAGGTGTACAGTAAATATCCCAGGATGACAATGGCCCTTCTCAACCTACAATAGGAGTTTTGCCTCATGTGACACAATTTCATAAATAAAATAAAGCCGTGGCACAGGGCCATGAGAACAGAAAATGAACGCAGAATTGGGCTGATATTAGGAACTCATTTCCATGAAGGGTGAGCTCTAAATTGTGGTGGGGCTTTGTTCAGCATAGCCTAGGGAGCCAGCCAGGGCAGTGTGCACCTGTGATCCCAGCCACCTGGGAAGCTGCGGCAGCAGGATCCTAAGTTCAAGGCCAGCCTCAGCAACTTAGTGAGACCCTGTCTCCTAAATTAAAAAGCGAACTGGCGCCCCTCAGAAGCTGGCTGGCATTCTTGCTGTCTCTTTGGCAGTGAAGCTCAGGAAAACCACCTGATCCTGAGAGTATTTCCTGAAAAACAAAAAACAAAACAAAAAAAATCAGAGTTCCATTTTCAAGATGGAAATAAATCTGTTAAACGTCTCGGATATCTCCTTGCCCTCGCCCTGACTGTTCCCAATCTGTCACCCTATGGCTTTCAAATAAATAAGTTATTTTAACCAAGGAAATACAGAGTGACTGTTTTCGATTTGTTTGCAGATGCCTAGCTCCGGTGCAAGGTTGAATTTGATCAGCCTGTGGAAAATGTATTTTTTTCATTTCCGTCCCTATCCACTCATTTTCTATCTTCCTCTCCACCTCTTCTCGACGTTTCCCTGTCGCCTCTCTTTCCATAAACACGGAGGGGCACCGGGAGGCGGGGGCCTCGGCCTTTTTCGGGCGTGACGCGAGTGCCCTCTGCTGTCCAGAACGGTGAACAACAGGAGGGTTCCGAGCCGCGGCGCGCGGGGAAGAAGCCTCCAGCCGGCTCCATCCCTGGGCAAACACTGCAAGTATTGTTAAAATGAATAATTTATTAAACCACAATTGTTTATTGACTGCCCTTTCATTATTTACTTTGCAGTTATTAAACACGCTCGCGGAGCGCCCGGTCAGCCCGGGGCCGACTCTGCGCCTTCCCGAGGCGGCCACGTCGCCGGCCCCCTCGCCTCCCTCCACTCCAGACGTTTTCGATCTCCTTTGGCAGGTCAGGGTCAAACTACAGTTGTTCCGTGATGACTTTATCAATTCTCAGTTGATAGACTCCAAATGAAAAAATGCCCGCTGCCGCCTCGCGGCTACTTAAGAAGGGGTTATTTGTGTGACGTCCTGTCAGTCGGGCAGGGGCTGTGACAGACGCAGGCCGTCAAGTGAAATGAGGAGAAAGATGTCTCTAATGCCTTTTATTAGTCTCTCTTCCTCACGTCAAGGAGCAGCCGACATCCAGCCTAGACTGTCCTTCCAAACCAGAACAGCCAAGAGAAGTCCCCGCTCCACTCAGAAGGGAGCAAGCAAGATCTGCTTTGGGCATTTATGCTAAAGATCACCTTTCACCTTGAGACCGGTCAAGGTCAGAAGCAGGGAGGGCAGGGGGAGGGGCTTTTCCCAAGAAGAAGATGTCCTGGCTGCAGATTTGAAGGGAAGCATCCATCTGTACCCACAGTGCCCTCTGCTTTTAAAGGACAACTTTCCACCATCCAGGATCTCAGGAATGTATGTGGTAGCCCAGGAATAAACAAATAAGCCTCTGGGCAAAGAAATTTCAAAAAAAAAGAGAAAGAGGAGGAGAAAATTCGGTTCTAAAACCCAAAATTTGGAATATTAAAAAATTTAATTTTTTCTCACAATGCTGATATTTGCATGCTTTGCACATCCAGAAGGTCAGAGAAGATGGGGTTCGGGTCCGGTTCAGGGAAGGACTTCATCAACAGGTGTGCCTAAACCAGCGCGTTTGCCAAGCTTGCCTGTAAGACACAGTTAAATGGTCAAGAACACTAAATTCAAAGTCAGTCTGGCTTTCTGACATGGGTTCCTGATGTGGCTTTCCCAGCTGTGTCATTTGAACATGTCACATACTCACCAAGCTTCAGTTTCCTTGTTCATAAAATTAGACTGAACTGGGCGTTGTGGTGCACGTCTGCAAGTCACACTACTCAGGAGCCTGAGGCAGGAGGATCACAAATTAGAGGCCAGCCTGGACAACTTAGCAAAACCCTGTCTCAAAATAAAAATTAGAAGGGGCTGGAGATGCAGCTCAGTGGTAAGGAGTCCCTGAATTCAATCCCCAGTATCACAAAAAATAATAATAATAATAATAAATTAATTTAACTGATAGTTATTCCTTCATAAAATTAAATTTGAGTTCGTGGCTTTGCTTTCTATTTTCACTCCTTTCTTCTTCAGGGTAGTCCCACTTCCTAAATCCTGCCTGCCTTCATTTCTTTATTCAGTAAACAGTTGTTGAATCCTTGCTATATTCTAGGTCCTATACTAGTCTTCAGCTACTCAAATCTGAAAAACAGAGTTCTCACCCTCCAGAAAAAAAGGCATGTGAGATACACACACACACACAAAGTTTGGATAAATGTCCCCCACAGGCCTAGCTGGCTTAGTCCCCAGCCTACGGCATTATTAAGAAATGGTGGAACCTTTAAGAGGTGGGGCCTAGAGAGAGGAAGTTAGGTCATGGGAGGTCTTCCCTTAAAGGGGCTTTAGCACTCTAACTACTCCTCTTTCTTTGCTTCCTGCTCCACAAATAAGGCTCAGCCCAGCCTGGTAGACACTGATTTGTTTTCTAAAAAACTTTTTCTTATTTGTTTATTTTTGTGTGGTGCTGAAGATCAAATTCAGCGCCTCACACGTGCTAGGCAAGTGCTCTACCACTGAGCCACACCCCTAGCCCTGTTCTGATTTTTTATCAAACTGCTTCCCACAGAGGGACCTCTCACCAGTATTGATTTCCATATGTTCCAGTTAATAGAATGAGAAATGGAGTACATACAGAAGCTTTATTACTGTTAGAAATTATTATAATTCTGAGTACATTATTATAATCTTTAAAAAACTGTTACAGTTGAAATATTTACTTTCAGTCTTTTCACTGTGCTTTGTTTAATGAGGATCAGTAATCACTCTGGTAACTCCAAGTAATACAGCCAGTTACCAAAAACAATGGTGAATACAACGATTGAGACATTTGCGGGGAATTATGGGAGTAGCAATGAGAAGTCCCCTAACCGCAGTTGTGTTGTGTTGTGTTGTGTTGTTTTTCTTTTTTGTCTGCCTTGCTATGTTGCCCAGGCTGATGGCAAACTCCTCCTGTCTCAGCTTCCCGATTGGGACTACAGCCACTGCACCACTGCACAGACCCGATCAGGTGTGGGAAGGGGAGAAGGGAAGAGAGGCAGGCCTCCTGGAGGCCTGGGTGGAGCCTTACAGCCTCTCCTCCCCTACTCCTGCTCAGCCCTCCTTTCCTTTTGTGCCTGGATACAAATACGTCCCACCATCCTGAAATAAGTGAGTGAGTCTGGACGCTGAAAATGTCCAAACGCAAGCAGGGGGAGGGTTGCAATTGAGACCCCCTCCCCCAGCACTTCAAGTCCACCCTCTATGATCAGAGGTCACATGGAAGCAAACTGCGTGATCAAAATCATCAATTTTCAGAAGATCTTGATTTCCTCAAAGCAAAGCAAGAAAAATTAGAAGAGGAAAAGAGAGAAGAGAGGAGGAGGGGGAGGAGGAGGAGGAGGAGGAGGGGGCAGGGAGGAGGAGGAGGGGGAGGAGGGGGCAGGGAGGAGGGGGAGGAGGAGGAGGGGAAGGAGGAGGAGGGGAAGGAGGGTGGGGAGGAGACAGAACCAGTCTCCCAGCAGGAAGGATCCTAATGAACCTTTATACAGAAAAACGCTCTCTTCCCATAATATATCTGTCCTTCTTGATCAGAATTTACAAAGAGCTCATCTCATAAACCCGAACACTTTTCATTATTTTTATCAGAGAAATGGAGGCCTCTTACACTGATAAGTGCTTTGCAATTCCCTGAGCAATGCTGCTCAGTGCAGGAAGCTTCTGCTACGTCCTCCACCTCCTTCCTCTGGTCCTTAAGGCCGTCTGGGGAGGATCATGAACACTGGGAACAGATTAGAATGGTGTGAGGTCAAGGAAATGGGTGGCCAACTGTTGGGAGAGACACCTACAGACGACACCCATGTCACCCTTTCAAAAGCACGTTTCACTCATACAGCAGCCAAAGGGTTTCTGATGAGCTTGGAGAGAGGGCAGTGAAGTCATGAGATTGTCTGACAGTATCCCTGTCCTCTGTGGGGATCTATTAAAGAACCAGGAAATGGGAAGAGAAGTCGGTGTGTGCTGAGTGTCAGGGAGCATCACTTTATGAGACTCTTCTTGAAGGGCCTTGGGTGCAGGTGGGCAAGGAACAAGCTAAATGCATGAAGAGTCACCTGCATCCAGGGTTACTGAGTCGGCCCTTTGTGGGAACTTGCTGAGACTTGGTGAGGTCCCAGGATTCTAGACAGAGCATCCTGTGGACTTGGCACCGTGCCAATATGTCAAACAGAACAACAGAGATTTGTGGCTTTTGTCTGCAAGCTCTGACGGATGGAGGTGTTAAATTCTTCACTTACTGGCAGGGGGAGAAGAAAGAACACCAAATCCCCCTGCCCCAATGTTTGTTTCATCGCACTTTTTATGGATGGTTTTGCTCTGGTTTGGAAAGTCGCTGAGACTCGGACCCTCCACGGGCCAGTAACGGGAATGTGAGGAGTCCCACACAGCTTTGCTTGTAATAAACCACGCTGATCCACGTGTCACCAGGGGCACGTTTGGTAACAAAACACAGACTTCCAAACAAGTGACAATAGTGCCTTCTGCTCGCATGGTGTCTATTTTTTTTTTTTCTAGAAACTTCTTCAAGCATTTTACAAACTTGTATAAAGGGTCCCTCACCAGTACTTGGGATGCAGTTGCATCTAGGGTAGAATAAAGGCAGCCTCTCTGCCAGAACGTGAATATGCTTTCCGGAGGAAAGATTATTTGGTAAGTATATTTACAAAACGCTCTGATTTTTCCTTTTCGGAGCATTTCTGTGGGAGGGTGGACATGGGCTACTGGGGACCAAGCTCAAATTTATCCTATGGGGAGCAAAATGGGCATTTAACAAGCTGACCATGACCCTTCACTCTCAGGACTGACAGCAGTCGAAGAGCGCAAATGGGTCACATGAAATGTCCCAGCAGCTAGAGTATGACTGCATGTTGGGGTGGGAGGCAGGGTTGAGGGGGCAGTGTTTTTAGATGTAATACTGTGTCATGTGTTAACTGCATGTGTTAACAGTTAACATGTGTTAACTGTTGTTGTTGTTTTGTTTTGCTTTGCAGGGTGTTCTGGGGACTGACCCAAGAGGCACTCTACCACTGAGCTATATTACCAGTGTTTTTTTTGTTTTTGGTTTTGGTTTTGGTTTGTTTTTGTTTTTGTTTTTGTTTTATCTTTGAGACAGAGTCTCACTAAAGTGCTGAGGCTGCCCTTCAATTTGCAATCCTCCTGCCTCAGCCTCCCAAGCCACCAGGATTATGGGCATGCACCGCCACACCTGGATTCAAGTCTTTTTAAATACCATTCACAGAATCAGAGTTTTTTCTTTCTGTTCAGGGCCCTAATCCTTGGCCCAGGCCCAGGCACCAGCAGGAATTACTGTGGGGACTGCATGGGACCAGCTGCATGGTCTAGAACGGAGGCAGCTACTCATAACCCCTGGAGAAGGGCTTGCGCTTGATTTCATGCTCCATTATTGCTGTCTTAGAATTATCTTGGAACTTGTGTTTTGGAGGTGAAGCCCCACAGGACAATGGAGAACCAGTGTGAGCAGAGGAGATACGACACACACACACAGTGACACCATTCCTTGTCTCCCAGGTACACATACATTGGCCACACCCCATGCTCAGGGTTCTGGTCCCTACTTCCCCACAACCTTCCCAGAGGCCACACTTCCCCTTGGAAGTGTGTTGAAAGAAGTCCCTAAATAGCAGCAAGAGCCCTCAAGGAAGCCCCTGTCCTCTCTTACCTGCGTTTCATCCCCTCGTGGCCAGCCACACTCACCATGAGAGCAGGCAAGGACAGGGAGAGATGGGGCAGCCCAGACTGTGTTTTGGTTTGGTTTGGATTTTTGTTTGGTGGGGGTTTGTTTTGTTTTTGATTTTTTCCTTTCTCATCAGTGAGCATAAGGTAGAGAGTACTGATAGAGTGTAGCCTACCTATCCAGATTTTTACATGGACGGGAAGAAACAACAATGTTTACTGTTTGGGTACTGAGGACTAAGCCCAGGGTCTCCTGCGTGCTAAGCACACACCCTACCACTGAGCTGCACCCCCAACTCCTGGTTGGTCATTTTATAAACTCTTAACCACTGGACATGGGGGTGTGTAATCCTGGCTACTTGGGAGTAGGAGGCAGGTGGATGGCAAGTCCAAGGCCAGCCTGGACAACTTTGCAAGAACCTGTCTCCAAATAAAATTTTTGAAAAGCCTGGGGGTGTAGCTCTGGGTGCACTGGTTGGACTAGCATGTGCACAGGTCTGGATTCAATCCCCAGCACCAAGAAGAAAGATTCCTACAAAACCATACGAAAAAGATAAACATCCCAATAACCAAAAATGGCATATTTTAAAAGAAAGTCAGGGTGGGTGTGAGGGCACACAGCAACTAAAGAGTCTGAGACAACAGGATGGCATGTTTGAGAGTAGCCTCAGCAATTTAGCCAGACTCAGAAGAAAAAATAAAAAGGACTGGGAATATAGCTCAGTGGTAAAGCACCCCTCTGTTCAATCCTCAATACCAACCATTTAATTAATTAATTATATGAAAGATCTTCAGGTGACCAACAATAAATACTGCAAAAACATTTTTAGAGGCCAGGCATGATGGTGCACACCTGTAATCTCAGCAGCTCTGGAGGCTTAGGCAGAAAGATCATGAATCCAAAACCAGCCTCAGCAACTTAGTGAGATCCTAAGCAACTTAGCAAGAACCCAATTCTAAATAAAATATACAAAAGGGCTAGGGATGTACCTCAGTGGTTAAGCACCTCTGGGTTCAATCCCTGGTACCAAAAAAAAATGCTGTAGATTCTACATACATTCCCACCAAAACACAGTCACAACATACATATCTACAAAAAGTAAAGCAGATTATTGGGGGGGAGACGGGGGGGTGGGGGAAGGGGGGGTGCTGGGAATTGAGCCCAGGGTCACTCTACCACTGAGCTACATCCCCAGTCCCTTTTTGGTTTTGGGGGGGGTTTTGTTTGTTTGTTTGTTTTTACCAGGGATTAAACCCAGGGACACTCAACTACTGAGCTACATGCACAGCCCTTTTTTTTTTTTTATATTTTATTTAAAGACATGGTCTCATTAAGTTGCTTAGAGCCTCACTAAGTTGCTGAGGCTGGCTTTGAACTCTCCATCCTCCTGCCTCAGCCTCTCTCCTGCCTCAGTGACTGCTGTGCGTCACTGCTCCTGTCTCCCTATTTATTTTTTATTTTGAGACAGGGTCTTGCCAAATTGCTGAGACTGGTCTTGAACTTGCAATCCTCCTGCATCAGCCTCCTAGACAGCTGAGATTACAGGCAATCACCACCAAACCCTGCCCCAAAAAAAGCAAGTTATTGAACAAAACATGAAGTGAAGAAACAACAATGTTTATTGTTGGTCCATAATCACATTTGCACAAAATTTTATATCTATTGAAAGAAGAAGTCAACTGTATGGAATGACGCTCATCAAATATCAATAGCACTTATCTCTGAGTCTGGTACTTTTATGGGTTTTGCTTTCTTCTTCATGGTTTTCTATTTTATATAACGTTTATGGGTATCTATCCTTTTTGTAAATCAGAAAATAGTACAAATAAATCTATTTTCATTTTGAATGTTTTAATATGCACTCAGAAAAAAATAAAGACTGGGAAAATTTCACAAAAATGAATAAAAAGAAATTCCTCCCTGATTCGTGGCATATCTAAAGTCAGCGTGAGTAAGGGTTATAACCCGGAACCAGCATATTTTCTGATTTGAATATTTTCGTCCCGATTTTGCTATCGCAACTAAGAAGGTATACAAACCACCACCCCCACTGCTAATGCAAATCTGTCCCTCATCCATGTATTCAGCAATTCAATTTCAAACACTGAGCTGGGGCCAGGTGCAGTCGTGCAGGCCTGTAATCCCAGCCACTCGAGAGGCTGAAACAGGAGGATCGCATGTTTGAGACCAGCCTCAGCAATGGCAAGGCACAAAGCAACTCAGTGAGACCCTGTCTCTAAATAAAACACAAAATAGGGCGGGGAATGGGGCTCAGTAGCCGAGTGCCCCTGAGTTCAATCCCTGCTACATTAATATGCAGGCTTCATTTTCCCAATCCTGTCCTGATGGCAGTAATTATTTCAAAACCTAGCTTGGGCTCACTCCCTTATCAGTCTTTCAAATAACTCTCACCAGCAAATATGGCAGTTTTATCCTTCTTTTCAACAGAGATTTAGAGACCAAGAACTATAGTGAATTCTCACCTGACCAAGAGTTTATTACAATTCTCTGAATGCACTGCAGGACGTTTATTAGTAGACTATGAAGTATTTATAACCAGTAATTAAAACTAAGCTGTTCCCATTGTAATAAATGCAAAGTCAGAGAGACAATACTATTACTTTTTATTGTTTATTTGCCCTTCCTTTAATGTAATATAAGAACTCCTTTACTAACGTGCTCATGGCATTTAATCTTAAGACTAATACTAAACAAATGTTTGTGCCTTATAAAGACTCAGGGCAGCACCAGAAGTCACCTCAAAAGGATTTCTAAGACAATGGTGCACAGGCCCCAGAATGTTTATGTGCTGCTGGTAGAGATGGATGTAAATTGACTTTGACAAGGTGATTTGCCACATGGACGGACCTTAAAATAGTCACACTATTGAACCTAAAAATTCTACTTACAGTCTTTCTCCTAAAGAACTAATCATGAATATAAATTGATGGCTACGAGATGGTCCAACCAACTTTTTTCCAAATAACCAAACCTTTTTTTTAGCCATTAAACACTAGTTGTATTATCAGATGTAGTGACACATGCCTGTGGTCCCAGCTACTCAAGAGACTGAGGCAAGAGATTTGCTTGAGCCCAGAGTTCAAGGTCAGCCAGGGCAACAGAGTCCTCCCCAGGAGAAAAAAAAAAAAAAGTGTTGTAGAGCACAAAATAATTGGAATTTATAGGTCAGATACATACTTACATCAATAAAAGCTAAAACTGTAAGTACAATCAAATATTAATAAATCATCCAAACGTGAATGTTGAAATCTCTAGATGGTAGAATCACTGGTGAGGTATATAAGACTCTACTATGTGCCTATCTGTATTTTCCAAATTCCTGCAATGTACTTGTGCTACTTTTGTAAGAAGAAAAATTTCTTTATTGAGGATAGAAACTGCTCTCTAGATACATGTTGAATGAATGAATTCTAATTTATATTCTTTTATATTCCTTCCACTTTGGGGACTCTCCATATATGCAAAGGAAAAGCTTTAGGTATAATTCAAACCCCATCTCACAGAGACCTGAGCCGGTAGGTCGAGAATTTTCTGCAAATGTCATTGCACTCACAAAAACTGAGCATATCACTTTCTGATATCAGCCAAATGAGGATGATTTAGGAACAGTGGTTTAGGGACAGCTTCATTGAAAGCCTGAGATAGATCTGACTGTCCTCTTAAATGCAAAGCATCTAATGATGTAAAATTTCATAAGCTTGATTTCTGGAAAACCCTCACAATTTTTTTTTTTTTTTAAAGAGAGAGTGGAGGGAGAGAGAGAGAGAGAGAGAGAGAGAGAGAGAACTTTAATATTTATTTTTTTTAGTTATCGGCGGATACAACATCTTTTGTTTGTATGTGGTGCTGAGGATCGAACCTAGGCTGCACGCATGCCAGGCGAGCGCACTACCCCTTGAGCCACATCCCCAGCCCCCCCTCACAATCTTTGTGTGGGTGCATGCATGTAAGCCCAGAGTAGACCTCAAGGGTATCTGAGCCCGCCTTTGCTAGATCAACCCCTACTGTAAGTATAGTTGACCCACAGATCTCTAGAGTACAACTGAACTCACACCTGAAATTTTGGGCCCAGACCTTATCACTTTCGAAGATACTGTTATTTTGATAATGTTAGGAACAAGATTTACTATAAATTAGCATCTAAAATGTTTAAATTACTCAAAAAGCAAAAACAGTTCTGGAATTCCTAACCACTTTGCATGCCCCAAGGTTTGACAAAAAGCCATATAGAATAGAAATATGGTCTAATGAATCCCACTATTATGCATAATTATAATGTACCATTAAAAAATAAACTCAAATTTGATTTTAATTATTTTCTTTAAATCACACAGAGCAATATCACAGTGATCCACCAACATGCCCCCTAGATCCCTTTGAAGTTTTGAAATGGTTAAGAAGTTTCGTAATTTAGGGCCTCTCTGGTGTCAAAATCATGATGGAATTTTAACAAAATTTAAATAAAATTCACCACAGGACTTGCCTGGTCCTCCCGTTCTGGTCCTTCAGTCTGCCTTCCGGAATGCAAGGGGGAAACATGGCAAGCACCCGTGAAACTCTGCTTATTGTTTCATCTTAAACAACCTGAAAATAAAGAGCTTTCTTTCTGCAGAGTTAATTCCCCGGGCTTCTCTCGACTCAACCATCCAATTAGAAGATTCATTCATGCCAGGTGGGCTCTGTGGCGCACACCTGTAATTCCAGCAGCTCGGGAGGCTGAGGCATGAGGGTTGCAAGTTCAAAGCCAGCCTCAGCAATTGAGCAAGGTCCTAGGAACTTAGACCCTGTCTCTAAATAAAAAAAAATAAGAAGGGTTAGGGATGTGGCTCAATGGTTAAGTGCCTCTGAGTTCGATCCCTGGTACCAAAAAGAAAGGAAGGGAGGGAGGGAGGGAATAAGAGAGAGAAGAAAATGCTTCCTTTAGCCATTAAACACTCAAGGGGTCTTTTCTGAGGCTCTGAGGAGAGGGGTGGGTGTGGGAATCCCCCGCTTCTCTAGAAACAGGTTCAAAATGCCCTTGAGGGGATCATCCTAGAGGCAAGCACATTTCAGCAGAGTTTACACCTGCCCCCACTCCCCGGCCACAGGGCTGAGAGGGGAAGACTGCCACCCACTTTACTGATCTTTCCTGTAATGAGTTTTGAAGGGTTTCCTTTTACCGAAGAAATAATGAATGCCTCTCGCAAACTGTGGGGGAAAATGTCCTATTTGAAAGTAATTGAAAATATGTTTTGCAGTCACTTACGAATCCTTTTCTAAATAGCTTTCTTTTCTAATTAACTCAGTGCATTGTGAGCTCGGCGATTCACTGGGTAGAGAGCGACATCTAGTGTGTGAAAACAGAATGGGAAACACAAAGCTGGGTGAGGACCCAAGATGCGGGTTTATAACCAAGACTCCCCTAAAGGCCTCCATCCAACATGGTAACGGTGGAAATGCAAGGTTGGCACGTGGGTGCTTCACGAGCACTTAAAACTAGGAGGGAATGTTGTTTTCTCTTTAGATACTTAGGAAATTCTGGATATTTTAAGGCACATTTTGTATAAAGAAGCACAGGGTCCCCTAAAGCAATTTGTGTGGAGACAAGGCAGGATCAGGGACACTGAGGTCAGAAAAGGAACTCATTTTAAAGTAAAAGGGATCAGTGATGAAAGGCTGCCTCTCACCTCTCGTATCTCGTCATTTTGAGACTTGTCCCAGGCTTTGCAGGTAGGCAGGGAGAACCTAAAGCAGGAGGAAATTGTCACTGCCAATTTGGCATGCACAGATGACGTGGAAAACAGCACAGGGCAGTGGTGACCAGGGACCTTCCTCAAAAATAAAACCAAGAGCTCAATGGGAAATCCAAAGAGGAGGCAGCCGAGAGAAGGACCAGGAGCTATTTGGTTGATATGGATCAAATATGGGTAAAATTTTGGGCACGTGCTAATAGGAGGTCAGGGAATTCCAGGGCTGGAAACCAGGAGTACAGTCGCAGCCCGTGAGACCATCTGAGTGCTGCTCGGCTGTGACTGTCTCCAATGCCAGGTGAACAGGGGAGAACCAGTGTGCTCTTGCTCAGGCATCAAATGCCAATAGAGGAGCCTCCACAAGGTCCCTGGTGCCCTTTGTCAGGGAGCAGGCCTGCATTCTCCGGCACACAGAGCCCAAGGGAGCACGAAACCAAAAAGAAACAAGAGTCAACCCTGGCAATGGAAAGAGCTAAGGCCAGCCATATCCCTGTCGTGTTCCTGAGCTGACCTTGCTGCCGTGAAGGTCACGGGAGCCCAGGCACCCCCTCTACCCCCGCCCTGAGTGAGAAACACGCAGGGAGTTCCTCCCCCTCCCCCACCTGCAGACATTAGACCAAGGGTTCCACTACAGGAGAAAGCGAAGCCTGGGTCCAGAGGGCGAGTTAGCATCCTTTACCGGATTATTCTGCCTGTGAGGCCACGATCTTTCCAAGTAGATACACATCAGTAGCGAGGTCACATCTGCTTGCTGAAGTCGAGATTCATCCTGGGAAACAGTTCCCTGTTTTCAATAAGGGACGTCTGGATACAAAATGGAAGCCAAGGATTATTGACTAACTGAAAAATGATGGGCCCTGTCAAATTTATCTTGACTTTTATTTCCCAATTCCAAAAAAAAAAAAAAAAGCCCTTTTGTCTCTTAGGCAGTGGACTAGGACACACTTGGAAGATTCTAAAGTCTACAGTCCAGACTCCACTACCTTTTCAAAGCAGAGTGGGTGGCTCTCCCTCAGGATAAGATCTTATGCTAACTTCTCCCAGTTTGAAAATTCAAAGTTTGAGATATCAGTTACACTCAGCTCCAAAGATTCATGATAAGTAATAATTTTCAGTTTATCAAGACAAATGTGAATTAAGCCCAATGGGACTTTCGATATCATAGCTCACTACATGTTGTTATGACCTCTAAAGTCCCCAAATCTATGGTATTTGGAGGGAAAAGGGCAACAAATAAGAGGAGAAAATGTTTTGTTTTAGGCAGTGTCTCACCATATCACTCAGGTTGGCCTTGAATCCTGCCTCAGCCTCCCAAATAGCTACATTCACAAGCATGCACCAGGACGCCCGGTTTAAGAGAAAAATTATTAACGAAAGTAGAAACCTAGGTTTAGAGGAGTCTGGTACACCCACAATATGGTGATTTCTATTTAAAAAAAAAAATTAAATAAGTAAAAATCTATTTAGAAACAAAAAAAAAAAAAGGAAATTCTCAGGCAGGGCAAAGTGGCATAGGCCCATAATCCCAGCTACTAGGGAGGCTGAGGCAGGAGGATCCCAAGTTCAAAGCCAGCCTGAGAAATTAAGTAAGACCCTGTCTCAAAAAAATAAAGAGGATGTAGCTCAGTGGTAAAGCACCCCTGGGTTTTATCCCCAGTATGGAATTGAGGGCTCATCACAAAAATAGAAAAACAACTTGGTATTTTACTAATCGTCTGCCTAAGACACTTTGAGGCTGTTTTTGGCCTCCATATCCTTTTGCCTCTTCCTATGGTGAGATTTTATAAAATCCCTGTTTATAGAAAGACAATACAGCCCCCCCCCCATGATGACTGACAAAGTGTGTTTTCACAGGTAGCTTAGAAAGGTTTCTTTTTTTTTTTTTTTTTTCACATCTTATTACTGGCACCATGATAAATGTTTAGGAAATTATTGTCAAATTTTCAAATATCTCTAATAAATTTATTCTATGAAAGAGATAAAAAAGTTCAGGGCATTTCAAATGTTCTTGGGAAATAGCTAACCTTAAGTATAACTAACTGACAGTTCATTAAATGGTTAGTTATTGATTTCCTCACAGTATTGACATATTAGGAATTTTACAACATCTTCACTGATCGATGTTTTACCAAATAAGCAGGAAACTGCTGGGGTCGTGGCTCAGTGGTAGCGTACTTGCCTGGCATGTGTGAGACACTGGGTTCGATCTCCAGCACCACATAAAGATAAATAAATAAAGTTATGTCCATCTACAACTAAAAATATTTTTTTTTAAATAAGCAAGAAACACAAACCTCTCCCTAATGTGTTGAGGTGTTGTGCTGTTCCCCATTAGTCAGGTTATAAGACAATCTAAACGATGTAATCAGTATTTCTATTCAAGATTTAGTTCTTCCTCTCCATGGACTACCACTTTAGGCATGATCTGAGAATTTCATTATAATTCACTTCTCAGTTTCAGAAAAATAAATCTCTTTTGTGTCACACCCATCTATTTTTCTCATAAATTTCTTCTTTCTTTAATAAGTCTTCAAGAGGACAAAAGAAGACACCCTTCCTGTACATCTAAATCAAGTCCATAATTTCTCAAAAGCATTAAAATGTCCCAAAATTCCTTTCCAAATTCACTTCTGACACTATCTTACTATCACAAACTTTAAGGAAATAAATAGCATGGTGTGAACTCACGGGTAGACACACAAGCATAAGGGTTTTTAATTTCATATAAATCCATTTTTGTTGGCATGGCAATTAGTTTGCGGGGTTTGAGGATAATGCAAGAGAACCCTTTGATTCTTGTAGGATACGTGATCCAGAAGGTAACCTGGAGCTTGCCCAAACATAGTCACATCCAAAACTTCAGGAATCTGAGAAGTCCTTAACTGTCTCCTGACAGCAGTTAGAGTGGACTTAGTACTCACGGAACAAGGAGGACATTGACACCTGAAAGCCAGCCGAGGTCAGTAAGTGCAACAAATTGCATCAGGGTTCTACCAGGCAAACGGAACCAGTAAAGAAAGATTTATTACAAGGACTTCGCTGACGTAACTGTGTGGACCAGCTAAGCAAGTCCAAAATCCACAGGGCAGACAGGAGCTGGAAAATGCAGAGCTCAGGGAAACTTCAGGTTTGTCTCTAGGGCAGATTAGATCAGGTCCATCAGATAATCCAGGTCATTCTCCTTTACTTAACCCATTGATTATAGTCGTTAATCACATCTCTATGAAGTCTTCAGAGCAACACCTACCTGAGTGCCGATTGAACTCAGGGCTGTCTAGCTAGCCAGTTTGACACGTAAAACTAGTCATTGAATATTTATTAACATCTCCTACGTGTCAGAGGGTGTACAACAAGCTGACCACCAAGACAGAAAAAAATGTCTAACCCAGTTTGGGTTAGTAGAACACAGGAAAGGAGATTAATTCTGCTGCAGGGATGAGGTCAGGGTTGGGGAAGCTTCACGAAAGAGAGTGGTCAAGAGTTCAATTTTGGCAGGCACAGTGGAGTGGTGCGCACCTGTAGTCTCAGCAACTCGGGAGGCTGAGGCAGGAGGATTACAAGTTCAAGGCCAGCCTCAGCAACTTAGCAAGACCATTTCCAAAAATAAAAATAAAAACAGGCTGGGACCCTATATACATGTATGGTTACACTACTGGTGTGACTATGCACCACATACAGCCAGAGGAATGAGAAGTTGTGCTCCACTTGTGTACAATGAGTCAAAATGTGTTCTACTGTCATGTATAACTAATTAGAACAACAACAACAAAAAAAAAACAAGTTAGGGGTGTAGCTCATTGCTTAAGTGCCCTGGATTCAATCCCCAGTCCCCCCAATACACACACACACACACAGACACACACACACACACACACATAAAAGGTTCAACTCTGGCTTGAACACTGTCCCCTAAGTGACTTCTTATGCCCTTACTTCTTCAGGAGTAAAATGAGGACAATATTCATATCCAAATCACAACTTCTGGGAAAATCAAGTAAGATGAACTAGGTAAAGTGCTTGGAATAGTGCCAGGTATGCAGCAGGTAAATATCTGCTGTCAGCATTGTTATTATTGATAGGAGCCTTGAAGGATGAGCAAGGCTAATCCAGGATAAGAAGCACAGAAACTGCAGGAGCAAAGACACAGGCATGCAAACACCTGTCGTGCCCAGAGAGGAGTGGTCAGCGCTGCGTGGCCAGAGCATATGGGGTGGCCAGGAGAGATCAGATCTGAGCCGCTGACTCTGGTGGGTCTGCAAGAGGCTGTGAATGCTATGGAAATGCTGTGCACTTTATCCTGACAGCAAGAAGCAACAGCGGGCTTTTCTTATACAAGAAAATAATATTCAAATCTACAAATACCCAGAATGCTCAGGCTTCGATGGCTTGTGTGAATAGATGAAGCCACGTTTGAATAATTACCCCAGTTCTTAATGCCTTGCTTATTCACACCTTGAGTAACAGGAAGTCCGGGCTTTTCCCAGGCTCCTCTTCCTGTTCACATCCCTCGGTATCCCCCGGGGGGATTGTTCCAGGGGCTCCTTGGATGCTCAAGTCGCCTGGGTAAAACGCATGGTATCTGCACAACCTACCTACATCCCCCATCCGAGTCATCCCCAGATTGTTTACCATCCTTAATACAATGTAAGTGCTCTGTAAATAGTTGCTACCATCTATTGTTTTGGAGAAAATGACAAGAAAAAGGTCTGCCCATGTTTAATACAGACTTTTTATTTTCTGATATTTTCCTCCCCGTTTTGTTGAATCTGCTGACGCGAGAGCTGCAGATATGGAGGGCAGACGGTATTACAAGAATTCCCAGGGTGTGCCCTCTCCTGGGTAATGCAGGACCCCATGCACAGCAGCCATCAAAGCAAGACTCCACCACTGTAAAGAGAGGTCTCACACCTCAGTCCTCTGTGCTGGGATCAGAGGTCCTCACTGGAGAGAGAGAGAGCTCGAGGCAAGATTGTCCCATGTCAAAATCATCTGAGTCCCAAAGCATTACAATCTAATGTATTCACATATTCTCAACAAATCAGAGAGGGCTGGCTCTCCCTCAAAACCCATCCTCTCCATCTGCCGTAGGAATAGTCTTAGAGCCAGGCATGAAGTCACCCACCTAGGACTAAGTTTCCCACCCTATCTGCAGAGACATGAGGCCACACTGTTCTCACCAACGGAACTGGATACGAGTGATATATGCCACCGCCAGACCTGGACCTTGGCAAACTGCACAAGTAGGCCTCTGTGCACATCCATCTTCCCTCCACCTAAGATACCATCTGGTTGTGACTCAGTGGCAAACACGCCATTGGAGCCCAGCATTTAGATGATGGAGAAAACTAGGCCCTGAGCACAGGAATGAATTCACAGAGCAGAACTCACCTGGGACTGTGCCTAGAGAAGAAATTCCTATTTTCTATAAGCCACTTAAATATTGTGAATCTCTTTATTGCAAAGGCCTCGTGTTACCCTGGCTTAGACCCTCAGCTCTTTCCCCCAGGTTCATACATTAGCCAGGTAAAGCTTTCAGTCTTGGTGTCAGACAGTTATCACAGTAATCACGTACTCACTGAAGGGACTTTAATGACCGTGTGGAGAGGGATAATGGTTATGATGATGTTAGTATTGTAGAAGAATGACTGGATTTACATATATTTGCTTGGTCCTGGACCATACTCTGATAAAAGGGTTCTTAAAAACGCAACACAACCCTGCCTAACAAATATATGTTATAAAGGTTTCTTTCTTGATTTATAAAGGGGAATGAGGGAGGAATTTAAATAGAGCAAGAGAGTGAAAGGTGAGTGACAGAAAAACTAAGGCCACTCCAGAAGTGAGCAAGTAATCCAGGTTTTGATGAGACTGACAGGCAGTGTAAAATAGCTCATATTCTGTGCAAGAAAGCCCTGATTTAGACAATATCTCTTTGAAAAGCAGATAGAATTTTTAAAAGGATGAAAGCCACCCAGGACATAGTTATTTTGAATCTAGCCATCTTATCTTTTTTTCTCCTTTTTTTATATTTATTTTTTATTGGTGCATTATAATTACACATAATAGTGGGATTCATCACGCCATATTCACACGTGTGTATAACATAACATGCTCAATCTCCCTTCCGTTTTAAGTTCTTTTTTCAGTTTGTTTGTTTGTTACTGGGGATGGAACCCAGGGTGCTTAACACTAAGCCACATCCCCAGCCCTTTTTATTTTTTTATTTTGAGACAGGGTCTTACTGAGTGGCTTGGGGCCTCAGTAAGTTGCTGAGGCTGGCCTCAGACTTGGGGTCCTCCTGTCCCAGCTGCTGGAATTAAGTGTGCCACTGCACCCAGCTTATGTTCCGTTTGTTTGTTTGTTCTCTATGCTTTGGGGTACTCAGCCTCAAACAGTATGATCCTCCTGGTTACCTGATGTAAGCATGTGATAGGCTGAAAGCTTTTGATCCACAAAACTCCTTTGCTGAAGCCCTACATTTGGAAATGGAACCTCTAAGGAAGTAATAAGGTTAAATTAGATCATCAGGGTTGACCCTATAGCTCAGCATCCTTGTAAGAGACCAGAGAGCTCTCTCAGCATTCTCTACACTCTCTGAGGGGCCATGTCCCTGGAGAACCTGTCATCCCAGCGACTCACAAGGCTGAGGCAAGAGGATCCCAAGTTCCAGGCCAGCCTCAGCAACTTAGCGAGGCTCTGTCTTAAAATTTTAAAAATTGACTGGGTGGGGTGGCGCACACCTGTAATCCCAGAGGCTCAGGAGGCTGAGGCAGGAGGATCACGAGTTCAAAGCCAGACTCAGCAACAGCAAGGCACTAAGCGACTCAGTGAGACCCTGTCTCTAAATAAAATACAAAATAGCAGGGCTGGGGTTGTAGCTCAGCAGTAGAGTGCTCGCCTAGCACGTGTGAGGCGCTGGGTTGGATGCTCAGCACCACATAAAAATAAAATAAAGGTATTGTGTCCAACTACAACTAAAAGTTTATATATGTATGTATGTGTATATATATATAAGGGCTGGGATGTGGCTCAGTCATCAAGTGCCCTGAGTTCAACCTTCAGTACCCCCCCAACAAAAAAAAATCAAAGAACTCACGGATAAAAGAGCCAAAAAATATTTTCCAAAAAGATCATCAAATACAAATTATAATAATTTTGTTACAGCAAAGAAAAGGCCCCTGGGAAACTGGAAATGGTTTGAGCTGGCTTTGACACAAGGGCTCTCCTGTTTCCACACCCTGTAACCCCCCCTGCAGGGGAGAGGCCTCGTGGAGACAGCCCCACCCCTTGGACTCTTCATGCTAAACTTGCCCTATCGGAGGCAAGTTTCTATCACAAGCCCCTGCGTTTTCTTTAGAATTCTATGACGCTGACCTTTAAGATGAGAACTGTACACACAGTTATACAACCGCGAGTGAAGGTCACACAGAAGCCTCTGGACTCAGCCTCAGGGTCCTCCTGTGGAGGAGTTGGCTGTGACCCTTGACCCCATGGCTAGGAGACTCATCCTGCTTCATCCTCTGTCTTACCTTTTAGTTTCCACATTGTTCTTGGCCCGCACTCTGGCTTCTCAAGTCCAGCTCTTGTTCCACAGGACTTTCGCACAGTGCAGAGAGTCCGAGGTCTGTGCTTTGGAAGGAGATATTATTTTAGGAATAATGAACTTCTACATGTAATTTTCTCTCTCTCTCTCTCTCTCTGTACTGGGGATTGACCTCAGAAGCATTTAACCACTGAACCACATCCCCATCTCTTTTTTGTACTTTAGTTAGAGACAGGACCTCAGTGAGTTGCTTAGGGTCTTGCTAAATCGCTGAGGCTGGCTTTGAACTCACAGTCCTCCTGCCTCAGACTCCCGAGCCTCTGGGATTACAGGTGTGCGCCACCCCGCCTGCTTCTCCTTTAGATTATACTCCCCAGAGGCTTCCCAGGAGATGTCCCTGAGATGGGCGTTCCAAGCAAGGGAAAGGGATTTGCCCTCTTCAGCAAGACTCAAAGCCAGCAACACCCACAGGGGCAGGCAGCTCTGCCCAGAGCCTCCATGTGTCACCATTGGGGCTCTTAGAGGGAGAGTGTCCTCTTGAGAGCCATCATGGGGGCTGCCCCACCTGAGTGGTGTCACTAGCTCCACTGCAGCATGGTGCCAGCTTTCCAAATGCCCCTTAGAGAAACCCGTTCCCTGGCTGAGAAGTCCTGAGCTGAAGAGAGACCTTCCTAAATTAGCAGCACAGAAGCTTCCAGAGACAACCCCAGGGTCCCTATGGAGAAGGAAGTCCCTTGGTCTGAGCAGGGCTAAGCCTGGGGTGACCAGCGTGGCTTGTCCCAGTCTGCCCAGCACTGTTCCAGTCTTAGCTCTGAACCCCAGACCCAGACAAACTGGAAGAGTTGGTCACCCCGGCTCAGCCAGGTGGCTCATGCCTGTGGCAGAGGGTGAGGCAGGAAAGAAAAGCTGCTTCCTCCAAGATGGAGGCTTCTGGGGAGAAGAGAGGCCAAGAGGAGCTCATGAGGGCCTTGCTTTCTGTCCTATCCCCAGCCTCCTCCCCAGGGTCTGTGGGGCCTTAGAAACTTCTAGATGTATGGGAGGCATCTGTGGGGAGCACCTTTTGCTCAGCTTCTTCATGAGAAAGCAGTGCTGAGCCAGCTATCCTGGGCCCAGCCGGCGGCCACACCCAGTATCAGTAACCAGGAGGAATCCTAGTGACTCAGGAGGCTAAGTCAGGAGGATCACAAGTGTTAAGGTCTGTAAACAAGTCAGATTGGCACCTGTTATTTTGCCAGAGAAATGTTAGAGTCTGTAAACAAGTCTGGATGGCGCCTGGCAAAATGCCAGAGGGAGTGGTTTGTGAAGTAACAAAAGCAAGCCATGAAGTGTGGAGATTCCTTATTGGTTGACTGCTGTATCTATTTTATGCTAATTAAATAAGCTGTGTAAAATGTATAAATACCGCTCTTATTCTACAATAAACGGCTTCCACTCCTGCTGCATCAACGTACGTAAGTTATTCGTCACCCCCCACCCCCCGGCTATTTTGCCCAGCCAGCCGGGCTGCAGCAACAAGTTCAAGGTCAGCCTCAGCACTTTAGCATGACCCTGTCTCAAAATAAAAAATAAAAAGGGCTGGGGTTGTAGCTTAGTAGTAAAGGGCACCTGGGTTCAATTCCCAGTTCCAAAGATATACTAATAAATCATGGAAAATAAACTTCATTTCATTTTTTTTGGAATTTTTGCAAACTCTAGGGAACTAACAACTTCAATATTTCAGATGAGCCCCAGATGTCGGGCTGGTTTAAGTGTACAAGCCAGAGCAGGCGGCAAGTGATTCCCTGATGAGCAGCTTCACCACATTCCTGCGACTCTCTGCTGGGTGTAAGAAAAGCCACTGAATTCGCTAGGACAGCCACAGCACAGCAGCACAGACCCAGGAAGGCCAGGGTCAAGCTGTCCGCAGAGTTGTTTTCCTGAGGCCTCTCTCCTTGCTTTACAGATGAGCATCTTCTTCCTGCGTCTTCACGTGGTCCTTCCTCTGTACCCAAAGACCTAACCTCCTCTCCTTGGAGCTCACCCATCATACTGGATAGGGCCCATGTGACTGATCTCAACTTGAGATTTCAGGGCCCACTGATGGATATCTCCACCTGCTGCTCTTAGCTGTGGGTGGACTCCTCTGTGTTGGAGACAACTTCTCAAGGTCACAAAACAGCAACTCTGAAACTTTGGCAGAAAGATTAATCTGTATTATTATGAGATTTTTTTTTTTTTTTTTTTTTGGGTACCAGGGATTGAACCCAGGGGCCGTTAACCACTGAGTCACATGCCCAGCTCTTTTTTATATTTTATTTAGAGACAGGGTCTTCTTAAGTTGCTTAGGGCCTCGCTAAATTGCTGAGACTAGCTTTGAACTTGCATTCCTCCTGCCTCAGACTCCCAAATCACAGGGATGACAGTCGTGCGCCACGGTGCCTGGTCTTAGGAGAACAATTTTAACTTGGTGAACTCGGGGGAAGGATCTTAAACCCGGTGCATTCAGTAAGAACAGCTCCCAAGAGGAAATCCTGCACTGCACGCCTCACCCTGCAGTTATTCTTCACTGATGCCCCTCCCTGGCCAATACTGGCCTCCCCATATGGCTAGAGGAGCTCCCAACCCAACCCCAGAGACACAGAGGAAGGCCCCCAGCTCTTGAGAGCTGTACTCACAGGCAGACCCACAAAATAGGGGACCCAGGAGACAGCAAAGGGCAAGAATAGACATGAACAGTGGTTAGCTCAAAGCCAGATGCCCCCTGGCCCTACCTTCCACAGTGAGATCACTTCACCTTCGTTTTCCCACAGGTGAGCCGACAACTACCCATATTAGGTAAACGATAACAGTGAATATTAGAATTCAATCTAATTGAATATAAGGACCAAAAACAAATTGATGGTGGTTTGAACAAAATGTCACTCTCTCGCATATAAAGGAAATGGAGAGATAAGCATCCCAAGACTGATAGAGTGTTTCTACAAGATTGTCAGGGACCAGTGCCCTTTCCCTTCATAGTTGGCTTTTCCTAGGTTGTGATAATCATCCTCAAGGTCCAAGGTGGGTGCTCAGCTGCAGCCATTGCAAATATGTTTCACTCAGGAGCAATGGAAAAAGAATACTTCCCAGGAGCTTCACATCCTTCTATTTACATGCCATTGGTCAAAATGACATCATATTCTCATCCACAAAGGAAAGTAGGAATATATTATTTTCTTTGGGTGACAATATGTCTAAGAAGGAGATAAGGAATGGTGGGAGATGCTCTTGTCTACAGATCATCAATCAGGTGCTGTCCCCCAGAACAGAACAGCAAAACCAAACTGAGACATGAACACTTCACAGCTACCAAGTGACTCACCAAGCAGGTGACTCATTCCTGCCCACCAGCCTGTCAGCAAAATTGTGTTTCTACATGTCATGGACTTTACCGATCACTAAAAATACTCACCACTCGGATTAGTCAATCTGCACATGCAAAGAATCTGTTGAGCATTTTGTCTGTTTTCAAATTATACATTTCAAATAAAAATTAATATCTGTGTCAAACACTGAAGGTAAATACACTTAAATATTAATCTGAAAGTTTAGAGAGATTATTTCTGGGTAGTAGAATCACAGAACATTTTTCTTTTATTTAGTTTTTTTGTTTGTTTGTTTGTTCTTTTCTAGAAATAATATTCCTTCAATGTATACACATGGGTTCTACACTTAGGTAATACAATGATTTTCTTACAAGAGTGAACTCTTCCAGACCTGAAATATGATTCTTGAAATACTTCTTTACCCCTGCTCTATTTCCTTTCAAGCCACATTTCTTCAGTTAAACACAGTGCAATAATTAAATTGTGACCTTTCTTAATATTTCCAAACTCTGCCTTGTGGTTTGAACAGAACCTGAAAATAGACGTAACCCACAAACTACATTTCTGAAGATCAGCCATCAAGTTCTGACCTGCTGTTGCAATTATATGTAAATCAGAGGAAAGAGAAAGTCTTACAACTCAGACTTTGTAAGGAAAAAGGAATGTTCTTCTTCCCAGAAATTGCCTGGGAGGTATTCCCCTTCTTCTTCTTTTTTTTTTTTTTTTTTTTTTTTTTGTACTGGGAATTAAACCCAGGAGTGTCCTGCCACTGAGTTACATCCCCAGCCCTTTTTATTTTTTATTTGAAACAGAGTCTCACTAAGTAACTGAAGCTGGCCTCAAACATGCAATTCTCCTGCCTCAGTCTCCTGAGTTACTGGGATTACAGACATGTACCACTGCACCCAGAAACTTTATGCTGATTATTTTTGTTTTGCAGTGCTAGATGGAACCTAGGGCCACATGCATGTTACTCTACCACTACTCTATCCCCGGCCCCTGCATTTTTTACTTTATCATCTTCCAGTGAATTCTTTACAGCCAAAAGTGAACCCAAGCTGGGCATTGTGATGCACACTTGTAATCCCAGCAACTTGGGAGTCTAAGGCAGGAGGATCAAAAGTTCAAGGACAGCCTCAGCCATTTAGTGAGGCCCTAAGCAACTTAGCAAGACCTTGTGTGGCTCCCCTGGGTTTAATCCTTAGTACCAAATAAAATAAAAAGGTAAAGAAAGTGAAGCCAACAGCTTTGGAAAGAGCTGAGTCTCAAGGTATTGATCCTGGACAATCCCCATCACCATCCAACCCACCACTGGCCTGGCAGGGGCTCCAGAAAGGGCGGTGGCCAGCACTGGTCCAATCGGCTGCAGCCCTCAAAGGCACGAGGACCTGGCTTCTGGAGGCAGCTTGCTAATTCCCCCACCACCTGAGCTGCTTTTTCTCCAGAAAAGACAATTACTGGAAGGCAATTACGCTTGATTTTTCCTCTTGCGCTTGTTGTTGCTGCCCTAGAGCCAAAAGACTGACAACCAATTTAAACACGCCAACCCTGCTAGAGGAACACCCAGAGGTCCCTGAGACAAAAGCACTAACTCCCCACACAAAGCGAAGCCCCGCTATGTCTACCAAAGGGGAGGGGCAGATAAAATGAGTCTAGCCTGGACTGAGGGCTCAGTCACTTCCCCAATGAGGGCTCAGTCACCTAACCCGATGGCATGGGTAGAATCTAATCCAGAGCTGCCACAGATGACCCAAGACCTTCTTGTTCTCACTCTGAGTAACATGTGCTTTCTTATCTTATGTTCTATTTGTAATTTTTTTTTTCAATAAAGAGAGCTTCAGATTCCATAAGCTCCAAGCTCCACAAATCCTGGATTCTCCCCAAGTAAAACGAGGACTCATACATGCTTACATCTCCTTTTTCTTTTTTCTGTTAAATTGTGGCTTAAAACGCAGAACAAAAAAATTCACCAGTTCAGTGATATTAAAGATATTCACATTGTCCTACAAACATTCACATTGGCAAAAACTGAAGCCTGTTACATAATAACTCTCCGTTCTCCCTTCTCCCAGCCCCTGGAAACTGCCATTTTAGTCTCCTTTCTGTGGCTATGAATTTGACCTCTCTAGATCCCTCCTGGGAGTGGCACCGTACAATCTCTGTCCTTTTACAGCTGGTTAGCTCTCAAGGTCACCCACGTTGTACACATGTCCACATTTCCTTCCTTTTTAAGGCTGAACGATATTCGTTGGTATGTACATGCCACATCTTGTTTATCCATCCATCCATCGATTTGGTTTGTACAATTTTTTTTTTTAAGATAAATGCATGCAGCCATGCGAAAGGCCATGTCCTGCAGGAAGTGCCCGTGGTCCCTCCTCAGTCACTTCCACGTGAGGCCTGAGCTCAGCGAGGAGCATTATCATTGACCACCAGCCTGGGAATCATTTCCCCTAACAATTAATTCAGTCTGCATTTCCTCCCCTGGGCATCCCACTTCTTCCTTTGTCCATGTATGTATATTAGTTGTTGACGGACCTTTATTTTATTTATTTATACGCAGCGCTGAGAATCAAACCCGGTGTCTCACACCTGCCAGGCAAGGGCGCTACCCTGAGCCCCAGCCCCAGCCCTCTTCCTTTGTCTTTGACCTATGCTGATAATCTCCAATCACACAACATGTATGTTTTGGAAGACATTATTTCCTTTCATTTTTACTATTTTTAGCACCTTCAGTGTTCTGGGTATAATATTCTAACTGGAGGAAAATAACGGATGAGCGAGCTTAGATAACTTCAAGCTCCAGGCCCACCAATTCTAATAGGGCGGAATCAGTTCCTTGATGAGGTAAAGAAGGCGGTGCCGATGGAATTCAGTTAAGGGAAGGATTCTTTGGGTATAAATGAGGCAAGGAAGACTACCCAAAAGTAGTATTTAACTTGGGCATTTAAAAAGTCATTTGCTGGGTAAAAGAAGTCAAGGGGGTTCCACTCAGGAGAAAGCAGGTTCTCTGGTGGCCAGAGTGGCAAGGGATGGGGGCCAGCCTGTGAATGAAGCTTACTAAAGAATCAGGACACAGTGGCTGGGCACAGTGGCCCATGCCTATAATCCCCGTGGCTCGGGAGGCTGAGCCAGGAGGATTGCAAGTTCGAAGCCAGCCTCAGCAAAGCAAGACTCTAAGCAACACGGTGAGACCCTGTCTCTAAATAAAATACAAAATAGGGCTGGGACGTGGCTCAGCGGTCAAGTGCCTGTGAGTTCAATCCCAGGAAGCCACTCCCAGGGGGAAAAAAAGAATTCGGACATTTTCCAGGGGGCACTGGAGAAGCCCCCAAAATCTCTAATCTGTTGTGGCAGGAGGCATTATGACAAAGTCTGTGTTTGGTAAAGACCCTCCTTTCTCCAATCCTGTCAACAAGGGGTAATTAGCCCAAGGCGAAACTGGAAGGAAGAACCAGGGCAGGAGAAAAGGGGAGAATTCCACCAAAAGACAATGTTTTCCTCTGTTGGCAAAGAAGAGAATTTACGATTGGAGCAGATTTAATTATGAGAAAAAAAATTACACTTCTGTGCTTCTGCATTTTAAAACAGTTACATTTGCGTACATGTAAGAATTCGATGTTTTACAAGAAAATGGTAATGTTAGCAGGGAGATTAAGAGCAATTTTACTCTCTTCTCTATGTCCTCTATTTTCCAATCGTTCTGTACTCCGATGCATTTCTTTTTTATTAATAGGAAAACAATATTTTAAAAGGAAAACACAAGTGTCGGTCTCGTGCCTGGCTCTTTGATGTGACAGATTGCATCATCTGATTGTGTGGTAGCTGGAAAGAGGAACAAAATGTAAAGTTTCCTTCAGTGACATGGAGCATGGAGTCGGTGGGTTCTTTGCCTCATGAATTCAAAGAATGGGATTCACACACAGCAGAGGCTGAAAGCAAAGTATAGGAATTAATTAAAGCAAAGAGAAGCAAAGCTCCCGTGGATGGGAGGGGGCCCAAGAGGCCATTGTCTAGGGGTTTATATGGATCTGCAGGTCTCAAGAAGTCAGCCCCCAGCCCAACCCTGGGTAAGACACTCCACATCCATTCATGCGGCCTTCAGTCCAATAAAAATAATCATCAGGCATTTTTCCCTCTTTGGAAAGGCCATGGATCCCAGATCACCCACGTCCTGATTTTCCATGGATTCCACATCACATATGTCCTGATTTGAAAATAACCTTTTTGCAAGTTTCTCAGCAAAAACCTGCAGCTGCTGTTTGCTGTGCTCTGCGCTCAGGAAGTTCGCCTGGGGCCTGTTTCCCTATCTTCCTGGGCTTATCTCTTCCTCCTGACCACACTTCAAAAGCCAGGTCTCTGACTGGGGGTGCAGTTCAGCAGCAGAGCACTTGATTAGCACCCGTGGAACCCGGGGTTCCATCCCCAGCACTTGGAAGGAAGGAGGTGGTACAGGAAAGCCGGAGCTGAAACGCCAAACCTCGGTGCAGTCTCAAAAAGCCACACAAGAGAACTTTATTATAAGTCAACGTAAAATAAGAGCAAAGTGAGGCCTGAGCAGGGAACTCTCAAGAGAGAGAGGAGGAGGTCTCCAGGCAGAGAACGACGGTGAAGACAGTGGTGTTAGACCAGGACGCAAGAAAAGACCATTGACTCCAATTAAAATCAAATTAAAGCAAGCTTATCATTTTGACCGGCCGGGCTGCCTCTCCCTCCCAAAACCGCAGGAACAAGACAGCAACCCCAGCTTTCCTGCAGCCCAGCTTTATAGCCCAGAAAGTTACACAAAGGGGGGTTGCAGATAACAGAACTCTGACAAGCATCACACTATTGGTAGTTTACATTTTTTTGCTGGATCCAACATCAGAATTTATGAGGACCATTAGAGCCTCAGAGAGGGTCGTTGTCTGGCCAGGGAAGGCCAATATTTATGAGGTGTCACTAAAGTTTCAGAGAGGGCTGCTATCTGGTCAGGGAGAGCCAGGCATGGGTGAGTTCAAGGCACGGGCAGGCATTCCAAGCAGGTTCAGAACTTGCAGTAATTTATAGTAAAGCTGAAATTATCTTTTCATGGCTTTGTGGCGAGATGGCTCCCAATTTTAAGAAAAGATCAGGTTGGGTCTATCAGTGGCCGTCTTGGAATTCATGACTGCTCCCTGTGTACAGGACAGCTGGGGACCACCTTCTGTACTCTGCCAATCAGGTGTTCAACTCCTCCTTCACGTCAGGTGGTGGCGTTTATGACCTTAGTTGGTCCTCTTCAGAACTCTCATGGTGGCCATCCGATTTAGTGGGGGGCTTCATCTGCAAGTCGACCCATGTTCATGTGGGCCCTGGGGTCAGCAGCTGGTCAGAAGTTACCTTAGTGTACCTGCTGCTAAAGGACTCTTCCTTCTCAGAAAGACGGAGACATCAATAGCCATCATTCCTAGCGTCACACCAAGCTCAATGGACCCTGTCAAGAGTTAGTCCCATCCATCCCCCCCACCTTTTTTTTTTTTGCAGTTGTAGAAGGACAGTATGCCTTTATTGTATTTGTTTACTTTTATGGGAGCTGAGGATGGAACCCAGTGCCTCACACGAGCTAGGCGAGCGCTCTGCCACTGAGCCACAACCCCAGCCCTCATTCTTTCCTTTTGACATATTTTCCCCTTAGCTCCTTTGCTTCTATTCATTTTCTACAAATAAATTCGTGTGAGAAATGGGAGGGGAAAGAATACATATACAAAAAAAAATGTATAACTCAGAGAGTCTGTGTGTGTATAGTCAAAAGTCAGGGAGGTCAACAACGCATAGCAGGGGATCGGAGAGAAGGAACAGCTTGGTGATTTGGTTGCTCAGAGAAATGGTGGGATCTGAAGAGGTCTATCTTTGAAGGGTAGAAAAAGTGAAGATATTCCAAGCTGTGAGAACGGTAGGACCAAACTGGACAGCACTGGCACATTTGGCCAAGGGTGAGGAGACCTGGAGACTTGGAACCAAGAATTCCTGTGGGAAACCAGGCTGAAAACACGGCTGTGAGAACCCGAGGGCTTTAGGGGAGGCTGGATGGTTGTAATAGTTCTGATGCAAGAAACACAGACTTCCGAAGATCCGTTTGAGACTGGGCAGGGGACCCTGCCAGGCAGGAGATGGGGCTGGGGAGCTGCCTCCTGATTGCCACACAAGGTCTGGCTCAGCGTCTGTTGCCAAAGCTGGGTTTTCACTGGTTCCTTCTAAACTTGCTCTTTCATCGTTTAAAAATAAAATAACCTAGGGGCTAGGAGTGAGCTCAGTGGTACAGTGCTGGCCAAGCATGTGTGAATCCCCAACTCTATCCCAACATCACAAAAAACATTAGAAATAAAAATAAAACACCCTTATTGAGACTTAATTTATATATCACACAATTTACTCAGAGTGTAGAATTCATTGTTTTTAGTATATTTTCATGGTTGTTATAAACATCACCAAAATTTAATCCTAAGAAACCATGAATCTACTTTCTGTCTCTATAGATTTTCCTATTCTGAACATTTCTTATAAACAAATCATTCAATATGTGATCTTTTGTGTCTGATTTCCTCCACTTAGCATAATATTTCCAAGGCTTATCTATGTAATATCATGTATAGGAACTTCATCCTTTTATGGCTTAATAATATTCCATGGTATAGACATACCACATTTTGCTTATACATTCATTAGTTGGTGGACATGGGGTTTTTTTCCTACTTTTGCACTATCACAAATAATGCTGTACAAGTTTTTGTGTGAGTATAGATTTTCATTTCCCATGGGTGTCTACCTTGAAGTGGAGGTGCTGGATTGCACTTGCTATCTATATTATACTCCGTATTTCTGACCTATAACTTTGCAGACTCTCTGATGAATCTTACTATTTGTTCATTCATTTTTTAACCAGGCTTATATTTCTCATCCATTATAACTCTGGATTTCATCCAGCGAGCAGAGTCTCCACCATGACTTAAGTCAGCTTCTCTTGTGAGTTTCAAAGCCCAGAAGGAAGGAGGTGGTGGGCCAGAGCCATCTGCTCTGCCCAGGAAAGCAGATTTGGTCACAGAGAGAGTCACAGCAGCCCACCACGCTCAGGCTGCCCTGTGCCTCCTACACTTACTTGTTAAAGGAAACCAAATGTCTGTCAACCTCCCCTGGAGTCTGTCTCTAACACAGCAGATTTCAGCTCCGTCACAGGTCCTCTGCTAGAACTCTCTCCTGCTGCTGATGGAGACACGCTTTCCTAAAGGAGAGATCTCAGAATCTTAGAACAGGAGACAATCAAACCCCATCTCAAAATAAAGCAGACTGGGATGCAACTACTCAGTGGCAGAGCACCCCTGGGTTCAGTCCCCAGTATTGGGGGAGCAGGTAGAATCAACAGGAGAGAAAAAAAAAGCAAACCCTTGCAACCCTCGGTCAAAGCGACGTGGTTTGGAGAAAAACAAACAAATTGTTTAAATACAGCCACTGCTGAGGTAAGAGAGAGGTCTTGCACCTCGTATCTTCAGATCCTAGGACACCTCATCCCCGGGAGCCAATGCGAAGACAAGGTAATGAACAGCACTAAAAATGCGGGTTGCCCAGAGCCAGCTAATTGACCTGTGATCGATACCAACAGCCATCAACGTGCAGTTAAGCAATAGCAAATGATTGACCCGCGCCAAGGACTCGACAACGGAGGGAGGAAGATTTATACCTCAATATTGTTCTAACAATATTTCAACATCCCTGCCAGCCCTGTGAGATTACAGATAGATTCTGCTAAGAGTAATAACCTGACTCCCAGAATCCTACATGTATGGGAAATAGCAGGCCAGGGGAGCAGATATGCTGAGATCGGGGTGTTATAAAGCCTGAGCCAGGAAAGAGATTGATGTCACCGTGTTAGAGAGCAAAACACCCCGCAGAGCACAGGAGGATGGGCTGTCTCCCTGTTACTGGGAGCTTGTAACCTACCAAGAAACACAGGAGGTAACAAGTAACTTGACGGTACAAGCTGCGAGCCACCTGCCCTAAGAAAGTGAGGATTTAATTCTTTGGTACAAAAGGATCATTCAAACTGCCTGACTATTCATCAGGAAAGAGTTCTGTGACACTCCAAAGAGACAGAGACCTCTCGATTCTGAGGAACCAGGGCATCTTGGAAATGGCTATTTTAAATTTTTCTCAAAAAAATGATCTTTGTAGGAAATGGACATAAGTATGGGGTTTCTGGCAGAAAAATGTGTTTGGTCTCTGCCTTGGAGAAGACCCCCGGCAAGAAGCATGTCTCTCCCAACATTTCTTATAAGTTTTTTGTTTGTTTGTTTTGTTTTGTTTTGGTACCAGAGATTGAACCCAGGGGCGCTCACAGTCCCAGTCCTTTTTTTTTTTTTTTTTTTTAATGTAGAGACAGGGTTGCTTAGAGTTGCTTAGAGCCTTGCTAAGTTGCTGAGGCTGGCTGTGAACTTGAGATCCTCCTGCCTCAGCCTCCCAAGCCGCTAGGATTACAGGTGTGCACCGCTGTGCCCCTGCCTCTCCCACTCTCCCAGCCTTTCTCAACCATGACCCCTTCCCTGCTAAGAGCAACTGTGTCATTCTTGTATTTTTAAAATGTATACATATATTTTATATTTATATATTAAGCTTATATTATAATATAAATATATAAAAATTTAAAATTATGTATATCTCAGCTTCACGATGACCATGTGCCCTACCACTGGGCTGCACTCCAGACCAGAGGCACTCCTTTCCGCTGCCCGGCCTCTGGCAGACTCTCAGACATCCACGCCTCTGTCTCAGTGGCCCAGTGCCTTCTGCCTTCTGTGCTAAGAGCAGACACCTAGATGGGCCCTCCCTCCATTTACCCAGACATACTCCAGCTCCTCCCTCCTAAACCCAGGCTGTTCAGCTGAGGTCCTGATACCTTGGTCCAACCCCAGGTGGCCTCCCTTCCTGGTCCCTAAGCCTTTGTCAAAGCCCCGGGCAGCCTGCATCCCGGCTCTGCAGTCCCCCACGCCACGTGTCATTTGCTCAGTCTCCTGATGCCCTGGCCAGCTCCAATTCACCTCCTCCCACTGAGTCTCAAAATCTGACCACCTGGACACGCCCACCCCATGGCCTCTTCCTTCAGCCAGGCACGGTCCCTGCCCATGGTCCCAGCTCCCTCCCCCGCCCTCCTGGCTGGCCTCGCAGAGATTGATGAGGTCACCTGGGTGCACCAGGGTACTAGGTATTCGGGAATACCAAGTACGCTGCGCGGCCGCCTCTGACCTTGTACCTGTGGGCCTCAAGGTGCTTCACCTGGATCGCCCTACCCCCCTTCCTTCCTGGCCAGCACAAGACCGAAAGCGTGGAAAAGAGAAGAGAGACGTGTTATCCAAACAGACCAATAAAGTGCACACAGGGATATCCAGAGACTCGGAGACTTGGCCACAAGGTTATAGAGGCTGGGAAGTCCCACAGTCTGGTCCAGGAAAGCCAAAGGCATGGTTTCAATCCAAACCCAAAGTCCTGAGGACCCAGAGCACCGTGTATGAGGGCCGGAGGAGACCGTGTGCCAGCCAGGCCCACCTCAGCTCTGCCCTTCCTCCACCTTCACCCGCCAGAGATTGGACGCATTGGTAAGGGCCAACCCTCAAATTCTAGTCTCTTCTGAAAACACCATCACAGAAACACCCAGAAATATTCTGCTAACAGCTGTCTGACCATTCCTTAGCCAAGTCGAGTTGACATAGGAGGCAGGAAGGGAGGGAAAGAGGGACCTCGGATGTTTGAAATTCCATAATAACCCCTGGTACTCACCAACAGACTTCAATCAATCAAACTACAAAAGCCTTAAAGAGGCCTCCTTTTTTTTTTTTTTCTTGTTACTAGGGATTGAGCCTAGCACTGCTTAGCTACAACCCCAGCCTTTTTTTTTTTTTTTTTTTTTTTTTTTTTTTTTTTTTTTTTTGAGACAGGGTCTTATTAAGTTGCTTAGGGTCTCGCTGAGTTACTGAGACTGCCTATGAACTTGTGATCCTCCTGCTTCAGCCTCCAGAGGTGTTGGGATTACAGGCACACACCACCATGCCTTGCAAAAGTTTCCCTTTTAATAACAAATTTTCTGTGGATGTGTAACCGATGTGATTCTGCAATCTTTGTAATGTTTTGAATAACCAATAAAAATAAATAAATTAAAATAAATAAATAAATAATAACAAATTTTCAATAACAGAGCCTTGCATTTACTTGAGTTCTACTTACACTCAAATTCCTCTCAGCAGCCAAGGTTGAAGGCCCAGCAGGACCTCAGCTTCAGGGTGAGAAGTAGTAAATTATGCTACTTGGACATTTAACGAAAATAAACATTTCATCAATGAGAAAGCAATTCGCCTACCTGTAAAAAAATCTTTTATTTTCAGACTGACGGATAAAATCCTAAATAATTTTATATACTTTGGCTGCACCTTAATGTCTGTTTATGAAAAATAGTAAGCATTATTAAGAAATGAATTACATTGCTACAGATAATGTATTTGTGCTGGGCTCCTGTAATACCAGTTACTCAGGAGGCTGAGGCAGGAGGATTGCAAGTTCAAGGCCAGCCTGGGCAATTTAGTGAGGTCCTTTCTAAAAATGAAAAGATAAAACAGGGCTAGGGTATAGCTCAGTGGTAGAGGTTTGTCTTGCATTGTGTGAGGCATGCATATGTATACGTAGAGCTGTTGTGTTATTTTTATATTTTATTTCATGTATTAGGTTATATTAAACATTGTTTTGAAACTTGCTTAACCTTAAATCAGAAACACCCCCAATCCATAACATCTAGTGCTACCTCAGTGACCCTAGCTGATGTAGGATTATCACTGTGCAATAAAGTGCAACTCTTTCCCAATTTGGCAGTTTCCAGGTATTCTTTAATGCAAACAATGCAACAGATATCCCTGACATTACACATACTGGTTGCTGGTTTGGTGTATATGTACATGACAGTTTTTTGGTTTTTGTCTGTTTCCTTTTGGTACTGGGGGTAAAACCCCCAGGATTCTTCACCACTGAGCAACATCCCCAGTGCTTTCCATTTTATCTTCAGACGGGGTCTCACTGTGTTGCCAAGGCTGGCCCTGAGTCCCTGGGATTACAGGTATGACCCACCATACCCGGGTTGCATGACAGGTTTTTTTGTTTTTTGTTTGCGGAGGGGGTACCAGGGATTAAACTCAGATGCACTCGACCACTGAGCCATATTCCTAGCTTATTTCATATTTTATTTAGAAACAGGGTCTCAATGAGTTGCTTAGTGCCTCACAGTTGCTAAGGCTGGCTTTGAACTAGAGATCCTCCCGCCTCAACCTCTGGATCCACTGGGGCAGGTGTGCACCACTGGCAGGCTGCGTGACAGTTTTTGATAGATATTGCCAAATTGCTTTCCCTAAGAGATAGCAACCAACCAGGGCTGGAGATGTAGTTCACTGGTAGAGCACTTACCTAGCATGTGTAAGGCCCTGGGTTCCATCCTCGGTACCAAAAAAAGACGGGGGGCCAGGATGAGTAAACTATGAATAATACTTCCATCAATTGAACATGAAAGTATATTTTTTGTGTTCTCCTATCTGTAAGTGAATGACCAGGCTCTCATCTTCTTACCTGTAAGCAGAGAAGCCATGTTCCTGCCACCTAACATAAAAGGCACAATGTCAAATGTTTTAAGAGCAGAAGATTTAGTTTATAAATACAAAGGTCTCTATCTTCCATGAATAGCACTGTGTATGTTGCATAATTGATTGTATTTAAATAAAGCTAATGGTGAAGATAGTGTTAAAGATGGGGAACAGCTGGCCCCTGAAGCATCACACAAATCAATGTGCTACAGAGCTGTCCATAAGGTCGTTAAAACCATCTTGGTATTCCGATTAGTGACGTGTGAATTGTTTCGAAATATTCTCTATGACCTTTCAAACTGTACTTAGTTCCTTTTCTTTTTTCATCAGAATCTCTTCAGTTTTTTTTTTCCTCCCCGTGAAGTATTCAAATTAAATGAATGGATACATTTTACCTCATCTCGAAACTTCCTCTATTTACTGAAAACATAACCTAATAATTTGTATTAATACATAATTTATGAATTACGTGTTAATTTTTCATGCCCCATTGTTTGTAAAACTTTTAGTAATCTTTCAAATAGTAGAAATCAAAACAGAAAGGACTCTCATAAAGTCCTTTTCTCAAGTCAGTTGGAAATTAAATGAACAATAACTTTAAAATGGCATTGAAGAGCCCAGCACCATGGTGCACGCCTGTAATCCCAAAGGCTAAGGTGGCTGAGACAGGAGGATCTTGAGTTCAGAGCCAGCCTCAGCAATTTAGCGAGGCACTAAACAACTCAGTGAGACCCTGTCTCTAAATAAAATACAAAATAGGGCTGGAAGTGTGGCTCAGTAGTTGAGTGCCCCTGAGTTCAATCCCCGTACCAAAAAAAAAAAAGGCATTGAAAAGGAACGTATATTCTGTGAAAAAGTAAATTTTAAAAGTTTTTAAATAATTTGCTAAAATGGTAACAAGAGCATAGTTGAGGAATCCTTTTTTTTTTTTTTTTTTTTTTGTGCTGAGTATCGAACCCAGAGGCACTTAACCACTGAGCCACATCCCCAGCCCTTTTCATTTTTGAGAAAGGGTCTCACTATGTTGCTGAGTCTGGCCTGAGACTTGTGATCCTCCTGCCTCAACCTCCTGAGTTGCTAGAATTATAGACATGTGCCACTCCACCTTGCAGGAATCTGTTTTAAACTGGTGTTGCTGCTTTTCCAAGCCTGGATATCAATAGGGTGACAGATGTCACAGCCAGATCACCCTCACATCCAGTGTCACTGCTTTTTCAGAACCAGTCCCCTCCCCTGGCCTTTTTTTTTTTTTTTTTTTTTTGTGTGTGTGTGTGTGTGTGTGTTTGTGCTGGAGATTGAACCCAGAGCCTCGAGCATGTGAGGCAAGCACTCTACCAACTGAGCTACGTCCCCAGCCCCAGAAGCAGCTCTTAAAGCTGGCACATGGTACACGATGCCAAGCTGTGTGTTCTTTGAGAGCATAGTACTTTTTGAGATTTTGAAATATGCTCAAAACAAAATTATATAAAAAAAAATTGAGGAATCGTTATTATTTTTATTCTGGAGACTTGCAATCATTTTGAAATTTTTACCAAATACATCCCAGAATTTTAAAAACTAAAGTCAACTTTACAAAAGTAAGGGAACATCATGTGAATGCACAGAAGGAAGACAGCCTTCACTCCACAGCCAAAGACCACCTGAGGCTGGAGAGGCTGAGAGACCAGGGCGGCTCCTCCCCCTGACACCTCCGTGGAAGCAGGACTTCTTGGACTGTAGCCTTCAGTGCAGTGAGAGAGGACATTTCTGTTGTTGTAAGCCACCTGGTTTGTGGTCCTTTATTACGGCAGCCCAGGAAACAAATATGGAAATCATTATGACATCAAGATTGGGATTGGGGGACTAGTATTTATGGAGAACCTATGATGAGCCAGGTGCAGTGACACACATCTGTGATCCTAGCCGCTCAGGAGCCTGAGGAAGGAGGATCGCAAGTTCAAGTCCAGCCTCAGCAACTCAGCAAGATCCCATCTCAAAATAAAAAATAAAAAGGGTTGGGGATATGGCTCAGTGGTAGAGTATCCCTGGGTTCAATTCCCAGTACCATGACAGAAAAAAAGAAAAAAAGAGAGAGAGAGAAACTCTGATGTTCAGGCTCCTTGTTAGACGCTTTACCTTTCTATTAAATTCTACCAACCACAGGAAGAAACACTGCACATATGAGCAGTGGAAGCTCAGAAGCTGATATGCTAAAGTCCCCTTGGCTGCAAAGGGCTGAGGCCACAGCTCTGCTCCAAAAACCCACGTTTCCAAGGACACAGCATCTGTGGGAGAAGACAGGTTCTGCAGAATCATGTGAGCTGATATTAAACAACAGTTACCTGGCAACCTTTAAGCAGGTGAACCAGACCTCCATGGTTTCTCTGAAGAGACATGAACATCTCCTGACCACCAGGTGATGTTGCTTATAGCACTGAATCCTCATAATTCACCTGTTAACAGTCAGGCCCTGTGGGTGAACCCAAAATTAACTGCAACGCCGACACTTTAAATAAACCATTGCATCTATTACTGACAGGCCCTCATACTGAAGGTGTCCTGAAGTGAATGATTTCTCTCCAGCAAACACCAAGCTCAGACAATATCCTAACATGACATTTCAGGTGGGGTTTTAAAAGATTTGTTCTAACTTTAATATTGTCCTAAGACTTCAATGACTACTAGCTAGTATATGATCTAGCCAGTTTCCAGGATTTGAAAACCCAGTAAACTATTAGTTTAGAGAGTCAAGGTGGTATGTGGTTAAAATTTCTGGGACTGGGGTTGTAGCTCAGTGGAAGAGCACTTGCCTAGCCTGTGTGAGGCACTGGGTTTGATTCTCGGCACCACATATAAATAAATAAAGGTTCATCAACAACTAAAAAATATTTTTAAAAAAATCTGGAGCCAGGCACAGTGGCACATGTCTGTAATCCCAGCAACTCTGGAGCCTGAGACCGAAAGATGGCAAGTTTAAGGCCAGCTTCAGCAATTCAGGAGAATCCTGTGTCCAAAATAAAGGGGCTGGGGATATAGCTCAGGGGTAGAGCATCCCCGGATTCAATCCCCTGAATCAAACCAAGAAAAAGAAAAAAGAATTCCCGAGTCATATTGGTTGGCTTCTGATGTGTGCAAAGAAACACGCGGGTTAAGTGGCAGGGGCTGGATTGCAGGGTTTTCCTGCCTCCCCAGGGGCCTCTCTGAGCAGGGCTCACCTGCGCCACTTGGAGGGGTAGGCTTCCAGCCCACAGTTCAACAGCAGGTATTACCCAGTCACCTGACTCTCTCCCTCCAGCAGGGCCACGATGGAGGAAATAAAGAACAGTGCAGAGTGCTCCTGGGTGTCAGTCAGCAAGCCGTGGTGGCAACTTGACACGGTGGTCGTTGGAATCTGTGTCTCCAGGAGGAGCAGTTAGCAGCTCACAGAGAGCCCTTCTCGGGTGCCCCATTAATTACAGCGCTCCTGGCAACTCAGGCGGCCACAGGAATGCCTCCCTCGAAGAAAGGTCACGGGCTGGTTTTGCCAGTCAGCTCAGCGCAAGGTCTGATTGCCGTTCATGGTCATTTCCCTGATGATCGCTCCCCAGAGGTCGGTCTGGCTCCAACCTAGAATATTTGAGCGGAGTAATTTGCAAGATTTATGGAAAACAATTTTTCAGAAATGCGCTCTCGGTTTTCATTGGGCAAATCCTCTTTCCCTGCTAAGAGCAGGAGCATATGGAGCGGGCAAATGTTTTAATGGACAGCCTAAAAGTAGCATTTTTCTTCTGCAGTGGATGATTTGCACTTAGGGCTTCCAATCCCATTTTTTACTATAGCAAGTATTCAGTGCAAATTTATTTTATTTATTTATTTTTTTAATATTTATTTTTTAGTTATCGGCGGACACAACATCTTTGTTTGTATGTGGTGCTGAGGATCGAACCCGGGCCGCACGCATGCCAGGCAACGCGCTACCGCTTGAGCCACATCCCCAGCCCTCATTGCAAATTTAAAAGAGAGAGAGAGAGAGAGAGAGACACTCCCAGCCCTGGCCCTTGCTATCTCCACACCTCAGTAATCACTGCATCACTTCTAGAATTCACAGCACACCCCTTGAGCACTCCCATGGTCGGGGAACAAACTCTTATTGAATTTCTCTACCCCAGGATCAGTCTTCTATCTGTCTCTTGTGTTATATACATTGAACTCATTCCTTTCGAAGATTTAATACAAGAAGATGAAAATGGGCCAAGAGCAGTCTTTCTGGTCTCCAGGAGGAAAGATTAATGGTAGAAAAAAAATCACCTGATGAAAAGTTAGCGGGGAGGTAGTACAAGTAAACATGACCTGAGTGAGTGTGTACTGTACACACATTGGACACACTCCCTGTACACACTCACTCAGGTCATGTTTACCTGGACTACGTCCCTGTACTTAGAATGACTACATTACCTGTACTTAAAGTCATAACAGTTACTGCCGCAGTCTGGCTGGGCACAAAATAACCGAGCCACCGCAAAAACTTGTAGATTCCAACAGCAACTCTTTATTCCCGAACTCTCACACGCACTCTACACGCACGTTCTGGGGAAAATACACTGCCTCCACCGGGCTCCACATCCCAAATACTCTCCAAACTCAGGGAGAACTCCATGGGAACTCAAGGAGTGGGTGCCTGAGGCAGGAGGATATGCCCTATTCCCAGCAGGATCCACCCTAAACCTGGAACCGCCCTAATCCCTGAGCAGGGTCACCTTACAAACCAAAATTCTCAAACATTCATGCAATGTCCCTGCAAATGACCTGGGTCCAAGGCAAGCCCATTTCCACAATGGAGAGTCCTTCCTCTAAGCAACATTGGGTAGGCTGACAAGGAAATTGCCATGCGTCATTCCTACTTGGCTATGGCTCTCAGCAAATTACAGTATTTAGTAATTTCTACTTTTATGACATAAAAGAACAAAATAGGCATCATGGAATCAGCCATCTAGCTATCTGAATTTAGAATAAAAGCAACACCCTTCATCCATTCAGCCAAATCTAGCCAGGCACAATAGCACGGGCATATAAGTGGCTTGGGAGGCTGAGGCAGGAGGATTGCAAAGTCAGCCTCAGCAAAAGCATGGTGCTAAGCAACTCTGTGAGACACTAAATAAAATACAAAAATAGGGCTGGGGATGTGGCTCAGTGGTTGAGTAACCCCCTTCCCTGGCTAAAAAAAGAAACATTCAGCCACATCCATGCATTAAACAGCCACAGTGGTCTACCCACCCATTTACATATCTATCCCCACATATAACCCACTCTGCTTCATATATATATATATATATATGTGTGTGTGTGTGTCAGATGACCTTGCTTTTTCTCTTAACACCTTCTAAATCTCTCTAGCAATGCTCTGTCACTATATTGAAATTACTCAGTTACATTTTTCTTGTTCTAAATGGGCAGTGGACTGTGGGAACAGGGAGCAGTGACAGATCTTATTCTCCTTTGAATGCTCAGCCCCTGCCCTAGCTGTTGAGTAAATAAATGAAAGCCTGTGTTCAATAAAACAATGAGACCTCACACCACAGCAAAATAAACTCTCTTCTCCTAAGGTCCACCCGGAGCGTCAACAGGAAAGAGTGAGCATTTGTTAGGAGTTAAGAAGTTAAAAGACGAAATTTGTTCTTAAAATCTGCTCTTAGATCTGCATTGTGGAGATCAACTGGCAGGCTCCGCTCCACCCTCTGTCCTCCAGGAGAGGTAGAAAATGGAAGCACATGAAATCTGCTTAAAATCATACAATCTTGGAGTCTGAGACATAATTAGAGCCCACAGGTGGACATCCTCTGACCACATGCCTTGAAAAACAGCTCGCCAACTATGCAGGAGGGACCTGCAGGTACTCACTTCCGCTCTCAGAGAAGCAGCCTCCATGAGTCTTGTTCTACTCCCCCTCCTCCAGTTTGTCATTTATTTGGCCTGATTAAATGTGCTGCGGGTTGGGCATGGTGGCACGCACCTGTAAACCCAGTGATTTGGGAGGCTGAGGGAGGAGGGCCAAAAATTCCAGGTCAGGCTCCACAACTAAGAGAGGCCCTACACAACTTAAAGAGACCCTGTGTGGAAATTAAAAAAATAAAAAGGGCTGGGGATATAGCTAAGTTGTTAAACGCCCCTGGGTTCAATCTCTGGTACCAAAAGAAAAAGAAAAGAAAGTGGGGGAAAATCTGCTTCAGGCTTTCTGCAATCCCCACCAACAAAGTAAACATTACTTTCCCAGGAAAACCTTTCCTTATTATTCTCTCACTCCTGAGCCAGAACAGATTCAGCTTTCTATACCAGCAGGATACCTGGTACTTCTCCTTCCTTCTCACACCTTAAAGTTACGTTATTTTTGTGACTGTTTAGTTAACATCATTTTGATGTCTCTTCCATTAGATTAAGAGGCCACAAATCACATTTCTAGAGATAAGAGCTATTCTGAAAGAGTGTCACACCAACCCAGGAATAGAAATGGAAGCCATGTATAAATCTCAAAACTATTCATTTCTGGGGCTGGAGTGGTGGCTCAGTGGTAGAGTGCACGCCTGGCATGCATGAGGCACTGGGTTCGAGCCTCGGCACCACATAAAAACAAGCTAATGTATCCACCTGAAACTAAAAAGATACATAAATAAATAAATATTAAAAAAAAAAAAACTATTCATTTCTCCAGGCTCAGTGGCTCACACCTGTAATCCCAGCAGCTCAAGAGGCTGAGGCAGGAGGATCACAAATTCAAAGCCAGCCTCAGCAAAAGTGAGGCGCTAAGGAACTCAGTGAAACCCTGTCTCTAAATAAAATACCAAAAAAAAAAAAAGGGCTGGGGATGTGCCTTAGTGGTCGAGCGCCCCTGAGTTCAATCCCCAGTACAAAAAATATATATATATTCATTTGACTCTACACCACCTGCTGCTGTGGGTCCTTCAAACTCTATTGAAGACACTCTCCCCCTTCAGGTTCTGGGAGGCCCACCATATGTCTTCCCTGAGCACCAGGACGCCTCGCACCCCACATTTCCTCCCTGTTCAGTGCTGGCTCCTGCTGCAGTGAGCAGCTGGGGCCCCCCTGGGGTGGGCCTGAGTCCCTGAATCCCACCTGTCTAATCCCACATGATGGGACAGTTCCAATCACAGATTTCAGTTCTTCTAGTCTTTGTTCTCTAGAGCTCAAGATGGAATCTTTGGAGTTGAAATAATAATAAAAGGGCTGGGGATGTGGCTCAAGTGGTAGCGCGCTCGCCTGGCATGCGTGCGGCCCGGGTTTGATTCTCAGCATCACATACAAACAAAGATGCTGTGTCCGCCGATAACTAAAAAATAAATATTAAAAAATTCTCTCTCTCCTCTCTCACTCTCTCTTTAAAAAAAAAAAAAAAAAAAGAAAGAATAATAAAAGGCAAATATCTTTCTCATCGGATCTTCAGGCAAAGGCCTAGATCAACCCTGGGTGCCTGAACTCTTTTTAACCTTGAGAAGAACTCTTTGCCAGAAGCCTCCTTGGTGGCAGTTAGAATTTGGATCTTGAACATCCCCTTCGTGTGTTGAAGGCTTAGTCCCAGCTCATGGTGCTATTGAGAGGACATGGAACCCATAGGAAGTGGGGCCTGGTGGGAGGAATGCTGGGCCCCTGGCCCCTTCCTATCTCTGTTCCCTGGCAGTCATGAGGCAAACAGGCCTCGGCAACAACATGATGTACTGTGCCACCACAGACCAGAGCCACGGGCCAAGTGGCCATGGACTGAAATCTCTAAAACTGTGAACCAAAATAAACCTTGCTGCCTCCTTTTAAGTTGATGGTCTCAGGCATTTTGTCACAGTTACAAAAATCTGATGAATACAATTGCTCATCTAAATAAACCTCTGATGCTGGGCTGTGTAGCTCAGTGGCAAAGCACCTTGCCTAGCATGCCTGAGGTCCTGGGATCCAACCCCAGCACAGGAAAAAATGTAAAAATAAATCAACAGCCCCTTGTATGACTCCCCAGTGAGGTCTCCTTGAGACCCCAGTTTGTGCACATTAAAGGGGAACAAAATTTGTAGCCCAATGGGAGAGTGGGGGGAAGAGACCATAGACCTGTATCATCTCTAACTCTCAGGAATGTTATGAAAATCTCAAAACAACAGATTGGTATATAATCCAGCATGGATCATAACACCAACTCAATAAATGTGAATTCCCCATCCTGTGATGGTTTGCCTTTTCTGGTTTTTATGACTGTTCCTTCCCCACTCCTTAGGTTCAAAGATTTTCCATAAAATCAAGATATGTGAGTTCAGTATTGCAGGGCATGGAGAGTGACTTTTATCTACGTTACTATGTAGGTCACAAAGGCTAGTTCGACGGGCTGGGGATGTGGCTCAGTTGGCAGGGCTTGCCTTGAGTGCACAAGGCCCTGGGTTTGATCCCCAGCACTTACAAAAATAAATAAATAAATCACAACAGAGGCAAGTTCGGCCACAAGCTCTCGGAGTTTGAGGTCTGACCCTACGGTAAATCGAGGTACACCAAAAAACAGCAATTACAAAAATGATGTCATGATCAGAAAAGAGGCCTATGTACCTAAAGTGTGATGGAGGCATTGAAGAGAATAATTGGTGACACTGAAATTAGCAAAGACGATGATGCTTGGAGGCCTCCTCCTGATTGGTTGGCGGCAGGAGCTTGAAATCATCATTGGGGATGAACACATTTCTTTCATAACGTCAAAAATTGGTTCCCTTATTGATGCTAATCAATCCAAGTGCATATGTACAGGAAAGAAAGGAAAGACAAGGATTAATAAAAGAGCAGTTCTGAGGCCTGTGAAAAAGGCAAGTTGCAGCTGGGCATGGGGGCACTTGCCTGTAATGCCAGGAGGCTGAGGCAGGAGGATGGTGAGTTCAAAGCCAGCCTCAGCAAGGGCGAGGCACCAAGCAACTCAGTGAGCCCCTGTTTCTAAACAGAAATACAAAAAAATGGCTGGAGGTGTGGATCTGCGTTCAAGTACCCCTGAGTTCAATTCCTGATACCCAGAAAAAAAAAAAGAAAGGAAAAAAAAGGCACTCTGTACTACTTCCCCAGGCTTTTCGGCTCCAAAAGAACCCTCCTCTCTGGAGGGGCCTGTCCTCTATCACTTTCTTAAATAAATAAATCTTGCTATGCTTGTTTGCCTTGTCAAAAAAAAAATGGTACTTGTTTCATTATGTTCTAGCTAGAAAGTTCTACCATGTTCCTGGGATTTTTATTGCATTGTTAAATTCAAAAGAAATTACGCTCCTTAATTAGCTGTTTTATGGATTCATTTCTTCTGATGTGGAAGAGACACTACTTTCCCCCACCTGAAAATGTCTTCCAGGGGCTGGGATCCTGGCTCAGCGGTAGAGCACTCGTTTAGCACAGGCGAGGCCCTGGGTTCTATCCTCAGCACCACAGAAAAATAAATAAAGGTATTATGTCCAACTACTTCTAGAAAGTAAATATTAAAAAAAGAGAATGTCTTCCAGTTCAACAAGTCTCTCCTTCCTAGAAAGGATAGGAAGCTGATATTTACTTAATGCCTGCTATGTACCCAGGAGACCACAGAATTTGGTGGCTAATGGCATGGCTATTTTACATTTAAATCCAGACTCTTCCACTTAACTAACTGTAATCTTTTCTTTTCTTCTTAGTTGTACTGGATTTGACTCAAGAGTACTCTTCCACCGAGCCCTCTCCCCAGCCACTTTTTTTTTTTTTTTTTTTTTTTTGAGACAAGCTTTTGCTAATTGCCCAGACTGGCTTCAATCTGGTGATCTTCCTGCCTCCCTAGTAGCTGGGATTACAGGTGCATGTCACCACTAGGTTTAGCTGTATAGCTAGAGCACATAAAAAACTCTTGGCATTGAGTTTTGAATCCACAAAATGACGGTGATTGTGCCTATCTTATAGGACTCTGGATATGCAATTGAGTGAATCAGAACAGTGCTTTGTGCATAATAAATGCTCAATAAATGTTAGTGTTTATCACTTCCCAGGTTAGATCTCCTTTAATCCTCAAAGGCAACCCTTCTATTTTTCCCTCTAAGGTCCCCTAATGGGAAACCTGAGGTCGGCAGTCCTGCCCCCTAAGCCAGGGCTGGCACCTAGTAGCCTCTTTCCCACCCTGGGTCTTTTCAGCCTTAGGCCCTGAACTTTCCTCCCCAGCCACACATGTTCTGAGGCTGGAACAGGTTTTCCCAAACTATGAAAATAATAAACATGGATTGTGAGATGGTTATCAGCTGTGTTCTAAGGCACGGTTGACTTACACCCACGTTTCTCTAAACTCCAAGTTATTCAAATGAGTTTTAGAGCTACTTTTTTGTTCCAGAAGAAATTATGGCCAAATTCATGGGGACTGAACAGGGCGGCCGAGAGACAGCCTCTCAAACTAGAAGCAGCATCAGGGCATCGGTAAGCAAAAGAGAAAAGGGACTCGTGTTCACTGAGGGCCATTATTTTATTTTGTGGAAGCACTTTTCACTTGTGATCTCATTCTCCCGGCAACAGGGTACTATTTGCCCCACTTTTCAGATGAGGAAGTTAAGGATCAGTCTCTATTTTATGGTGCTGGGGATTGAACCCAGGGCCTGCGCACGTGAGGCAAGCATTCTACCAACCGAGCTACATCCCCAGCCCCCAGTTAAGGATCCGACAGGTAAAGTGAGTCCTGCAAAGGTCAGACAGCCCGAGGGTGTCAGAGACAGCCCAGCCACACAGATCTGCCCTGCCCTGATGTCTCCATCGACAAACAGTCTCCAAAGCCAGGATATTCAGCCTTTCTTCATGACCCCCTCTCCAACCCTTTACTGGCTCCAGCTTAGGGTCTGAGCACCAAGCTCTGTGTGCTACCTCTCAAGCTCTGGGGAACACAACAGAGAACTCTGAATTTCTCTCCTCCTGGGTTCTCCCGTGGGAGTTCATGTGTAATCCACCCATGGCCCTGTTACTAACTTCAACCCCTGAGACTCACGGAAATCTGCTAAGGAAATGTGAGCGCTGCTTCCCTTGCAGGCTGCCAAAGAGCAGCCCTTTGACACACTTAGAAGCGTCATCAGAAGCACTTTCTGGTGAAATGACACCCTTCCTGGGGCTGAGGGAACAAGTACAAAGTCTCCCTAACAGTTGAAAGCAAATGCCAAGAAAGGGAGCCAGAGAACAAATCAAGCAGATTTGGTCTTTTTTTTCTTTTTAATTGAAGTTTTTATTTTGAGATAATTGTGGGTTTATTAAAAAAAAAAAAAAAAAAAAAAAAAAACTCCTGTGTACCTTTTACCCAGTCTTCCCCCCGTGGTAATTTCTTGCAAAAATATATCGCAATAGCATGACCAGGGTGTTGACAATGCTATGGTCAGAATACAGAACAGCTTTTTTTTTTTTTTTAAAGAAATATTCTTTTTTTTTTTTAAGAGAGAGTGAGAGAGAGAATTTTCATATTTATTTTTCAGTTTTCGGCAGACACAACATCTTTGTTTGTATGTGGTGCTGAGGATCAAACCCGGGCCGCACGCAACACACATGCCAGGCGAGCGTGCTACCGCTTGAGCCACATCCCCAGCCCTACAGAACAGCTTTGTCACTCACTTTGTCACTTTGTCACATGGACGTGCTCGCCTGGAATCCCGCCTTGGGAGCCCCAGGCAGGAGGATTGTAAGTTTGAGGTCAGTTGGAGTCATTTAGGGAGACTCTGTCTCAAAATAAAAAATAAAAAAGGTCTGGGAGTGTAACTCTGTAATAGAACAGCCCTGGGTTCAATCCCCAGTACAAAAAAAAAAAAAAAAAGAACAGCTTTATCACTACAAGAATCCCTAATAGAGTCATTTATAGCCACATCTACTTCCCTCCCACCTTCACCCCCTCCTGAACCCTTGGCAACCACTAATCTGTTCTCCATTTTTACAGTTTTTTTTTTTTTTCAGCACAGAATGTTACACAAAGTACAATCACACAGTATGTAAGTTCTTAGGGCTTAACTTTCTGGACATGAATCCAGTTAAAAGGCATAAGAATCTCTTTTTATTGCCAAGTGGCATTCCATAGAGTGCATCTAGCAACTCTTGCTGAACTATTTACCTGTTGGAGAACATCTGGGTGAAACTGAACTAGTACTAATAAAGTAGCTATTAACATTAATGTACAGGTTTTTGTACCCAAGACTTCATTCCCTCAGGGTCAAAGCCCAGGAGTACAATTACTAAGTGGTACTGTAGTTGCATGTTTAGTTTTTGAAGAAACAAGCCACACACAGTGGCACATGGCTATAATCCCAGCAACTCAGAACACTGAGGAAGAAGATTGCAAGTTCAACTTGGGCAACTTAATGAGATCCTGTCTCCAAATAGTAAGAATGAAAGCAGGACCCAGGATGTAGTTTGGTAGTAGAGTGGCCCGAGGTTCAATCTCCAGAAGCACAATTTTCCATAGTGAGTAGATTTTTAATGTTAGCCATTCTGATAGAAATATAGTGAAAGCTCATTGTGACTCTAATTTGCATTTTCCTAGTAGCAAATGCTGCGGAGCATGTTTTCATGTGCTTATTTGACAATTTGACACCTGAATATCTTCTTTGGTAAAATGTCCCTTCATGTCTTTTTTCCATGTTCTAATTAATTGTTTGCTTTTTTATTATTGAGCTTCAAGAGTTCTTTTAGAGTCTACATGCTAGTCCTTTGTAGGATATAGGTTTTCAAATATTTTCTCCATGATTTCCTCTCACTCTCTCTTTCTCTCTCTCTCCCCCACCCTCTCTCATTTGTACTGGAGATTGAACCCAGGGTCTTTTTTCCCAGTGAGCTATCTTTTCTAGCACTTTTGATTTTGAAACAGGGTCTCACTAAGTTGTCCAAGCTGGTTTAGAAAGTTGTGATCCTCCATCTGTCTGGGATTATTGGTGTGCACCACTACACTCAGCTGAAAAGATAAAATTTTATATTATGTTTATTTACTTGGGGGGTGGGGTACCAGGGATTGAACTCAGGGGCACTTGACCACTGAGCCACATCCCCAGCCCTATTTTGTATTTTATTTAGAGACAGGGTCTCACTGAGTTGCTTAGCGCCTTGCTTTTGCTGAGGCTGGCTTTGAACTTGTGATCCTCCTGCCTCAGCCTCTCGAGCCACTGAGATTACAAGCGTGCACCACCTCGCTCAGTTTATATTATGTTTATTTTGCCATAATTTTTAAAAACCCCATATCAGGAAAGACAAACAAATATATACATAGAGAGAGATGTAGGCATAGATATATACAGATAGGTAGTTCCTACACACCATAGACAAAACTCCTTCTTCAGCTTATGATGAACAAATCAACTCATCATCTACTCTTCTTAAATTAAAAAAGAGAGTAAAGATAACATGGCTAATATTCCACTTTGATGTTCAATACTCTACGAAATATGGGTTTCTTATAATTTTACATCTATCCTTATTTATTTTGAGATGTATGAAATAGTATATCATGTCACAAGTTAGAATAAAAAGTCAGGTATACATTAGAGAAACAAGAATAAATGATACCCTCAACCTGAACCCTTCGTTCATCCTGCCACAGGTTCGCTACAGAAAAGAAAAAATGTTTATATTTAAGTCCATTTATACATCAAACTGTGTTTGAGACAAGAGAATAATCTATCAAATCTTCTGGGACACCTGGGCTTTTCAAGTTCCCATGAGACATCTTTTCTAGTTTAAAAGGCTTAGAGGTCCTCTTCTTGCTGCTTGCTGTATTTTTTGCTGTTTGTTTGTTTGTTTTTGTAATTTCATCCGGTATTTTGCTCACATTTTATTATTCGGTGTTCTTTTCATGAACCTCTGCTCATATTAGACACCATGTAGCTTGGTGGCTCAGGTCCTGCCACTGGATCACTGAAACATCACCCACAAAACTGGGACCTTCTAATAACCTAGGAACCACGGTCAGAGTCTGCAAAAGGAGCTTAGAAAAGACCTTGCTCTACCTTTGGGGCCCAGAGGCCCAAGATTTCCTGTGGCCCCTGGGCCATCTTTACACACACACACACACACACACACACACACACACACACACACACACAGCGTTTTTCCTCCAGGATCCAGAAAGGAATGATTCCTGGGGTTATGGAGAGGGAGGTCGAAGGCAGGTCTCCGGCTTCTGCTGATTGCCTGGCCTGCCATCTTCAGCAAAGGGGACACGGGGAGGCGGCAGAGTCCAATTCCATTCCCACCACACCCCCTTACAGTAAGCCTCTCTCCACCCAGAAGCCAAATGTCCTATTTTATATTTTGTGTTTTTAAATATGTTTTATATTTAAGAACATAAATCAGACATTGCCATTCCTTTGTTGCTCACCCTCCAATGGCTTCCCATCGCTTAGAGAAAAATTCAGACTCCTTACATGACAACAGGGATCTGGCTTCTGTCATATGGTCTAACCTTCTGTACTTCAACATCAGCACATGCTTTCCCACCTCAAGGTCATCGACCTGGTTCTTCCCTGACCCGCCTCTTCATCAAGCAGAGCTCATTGACCCTTGAGCCTCAGTTCAAATGCCACTCACCACCATGTCACCCTACTTACTTCCTTCATCTCACCAGCCCACACTGTTCAGTCCCCCTGTTGGCTCTATCATCTGTCTCTCCTCCTCAACTGGAATGCAAGTTCCACGAGGCACCCTTGCCTGTCTTGAGCATGGTTGTTTCCCCAGCACCTAGCACTGTGCCTGGAATATGGTGGGTGCTTGAAATGAATGTTTGTACAGATGCGCACTTACAGGTCCCAACATTGCTGGGTGCATCGGTATGTGCCTGTAAACCCAGACACTCAGAAGGCTCAGGGAGCAGGGTTGTGAGTTCAAACCCAGCCTCAGCAACTTAGTGAGGCTCTAAGCAACTCAATGAGACCCTGTGTCTAAATAACATATTTTTTTAAAAAGGGCTGGGGATGTAGCTTAGTGGTTAAGCACCCCACATACCCCCCCCAAAAAAAAATCCCAATACTTTCTACGTGAAATCAGAGTTAGTGGCCATGAAACTGAGCTCCACATCTTATGGGAAAATAAGTGTCCTGCAATCCAAGAATATATTCTCTAAGGATCATTCTTAAACAAAAAGGCAAATAAGCCCGTCATGGGAGCACATGCCTGAAATCCCAGCAGCTCAGGAGACTGAGGCAGGAGGATCTCAAGGTCAGGGACAGTCGCCTGGGTAACTTCATGGGATAGGGATGTAACTCAAAGGTAGAATGCTCCTGGGGTAGCGCACAAAATAGGGAGAGGGGAAAGAAATAACAAGAATAACCATGCTAAGAATTATAGTTGAAGTGTTTCTGTCTGTCCTGCCCCAGAACAGATGAAATCAGGGCAAATATACAATTTTCAAAGGAAAACACATAACAGCTGATACATAGATCTTTTCCAGGTGTTCTGGGAAAGACCAGGGGTTTGCTGAATCTCCACGTAGAGTACACCCTTAGGAAAATATAACCGGAACTTAGAGATGTAGAGAAACACAGCTTCTTTGTATACAGAGGGCTGTGGTTTGAAGAGAGTCCAGAAAATTGAGTCCCAGAAGCAGGAAGCTGCCTGTGTTTATCAAACACACTATGTTTAAAAACACAAACAAACAAACCAGGGATGCTATCACTGGGCTACCTCCCCAACACTTTTTTTATTCTTTATTTTGAGACAGGGTCTCGCTAAGTGGCCCAGGATGGCCTCTATCTTGCCATCCTCCTGCACAAGGCTTGAGCCCTGTGCCTGGCAGCGGTTCACAGCACTATGAAAAAGTCAAAAACTGAACCAAATCCAAATATCCAGCGGCTGGGATGTAGCTCAGTGGCTGAGCACACCCTCTACCCCCGCATGCTCAAGGACCTAGGTTCAATCCCCAACACCACCAAAAATAACAAATAAAAAATCCGAATGTCCAATAGGTAAACTAATAAAATCTAGGATTCATGGAATATGGCCCAGTAATAACATGGATGAGGTACCTAAGATCAAGAATGAATCTCGAAAGCATCACGTGGAAGAGTTTGTATTCTAAAGTCAATTTACATAAAACTCTAACCCATAGTGAGATAAAGGAATTCTATGGTTGCCAAGGGCCAGGGTTGGGGTCAGAAACTTCTTGGGAGCACCAGGGAACTTTTCAGGGTGATAGGAATGCTCCTTTCTGTATTGCAATTACACAAGTGTATGTGTGTATATGTGTGTGTGTACATACATATGCATACATATATTTACATGAGCATACATATGAGTATACACATATTCCGTGAATATGTATATTTTTCATGAGTGTATATATTTGTCAAAAATGAGAACTGTGCAAGCTGGGAAGGAACATGCACAAGTGTAACCCCAGTAATTCAGGAGGCTGACGTAGGAGGATTGAAAGTTTGAGGCCAGTGGCAATTTACCAGGTCCTGTCTCAAAATTTAAAAAGGGCTTGGGGTGTAATTAAGTGGTTAGTGCCCCTAGGTTTAATCCTCAGTACCCACCACACACTCACACATGCACACAAACCCTCAGAACTGGGCACTTACAAATGGAAGCAATTTTATAGGCCACTGGATTGTGAGGCAAGTTGGTAGAAAGGGCTATTCATTCAGCAACTGGAAATGATCAGGAATGAAGGAGCTTCCTACATTGCAGTTCTATATTCAGGACCTTTTGCCTTTGCCCCAGTGATTTTAAGTTTGCAAGTGTATAAAAATAAAGCTTTCCAACAAAAAGGCATGATGCAGTCGTGAGAATTCTTCGCCTCTTTCTACTCTAGATGAATTTCTAAGAATGAATTTCTAAGAAGATAATGAAATGCAGCTACAACATACAGCAATCTTTATGTTTGGCACCACCCATTATGGATTTTCTTTCAGTTAACTAATCACCCCATCTTCACATCATAATAGTCATAATGTAATCAATTGCATTGTAACTTTCTTTGATTTTGATCTAGACAGATGATGCCCTCTGGAAATATTCAGAGGATCAAAATCACATTAATCTTCCAGGTGTGGTGGTGGACACCTATAATCTCAGCACTTCAGGAGGTTGAGTCAGGAGGATTGCAAGTTCAAAGCCAGCCTCAGCCATTTAGCAAGGCTCAAAATAAAGCTGGCTTAGTGGTTAAACATCCCTGGATTCAATCTTTAGTACCAAAAATGTTATACATTACATCTTTTACTTGGTATTACCATGCAGAAGCTATTGAGTTCCAGACCCTGCCTGAGATTATACACTCTATCTCCTTTAATAAATATGTGATATATTAATATTATAATAAGTATATAACCTATATATAATCTATATACTATATACAATCTGCTCTAATCTATATATTATGTGTAGGTTATTGTTACATAATGTGTGTAACATATATGTTATATAACATGTTTCATGTATGTGTATACAGATACGTGTATAGATATATATATATTAGGATGATATTCATCTGGATATAAAGAACTTCTCCCTTCCACTGTGTTTTTTTTTAATATTTATTTTTTCATTTTAGGTGGACACAATATCTTTATTTTACTTTTATGTGGTGCTGAGGATCAAACCCAGCGCCCCGCACATGCCAGGCGAGCGTGCTACCGCTTGAGCCACATCCCCAGCCCTCCACTGTTGTTTTTTTAAGAACAGAATCTTCTTTTCTCAAATATTGAAGCTGACCAGAGTTAGGCAGCTCTGGGGTGGTTTACCAACCCTGTGAAGTATTCAAGGATTAGACACAGGGTCTTGCTGAATTGCCTAGGGCCTCACCATGTTATGAGGCTGGCTTTGGACTCACCATCCTCTTAGCCTCCAGAGTTACTGGGATCACAGACGTGCCCAGTCCGTTCTCTATCATCTTGAAGAGTAATCTTCATTCTCAGGGTTCAAAATGGCTCCCAGAGTTCCAGTGTGCTTGCCCACATTTCAGGAAAGATTCTGGAGAATTAGAAAGAATGGTACACTTCTCTCTTTTAAGGGGAAGTCTCAGAACTACCATAGAACACTTCCTGTATGCCTTCTAAACCAGAATTTAGTCATATGGCCCCTCCTTCCAGCAAAGTCCAAAACCGTCCCATCTTCACTGGTGATACTGTGCCTACTGACAGTCAGGGTGCTGTTACCCAAGAGGACAAAAGTAGGACTGAGAATGTAGCTCAGGGTAGTGTGTTTGCCTAGCTTGCCGGAGGCCCTGGGTTCCATCCCCAGCACCACACACACACACACACACACACACACACACACACCAAAGAGTCATCAATGGTGGGGGGTACCATTTCTATAATCCCATCAATTCAAAAGCCTGAGGCAAGAGGCCTACAAGAAGAGAGAAATGCATAACCAAGGCTTGCTAAAACCAATTTGAGCTCCTACTGTTTAAATAACTTTCTCATATTCATATGCCAATTCTTAGAGTCAATTTTACTGGATACCAGTTGATTTAAGTGTTTAAAAACCACTTAATTGCTATTTATTTATTTTTGATACTGGAGATTGAACCTAAGGCATCTTGCTATATCCCCAGTGCTTGCTTTCTTTTTTCCTTTTTTTTTTTTTGAGACAGGGTCTAGCTAAATTGCCCAGGCTAGCCTCAAACTTGCTATCCTCCGGTCTTGGTCATCCAAACAGATGGGATCACAGGTGAGCATCACCCTGAACATCTTCTGTACCTACATTTTATTTATTTATTTATTTACAGATCAAGGATTGAACTCAGGGTGCTTAACCACTGAGGCATATCCCCAGCCTTTTATTTTTTATTTTGAGACAGGTCTCACTAAGTTGCTTAGGGCGCCTCACTAAATTGCTGAGACACCACAAAACCCAGCAGGTAAGAAGTTTGCTGTTTAAAAACAGATCCATGTGAGAGGGTAGGGCTATAGCTCAGCAGTAGAGGGCTTGCCTCACACATGAGAGGCACTGGGTTCCATCCTCAGCACCACATTAAAAAAATAAATAAAGATATTTTGTTCATCTACAACTAAAAAATAAATTAAAAAAAAAGAGAGGGTTGGGGTTGTGGCTCAGCGGTAGAGGGCTCGCCTTGCACATGCAAGACCCTGGGTTCGATCCTCAGCACCACATACAAAAATAAACAAGTGAAATAAAGGTGTTGTGTCCAATTACAACTAAAAAATTTTTTAAAAAATTCTAAAAAAAATTTTAAAAAATTAAAAAGAGAGAGAGAGAGAGATCCATATGAAAATGAAAATAATGACATCCATCAAAAGGTTTACCCTGAGGCCGGGCACACACCTGTAATCCCATTGTGGAGGGAGACAGACAGGAGAATCAAGAGTTCAAGGCCAGCCTCAGCAATGGCTAAGCAACTCAGTGAGACCCTGTCTCTAAATAAAATACAAAATAGGGCTGGGAATGTGGCACAGTGGTGGAGTGCCCCTGAGTTCAGTACCCCCCCAAAAAAAATTTTTAAGTTTTTTTACCATGAGATTTTTTTTTCTTGGTACTAGGGGTTGAACACAGGCATGTTCCACCACTGAGCTACATGCCCAGCCCTTTTATTTTATTTTGCAACAGGGTCTTACTAAATTGAGAGGCTTGCAATTCTCCTGTCTCAGCCTCCCAAATCCCTGGGATTACAGTCATGCACCACCACACAGAGTTAGCCATAAGATTTAACAAAGAGTTAGACTCTTTTGCCTGCAAATGTCTGGTGGGTGACCTACACCAGGATTAAAGACTTGGCATGGAACCCGGCACGGTGGCCCACACCTGTAATCCCAGTGACTTGGGAGGCTGAGGCAGGAGGATTGCAAATTCCAGTCCAGCCTCAGCAAATTAGTGAGGCCCTAAGCAATCCAGTGAAATCCTGTCTCAAAAAATAAAAATGGGGGGCTGGGGATGTGGCTCAAGTGGTAGCGCGCTCGCCTGGCATGTGTGCGGCCTGAGTTCGATCCTCAGCACCACATACAAACAAAGATGTTGTGTCCACCAAAAACTAAAAAATAAATATTAAAATTCTCTCTCTCTCTCTTTAAAAAAAATAAATAAATAAAAATAAAAATGGATGGGAGCCAAGCATGGTGGCCTGTAATCCCAGTGGCTCAGGAGGCTGAGACAAGAGGATCAAGAGTTCAAAGTCAGCCTCAACAATTGAGTGATGCACTTAGCAACTCAGTGAAACCCTGTCCCTAAATAAAATACAAAATAGGGCTGGGGAAGTGGTTTAGTGGCTGAGTGCCCCTGAGTTCAATTCCTGGTAATCTTCCCCCACAAAAATGGATGGGAATGGAGCTCAGTGTTCAGTCCCTAGTACCGGGTGGTGGTGAGGGTGGGGGACTTGCCATCTCTGTCTTCATTTTGATTCATCTCTTTTGCTCTGAGTCATCATGGATTCCAAGAAAACCAGGTCCACTTGTTTTGCGACAAGTGGAAGCTACCCCGCTGGCAACAGCGACCTTCTTATTGCTGAAAAGTTCCCACCCAACCCATCCTGAGATCCGGAGAGATGAGATCATGCCTGATCAAGATCACCTGCTCTGGCAGCTGTGGAAATGCTCCAGCTGTGCAGACTCCTGGCCTTTGCCCTCCTTCCCATTTCTACAAAACCTCGAAGTCATTGGCAGCCTCTGGAAGATGACCCTAAGGACCTGGGTCCCTTACCTTCCGGGTGCAGCTACACTGATGAAAGCTCCTTTCGTGCTTCCCCCCCATTACCGTTCCTGTTTGGTTTTGGAGGCAAGTGGTCAGAGCTGATCTGTTAGATCCTCAGAGGCAGGTGTCCTAGGACTCCAGTGACAAGATCATATAGCACCGAGGAGTTTTTCAAAAGGGTTAATAGTTATCCAACACCTACGATGCATTATACTTTATTGCTAGAGCTATGCTTATTACTTCATGAACCCTAAAAATCCTAAACAAGTGTTAAAAAAGAAAGTTGTAAAATAGGTAAAGTGACTTCCATTTATCAGAGGAAAAAAGTGCATTTTGGTAAAATCTGCGTAACTTTCCCAAGATCACTTAGTTTCTGTGTGGTGAAATTGGGATTCAAATCCAGACACGACTGATTCCAAAGTCATTATTCTTTCCACAAAACCAAATATTGTTGAAAAAAACTAAAGAATATTGGCTGTAGGTATAGCTTAGTGGTAGAGTACTTACCCAGCATGCACAAGGCCCATGGTTTGATCGAAAGAAAGAAAAAAGGAGAGGGAGGGGCGGAGCGAGGGAGGGAGAAAGGGAAAAAAAAGAAAGGAAGAAAGGAAGGAGAAAGGAAGAAAGTGCTGGGAGCCATTAGCCAAGTAGGTATGACAATTTCCTTGCCAGCGCACCCCCATGTTGCTTAGTGGAAGGTGACCTTGCTCAAGGACCAGGGCGGATCCGTGTTTAGGGTGTTCCCGGTTTAGGATAATCCGAGTTTAGGGCGTTGCTGGTTTAGGAAGATTATTCCTGCCGGGAATAGGGCGTATCCTGCTGCCAGAGTTCCCCTTGAGTTCTCATGGGATTTGGGCAGAGAACCTGGATTTCCCCAGAATGTGTTTGTAGAAGGCCGGTGTGAGATTGGGAATAAAGAATTGCTGTTTGAATCTACAAAGCTGTGAGTGGCTCGTGATTTGTGCCCAGCCAGACTGCGGCAAGAAAGAAAGTAAAAATTAAGGAATATTTAAATACTTTAATTTAATACTTGAATAAATGGAAAGATATCCCATGTTCATGGATCATGTAAAGGCAAAGGAAACACTTCTCCTTTACCCTCTGAGGTTAACTGACATAAACTGACAACAGACAAACTAGAAGAAGAATAAAGTATACGAATTGATTAATTTGCATGGGACAGTCACAGGAATGTGATTACCCACCAACCCATGTGGGTTGTATATTTATAGACCTTTTTTCACAAGGGTGGAAGGAGGAGGAATAGGGTAAAGGAAGGTGAGGGCTGGAGTCTCACTGCAAAAAAAGGATACATCTATTGTGTTGCCAAAGTCCCCCACGTTATGTCTCCAATCTGTCCTCAGAAGAATAGATGAAAAGTCCATCTAGGTGTGGTAGTGACTGTCTTTCCTGGTGGTTAACATTTCCTGGTTATTATGAAATTCCTATGGAGGAAGTTTAAGACAACTGCATTTCTTTGGGAAATTTTCTCAGGTAAGGAAATGGGAGAGAGCACCTCTTTGTACTGGGGGAATGTGGGGTGACCTTATTTCTGTGCTGGGAGCCATCAGCCAAGTAGGTATGACAATTTCCTTGCCAGCGTACCCCCATGTTTCTTTAGTGGAAGGACTCGTGGAAATAGGACATTTTGCAGGACATTGCATGTAAGGTGACCTTGCTCAAGGACCAGGGCGGATCCGTTTAGGGTGTTCCTGGTTTAGCATAATAGGAGATTAGGGTGTTCCCCCTTTAGAATAGGGCGGTTTAGCATAATAGGAGATTAGGGTGTTCCCCCTTTAGAATAGGGCGTATCCTGCTGCCTGGTTTCCACTTGAGTTCTTAGGGTCAGACAGTATATTTGGGAGACAGAAGCCCAGGAGTAGTGGATTTGGGCAGAGAGTGGATTTGGGCAGAGAGTGGATTTGGGCAGAGTGTGGATTTGGGCAGAGAACGTGGATTTCCCCAGAACGTGTTTATAGACGGCCGGTGTGAGTTCGGGAATAAAGAATTGCTGTTTGAATCTACAAGCTGTGTGGAGACTCGTGATTTATGCCCAGCCAGAGACTGCGGCATTTCTGGACAAGAGAAAACCATTTCCAGAGAGTCCCTGATTCTCAGGCTGTTTCTTTTCTTTTCTCTCTTTTTTTGGGGGGGTGGTTATCTTCTCAGTTCTTTTTGTTTTCTTTTTTTTAATTTATTTATTTTTTATTCCAATATGTTATATATGAAAGTAGAATGCATCACAATGCATATTACACATATAGAGCACAATTTTTCATATCTCTGGTTGTATACAAAGTATATTCACACCATTCATGTCTTCATACATGTACTTAGGGTAATGATGTCCACCATCTTTTCTACCCCCATCTTCCTCCCTTCCCCTTCCACTCCTTTCCCTTATCTAGACTTCATCTAATCCTCCAATGCTCCTCCTCCCTACCCCACTATGAATCAGCCTCCTTATATCCTTTAGTTTTTTGGGATTGGCTAACTTAGCATTATATTCTCCAACTCCATCCATTTACCTGCAAATACCATGATTTTATTCTCTTTTATTGCTGAGTAATATTCCATTGCCTATATGTACCACAGTTTCTTTATCCATTCATCCACTGAAGGGCATCTAGCTTGGTTCCACAGTTTATTTAAATTTATTTATTTATTTATTTTTTAAAGAGAGAGTGAGAGAAGGAGAGAGAGAGAGAGAGAGAGAGAGAGAGAGAGAGAGAGAATTTTAATATTTATTTTTTAGTTATCGGCGGACACAACATCTTTGTTTTGTATGTGGTGCTGAGGATCGAACCTGGGCCGCACACATGCCAGGCTAGCGCGCTACCGCTTGAGCCACATCCCCAGCCCGGTTCCACAGTTTAGCTATTGTGAATTGTGCTGCTATAAACAGTGATGTGTCCCTGTAGTATGCTGTTTTTAAGTCCTTTGGGTATAGACTGAGGAGTGGGATAACTGGGTCAAATAGTGGTTCTATTCCCAGTTTTTCAAGGAATCTCCATACTGCTTTCCAGATTGGCTACACTAACTTGCAGTCCCACCAGCAATGTATGAGTGTGTCTCAGGCTGTTTCTTACAACAGCATGCCAAAGCATTGCGCTTTGGTGCCGCAGTCTGGCTGGGCACAATTCAGGAGCCACTTGTCAAAAGAAACTAACTTTATTTTTAGAACCACACAAGCCAAAGAAAACAGCTCCTCAGGAAAAAACCCTCAGAGCCCAACTGCCACCACCGACCGGCTTCCCACAAGCCACACACCCCAACCCAGCCTCTTCCTCCCACAATCCTCCTGCTCTTGAGGCCGATTGGCTGGGTCACATGGGCGGAGCCAAAAAAGTCCCCCAATGAGCAGCTCTGTGGTCTGAAAGGGCAGGGAAACAGTCCAATGAGCATCACCGAAGAGGAGCCAATCAGCTAGATGTTGCTGGGGCCGCTGTGAGCCAATCATCAGCTGGCAGTCTGAAAGTTTGCTGGGGCCCCTTCAGCTCATCAGCTGGCAGTCTGAAAGTTTGCTGGGGCCCCTTCGGCTATGGCTCTCAACACTTTGGGGCATTATTTTCTGAATCCCAATAATCAAAAGCCATACTTTTATTTATTTGTTTGTTTGTTTGTATAGTGGTGCTAGGGACCACAAAAGTCAGGCAAGTGCTCTACCACTGAGCCACACCCCAACCCCCAAGGTCTTAATAAAATTATTTATTTATTTTGGAGTGGGGGTGGTTATTGCTTTTTTGTTGTTGTTTTGGGATTTTTTTTTTTTTTTTTTTTTTTTTTGTACTAGGGATTGAACCCAGGGTTGTTTTACTGCTGAGCTACACCCGCAGCACTTTTTATTTTTTATTTTAAGACAGGGTCTCATTAAGTTGCTGAGGTTGACCTTGAACCTGCAATCCTCCTGCCTAAGCCTCTAGAGTTGTTGGGATTACAGGCATGGGCCACTGTACCAGGGGCAACATCTTGAGGTTATAACATGGGTTCACTTCATGCTTTGACTCTATCCCTGTGTGACTTTGGAACTTACATGTTTTTTGTCTTTTTCCCAACCTTCTTCTCCTTGATCTTCTCCTCCCCTAATCTTTTTTTCCCTAAACTTCTCCTCCCTGATCTTCTTTTCCCTAAACTTCTCCTCCCTGATGTTCTTTTCCCTGATCTACTCCTTCCGGATCTCTCCTCCCTAACCTTATTTTCTCTGAATCACCTCTATAAAAGCCCCCTGCTGATGAGCAGAATCACAGCCTTCGGACAGGAGTGTCCTGTATTTCTCCTTTGCTAACAAAGCAATAAAGCATCCTTTTCCTTTTTTTCAATACTGTGTCCTTCTTATTGGATTGGCACCAAGGACAAGGACCAAGCTTTTGGCAACAAGATGACAATGCTATCCAAATTCATCTATAAATTCAACAAAACTAGTCAAAATCTCATCTGTATTTTTGTGAAAATTGACAAGGTGACCCAAAAACAAGGTACCTAGCTGACATGACCAAAACAACCTTGAAAAAGAATAAAGTTAAAGAACTCTTTCAAATTCCAAAACTTATCACAAAGCATATACTAATCAAGAGAATGTGACCAGACACAGTAACACATGCTTATAATCCCAGCTACTTAGGAGTCTCAGACAGGAAGATCACAAGTTCAAGGCCAGCCTGGGCAACTCAGCATCATCCAGTCTCAAAATAAAATAAAAAAGGGGCTGAGGATGTAGCTCAATGTTAAGACTTCAACCCCCATTACCAAAAAAAAAAAAAAAAAAAGTGTGATACTGACACAAGGCTAGACTTTAAAAATCAATGGAATTAGCTGGGCAGGAGGCTCATGCCTCTTATCCCAGTGACTCAGGAGCCTGGGGCAGGAGGATTGCAAGTTCAAAGCCAGCCTCAGCAACTTAGTGAGGCCCTAAGCAACCAAGAGACACCCTGGCTCAAAATTTTAAAAAATAAAAAAAGAGCTGGGGATGTGACTCAGTGCTTAAGCACCCCTAGGTTCAATCCCTGGTACCAAAAAAAATATAGACCAATGGAATCAAATGGACAGTCCAGAAATAAACCCAATCAAAGGACAAAATGACAATTTAGCTTAAAGATCTTAATTGATATGGGGGGTGGGCAAGAGCTAAGGATTGAATCCAGAGCTTCATGCATGCTAAGCATGCACTCTACCATTGAGCTATGCCCTAGCCCTATATTTCAAATCCTAGAATTGGAAAACATTTAATTCCATAAAATAGAATACATGGTGTAATGGTCTGAGCAGACAAGATTGGTTTTATAGACAGGGAAAGACCGAAGAACACAGGAACAAAAAACAAAAAGAAGATTGGTCATTTCAAATTTGCTTTCTTTGTAAGATGGGAACATGGAAACAGAATAATATGAAAGTAAACAATTAATTAACATCAAATTATTTCAGGGTTACTTCATTTGTGTAAGGATTAAAGCAAAGGGTACTTCATTATCATGCCAATTAAAATTGACCTGTTTGAGAAATTTGGCTTACTTTCTAGTCCTGATTAGAGAAGGTCAAGATAAAAGAATTCTTACAACTCTATAATTAAAAAAAAACAAACAAAAAAAAACAAATTATCCAAGTTTTTTTAATGGGCAAAAAATCTGAATAGACATTTCTCCCGAGAAGACAAACAAATAGCCAATAAGCTCATGAAAAGATGGCATCATTAGTCATTAAGGAAATGCAAATCAAGAGCCCAGGGAGATGCCACTTCACACCCACTAGCTAAGATGACGATGAAGAGATACACATAATAAGTTGGCCGGACTGGGGAAGTGGGAGTACTCCACACTGCTGGTGGGGGTTTATGGTGGGGCTGTTTTGGAAAACAGTCTTTCAGAAGGACTACACCAAAGTTACCAAATGACCCAGAAATTCCATTCCTCAGTAAATACCAAGTGAAAACATGTCTACTCAAAAACACGGATACAATGTTCACAGCAGTATTATTTCTGATTGCTAAAAAGTAGACACGATTCATTTACCCATCTACTGCTTCACGGATCAACAACATGTCTATGTCCACACAAGAATATTATTTGACCAAACAAGAAATGAAGTACTGATTCAAGTTATAGGGTAGATACACCTTGAAAACATTATGCTGAGTGAAAGAAGCTAGTCAACAAAAACCATCTATTGGATGACTGTATTTACATGAAATATCTATAATAGGTAAATCTACAGTGGCTGAAAGTCGATTCATGGTTGCCCCCGTATAGGGGAGCTAGGGGTAAAAGGCAGAATGGCTTCCCCTGCCTGGGATTTCTGTTTAGATGAAAATGTTTTTAAATTGTCTTGAGAAACTGTTCTGACTTATTAAAAACCACTGGAGCCAGGCACAGTGGCACACGCCTATAATCCCAGTGGCTCAGGAGGCTGAGGCAAGAGAACCACAAGTTCAAAGCCAGCCTCAGCAAAAGCGAGGTGCCAAGCAACTCAGTGAAACTCTGTCTCTAAATAAAATACAAAGTAGGGCTGGGAATGTGGCTCAGTGGTTGAGTGCTCCTGAGTTCAATCCCCAGTACAATAAAATAAAATAAAATAAAATAAAACACTGGACTGTATACTTTAAACAAGTGAACAATGAATTGTATGATATGCAAATTACTTTTTTTTTTTTTTTTGGTACAGGAGATTGAAACCAGAAGTGATTTACCTCTGAGCCACATCTCCAGCATTTTTAAATTTTATTTTTTTTAATTAAAAGTTTGGCTGGGGAGGTGGCTCAAGTGGTTGCACACTCGCCTGCCTTGCGTGCGGCCGGGGTTCGATCCTCAGCACCACATACAAAACAAAGATGTTGTGTCCGCCAATAACTAAAAAATGTTGAAATTCTCTCTCTCTCCCTCCCTCCCTCTCCCTCTCAAAAAAAAAAAAAAAAAGACTTCTATCTTAAAAAAAAAAAAAAAAAAAAAGTTTGTTTGTTTTTGAGACAAGGCCTTGCTAAGTTACTGAGGCTGCCCTCAAACTTGTGATCCTCCTGCTTCAGCCTCCTGAGTCATTGTGATTACAGGTGTGCACCACCAGGCCCCACATGAATTCTACCTTGATAAAGCTATAATTAATAAAACAACCCAAGTAGTCTCCGTTTATCATTTTCTTTTTTTTTAATTTTATTATTATTATTTTTTAATATTTATTTTTTAGTTTTTTTTTGGCAAACACAACATCTTTGTTTGTATGTGGTGCTGAGGATCGAACCCGGGCCACATGCATGCCAGGCGAGCGTGCTACTGCTTGAGCCACATCCCCAGCCCCCTTAATTATAGCTATTCCATGGGCTGGGGCTGGTGCTTAGTGGTAGAGCGCTTGCCTGGCATGTGTGAGGCACTGGGTTCGATTCCTCAGCACCACATAAAGAAATAAATAAATTTATCGTGTTCATCTACAACTAAAAATATATATTTTTTTAATTATAGCTATCCGAGGAGGGTCTAGTTTGTTCAGGCTTGGTTTCCAGGAAAGTCAGGAAACCCAATTCCTAATCCCTGGGTAACTGTTAACAGCCTAACTCTAGGGGACTGAAGATTGAATGCAGGCTTAACCACAGAGCCACATCCCCAGCCCCTACAAATATTTTGAGACAGAGTCTTGCTAAGTTGCTCAGGGCCTCGATAAATTACCCAGGTTGGTCTTGAACTTGTAATCCTCCTGCCTCAGCCTCCCCAGTCATTGGGGTCACAGGCACATGCCACCAGGCCAAGCTCCACCAGCCCTTTTTCCATTTGTTTGTTTGTTGTTGTTTGTGTTTTGAGACAGGGTCTCCCTAAATCGCCAGTGCTGGCTTTGAACTTCTGATCCTCCTGCCTCCACTTCCCCAGTTACAGGGATGAGAGGCGTGAACCACCCTGCCCAGCCGAAGGTCCTTTCTTATGACACTCAAAGAGCTTCAATTCCATCCCTGGAGGAAATGTTGGTTTTTTTCTCCCCTTCAAGGCCAAGTGGTCAAAATCTGATGTGATTTCAATTTGCTCAGATAGTTCTCAGAACGAAAAATGAAAAACTTATGTTGGATGTTTGTATATAAGTAAAGACAACGGATACAATGTGGAGGTTAGTGACATAATTCACACTAAAACAGTAAATTCAGTCTTCACTGAATCGGTCCTGGGGATTCACATATGTCCATATGTAAGTAGACAGCCAGTGTAACTCCTCTGCATGTACAACCCCAGAATGGGAAGTTATACCCTGAATCCATAATATGTTGAAATACACTCTGTAAAGGTAAAATTTCTAAGCTGATTCTAAGCCGCGGAGCCTGAGTTAAAGTGTAAAAGACCGGACATTGTAAAGTTTCTAAACTGCAGGGCTTGGGTTAAAAAGTAAAAGACCAAGTATTGTTACGATTCCTCTGCTACCCCTCTGCTACCCCCGGAACCTGTAATCCCGGTAGCTGTTAAGACAATACCCGAGCTGCCCAGCAAATATTCTCACTGACTCCTCTGGTTGTCTAATAACTTGGGACTCTGTGTAGAATGGCACGTAGGCATCGCAGGACCTAAAACCAATCAGTTTGAATATGTACCCCCGCTTAGAAGTGACCCATCACCCCTGTCCAATCTGTTCCCGCCAATGAATGTACTAATCAGGTCTCAGAGTTGTTGTTCAATTTTCCCGCGCCTCATGATGATTTGTTCTGATGTATGCAAGGCCCCCCCCCCCCCCGCCCTCTCCAAAAAGTGTACTTAAGCTCTGCCTGACCTCTGCTCTGGGCTCTGGGCTGCTCTATCTTCCTGAGTGAGCCTGGAGCCTCAGCATGCTGAATCAATAAAACCCCTTCTGCCAATTGCATGGAGCCGGACTCTTGTGGTCTCTCCCTCCGACGCTTCGCTGGACCCTTACAACTCTACTGTCATGTATATCTAAAAATAACATTTTTTTTTTTAAAAAAAAAGAAAGCTTTTGCTCGTTCTGCTAATTTATTTATTTATCTATTTATTCATTTATTTTTTTGTTTTTTGTCTTTGTAACCAGGGATTGTCCCCCTTTCTTATATAAAATATTTGACCATACCTTACCGGCCATGTTTTTAGGGGGTGATAGAGGCTCTGTTCCTCTAGGAGGCCTTAGAATATCTCCTGATCCGAGATAGCGTCTTCACTAGGAGATTTTGTGGTGGCCTTGGCATGGTTTTGGAGGAGACGGCTTTGAGGGGGGGAGCATGCCAACCGCCATCACCAGAGCGTGTCACTCAGAGGTCTTGGGTTTTGGGATCCGTGGATCCATCCTCCTGCAGTCCTTCCTGCACCCTCCATTATTATGGCCTAAGGTCTTCACTCCATGGGTGTGTCCTCCCCCAAGCAGAGGAGCCCATGGAGGAGCGAACCCTTATGGCAAGGGCAGAAGATGGTTGGTCAGAGCTGTTAGTTATACTTTTATATAAGAAAGAGAGATCTGTGGGGATGTAAACTTAAGAAATAAGCCTGAGAGAAGGGTAGAACATCCTTTTAAATGTTGGCAGCATGGTCTTCCATCTCTAGATGATGATAGTGGACCTGTATGGGCTTAGAGGCCAAAATATTAATCTGTTCTTTAATAAATTCAAGGTGTATAGCTGTGCCTAAGCCAGCTGTACCTGTGCCCACAGCAGCTGTTATTCCAAGGCTGGCAAGGAGTGGTAAGGCCTGTATTGCCCGCCTATGTCTTTTGACTAAGGTGTCTAGGCTAGGAATGGGTAGAGGTTCATCTCCTGGGACAATAGTTATATCAGGGAGTAATAAGGCAAGAACACAGCCACTGGTCCAATTTGCTGGAAGCCTGGGGGAGGCTGAGTTTCCTCCACACATAAAAACTGTGCCTTTGGGGGGACAAAGAGATGGGGTGGGTGAGGAATAATTTTGTACTGTTGAGCAATTTCCAAAGGAAGTAACTCCAACATCAATATCATAGGTATTATTCTGCATTGCGCCTAAAAGACATAATGTAAAAGTGCCTATAGGCTGTACTTTAAAAGGAAATCTGGGTTGGCATGTATTATCACTGTCCATGATAGAATTAATAGGAACTGCCAGAGGCATGATTGCCCCTGTTGTCATGCAGAGCCACCAATCACTAGCAAGGGTGGGGTTGGAATTATTAAGCAAGGAGAGAGTTTGGGAGGGAACAAACCTTATTGCCCCTGGGTTTGTCCTGGGGGAGGTCTGGGCTGGCAGGGAGTTTCCCGAGAAGCAGGAAGAAATAAGAAAAGGTGGGGACAGGCACCTTTTCTGGGCCAAAGGATTCATAATAATCTTTTAAACAGTCTCCTACTCTAAGCCATCTTTTACCATCAATGGTCCCTTCAAGGGGAAACCATGGACACAATTCTCCTATGTATGAAAAGAATAATTTTAAGTCCTTTTTCTTAACACGCACCCCCTGTGTCTTGAGGGCCTCCTTGAGGCCGGACAAAAACAAATCATGTGACGAAACTGCTTGTCCCATGGTGGGTCACTCACCTTGCGTCGTCCTCACTCTCCTCCTGGATCTGTCTGCCGAGGCGATCGCGAGCTCCGCTTGGCCAAGTTCCTTCTCAAAGGCTCCAGCCCCACGTTGGGTGCCAAATGTCCCGTCCAGCAGGACACATCAACGTGGGCAGCGAACCTAGATGGGGAGGAATGAAGGGACAAGAGGCACAAAAGGTGACAGCAAGACAGGAGTCTGATCAAGCTGCAAATTTTTATTGTTCACACAGGGGTATTTATTTGCTGGGGATGGGGAAGCTCTCTAATCAGCAATTGCTGGATGTGGGTGGTAGAACTGCCAGCTGCAAGATGTCTGATGATCCTGATAACTGCAGGATGTTCCAGGGAGATAGGTAGCTGCGGGATGCCTCCCAGGTAGGATGTCTCCCAGGGGGCTGTCAGGCTATTTTTTGAAGGAGATTTCCTTCTAGTCTCTGACAGGATTGAATTTAGGGGCACTTAACCACTGAGCCACATCCCTAGCCCCCCCCCCTTTTTTTTTAAAGAGAGAGAGAATTTTTTTTTTTTTAATATTTATTTTTTAGTTTTCAGTGGACACAACATCTTTGTTTGTATGTGGTGCTGAGGATGGAACCCGGGCCGCACGCACGCCAGGAGAGCGCGCTACCGCTTGAGCCTCATCCCCAGCCCCCTAGCCCTTTTTTAATTTTATTTAGAGGCAGGGTCTCACTGAGTTGCCCTTTTGCTGAGGCTGGCTTTGAACTCTTGATCCTGCCTCAGCCTCCCAAGCCGCTGGGATTACAGGCGTATACCACCGTGCCCAGCTCTGCTAATTTATTTTTAACTTGTTTAAAGAGAGCCATTAATGTGAAAAAGAAAAACATATCCAGCCTGATATGGTGACACACACTGGTAATCCCAGCGGCTCAAGAGACTGAGGCAGGAAGATCATCAGTTCAAAGCCAACCTCAGCAACTTAGCAAGGCCCTAAGCAACTCAGTGAGACCCTGTCTCTAAATAAAATACAAAAAAGGGCTGGGGATGTGGCTCAGTGGTTAAGCACCCCTGGGTTAAATACCTGGTACCAAAGAGAAAGAAAAGAAAAAAGAAAAGAAAAAAGAAAAAAAAAATCTATCCACTAAAAAACAAAAGCCCAACCTTCTAAGATAATCATTATTAATATTTTGTTCCAATAACTTTGCATGCTTTTTTCTTTTTTTGGCTGGAGTGGTGAGGGGGATGTGTCCAGGATTGAACTCAGGGGCACTTGACCACTGAGCCACACCCCCAGCCCTATTTTGCGTTTTATTTAGAGATAGGTTCTCACTGAGTTGCTTAGTGCCTTACTTTTGCTGAGGCTGGCTTTGAACTTTTGATCCTTCTGCCTCAGACTCCTGAGCCACTGGAATACAGGCATGCACCATCGCGCCTGGCTGCTTTTTCTTTCTTAACACTATAAGTACTTCCTCATATTATTACTTGGCTTTGGTTTTGGTTTTTAAGGTCCTGGGAATGGATTCCAGAAATACCACCCAGCTGTACCCCTAGGTTACATAGTTATTTTCTTCTCAGGCAGGGTCTTGATAGGTTGCCCAGTTGACTCCAGGACTCAAGCAATTCTCCCACCTCAGCCTCTCCAGTAGTTGGACCATGCCTGCCTTCCCACACATCTTTTTTCTTTTAGAATCAGGAATTGAACCCAGGCCCTGATGCATGATGGCAAATGCTCTACCACAGACCTACACCCCCAGTTCTTTGTTTATTTTTGGGACAGGGACTCACTAAGTTGCCCAGCCTGGCAACAAACTAGCATTCCTCCTGCCTCAGCTCCTGATAGCTGGGTTCTGAGCCATAGCACCCAGATCTACATAGTCTTTATAAATGTGATTTAATGCCAATAGAGATATCAGGGTTTATTTTCCATTACTCTACCACTGAACATAGAGACACCGGACATCCTCTAGCTTAGATAAAAGTGAAAAAAAAAAAAAAAAGAAGAAGAAGAAGAAGATTTAAAACAAAAATTTTTTTCAGTACTGGGGTCAAATTCAGGGACACTCTACCACTGAGATATATCCTCAGCCCTGTTTACTTGTTATTTTGGGACTAAATTGCTGATGCTGCCCTTGAACTTATAATTCTCCTACTTCAGCCTTTCAAATAGCTGGGATTATAGATCTGTTTCACCCACCACGCAAAAATTAATACCTTTACACAGAAAGTTTTCTGGTATTTACGATTATTTCCTAGGATAGACTCTGGTTCCTAAGAAATTGAATTGATGAATCAAAGACTATAACTGCTTCAAACCAATTTTCTAAAAAGTACATCATTTATAAATATATGTATTGAGGGGGGACTGGGGAATGAACTCAGGGGCACTCTGCCACTGAGCCACATGCCCAGCCCTATTTTGTATTTTATAGAGAGACAGAGTCTCACTGAGTTGCTTAGCACTTCACTAAGTTGCTGAGGCTGGCTGTGAACTCTTGATCCTGCTGCCTCAGCCTCCCAAGCCACTGCACCCAGCTCATCATTTATACTCATAAAGAGTAAATACAGGGCTGGGGATGTGGCTCAAGTGGTAGCCTGCTCGCCTGGCACGCGTGCGGCCCGGGTTCGATCCTCAGCACCACATACAAACAAAGATGTTGTGTCCGCCAAAAACTAAAAAATAAATATTAAAAAAATTCTCTCTCTCTCTCTTTAAAAAAAAATTTTTTTAAAAAAAGAGTAAATACAGGGGCTAGGGTTGTAGCTCAGTGGTAGAGCTTGCCTTGCATGTGTGAGGCCTTTATTTAAAAAAAGAGTAAAGACAGGTTTAGTACGCTACAGCGGATATGTCTGTGTGTGTGTGTGCTTATATATACATATTATTGATATTGATTTATTTACTCATTTTGGGTGGGGGTCTGCTGGGGATTGAACCCAGGGCCTCAGGCATGCTCCGTACATGCTCTACCACTGAGCTACACCCTCTGCCCCACAAAGTGTCATTTAAATCCTGAAAATTGTAAGTCATGTCTTGGGTCTTGGGGCTCAGAAAAGGATCCTGCAGAAAGGTGGCATTTTTAGATCACATGCTGAGCAATGTGATCTAAAGGCCTTAAAAGCAAGCTCAGAATCAAGGTCCTTCTAACCTGCCTTGCTTCCCCGAGGATAGCAGGGAATGACTTTCTGTCTAGACCCGCCCAAGAAGAAACCCACACCTCTGGTCCTGCTCTGAGCGTTTAGGAACTCATATTACAGGAAGAAGGAGGAAAGTCCCTCCGCATACCAGACAGACCTTCTTCTTCAGACCCAACAGGCTTTGTCCCAGATCCCTCATGTTTCTTCACGCCCCTTGAGTTACCTGGAATCCTGGATACTCCGCAGGCTGAGGTGGGGCAATTACAAGTTCAAGGACAAGGACAGCCGGGCAATTTAGAGAACTCTGTCTCAAAACAACATTACAAGGGCTAATTGTGCAGCTCAGTGGTAGAGCTAGTAGGGTGTGACCCTTAGTAGCACAAAGCAAAAAAAAAGCACAAATACAACAGAGAAAAGTTTGTTTTTAAATCATCATCATCATCATTATTTTGGTACCAGGAATTGAACCCAGCGGGGCTTAACTACTGAGCTTCATCCCCAGTTCATTTTATTTTCTTTTTTTTTCACAGAATGCCCTTTTAAAAATTATTTATTTGTTTGTTTATTTATTTTCGTGGTCCTGGGGAGTGAACCTAGGGCCTGTGCATGTGAGACAAGCACTCTACCAACTGAGCTCTATCCCCAGTCCTTATTTATTTTATGCAGTGCTGAGGATCGAACCCAGTGCCTCACACATGCTAGCTAGGCAAGCCCTCTGCCTACAGCCCCTTATTTTCAATTTTGAGACAGGGTCTTACTGAAGCCAGATTTAAAATTAGGTAGTCAGTGTAAATTGGGTCTAATCAAGTGAAATCTAAAATGGAGGCCATGCTGAGAATGAATTCCGGGAAACGCAGGACAACTCATGGAATGTTAATGAAGTCCCTACAAAGCCCTAGGCCCAAAGTCCATCCCAAAGGAATGTTAATGGAGCCCAGGAAACAGCCCCCAACAGATCTGGAGATAGCCCATCCCAAAGAAGTGTTAATGAAGTCCTTTCCTGCCCAGATTACTTGTTTGGCCCACTTGCGTCCCACCCCTCGGGCCTTCCCACCTACATTCCATCACTGAAAGAACTATAAAAAGGGGAAACAACCGCACTTCCACGGATTCCACCTCTTGGGTCCCCTTCTTCCTCCGGGAGAAGTCTTTTCTGCTGTCCTTTAATAAACTTCTAATTTCTACTCTGACCTTGCCTCGGCGTGCTTCTCTGGTGTTATTCTTCAACATTGGGGAAGCAAGGACTTGTCACCCGTCAACAGTGGTAACATTACTAAGTAAGTTGTTTAGAGCCTCACTAAATTGCTGAGGCTAGACTTGAATTTGCAATCCTCCTGCCTCAGCCTCCCAAGTCACTGGGATTACAGGCATGCACCTCTGCACCCAGCCTGTTTTTAAATCATTATTATTGTCTTAACATAGAAATGGCAAAGTTTCCATTGCACTGACAAGTAAGTGTATCAATCTCATTTCTTGATATCATAATAATGCCACAATTTTTGTTGTAAATTTGTGGTGCTGGGGATCACGCCCAGGGCCTTGAGTACGTTAGGCAAGCACTCCATTCTACCACTGAGCTACACCCCCAGCCTGATGCAGTTTGTTTGAATCAGCTTTTATATCTGCTCACTGCAGATATAAAAGCTGAGGGCCTCACTAAGTTGCTGAGACTGGCTTTGAATTTGCAAGATCTTGTGATCATCCCACCTCAGCCTCCCAAGCCATGGAGCATGTGCCACCATGCCCCGCTAAAAGTTGCATTTCTTAGTAGCAGAAACTGCTAGTTGCCCCTTTAATCTAATCCCTTCCTTAGTTGCCATTAGAATAGCTGGTGTTGGATGACTGCTGGTCATCTAATCTCTCCCTTTCTTGAAGACAGGGTGTGTAACTAGAAAACTGCATTTCCAATCTCCCTTTCAGGCAGGCAGAGACCAATGACTAATGAGATATGTGTGGAAATTATTGGAAGTCCTTCTAGAAAACCCTTTGAAATGGGAACAAATTGCTGGTGCAGTCATTTTAAAAATGTTTTCCTTCCTTTTGCTTCCTGCCTAAAACTCTTGACAAGTTTCCAACAGCCATTTTGTTGTCAAGAAAAAAAAAAAAATGGAGTAGTATGGGCTAGGGCACTTCAAATGCAGTCGGGAGGCTATTATCAATCAGCTCTTAGACGTGTCCTCAGCTGAACTGTTGAACAGGGCTGCAGACCTGCCCAGTCTGGATCCAAGTTGACCTTTTGAAATCTTGTTACCCGGGGTGACCTTCTGTACAAAGCACGAGATGGCACCCAATCCCAATCCCAAAGAAGCTTCTGCCATCACGAATCATGATTCTTAAAAAGTGGTGTAATGTCCAACCCCCTTGCAGTTTAAAGCTACAAATACAGTTGCCATTTTGTAAGACCACATCCTCAAGATTATTTGAATCTGTGTTTTCCAGGACTGCAATCTTAATTAGCCCCAAATAAATGGAACTTTGTACAATTTCTACTAACAAACCATACTAATTATCATCTTTCCTAATTTTTTGTTGTTGTTGTTGTTATTATTTGGGGTGTGTGTGTGTGTGTGTGTGTGTGTACTATGGATTTAACCCAGCGGTGCTTTACCATTGAGCTACATACCCAGTCCTTTGAATTTTTTAAAATTTTGAGGCAGGATCTTGCTAAGTTGCTGAGACTGGCCTGAAACTTTTTGTTGTTGTTGTTGTTGTTGTTCTAATTAGTTATATACGACAGTAGAATGCATTTTGACACACTGGCCTGAAACTTGCCTTCCTCCTGCCTCTTCCTCTTGAGTCCTGAAACTATAGGCTTTGCATTTGGGCCACCCTGTCCAATAGTCATTTTCCTTAAAGATCAGAAGTTTTCAATAACACCAAAAATGCTCTGCAAAAAATAATGAGAAATCTTCTGCCGTCTGCATTTATATTTGGGGGGTTTTGTTTGATTGGTACTGGAGATTGAACCTAGGGCGCTTAAGCACTAAGCTATATCCTCAGCCCTTTCTATTTTTTACAACAGAGTTGTGCTACATTGCTTAGAGCCTCCTTAAATTGCTGAGGCTGGCCTGGAACTTACAATCCTCCTGCCTTAGCCTCCAGAGTTACTGGAATTACAGGTAGGTGTGCACCACTTTTTTTCTTGTGGTATTAGGGATTGAACCTGGGGTGCTCTATCACTGAGCTATATTCTCCAGAATATATATTTTCTAATTTTGAGACAGGGTCTTGTTAAATTGCCCAGGCTGGCCTCAAACACTGGGGAAGCAAGGACTTGTCACCCGGTCAACAGTGGTAACATTACTAAGTAAGTTGTTTAAAGCCTCACTAAGTTGCTGAGGCTAGACTTGAATTTGCAATCCTCCTGCCTCAGCCTCTGAGTGGCTGGAATTACAGGCATAAGGCACATGACTGGCTCCCTACCCACCCCACACACTTATTCTCTTTCTTTCACTTTAGAGATAATGGACATTGTTTAATTTCCTATTTATGGGTCAGAAGAATATTATTGTACCAGTGCTCCACTTTATGCTTGGAAAGTAGCCCTTGCTGCTGTGCCACTGCAACTTATTTTTTAAATGGTCTTGTTTCTTTCTCTTCCTCTCTCCCTGCTCCTCCCTAATCTCTCCGGAAACAGGATTACCTTTCTTCCCCTTCCTAGGCAGATTTATCTGTCCTTGAGTTCACACCCACCATAGGAATGAAATAAACCAGACTTTGGGGATGGCACCAGAAGATCTCAGTAACGACTGTCTCCCACATTAACAAGTGAATTAAAACTCCAGGCTGAAAACACGCAGAATGCAGCCTTTGAGTCACCTTTTTGAATGTATGCTCTTCCATGAATTTTTTTTTAGTCATACGTGGACACAATACCTCTATTTTATTTGTTCATCCTTATGTGGTGCTGGGGATTGAACCCAGTGCCTCAAGCATGCTAGAAAAGCACTCTACCACTAAGCCACAACCCCAGCCCCTGAGTCACCTCTTTCAAAGCCCCCTGTTCCTATTGATGGACAGAATCACAGCCTCTGGGACAGGAGTCCCTGTGTTTCTCCTTTGCTAGCAAAGCAATAAACCTTCTTTTTCCTTTTTCTCAAAACCATGTCCTCATTATTGGATTGGCCTCAGGGACAAGGACTGAGCTTTTGGCTACATTATGACTGAGGAATTAGAGGAAGTGTGATGGTTCCTTTGAGTCCATGTGGGACTTGTCTAAATACAAGATTAAAATTTCATTTATCCTGGTCTTGGACTACTACAAGAGTTTGAGTGTTCATTACTGTCAAAGAAAGAATTACTGTGTAATTCTGTGTCATCCCAAGTGGATGCCAAGAACTAATTAGCTGTAAGCACTGAAACCTCCTGCCCCCACACAGCTTGATGTCTACCTTGACATGACCTATGAGTCTATGGTCTTCATTAGCAGAACTTTAATACTCCAGGAGATGCTTGCCCAGTTGAATACCTTTATTATACATTCCAGGAAATTATCTGAAAAAGTTATCAAGGCCTTTTCTGTGTGTATATGCATGCTGTTGCTGACTGAAGCCAGGGCCTTGCACATCCTAGGCGAGCGCTCTACCAGTGAGCTACACCCCAGCCCCTAATTTCTATTTTTCTAATGGCTTGAAATATTTACTCTCTAATACATCATGAAACTAACACCCCCTAACATTACAAAGTAACATCCACTTTCACATGTTCTTTGATTTTGTGTGTGTGTGTGTGTGTATGTGTGTGCAATACGTGTGCAGCCCTGGGGTTTGAACCCAGTAGCTGGTGCGTGCTAAATACATGCTCTACCATTGATCTACCCCCAGCACTCGAATCTTTTTTTAACAATGACAGTGTATGTTTGTTTTTGTTGTAGTGGTGGGTGCTGGTGCTGGGGATCAAACCCAGGGCCTTACACTGACAGTTATTCTTTTTTTGGGGGGGGGGTGGAGTTTAGGGGATTGAACTCAGGGACACTCAACCCCTGAGCCACATCCCACATCCCCACCCCTATTTTGATTCTTATTTAGAGAGAGGGTCTCACTGAGTTGCTTAGGGCCTCGCTTATGCTGAGATTGGAGTTATTCTTATTTGGGGATTAAAGCCAGGGCCTCAGGGAAGCCATCCACCACTAACCTACACTCCCAGATCACCACCACACCCAACCTTTTCATGTTTTTATTTTTTTTCCATTTTCATTTTCATTTTGAGACAGGAACTGGTTAATTGCCCAGATTGGCCTTGAACTTGTGCTCCTCCAGCCTCAGCTTCCCAGTTGCTGGAATTACTAGCATGCACCACCACACCCAGTTTGACAGTTGCTATTTGAACAGTACTCTTTAATTTTCGAAACACTTTCCTCCAGCATTTTCTTATGACTATCTCTAAACATATAGGAAAGAAAAAAAGAATTGAAAGTGAACATTCATATACCTGTCATCTAGATTTTAAATCGACATTTTGTTATATTTGCAAAACACTTTTTATGGGTCAATTTTATTATCACTTTTTTTATTTCACCTAATGACTACGGTATGATTGTTTTATAGATAAGGAAACTGAGACTAGGAGTGTTTCAGTGTTTCAGACGTGCCATGGAGCTCGTATCCGGGAGTTGTCAATTTATGCCAGCTGATTCATCCACACCCTCTGGGTGTTAGGTATGCAATGCAGGTCTGGAAATATTTTGAATATCCTTGGTGAGCCAAAGCTCCCAAGTCCATAAGGCAGGGGAATCAGCACAATCGTGGGAAAACCAACAAAATACATTTCTAAATCGTAAGTCATTCAGAAATGAATACAGCCTTGCATTTTCCCCTCCTCCTCATTCCACTTCCATTCTCGGCTAGTCATCGTCAGCTGCCCACTCTACCTGAGATATTTCTCCCACCCACTTTCTTTCCAGTCCCATCCACCTGGTGCAGGTTTAGGATATCTCTTATCTCACTGGTCTCCTTTCTCCTGCCTTTTTATGGACCAGAGACACAACCCTGACCACATCCTTGGCGCTGCTCGCAAAACGATGACTCACCTGAAGTCCGTCTAGAGTCCTCTACCCTCCACGACACCACAAATTCAAGTTTCTGTCTTCTCACGCCTCAGCTTCTGTCTTACATAACTGAGGAGTGCCTTCCCCAATTACGCTCCAGCCTTTTTTGCTTTCCTCGTGGATAAATCACCATGCTCCCCCTCCCCCAATACCACAGGTGTGAATTCTCCACCTCCACGACACGACCCGCGCAAACGCCAACTCCTCTATGAACCCTCCACAAATCGCGGGCCTCCAGCACCCATCTGTGGCACTGATCATTTGGTTTAATTTCTCTGGTGGCCTCCTGCCTCCATTGCCCGAGGACAGAGAGCATCCTCGCGGAAAGGGGTCGAGGTTGCAATCAGCGTCGCCCCCGCACACAGTCAGTGCTTTATTTCGTCTAACTCAGCGCAGCCCGCCCGAGGGGTGTGCCCGAGCACGCGCGCGCACACACGGACGCTGCCTTCCACTCGGACACACACGTGTCCCTGGGGCCACAGCCCTGGAACTGTCTCGGGATTCCCAGCCTATGGGTGCTTCCATTCCGGTCAGAGGGAGGGGTCGCTGGTGTGTTTAAAATCGCTGCAGCGGAGGCTCGTCACCTTGGCCCTCCTGCAGCCTCGGCCCCGTGTCGCTGCTGAAGTCCCCGTTCCTCTGCAGACAGGACTGCCCCGGGCCAGGGGGCTGCAGCCCGGCCGCGCCGCGCTCGGCCCCGAGCCCCCCCTCCGGCTCCCGCGTGGTGGCGCCCGCTTTGTCAGCGCGCTGCGCTCGCCGGTGGCACTCCAGCCCTCGCCAGCCCGCAGCAGTCGGAGCCGCCGCCGCCGCCGCTGTCGCATCTTCGCGCCCCTCTCGGCCTCGGCTGCCCGGGACTTTCCCGGGCCCCCGGCGAAGTGAGAAGCGGCTCGGGAGCATCCGCCCGCAGCGGCCCGGCGGCCTGACCGACTCGCCGGCCTCGGTCCCTCCATCCAGGTCGGCTCCTCGGGCGCGCGGAGCGGCCGCGGCGGTGGTGGCGGCGGCGGCGCCCGGCATGTTTCAGAGCCCGCGGCGGCTCTGCTCCGCCCTGCTGCAGAGGGACGCCCCCGGCCTGCGCCGCCCGCCCGCGCCCGGGCTGCGCCGCCACTCGCCCCCGCCGGCGATCGTCCCCCGGCCCGCGTCCCCCCGGCTCCTGGCGGCGGTCTCGGCGGCCCCGGGCGCCGCGAGGTCGTGTTCCCGGACAGGTGAGTGAGTGGTCGCCGTCCCCGCGCGGCGGCTGCCTGGAGCCCGAATGAATGGGAAGCTGGGGCTGCGCGGCGCGGGTCTGGCCCGAGAGCCGCCCTCTCCCGCAGGGTCGGCTCCCCGGCCTCTGCTCCTTCACCCCGGCTTTCCGGGGGCTCGCATCTGGCGAGAACTGGAACGCTGCGCGGGTTCCGCTGGACCCTGCGCGTTGGGCTTCCGTGTTTGTCGCTTTTGACCTACCTTAAGTCTGTCCTTTCCAAGGCGACAATTTATTTCTGTTGGTCACACTTTTTATTGCACTACCTAGGAATATTTTTATATTTTAAAAAACTGGACGACACTTACTTGATCTTGTGGCTGGCATGGCCTAGGTGTTCTGAATTTCCTTAAAGTCGTGTTGATGACAGCATACGTTGACTGGTGTTACATTTATTGGATTTTTTTTTTTTTTTTTCCAAAGCCTTCCACTCTTTCTTTTGTACTGGAGGTTTAACCCAGGGGCACTTTAGCATTGAACTACACCCCTAGTCTTCTATCGTTTGTCTTTTTGTTGTTGTTGTTGTTGTTTGTTTTAATTGAAACAGGATCTCGCTAAATTGCTTAGGTTGTCCTGGAACTTGCCGATCCTCCTGCCTCAGCCTCCCAGAGTCACTGAGATTACAGGCGTTTGCCACCACACCCATCTTCGGCCCTCCACTTTTAATACTTCTGTCATTCTGTGTCCTGTTAATTTAGGTCTTAAAAAACTGATGCCTTCTGTTCACCAAGAGTCAGTTCCACCCTCACCCCCACTACTGGGCATTGATCCTAGGGATGCTGTACTGCTGAGCTACAACCCCAGGCCTTTTTAGTTTTGAGTCAGGGTCCCCCCAAATTGCCCAGGCAGTCCTGCAGCTTGAAATTCTCCTGCCTCAGCTTCCTGAGTAGCTGGGATTACCTCCTTTTGCCACTGTTCCTGGGCGGAATATTAGGCTTCTGATATAGGTGTACTTAATGAAACTTTTAAAAGATAAATAAATCCTCTTGATTTTATTTATTTTTATTTTTTTAAACTATTCTTAAGTTTTAGGTGGACACAGTATCCTTATTTTACATTTATGTGGTGCTGAGGCTCGAACCCAGTGCCTCACACCTGCTAGGCAAGCGCTCTACCCACTGAGCCACAACCCCAGCCCATCCTCTTGATTTTGTAGATAAAAAAAAAAAAATCCAAGGACTTGGTGGGGCTCCTTTTGCGAGTGTTGTGCGGCATGTGTGCGGTGCTGGGGATGGAATGTGGTCGCACAGATGCCAGGCAAGCTTTCCTCCTCGTAGCAACACCCACATCCCAGCCCATCCAGGTTGCTTCATGGTAGAGCTCCAAGATGCACAGGCCCTGCCTTCCATCCCTAGCACCAAAAGAAGAAAAGAAATGAAACCATTGTTGAGAGCTGAGCCTTGGGGAAGAAAGAGCTGATGAAACACCTTTTTTTCTTTGGTTAAAGATTTGCAAATGGCACCAGGGTGCCAGGGGAGGAACGTCCCTTTCAGCCGGGGTGATCCTTTTAGGCTTGTACAGAGTGGCTGGTCCTTGAACCAGGCCTTGAAGCCTGGTTAGATTTGGAAGAGATTAAAGTAAGGCATTTTGTTGGGGAAAAGCAGGAGCCAGAGGGGAGAGGCCTGAGCAAAGAGGCCCTTTGTAAAGTAGACGGTGCCCAGAACCTGCCTGCAGGTGCTTTTAGAAATGAGGATGATGGAATATCCCTTGTAGAGCTACTAAATCCGAATGCTTAATAGGGGGCCCCTAGGTTTCCATATTACTGAGCCAGATAATAATTAAACTCCAGTTTTGTGGGGATTTTTTTGGGGTGAAGTGTTTTGTTTTATGGGGTTCTGGGAATTGAACCCAGGGCCTCATGCATGCTAAACAGGTGATTGTTAAATGCTCCAAAGTTGGAAAATTTATACCCACAGGTAAGACAGGCTTTGAAGGAGCTAAAAGCTGTTCTGCCCTCCAGTCCTTTGTGGGGCGTGGTAATGAGTCCCAACATTTGGACCCATTTGATAATCAGTTCATTTCCTAATTATGCCTCTTGGCAATTATCAGTTACTGGGGAAATGAACTGGGTGTGGCATGATGTGGGCCTGTAATCCCAGCTACTTGGGGGCTGAGGCAGGGGGCGGAACTCAAGTTCAAGACCTGAGGCTGGGGCTATAGCTCAGTTGGTAGAGTGCCTCTCATGCACAAGATCCTGGGTTCAATCCCCAGCACCACACACACACAAAAAAAGTTCAAGACCAGTGTCAGCAACTTTAGTGACTCCTTGTTGTCATGGGGGGGAAAAATGTGGGAGTGGTATTGTTCAGTGGTAGAGCACCCTGGACTCTACCTCAAAAAAGTTGCTGGGAAAATGAGATTTAAGTTTCAAGTGCTAGGTTTTTAGGATTTAAAGGGGAACTGGGAGATGATCTCAGTGTTTTTCCTCAAGCCAAGACAGCAGCCCCCATAAAGAGGCAGCAGCTGCCACAGTTACTGCACTGGTTGAGTTGCAGTGGGCGCTGTGGTGGGATGTCAGTGCTGGCCCCCAGATCCCTCAGATAATGAAGAGTTGGCTGGATTACCGCTCACGGCTGGAACACAATGCCTGTTTCTTGGTACAATTTTAAAAGCAAATACCAACTGTGTTGAGGAGGCGGCTTTATTTAGGAGGTCCCTTAGCTATGTGAGTAAGCTGCTTATGAGAGAGAAGAAATGGGAAAGCTTGTAATTATCAAGCTTCTACAGACTAAATTGCTTTCCTTGTGGGAGAACTAAGGTATCATTTTCCTGTTGCACTTGGTGGTAACAGTTTCAATACAGTGAACTGTGGGGGGCTCTTGAGTTAATAACCATGGCTCTAGAACCATCTTCAGCCCACTTACATACAAACATTTGCACATTATTGAACTTTGTTTGCTGACTCCTAATGGTAGACGTCACCTGAAAAAGCAAATGAGATGAATTGATAGAGTATATCCACATTCTGCCTTGAACACCAGTACACTTAAAAGGCCAACTGTTACTTTGTACCACATGGCTGATTGCAACAGGAATTGAGAAGACAAATCAGTGGGGAAATCTTTGCTTTGGGAGGAAGGGAGGGTACTTTGGACGGGAGTACCTGGAAGGAGGTTGTAGATGAGGGGGCAGTGGGAAACATCTCTGGAAAAGAGGTACTTCCAGAATCATCTGGGACACTTGTTAAAATAGGGATTTCTGCTTCTGCACCTATCTGCTTGGATCAATTTCCTGAGAAAACTGGCAACTTGGTGTATTTCACAAGTGTCCCAGGTGTTTCTGACAAGTTTGAGAAGCCATGAAGAGGATTCTGGAAGAGTGCTAAGATGGTGAGTTTGGGACCCGAGACAGTTCAGCAGACCCCTGAGCAAGAGCATTTACCCCCAAGACAGAAAGGAAGGAGTTGGCAAATTCATGCAGTTCGGTGAGAAGAAACTTGAGGCTGACATTGTCATCGAGGTAGATCCCTGGATAAATATGAGCAAGGTTTGTCTGTTCTGTTCACTAAAGAGAGAGGTGATTATCTTCTGGTTTCTTGGAAGGAGGGGTATGGGGAAGAAAGGAGACTCAATATTTGTTGTTAGGAGTCCAATGAGTAATCGGACTTTATAGGGCCTTGATAGTTTTTTTAATAGTTATTATTGTACTTTAAAAACAGAACTTTGGAGGGCATTGTGCATTGATGTTGGTAATCGAACTAGGACTATTGTGAAAAGAGGAATTAAGATATTTTGGATTTGTTCTGAGAACCCTGGCTGTCTTGTCTCTGTCTGGTGTCAGAGTGACACCTGAAACCTAGTTGGATTCAGAATGCTGGGGACATGGGCAGGAGGGCCTAGGGAAAGGATGATTTTTTTTCCTTCTGCTATCAAACAAATGTAAGGCCCAGATCTTCTGAATTTTAATACCTGCAAGTGGAACCTGAACATCTCATTCTGACATACAGCCCAGGTAGGCAGCACAGGTACACCAGTGAGGACTCATTTTGCTAAGTGCTTAGACTCCAGCCATAAATTTCTTTCTTTGTTTTTTGTTTTGTTTTTTTTTTTTTTTTTTAAGTACTAGGAATTGAACTCAGGGGCACTCAACCACTGAAACACATTCCCAACCCTATTTTGTATTTTCTTTAGAGACAGGGTCTCACTGAGTTGCTTAGTGCCTCACCGTTGCTGAGGCTGGCTTTGAACTCATGAACCTCCTGCCTCAACCTCCCGAGCCGCTGGGATTACAGGTGTGTGCCATCATACCTTCCATGGAGGTACTCTTTAGATTAGTAATCAATATTTGGTTAGGGAAAGAGAAGAAGGAAGTGGGATTGGGCGAGCTGCTGCTGCCCATCTGTCTGCCTGATGTCTTCAAACGCACCAGACTGTCAGTACCTGGTCCAGCACAAGCTACAATGTGAGTTATTTGCCAATTCTAATAATTCTTTTTTTTTTTTTTTTTTTAAGACAGAGGAGAGAGAGAGAATTTTAATATTTATTTTTTAGTTTTTGGCAGACACAACATCTTTGTATGTGGTGCTGAGGATCGAACTCAGGCTGAGGATCGAACCCGGGCTGCACGCATGCCAGGCAAGCGCACTACTGCTTGAGCCACATCCCCAGCCCCAGAATTCTAATAATTCCTTGGATATAATATTTTTCTGTTTCCTTTTTATGCTTTGTTTTTGTGGATGTGAACTATCAACGAGAGTCTGATGCATTTTATTTGGAAATAATTTCATGACTTGATGTTTTTTATTTTTTTCCAAAACTTACAGAAATTAACACAAGCCAATAATGAAAATCTTTTGCCTCCAAAGTGTAAATATCACTGTGAGAACTGTCTATAGAAATTTACAAGTTTTCTTTTCCTTGGTATTCTAAAATTTCATCCAAATAAATGTCTCAGCACCTGTTGAGCAGGTGCAGTCTTTAGCACAGGGAACATTCCATTGTTTCTTGGACTATTCTTATCACTATATTGCCTCTTGTTCTCATGTTCTTGATCCCCTGTTAGACTGTTGGCCTTATGGATCTCTCCCCCATGTCTCTTCATGTTTTTAATGCCTTTATCTTTATTTCATGACATTTTCTGAAATTTCCTGTTTTGCAGTCATTTTACATTTCTAGAGATTTTCTAGCTCTCCAGTAGCCCCCCTTTCATGGAAATCTGTTTTGTGTCTATAATAGGAGCTTTAAATGCAAGTAGATAACGTTTGCTTTTTTCTCCTTCCACCTCTCCGAAGAGCAGTTTGTAAGCTGAGTGGCAAGAGGGTCTGGTGGGTTGGCGTCTGGCCTTCCCTGGAGGATGTATGAGGCCTGAGCTCTACCTTCCCTAAAGCAAGGAGGACTTCATTCTGTGTCCCACTGTCTAACCTCTTGCTTTTTGAAAAACAGAGCTGGGTGCCATGGCTCACGCTTGTATCCCAGCTACTCAGAGGCTGAGCCAGGAGGATCTCGAGTTCAAAGCCAGCCTCAGCAACTTAGTGAGGCCTTGAGCAACTTAGCCAGATCCTGTCTCAAATTTAAAATAAATAAATAAAAAGGGTTGGGGGATGTGGCTCAGTGGTTAAGTGCATCTGGGTTCAATCCTTAGTACCAAAAAAAATAAAAATAAATAAATAAATATATGTATAGAAAGGGCTGGGGGTGTGGCTCAGTGTTGGAGCGTCCCTGGGTGGGTTAGTCCCCAGGTGGTTGGTTGGTAGGTACCCTCAGGTCCACAGCAAGCTCTTGATATGGTCTGCTCTTGCAGGTCGCTTCAGCCTTGGAAGCCTTTCTGTGGCACACCGCCCACTTTCCCTGGCGCCTTCTGTTTCTACCCCCAGGCAAAGCCATCTTTCCCAGGCTCTGCCTGTGGGAGAGGGAAAGCTGTGGCCAGAGGCTGCTTCGGATTTCATTCTTGAATGGGCTGCCTCACAGCTGGCCCTCGGCCTCTGCTGCCCCTCTGTGTGCAGACTTACCTTGAAGCTTCTCCAGGGCCCCCTTGGAAGGGCCACCTTTGCCTTTGTTAGCTCCTGAGGTTCCCTCCACTGTTTGGCTTCTTGACAGCGTCCTTCTTACTTTCCAATATCACTGATCCTTCCCTGTGTGGGGGGTGGTGCTGGGCATTGAAGCCAGGGCCCCCCCCCCCCATGCTGGGCTGGTACTCAAGCCCCCTCCTGCTGAGCCTCATCCCTAGCCCTTTTATTTTTTTGTATTTTGAAACAGGGTCTCACTAAGTTGCTGAGACTGGCCTTGAACTTAATCCTGCCTCAGCCTCCCAGGTCACTCCCATAACAGGCACGCACCACCGTATGGGACTCAGGGGGTATTCTCTCTATGAAGACTCAGCAAACACCTGTTAAGATGTATGTGTCCGCCACTAGGCATTTTCTTTTCAAATTAGTGCATTTGCCCTGATTTCATCTGTTCTGGGCAGGACAGAAACACTTTAGCTGTGATTCTTAGCACAGGATACTCGCCTTTTGTCCTTTTTCTTCTTTTTTTTCACAGTACTGAGGTTGGACCCAGGAACATTCCACCTCTGAGTTACATCCACAGCCCTTGTTTGTCTTTAATCTTATTTTGAGACAGGATCTCATGAAGTTCCCAGGCTGGTCTTGAACTTGCCATCCTCCTGCCTCAGCCTCCCAGGTGACTGGGACAACAGGTGTGCGCCGCCAAGCCTGGCTGTGGCTTTGTTCTTTAAACATATTTGGCTGTAGGAACTTTATTACTGAAAAGTCTTGGGAAGGAGAAAGACGTATGTTTCATCTCACTATCCTTAGATCAACAGACCCAGGGACTTATTGATTGTGTGTGAGCTGTTAGTTCCCATTTTAAGAATGAATACTTTGGGCTGGCACACTTTGGGTGGCACACGCCTGCAGTCTCAGCCACTCAGGAAGCTGAGGCAGGAGGATCACAAGTTCAAGGGCAGCCTAGCTGACTTAGTGAGACCTGGTCTCAAAATTAAAAAAATAAAAATGGCTAGGAATATATCTGAATGGTAAAACACCCCTGGGTTCACCCCTAGTACGACAGAAACAAACACAAAAACCAAGTCCACACACAAACTTTCTAAGCAGAAATGTAAAAGAAAAATGTCGGTGACTGGCAGCAAAAAACAGGTGTGGCCATGTGCAGCAGCCCCTGGACTGGGTTTGGTGGACCCCTGACCTGGAGAGAACTCTGATGTCAGCAGAATACTGCTTCTGGCTTTCTTAACTAAAAATGGACCGTTTTCTTGGTATCCCAGATACTGACTAATGCTAGTGATGAAGGTCGCTGGTGTTGGTCTGTGTTTTTTGGCCTGACTGTACAGAGGATTATTCTGGAAAAGCCCAGCTTGTGGCAGTGGTTGTCTCCAGTCAGACCAGCTTTTCCTGGGGAGGGATTTCCTTTTCCTCAGAGATGTCCTTTAGGTGAGGCTGTCGCGACTGAAGGTATAGCTCAGCCTTTTCTGGAAAACACGCAGGCGTCCTTGTCTGGTCTGTGACTGACGCCTGGTAAGAGAGGTCGCTTGCCTTGTTGGGCTGTGTATTTTTAGACACTCTGGGTAGAGTCATGACCTTCATTTGATATCTCGGGTAATGCCAGGCGGGTCGTGACACTGCGTTGTACACTTTGTGCTGTACCAGCTGTGTGCTGTAATGACAATGACGTCTGACGAGGAGGTGGAACTTGACCTCTGTCTATTCCTGGCACGTAGGATAGGCGGCTGTGTGTGCCCGGCTGCTCCCTCACAGGCAGGCGTCACACGGTTGGAGATGATGACAGGCAGCCATCCGCTGGAGATGATGACAGGCAGCCATCCGCGGTGCAGGTACTGCCCAGTAGGACACCTGGTTCTCAGGGTTGTTAGAAAAAGCAGTGAAAAGAATGTGGAAGTGGCTGTGTCAGTAGCCTGCTCTTAAGTCCAGAAGACAAGCATCATTAAGCAGAAGAGGTGTAGCTGTCACCTAGCCAGTCCATCTTGCTCAACTCAATCTTCACAGTAGCCAAATGATGGAAGCTTAGTCTTCTGGGTGCTAGATAAGGACTGGAGTTCAAGTCACCAAGCACCGGGCCAGGTGTAAGAAAATGAGAGCCACCAAATTGTGCTCCATTGATTTGAACAATGGAGCTTGTATCTATATTAGTTCTATTTAAAATAAATATACTGTGCCACGTATGGTGGTGTACACCTGTAATCAAGCTCAGCACCTGAGGAGACCAGGAGGATCACAAATTCAAGACCAGCCTTGGGAACTTAGCAAGACTCTGTCTCAGAATTTGAAAGGAATAAATATATCATGTAGTCAACATCCAAGCTGTTTTATGTTGCTGAATATTGTCTTCATTTTTGCTGGCTTGTCTTGAAGGTGGCCAAATTTATTCAGGAACCAGGTCTGATAAGCATAATGAAAACCAGCTACTTTATTAGCTCTGAAGTTTCTGAGGCGGTTCCACACTTGGCCAGCAGATGGCACCATTGGATTGCTGCTTCAATGATGCCTTCCTGTGACGTTGGTTGGTGGCAGTTTTGGTGTATTGTGTACTTTATTCTTGAAGGTTTTCTTGGGCCCAAGGTTGATCAGCTTCGGCAGCTTCCCAGGTGTGTACCCAAGATAATTCTGCCTTTTGCTTATTCTTTGACTTTTAATCATTGTTTTTGCTGAGTTACCCTTTCAAGATAGTAAGCTCAAACTGAGGAAAATTATTCACCAACTAAACAGTTTGAACACAGACTGGAACACACAGTTCTTTGTATCTAGAGGGACAGATCTGGAGAGGTGTCTGATTCCTGCGTGGTGTCAGGACTGCTTCAGATGGGTGGTGGACCCTTGTCAGTTTGGGCTTGGACCTTTGTCATCCAGCATTGTAATTATCCATAGGAAAGTGTTTATTAAATCTTGGACGATTTCCTCGTGCTTACTACTCTAGGATCTTGTCGTCTGCCTAGATTGCTTTAGAAGTGTGTGGTAAATGGTATCATTAAGGATGCATATATATATATTTAAATATTTTAATGATTTGCCCATTTTTTAGGAAAGTAAGCAGATGACTAAATGTGAGAAGTTTATTTATTGTAGATTGATGTTGCTAATCTGAATATCCAAAATCCAAAAATGCTCTAAAATCTGAAACTTTGCAGGTACTATTAACTATTACCAATACCTCACTTCTACTTTATTTCATTAGAATAAATATCTTTTCTTACTCTTATAGTAGCCATTAAAGAATTGTTGGATATTTAAGATTTTTTAGATTTCTTAAATACAGTAGTACAGATTGAATATATCTTTATCTGAAAGGCTTGGGACCATAGGTATGATTCCCCAAAGGAAAAGTCTATACCTGGCCTCCTGTGATGAGTTACAGTCAAAACACAGGCACGTTGGAACTAGCCTGAAATTACCTTCAGGCTAGGTACATACAGTGTATATGAAACAAATGAGTCTTATGTTTGACTTGGTTCTATCCACAAAATATTTCATTATGTATATGCAAATATTCCAAAATTTTAAAAATCTGAAATTCAAAACATTCTGGTCCCAAGCCTTTCAGATAAAGATATATTCAATCTGTACTACTCTATTTAAGAAATCTAAAATTTTAAATATCCAACAATTCTTTAATGACTATTATAAGAGTAAGAAAAGATATTTATTCTAATGAAATAAAGTAGAAGTGAGGTATTGGTAATAGTTAATAGTAAAAGGGATGAAAGCATCTAGTTCTAACCATGTGTGAAAATATGCTTATAGAATTAGTGGCAAGGGGTGGGCTGCTGTTGCTAAATGTCTTAAGAAATAGGTTTTCTGTTGTGATGGTGGTGCTTACACAGACCAGGCAAGTGCTCTGCCACAGGCTCCACTCCCAGTCCTGAGATACAGCTGTTTTGACGCATCTATTGCCTGTGTAAATCCTATGTAAATCTTATAACTTGGGTATTGCATTGAGAACGATGGCTGATACTTTTTCTAGCAAAGTGGCAGAAACTCAATACATATGAGGTCAAATTCAAAATGTTTATTTCCAAGCATAAAATTAGACCTAGAAGCCAGTCTGAGTACCAGACAAAGTTCACCAATGGTTTTGGCCACAATTTGGTATTTTTTGATACCTTAATTTCCATTTGGATGAATTTATTTGGCCTCAGATACCTTAATTTCCATTTGGATGAATTTATTTGGCCTCAGGAAATAAGCTTTGAACATTGATCTTTTCTGAATGTTTGAAGATTTTTTTTTTCTTGGTACCAGGGATTGAACTCGGGCACTCAACCACTGTGCCACATCCCCAGCCCTATTTTGTATTTTATTTAGAGACAGGGTTTCACTGAGTTGCTTAGTGCCTCACCTTTGCTGAGACTGGCTCTGAATTTGCCATCCTCCTGTCTCAGCCTCCCAGGCCGCTGGGATTACAGGTGTGAGCCACCATACCTGGCTTGAAGATCTTTTTATTAAAGTTCAGACAGGGAGCTCTTATTAAGTCATATGGTTTCTGTAAAATGGCAAGAAATCTTGGAAATAGACATGTATTTGTGTGTGAAAGGAAATTTTTAAAATCTTGATACTTACAAAAATGAATGGAACCTTTTGTGTGTTTGGAGATGGAACCCCAGGGCACACACTAGGCAAGTGCTCTACCCCAGGCTGTACCCCAGCCCCCTCCTAGGTGATAAGCAGTGAGGATGGTTGTAGAGTTTTTCCCTCACTGGTTGTAGAGTGGACATTCTTAGAGGAGCTGCTTCCTGGGATTGTGATGAGGATTGAAATGCAGTCAAAGCAAGCAGTGAGCTTGATGCATATTCAGCATTCCGTGGTCTTAAGATGTTTTATAGTTCATTGTGCTGCTCTAACAGAACACTTGAGACTGGGTCATTTATAAAGGACAAATTTAGCCTATAATTCCAATGACTTGGGAGGCTGAGGCAGGAGGATTACAAGTTCAAGGCCAGCCTCAGCAATGTAGTAAGGCTCTAAGCAACTTAGTGAGAACTTGTATCAAACTAAAAAGGGCTGGAGATGTGGCTCAAAGGCAAATTGCCCCTGAGTTCAATTCCCAGTCCTAAAAAAAAAAAAAAAACAAGCGACAGATTTATTTCTTATTTATTTCTTCCATTTCCTCCAGGAAATGGGAAGTCCATGATTGAGGGACCAGCATCTTGCTGCATCAGCCCATGGTGGAAGGTGGAAGGGCAAGAGTAAGGGGCTGGAGGATGGGGAATGAGAGTGAGCAGAAGGTGGACCTGGACTCATTCCCTTCACAGTTAGTCCACTCTGGGCAATGTCTGCATTAATCCATCCATTTCCCCCCAGCTTTACTGAAGACTATGTACTGACCATAAAATAACAATGTGATAGTTCAGTAATTTGTAATGAATTTATATAGTCGGGCAGCCACCACTAGGTCCAGGCTGGGAACATTTCTGTCCCCCAGATCCCTCAAGGCCAGCTGCGCCTCAGGCCACGCATCCAGGGGTCTGCTTTCTCCCCGCAGAGTCAGGCCTCTGACACGCCTTTCTTGGTGTGAGCTCCTGTCCCACGAGTCCCTCCGTTGCTGTGTGGACCTGCTGCGATTTACTGGCTCCCAGGATGCTCATTGAGTTGTTTCCATTCAGGGCATCATGAAGATTCCCGCTGCTGCAAACATTCGTGAGCCATTCTTGGTGGGCACATATGTTCTCATTTGTCTGGAATAGATTCCTGGGAATGAAATTATCTGGTCATGTGCTAAACCGATGTGTAACTTTTTAAAATAATGCGAAACTGTTTCCAAAATGGCTGAGGCATTTGAAAACGGACTGCCCGCAGCAGGAGGAGACTGTTTTCTCCACACTCATGTGGTCCCTTTGACTACGGCCATTTCAGCAGGTATGTGATGGTGTCTCCTAATAGTCCTGATTTGCAAGTCTATTAAGATTATGATTTGCAAATATGTTCTCTCAATCTGTATCTTGTCACATTTTTTATTTTTATTTATTTTTTGGTGCTGGGAATGGAACCCAGTGTTACATACATGTTAGGCAAGAGCTCTACCACTGAGCTACATCCCCAGCCAATTTAATTCTTTTATTTTGAGATAGGTCTCTCCAGGTTGCTTGACCTTAAAATTGTGATCCTCCTACCTCAGCCTCCAGAGTTTCATGCACTACCATACTTTTTCATTTTCTTAATGGTTTAAAGCAAAACATTTTATCTTTTAATTGACTTATTTATTTATGGAACTGTGGCTTTAACTCAGTGGTGCTATACTACTGAAGTATAATTCTCATCCCTTTTTATTTGGAGACAGACTTTTGCTGAATTTGCAATGTTTCTGTCTTAGCTTCCTGAGTCTCTGGGATTACAGGCGTTTTTACCCCCGTGCCTGGCTAATGTATTTTAATTTTAATGAAATCCAATGTATCCATTTTTTTTTTTTTCTTTTACGGTTATACTCTTGGGACTCTGTTGAAGAACTCTTTACCTAACACATTCACAAAGATTTTTTCTGTGCTTTTTCTTGAAGTATAATTTGAGCTTTTACATTTGAGACTGGTCCGTTCTCCAGATAAATTTTTCATATTGAAATTATTTTAGAAAAGTTGTGAAGGTACTGTGGAGAGCCTTCATGACCCTTGCTCACTTTTCCGGAAGGTTGACATCTGACATGACAAAGTACACTTGTGAGACTGAGAAGCCCGCCTGGTACCTCACTGTCCACGTAGCCGCAGCCTTCGTGGTCCGGAGACCACACTGCGTTTAGACATGGGGTCTCGTTGGACTCTGTGGCGGTCTCAGTCTTTCCTTGTTTTTCAAGACCTTGACAGTTTAAAGAACACTGGTTGGTATTTTGAAGTGTCTTCAGCCGGAGTTTTCTGATGCTTTTTTCATGGTGAGGCTGAGGTTACGGGTTTGGCAGGGACAGTCCACAGAAGTAAAGTGACAGTCACATCACATTAGGTTCTGCTAACATGATTCAGCCACTCATGATATTGACACTGATCATCTGGTCAACATGAAGTGTGCCAGAGCTCTCCTTCTGCCCCCCCCCACCCCCCGTGAGAGGGTGTCACCCCCACTGCTCCCACCCCCACTTCCTCAATCATCTTTATTCTGGGCTCATCCGTACGTCACCCTTGGTTATAATCTAACCCTGCATTGTTCTGCTCCGACTGTCCCTGCTTTGACCCCTGAGAACTCTCAGGCTGCATCCTTGTCTGGCTCATCTTTATTTTTCCTATCCTAGTCTTTTTTTTTTGGACTGAGTCACATCCCCAGCCCTTTTCATTTTTTATTATTTTGAGACAAGATCTCACTAAGTAGCTAGGGCCTGGCCTTGAACTTGTGATCCTCCTGCCTCAGCCTCCCAAGTTGCTGGGATAACAGGCATGTGCCACTGTATCCAGCTGCCCTAGTCATTTCTCCAAGGAGCCAGATTCTGTTTGTCTGTCCTTGAGAATGGTATTAGAAACCAAGGTCTGGGCACAGGGTGTGCTTGCTGCCACTGGGTGCTCACTCTCAGGAAATGGGACCAGGAAATGCACATGTACACACAAAGCCACACATGCACACCATAATTATTTCCAAACGTGTACATCCTACTATACAGTAAGGTAAACATGACTTCCTACTGGTGTCTCTTACTCCAGCGTAGTACCAAGTGGTTCATTCTAGCCTTCCCTCCATTGTCTAGAACTCCTCTCTGTGGCAGACAGACTTCTGACAACCCAAACAGTTATCCATTTACCTGTTTGTTCACCATCCCCAAAGTAGGTGTAAAGCAGTTCCAGAGTTATCACTTACTCCCTCCCCCACCAGAAACAGCTTTACCACTATAGAGTACTGTGCTCTTTGTCTTTAGCCATATAGTTTCCCATTCAAACACTGTTTCCAAAGTTACTGAGCTCACAGCTCCTCAGTCCCTGAACTGCTTTGGCAAGGTGTCCATATATCTGCAATATCATTAGGTTCCTTCATCGGGTCTTCATTTCCTCTCGAGGTCCTTGGACCTCCTGGTTTATATTTTGCATCCATTAGAGTTTATTCTTTGCAGTGGCTTCTTCTGTGGGTTTGGACATGCACCGAGTCAACACCCACCACGCTGTTCCTACACAGAGCCGTTCTCTCACCTAAATATTCCCCTGCTCATCGCCTTTGAAGCCATCCACTCTTCCCTCCTCAGCCCCTGCCACCACCCATCTGCCTTCCTTCCCTTGGACTTTTCCAGAACACCATGAATGGATCACATAACATGTGGCTTTTTGGATCTAGCTTTTTTCTCTTACAGAATGCATTTAAGATTCACCATGTTCTTGAGTCGACAGCTGTTCCCTTGTGTCTCTGTAGTGTTTCATTTTATGGATCTCCTGTAGTTTATCTGTTCACATGCTGAAAGGCATCTTGGTTGTTTCCAGTTTGGGGCAGTTGTGAATAAAGGTTGTGAACATTTGCATATGTATTTATATGTGAATGTTCGTTTTCACTTAATTTTGGTAAATACACAGGGGTGTGAGTTTGGGACTATATGGAAAATCTTTTTAATTTATCAAACAAAAGCAAAAACCTGCCAAACTATCTACTTTAGTGACTGTACATGGGAAATAGTAAATAGGAATTTGTGTAGGATTGGTTTTTATTTATTATTATTTTGTTGTTATTTTTATTGGCACATTATGATATATAAAATGGTGGAATTTGTTGTTACGTATTCAGGCCCCAGTACCTCACCTTTTCTTTCCTACCTCCCTCCCCCAGTTCCTTTCCTCTCTTCTAATGTTCCCCCCCCCCCCCTTTTTTTTTTGTACTGGGGATGGAATCCAGGGGTGCTTAGCCACTGAGCCACATCCCCAGTCCTTTTTTTTTTTTTTTAAAGACAGGATCTCACTAAGTCCTTAGGGTCTCACTAAGTTGCTGAGGCTGGCTTTGAATTTACAATCCTCCTGCCTCAGCCTCCTGAGTTGCTGGGATTACAGGTGTGCACCACCAAACCTGGCAGTCTCCCTTCTATTTTCACAAGATCCCACTCTCACTATTTTTTTCCCTTTTCTCTAACTTCCACATGCAAGAGGAAGCACAACCCTTGACTTATTCTGGCTTATTCTGTGTAGCATAATATTCTTAAGTTCCATCTGTTTTCCTGCAATGACATAATTTCACTCTTCTTTATGTCTGAGTAAAACTCCATTTGTACATATACCACACTTTCTTTATTCATCTTTTTTGAATTTTTTAGTTGTAGATGGACACAATATCTTTTTTATTTATTTATGTGGTGCTAAGGATTGAACCCAGTGTCCCACGCATGCAAGGCAAGCACTCTACCACTGACCCACAACCCCAGCCCCTATTCATCTTTTGACTAACACCTAAGCTGGTTTTTATTTTTTCACTATTTTACCAAATTCACACAGTAAAGCCATCAGCATTCGGGCTTTTCTGTGTGGAAAGATTTTAACTTACTGATGCAACACCTTCCCTGCCCTACTTAAACTACTCCTGTAGAACTGGGGTAGAGGAAATGGGAGCGGCCCTGGGCACAACTGTCAGACTATCTCTGTTCTTACCTCTTCAATAACCTTCATGAGTTTTTACTTGTCTTTTGGTCAATGGCCAGAGCCCTGAAAAAACTTTTTTCTCCCAAGACTGAAAAACTGTTACTTGATAAAACTTTTGAATTTCATAAAGAAATTGCAATAATTTGTACATACTAATTCAAAATATTTTCAGTAAGCACCAAATAGAACAGGTTCCAATGCTTCCATTCAAACACCTATATTATTGAAAGATGACCCCGAACTAACAGAGATGCTAATTCACATGAAATGACCAGGCTAAACCCCTGTGATGACCAAGAGCTGCTTCCTAAAGGTCCGTTTGACCTGTGCATTCCCAGGGGGTTCATTCAGGCTGTTAATAACAGGTCCATGTGCCAGATACCACCCACAGAGCATGGGGACAAAGGGAGCAGTAGGTATCATGTATGATGAGCACAAGTGCTGTGAAAAATGTGTGGTCCCATGGTCAAGGGGACGATGCCCAATACCCGTGGGCTGGCAGGGCAGGAGGGGCCCGAGCAGGTGCAGGTCTGAGTGGGAAGGGCATTGAGGCCTCGTGGACCCGGTGGCACCAAGACCAGAACAGGAGCTGAGCGGAAAGCAGAGCCTGGGGAGAAGGAACAAAGGAGCCACCAGACCGTGACTGTTCAGGGGACAGTGGAGTGTTTGTATTTTGCAAAGGGTGTAATCCAGTAAGAAACAGGAAAACTCCAAGAGGACAGAGCATCTTCCCCAGTGCAGGGCGGGGACTCCGAGTGCGCTCTGGGGCTGAGCTCTGCAGCACGCCCTGGTCCCCGAGAATCAAGTCCACGAGCAAGAATCTTCCTTATGGAAACTGTCTGCTCCAAAAAACAAAACAACCAACACAAGCAAACCAAACTCAGAAGTAAAAAGACATCGGTGTAAGCTTGACCCCTCACACTGTGTCCCAGCTGTCACGGAGGGAGACAGGCTCTGCTGTTACTTACCCTGATTACTGCAGAGTATTACAACATTTAGCATCTCATGCTCCTAATGCAGCTCCCCAATGTAAACTTACCCAAATTAAGCCAGTACCACCTCAAGGACCAACTATAATATTGCTACACTACCCCAGCATATTTTGACCCTTTTATGGGGGCTTTACAAAATATCCACACTACAGACATCCCCCAGAGATTCCTCTTCTTGAAGTAGTTCAGTGGGGGAGTATCTTTGTTTTGTTTTTTTGAGATAGAGTCGTGCAAAGTTGCATAGGACCTCCCTAAGTTGCTGAGACTGAACTTGAACTTGTGATCCTCTCACCTCAGCCTCCCGAGCTGCTGGGATTACAGGCGTGCACCATGTGCCCACAATTCAAAGGAAGCAGCAAATTTACAAATTTTTCTGCATTACCATGGATGGGCAGTTATCATAAAAGGCCTATAAACAAATTCCTATCCCCTGATTCTCAGATGATTGTAATTTTCCCCTCAGATCATAAATTCTACAACTATAAGCATAAAAAGAAGGGAGCTGTACAAAAATTACAATTTTTAAAACAAGGCAAAAATAGTAAAAATCTGTCATCATGCTAAGAGTTTAATCTTGGCTAAAGACAAAAAAAAAAAATCTCGGTTTACCAAAGATATAGGCATTTTATATACTTAAGAAATTGCCAGCTTGGGGCTGGGGATGTGGCTCAAGCGGTAGCATGCTCGCCTGGCATGCGTGCAGCCTGGGTTCGATCCTCTGCACCACATACAAAGATGTGTGTCCACCGAAAACTAAATATTAAAATTCTCTCTCTCTCTCTCTCTCTCTCTCTCTCTCTCTCTCTCTTTCTCTCTCTTTAAAAAAAAAAATTGCCAGCTCAAAAATAAAGTACAAATTTTAGGTGAGAACATTAAACTCACAGAAACTGATTATTCTGTAGCAAAGAGTTCTTCCAAAATGCTGTGCCTGCTAAGGACAGTGTGGCAGAACTTGGCAGGGGATATCATGCAGACCAGACTGCCGGGGCCTGCTTCCGCTGACAGGGGTAAGGGCAGATGCTTGCTCCCAGGTGGGCCGAGGCGCCCTAGGAATTTCAGCTGCCTTTTGTGCTGTGACTCGCTGATGATTTCCCAGTCCCTGCCTTAAGTGCCCTGGCTTTCTCACGTGCTCTGGTTTCTACACAGATAACTGCAATCTTTTTTGTATAGAAAAAATATTCTGCCTGTCTTGGCAACATCCAGAAACTTCTGGATACACTGATTGGTGTTGGGAATGTAGCTCAGTGATAAAACACTTGCCTAGCATCGGCAAGGTCAGGGGTTCAGGTCCCAGCACTGTCCCCGCCCTGTGCCCCCCAGATTGGACACATGGAGGAGCAGCAGTTTGAGTCTCTCTGTTCAGCACCATGGCCATCCTGACACACCAGCATTCTGTTGAAACTTCTCTCAGCACCAGTCCCCAGTGGCTGCCCAGGCCCCAGCAGAGCTGCCATTTCTAGAATTGAAGTAATTGATGATTTGTCCAAGTTTTTGTAGTTGCTTTGGGGGAGGGAATTTGTCATCTCCCTCACTCCATCATAGGAGTCAAGCCCCCTGCCCCTGGCTCTTCCTTCTAGTGCACAGTAGCAAGCAGATGTGGTATAATAGCTGCCAGTTCTAAATAACCTTGCCACTACTCCATTTCTCTCCTTTTTAGGTATAATTTCTTCAAAATAACTTCTCTGCTCTCTCTTACATACTCTTCTCCCCACAACTCCACCAAAGTAAAAAACTGCTATTGTTAATGTCACTAGAGTCCCCAGTGTTTCTGGAATTTTTCCAGTGTTTCTGGTTCTCCATCATCGTTTTCCTTGAACTGTCAGTAGCATTTGATGCAGGTGGTAACTTTCTCTTGGATACACTGTCTTTATTTGGTTCCAAGAAAATCATGCTTCTAATTTTTTCTCCTTCTCTGGCCATGTCATCATTGCCTTTGCAGATTTTTACACTAACCCTCTGTTCAGAACTCAGTCCTTTGGCTTCCTTCCCCTCTCCCTCCCTCCCTCCTCTCCCTCCCTCCCTCCCTCCTCTCTCTCCCTCCCTCCCTCCCTCCCTCCCTTCTCTCTCTCTCTCTCTCTCTCTCTCTCTCTCTCTCTCTCTCTCTCTCTCTCACTAGGGACTGAACTCAGGGACACTACAGAGCCACATCCCCAGCCCTATTTTGTATTTTATTAGAGACAGGGTCTCACTGAGTTGCTTAGGGCCTTGCTAAATTGCTGAGGTTGGCTTTGAACTCACAATCCTCCTGTCTCAGCCTCCCAAGCTGCTGGGATTATAGGCGTGTGCCACCACACCCAGCTGGCCTCCTTTCTCTTAAACTCACTTTGGGACTGGTGTTTAGCCCAGTGGTAGAGCACTTGGCTAGCATTCATGAGGCCCTGGGTTCCATCCCAGGACCACAAAACAAACAAAAATAAGTAAAATAATCCACTTGGGTCTTTTCCGTGCACTAACATCTCCCAATTGTGTATTTCCTGTTTGCACCTCCCCTGGGAATGCCAGTCACTAGCTACCGAACCCTGTCTTCTGCAGATCCTTCTGCAGATCAGGTCTTCCTGTCACTGTCATGGCAACTTCCTTGTCCTGTGCTCGGCCAGAGGCCTTGGCCAGCCTTTTGACTGCTTTTCCTATCACGAACCATGTCCAAGTCATCCACAAAACAAGCCTGTGCAGAAATGGACCACTTTCACTGCCACCACCGAATCCAGCCCGTGCCTCGACTGCTGCGACTGTCCCCCAGTGGATTCCCCTCTTTTCCCCACAATGCAGCATGCTTTTAAATCCATCAGCCCGTGAGTGTAGCCAGGACATGTGTCGGTGGCTCAGGGTTCACGCTCCACCATGGTGCTGCCACCCTCTTGGTTTAGGTGATGCCCCTTCATGAGGTCCTCCCCATCTGCGCCTCGGTTGACCAGTCCTGGTGGCACTCTGGTTACTTTGTCTTGTGCTTGGCAGGGTGGCCACCTGTGCCACTGGCTGACCTCTGGAGCTGGTAGGCCTTAGGGCCCCAGTGGCCTGCAGGCCTCAGCCACGCTGCCTGGCTGACCTCCCCTCCTGATTGACTGTGCTAACCCTCCTCCTCAGATTGCCCAGGTGCCCCTCTGAGCTCCAGCCTGCTCTTCCTCTGCCAGGGCTCTTGCACCAGGAGGCCACTTCCTTACAGTCTCTGTTCTCTGCTCAAATGCCAGGGCATAGCATGTAAAATGGCACTGCTGTGTCCACTAGGGTTCCCTATCCTTCTCCTTCTTTTTCTCCATATGGCAAATTACATATGGTCAGAGGGGAGACAGAGGGGGAGAGATTTTATTTGATCTTTTGAAAAAATCATGCAGGGTTATGGTCAGCTTTTCATCTCTTAATATGGTATTGTCTCTCCCCACCAGGACACAGTCAGTGAGGACAGAGAGTTCGTTCTGTTTTGTTCGCTAATGTGTCTCCAGGAGGCTGGAGTAGTGTGTCACACAGTGGTCATTGAAATATTTGAAAAAAGTAAGTGCAATTAGTAAGGCACAGATGGGGGTGGCTGTGGGTGGCCGGCAGAGCACTGACGTGCATGGGCCTGCGCAGGTCCCCTGTCTTCATCTGCTTCTTTGAAGCCTTGTCCTGGCTACTCTTCACCATCCTAATTGCTTTCGCCTTAGCGTGTTCTGGCCATCTGAAGAGTTGTATTTTTCTTCTTTCATTAGATCACAGGTGATGCCCGTTCGCCATTTATTAACTTCGTGGGGGAAAAGATTAGCACGAGTTTTATTGGCATGGCGTGCCCTTCCCAGAACTAACGTAAAATTACCCCACATGCTGCCTGGAGATGATCCTCAAGGACTGTGGCATTAGATTAGATTAGATTAAGATTGGACAGTGGCTGAAAGACTAGGGTTGAACTGCCCAGTGCAGGGAGCACAGCCTGGCCCTGAGCAGACCTTCCAGGAGGCTGCATGGGGACCATCTGTGTCTCCGTCTACATAACATGCTCATCATGCAACAGGTCAGTTCAGTAATCAGCTTCCCTCAGCCTCTGAGTGGCCGGGATCACAGGTGTGCATCATGGCATCATGGCATCAGGCCCGTGAAACTTTTTTTTTTTTTTTTTTTTTTGGTAAGAGGATACTGGGGTTGGACTGGAGGCACTTAACTGCTGAGCCGCATCCCCAGCCCTTATTTTTTAATTTTGAGACAGGATCTGCCTATGCTGCTGAGGCTGGCTTTGAACTTGCAGTCCTCCTGCCTCAGCCTCCCTAGTTGCTGGGATTGCAGGAGTGTGCCACCGCATCCTCCTGGGACTGGACTCCATCTTTGTCTGTCCCATAGAGGCCTTAATACTTGGTCAGGCTGCTGTGTGTTCTTCATGTTTTGATTCATCTCAAACTTTGTCTTTGAGGTAGATTTAATTTTTGAAAACCACTAGAAGGTCTTCCAGAGGCTGCATCACAAATAGGTTGGTTGATCAGACTTAATTATCTGCTGTGAGTGTAAGGTGAGCTGGCTGGATGGTTTCCTTTGAGTGTTAGAGCTACAACTATTCAGTGCATACCCACCCCAGCCCCACACCAAGCCAGCAGTGAGGACACCAGCACATCACCTTTGCTTCCTCTCACGTGCACACGACAGTCTCAGAACAGCAATTCCACTGCCACTGCCACTGCCACTGCCAGTACCACTGCCACTGCCACTACCACTGCCAGTACCACTGCCACTACCACTGCCAGTACCACTGCCACTACCACTGCCACTACCACTGCCACTACCACTGCCAGTACCACTACCACTGCCACTACCACTGCCACTACCACTACCACTGCCACTGCCACTGCCATTACCACTGCCAGTACCACTACCACTGCCAGTACCACTACCACTGCCACTGCCACTGCCACTACCACTGCCAGTACCACTACCACTGCTCGTGGCCGCTAAAAACAATTTTAGGACTTTTTAGTTGGACATGTGTTCCTCATTCTGCTCCCCCACACACATTTGATGACTAGATCTTTACATGTCCCTTGTTGTGTCTTGTAGCCCTCCCATACTATACTCTTCCTTTGAGCCTGTTTTAGACTTGATTTTTTTTCTGAGAAGCTACATGTTATATACCATCATCTCAGGTCATTTTGATCTCAGATTTGTTCTCTAATTCTAGGGATGGCAAAATTTTTCTAAAAAGGGCTAGATGATAAATAGTTAGGCATTGTAAACCCAAAATGATCCTGTCACACATTTCTGTGTATATTTAACAACTCCTTAAAAATGTAAAAACTTCAGGGAATAATGTCATATGCCTGTAATTCCAACAACTAGGGAGGCTGAGTCAGGAGGATTGGAAGTTCAAGGCCAGCCTGGGAAACTAAGCAAAGCCTTGTCTCAAAATAAATAAAAAGGACTGCAGTGAGGCTCAATGGTAGGCGCTTCCTGGCAAGCATGAGGCCCTCCATTCAACCACCAGTACTGGGGGTGGGGGGTGAGAACTGTTTTCAGCTTAAAAACTTGTGCAAAAAGACCTGGCTGCCATTTGCCCACCGCCACTTCAGCAAGTTTCTGATTATAGCTCCTGGAGACAGGGTGCCAGTTTTGCTGGATATAAAATCCTTGCCTCACATTTTCTTTCTTTATAGGTATTAAATATGTTATTTCATGTTCTTCAAGTATAAAACTGTACAATTGAAGTGTGATGACACACAAATTGTCCTTATTAAGTTGCTTGCTCTTGTTACCTCGATGCCTAAGAATGTTTTTCATATTCTTTGCCATCCACTTGTTGGTCACTCTGGGTTGATATTCTCAGGCATGTGTTGTTGTTTCCAATATCTAGTTTTTAACTACTGTGAAATAGTTGTATTAGTTTTCATCTTCAAGGGATCAATTTTGCTCATTTTCAGTATTTGTCAGTTTTTCTCACATTCTTTTTCTCATTTTTATTTTTTAATTTTATTTACTTATTTTTAGTACTAAGGATTGAACCCAGAGGTGCTCTACCTTTAAGCCACATGCTCAGCCATTTATATTTTGGGAAGGTCCTGAGGATTGAACCCAGGGGTACTTAAATACTGAGCTACACACATACTTTTTTAAAGACAGGGTCTTGCTAAGTTGTTTAGGGCCTCCTGCCTCAGCCTCCCGGGTTGCTGAGATTACAGGTGTGTACCATCATATCTGAGCCTTTTTATTTTTTAACTTTTTGACAGGATCTCCCTAAGTTGCTAAGTCTGGGAACTTGTGATCGTCCTTCCTCAGCCTCCTCAGTAACTGGGATTATTTTCATGCACCACCACATTCAATCATCTCTCTTTCTTAAAGGAAATAATTTAATCTAAATACAGAATACTTTACTGACACCATAGGAATTCTATTCTGATTTACAAAGGCTATAAAATCAGTTTGACATTATATGGAAAAATTACCTAAGCGACAGCTGGTAAAGATGAATCTGTGGGCTGTATGTCTGCTGGGTTGCATTTCTGGGTTTCTAATTCTGATTTGGAATACTTTTTCGTACCTTGTATCATTTTCTTAAGTGACCTTTAGTTCACTTTGAACTAGGGCACAGTTTGATTTGCCTTTGGGCATCTTCTCAATGAAGTTCTGTTATCTTTTTTCTTTTAATCTGGAATTGATTTTTCTAACAGATTGACAGAAGGAGGTGTGGTTCAGGATAGTTTTTCTGACTTTCCCTAATGCCTCGAATGTCGGGCTCGCTCTTCCCTGTGCTGGGGATCAAGCCCAGGGTCTCACAGTAGGCCATGGCTCTACCACTGAGCTACATCCCTCCCCAATCCTCAAATACTGGACTCCTATTGGACAGCACCACCCCTTTTCACATTCATTTTTGCATGATACTTTCTTTTTATCACAGTAACTGTCACTGGAGAGATTGAGGAGTTCCCAGAGAAGGAGACTTCAATTAAGACAAGCAGAGTTCTTGGGGCTCTTGACAGAACATGCAGAAATGATCTGAAGTGTCTATCAACTAGAGACACAGACATATAATTTAGGAAGGCAGAGACATTCAAGGGCAAATGTGGGCCATCTAGAAAGAGATGGATTTGGGGTTCCCAGCTCCTCTTTTAAAATTGACTTGTGGGGGCATGGGAAGGTGTGTGGAGAAGACATCAATCTGGTGATTATAAGCAGGTTTATGGTGGTCTGGTCATTCTCTGAATCCCTAGGCTGACATGGTCTCTATTATCTATGTGGTGCTGAGAATCAAACCCAGTGTCTCACACATGTCAAGCAAGTGCTCTACCACTGAGCCACAGCCCCAGTCCCACAAGGTAATTTTTATAAGTCAATGAATTTATGATAGTTTTAAGTTTATGATAGAAATTGGGGGTGGTGATGGGCCTGGAAGAAAAACTACTTGGGGAATGACAGGCTTGAGAGAGAGAGAGCTGGCCTAGGGAGGGATTTTTTTAGATTAAAGTTGTATTTCATTGTCCTCCCTCTATGTCATAACAGCCCTAAAGTACAGCTTGGCAAAGACAGAATGTCATCCAGAGGAATGTAGAGCCATGCTGTTGAAACCTGTCTGCTTCACGTTGGTAGCATGCCCGCAGCTTGACAGATGTCCGTCATTACAACTTATCTCATCTTGAAAATATACCACGGTGCCCTTTTTGAGTTTGCACTGGGGCCCTGGCGCTCCTTGGCACACAGTTTGGGGACCACGATCTTAGTGCTGCTGCTGCTGCAGATCTGGAGACCACCCTCAGGAGCCAGCTCTGTGGTATTTGTTTTTTTTGCTGGGGATTGAACCCATGGGCTCACACAGGCTAGGAAAATACTCTCTCATGGAGCTACACCCCAGTCACCAAGAAGAAAGAGTTTGAAAGTGGTATGGAAGAGATAGGTATTTGGGGGTACAGAGAAATACCACATCTCACAAGAGGTGCCCATGAACCAACCGTTGGCCTGCAGTAATCACCCATGAAGCCTTGGAATGCTAAAGCAGCAACTCAGGCATCCCCGCTGTGTCCTTGTGGCCATATCCTAGCCTGCAGAGGAGCAAGAGGCAGGGCAGCGCCCAAGCACAGGGCAAAATGGTGCCAAGTGGCCTGCCTTGGCTCCACCTTCTGTCCAGGCCAGCTGCTGTCCCTGACTACCAACACTTGCATTTTCAATAAATCTCTTGTGCCTTAATATGACTCATGTTGAAATTATTTTTTCCTTTTTTGCAATACTAGGGATCGAACCCAGGGTTTCCTTACCACCGAGCTACATTCCAAGGCCCTTTTTATTTTTACTTTTTATGTTGAGACAGGCTCTTGCTAAGTTGCCCAGGCTGGCCTTCAATTTGAGATTCTGCTGTTTACATGGCCTCTTGAGTCACTGGGATTACAGGTGTGCGCCACCACACCTACCTGTTACGTATGTCCAGGGCCCTGTCATCTTGAGTTGAGGTCCCCCTTTTTTGGGGCCTCCTTGGACAAACTTCTAGTGACATTTCCAACCAAGTAGAAAATTTCTTCCTTTGGTCTCATACACTAGGTAAGCAGGCAAGTCAGTTAAAATGGATTTAAAATGCTGAAATCAAACCCTCTGGGAACAGCTGTGCACGTGTGTGTCCGTGGGTGCATTTTCTTGGAGATGCCCAGACAGCTGAATGTATGTTGGGAAGACCCGTGTACCGTTTCTTAGTTTTGAGGAGGGGGATAAGAGCACATTCTTAATGGTAGGCTTATTGACCTTGATGTTCAAGAATATTTGACTATTCAAATTTGCTTTGTGACCTGCCTCAGTGAGTTTGATTGACTGCTAGTTAGAGGTTGTCAATCAGCCTGCCAAAGACTTGTCTTTCAAGAGAGAGAATGGATGTGGATATATGGTAGAGAAATCCAGGTTGCTCAGTACATATATCCACATCATCACGCACAGAATCACGGAGGTGATTCCAAGTAAAACTTGCCCCTGAGTTTATACTAAAATGAAGAGAAAACAGTCGACTTCTAGAAGCGTCATTGAATGGTTTGGGCGAGCTGATGGCTGTCGCTTCCCTTGTGCTCCCCCGTTGAAGACTGAGCTCTGTCCTTAATGAAGTGTGATCTATTGAGAAGCAAAGCACTAGAAAGTGCGTGTGAAGACAGCGGCGCTGGCACTCTCTGGACCTCTCCTCGCCCTTTCTCATTCTAAGATAAGGTCTCAGGAAATGCGGGCAAGTCAGGAAAAGGTGCATCCTGGATGGAAACCTGCTGGCTCCTGCCCCTTCTCCTGGCCCCTTTTCTGGAATTTTAAAAACCCAGCAGTTGACAGTGCAGAGCATGCTGCCTAGTGTGATAGGAATCCTAGGGAGAGCCCAAGCCCTGATGGTGCACTTGACACCTAAGAGAAATGGCTGTGGAGTAAATTCAGCCATTGAGTCTTCAGGGTCTTCTTATGATCTATAGAAAAAGGAATGTGAGTTTTGCTAGGCTGTACTTTGAGACCAGAGTTATAAATCATAAAGACAAATCCTAGGATAGAAGAGACCATCGAGGTCAAGGTAGTCTTCCCTTAAGAGAATTGTGTATTAGTCAGAGACTGGTGTTAACCACAGTATTAGAATTACCTGTCCAGGTGGAAAGCGGGAACCTGGAAGCTCCTTCAGTTGACCTGTAGAACTGGTTTGCACCTGAATGTGGCACCATTGCCCACTGGCTCCCAGTTGGTCCAGACATAACTGCTTGCCTTTCAGCTGAGGAGGGAGAAAGCAGGGTCAGCAGCTGATGTAACTGTGCTTTCCTCTCCCGTAGTGTGTTCCATGGGAAACGGCACGAGCAGACTCTATAGTGCTCTCGCCAAGACACTGAACAGCAGCGCTGCCTCTCAGCACCCAGAGTACTTGGTGTCACCTGACCCAGAACATCTGGAGCCCATTGATCCTAAAGAGCTTCTCGAGGAGTGCAGGGCTGTCCTGCATACTCGACCTCCCCGGTTCCAGAGGGACTTTGTGGATCTGAGGACAGATTGCCCCAGTAGCCACCCACCCATTAGGGTCATGCAATGGAACATCCTCGCCCAAGGTATGCCTGATGCTTCTGTGCTCTGACTTCCTTTCTGCTTCTGCACATGCTCAGTGCTCTGGTGTCCGTGTGCAGGGGAGATGTGTGGAAGGAAGGGGTGACTGACTTTTATCAGGCAACTCAATAGAAGATCCTTAAGCCTGTTGCCTCCAGCTTCCAGTCCATCGCTGTTAGGTGGCATTGCAGGGTAACATGGAGAATTTTGTGCAGGAGACAGAACTGGGGTGGAGGAGCCTAGGTGTTTTTGTGACTCGTTTCCAATCCATTCTCAGCTGTATAACTGGAGACCAAAAAGATGTAGCTTCAACTCTTTTCTTTGAAATATTTTTTTACTGTAGAAAGGTCTCCTTTCCTGAGTCTGCTGAATTAAAAAACAGATGTGTCAATCAACCTTCTGTACATTACCTTTTATGTAGCAGTAGACATTTTAAGGAAAAGAAACAAGGACCCGTTTATTTATGATGCATGTATGTCTTTAGCTTCTGGAAAAGAAGGGAATATGCTGACTTTACCAATCTTTGATTCTTTTTTTCCAAGTATTCCTTCATAAGTAGGAAAAATACCCATTTAAAGTTCATTCTGAGTAGTGTCTATATCAGTTCACATGGCTTTATTACAGTCAGTGTTAAAACTAGTGTATAGAGTAAAATATATTTCATTTGACGTAGTTTAGATCCCTGGGATGGCAAAGAACAGTTCTCTAACTAAAGCTGAAACCAAAGATCTTTTAGTTTGGAATATAGTTAAAAAAAATTGTTTGATATAAAAGAAGTCAGTTGCTTACTTCATCTAGATGCTAAGAGGTTATTTAATTTGGGGAGATTAGTGGAGTGTAGACTGAGAAGAACCACCCAGGGCATCGAAAGCAGAAGCCTGGATGGACCTGACCTCAGGAGCCTCCGGCTACCTTGAAGTCATGGTTCTGTAGTAGCTATCAACTGACTGGCTCTTTCTTTACAGCACTTGGAGAGGGCAAGGACAACTTTGTACAATGCCCTGTTGAAGCTCTCAAGTGGGAAGAGAGGAAGTGTCTCATCCTGGAGGAAATCCTCGCCTACCAGCCGGACATACTGTGCCTGCAAGAGGTGGACCACTATTTTGACACCTTCCATCCGCTCCTCAGTCGACTGGGCTATCAAGGCACCTTCTTCCCAAAGCCCTGGTCACCTTGTCTGGACGTTGAACACAACAATGGACCAGATGGCTGTGCCTTATTTTTTCTCCAGAACCGATTCAAGCTGGTCAACAGTGCCAATATCAGGCTGACGGCCATGACGCTGAAAACCAACCAGGTGGCCATTGCTCAGACCCTGGAGTGCAAAGAATCAGGACGACAGTTCTGCATCGCTGTCACCCACTTGAAAGCTCGCACTGGCTGGGAGCGGTTTCGGTCGGCCCAGGGCTGTGACCTTCTCCAGAACCTGCAGAACATCACCCAAGGGGCCAAGATCCCCCTGATCGTCTGCGGGGACTTCAACGCGGAGCCCACCGAAGAGGTCTACAAGCACTTCGCGTCCTCCAGCCTCAACCTCAACAGCGCCTACAAGCTGCTGAGCGCCGACGGGCAGTCGGAGCCCCCGTACACCACCTGGAAGATCCGGACCTCGGGCGAGTGCAGGCACACCCTGGATTACATCTGGTACTCGAGGCACGCGCTGAGCGTGCGCTCGGCGCTGGACCTGCTCACCGAGGAGCAGATCGGGCCCAACCGGCTCCCCTCCTTCAACTACCCCTCCGACCACCTCTCGCTGGTGTGTGACTTCAGCTTTAACGAGGAACCCGACGCGCTGCTATGAAAGCTCATCTGGCCTTTAATCACAGGAGACTTAACCAGGGCTGTTCCAGAAACTGAATAGGAGAGGACGCTGCCTGAGGGTTCCAGGCTCTGTCCCTTCCTGCCTTTCCAGCACGCCCTTGGGAAGATCCTGTTAGTTCACGAACCTTTTCAACGAAAACCTGTAGCAAAAAAGCGGTTTGCACTCCAGTTTCGGCTTCTCTGTTCTCCCTCCTGAGCATTCCCCTTGGACCTGTCATTTAAGGGCATTCAGCTGGGCTCGCTTGAAGCTTCTCAGTTCGCCGATGCTTAGAATCTCGCGGGCTGGCTCGCCTCCTCCATAGCGAACACTCAGTAGGTAGGAAAGTCTCGCTAGAGCGCGTTTCAAGTTATTTATTTGTGAGTTTTTCAGATGTCATCAAGATATGCATGGCAGTATTTATTATTTTTATATCTTCATGTAAAACTAAATTATAGCATCATGAACGTTTTAGAACCGTGCAAGACACAAGTTATAGGTAACTTATAGTGATTTTCTTCAAGCTTTAAAATGTTCCCCTCTGGTGGCCTAACAACGTGTACAGAGCAGCTGTTCAGCCTGGGGGTGGGGAGGGTGTTATCTAAGTCTGAATATGGGGACTGATGCGCTCTTCACCAATACTGCTCTCTCTGCCTCTATGTTTCCCATTGTGTTTCTTGAAGAAATTCCAGTTAGTTTTCCATTATTTAATCATTGCTATATATTGTCCTTTTTCCATTGGGATAATAGTCGTATACATTTGAAAGTTAGTATCATCATCATTTGTGTTGGAATGTGCTTTCACCATGATTATTTAGGAGCTGTTATGTGGCCATGGCTAAGAAAGCCAGGGGGACCTTCTTTTCAGATATGTGAAGGCTATTTTGTTTTGTTTTGTATTTGTTTTGGGTTTTTTTTTTTTTTTTTTTTTGTACTGGGGATTGAGCACAAATGTGCTTTACCACTGAGCTACATCCCCAGCCCTTTTTCTTTTTGGTTTTGAGACAGGGTCTTTCTGAGTTGCCCAGGCTGGCCTCAAAACTTGTGATCCTTTTGCCTCAGCCTCCTGAGCTGCTAAGATGACAGAGATGGGAAACTTTATAGAAAGCTTCTAATTGAGCTGTCCTAGAAATTTCCTAGGAAAGCCAGATGACTGTGGTTTAAAACATCTACAAAGAAGAATGTAAGAAGTTAAAAGATAACCCACAATTCTCAACCATCAGAAATAAAAGTGATAAAGATAACAGGTAAAGCCTCTTCCAAACAACATAACCCATCAGGAGTAAACTGGTACATATTTTATTGTATGAATTGTAAATATTTAAGATTAATAAATGGCCTTTTAAAGCTTGTGCTGTTGATGTCTTTTTAGTTCAAAAAGAATCTGGGAGCAGATTGATTGTTGATGTGGTCATGTGGTGATCCCCTCTAGCCACTGCTACATGGAACCTCACATCACAGTGGGCATGCCCTGGTTTCTGTGGCTGTGGCTTGGCAGCACCCAGGATTTGCTTATGTGGTTCCTCAGTGCCCAGGCTGCAGGTCCCCAGCATGGCTCATCCAAACATTCCAAGTTGGAATCACTCTCAGAACAAGTGAGGTTTTCAGTGGTTTTGTACATAGAAGAGCTGGGACTGCCTGGGAAGAAGAGCCAGCAGGGAGAACTACTGCACCAGGGCACTGGAGAGTCTTAGATGTCTGGTGGTGTCATGTGTTGTTGAGAAACAGTAGGGTCAGAGTGCTTTACTCTGCAGTTTACCTGCCCTAAAGCAGACCAACCTGAAGAGAAATTAGGAGAGCCTTAAGCAGGCAAATCAGGTGAGGATGAAAGCCAAAATTACTTAGAATTTCAAGTATCACCAACAGCAGGGGTTGGGGGGAATGTGGGGTGGGTAGGAAGACCACTGGGCAAAAAGGTTTCTGGAAATATCAGTAAGTGAATATTATAAGTTTAATCACCAGTACCACAAAAAAGAGAAGTTAATACATTCATATGTAAGCCATTGGATAATAATGCTTAAGGTTCAAAGTGAGAGGGAAAGAATGACCCTGTGCTTTGTGTCCTAACCACACCTGTTTTTGGCCAAAGAGAATAACCATTTTGAAAGGTCAGGATCAATAGTGTTGTAGAAATTTAAGCCCAAAATAGGTGAGAGGTTGATAGAATGGCAAGAAATTTGCAGTTTTGAGTTAGTTCTTAAGTCTTGGGAGACTCTGTCATCCTGCTTTGGTTTGTAATGTAGAAATACCTGCTTTGAATGAATACCCACAGCTGCAGGTCCCAGCCTTCTTTGGAAACCTCACTTCCCAGAAAACATTCACATTAAAAGGAGATTGCAGTGGAAGCCCCGCCTCCTGACAGTCCTGACAGAGCCTGGCTGCCTCTAAGCATCTGCTGAACTTGGACTAGGTGGATCTCCACTGATTGTTTTTGCTTTGGCAAGAAAGATGTGCTCTGAAACCAAAGTTAATAGCTGAATTTTAAACATTGTATAACATTTGCCTGCATGCATTCTGCATATTAATTTTCTTTACCACCCTTTTTCTAGCCTAGTTTCTAATATTTTTTATTGACTTTTATTATTTATTCACAGCATTTAAAAAAAAAAAAAATTCCAGTACTGGGGATTGAACCCAGGGCACTTAACCACTGAACCATACCCTCAACCCCTTTAATTTTTTTTTCCTCAAAAAACAAAATAACCAAATTTAGTTAGACATTTCCTCTGATCCAAAGAGAAAGATATCAATAAACAAAACCAAACCAAAAAAAAAAAAAAAAACCTAGGACACACATACAGCCCCCTACCCTGATGAATTCAGATAATCTAAAAGAAAAAAGAAGGGCAAAAGTTCTGTTCAACAAGAGAAAATCATCTTCGTTTTTGGAAGATGTTTCCATGTCCCGTTCCACGTCCTCTTCCTCTTGTAGCCACTTGGGCCTTCAGAATAGCAGCTTTTCCCTGGCCACCCCCTGAACCTTGGTTTTTATTTTTCATGCTCTATTCTTTTTTGAGACAGGGTCTCACTAAATTGCTAAGGCTGATCTCAAACTTGTGATCCTCCTGCCTTTATCATCCCAGCAAATGGAGTTACAGGCATGCATCACCATGCCCAGCTTCTTACCTTTAAAGAATAAGACAAGCACTTTTTTTTTTTTAGTCATTTGCCACATAGCTGTTTTAAATCTTCTATCATTCAAAATTCAAGTCTTCCCAGCCTCCTGATACTCACATGTGACCCCCAATCTGACCTCACCTGACATATTATGAGAAATAAATCTTTGATGTACCTGAAGAAATCACCCAGCAAATTCTGCAACATTTTAAAATGTTGTGAGATGGGTGCGGTGGCACATGCCTGTAATCTCAGCTACTCAGGAGACCCAGGCAAGAGGCTTGCAAGTTCAAGGCCAATGTGGGCAATTTAGCAAGACCCTATCTCAAAAAATAAGAGCTGGGGTTGGGCATAGCTCAGTGATAGAGAGAAGGGAAGTGAATCAATTTGTGAGAAATCAAGGACATTTACTAACCTTGTTTTCTTCCCTGACCCCCTTTGTTTTGGATGGACAGGATGGGGTTGAGCCTAAAAATAAACTGGGAACCCCAGGAGGTCAGCCACTGACCAGCTAAGCTTACTCAAAAGTTTTTCTGAACTTTAGGTTCTTCACTGAGATTGTGTTGGGGGAAGAAGGGTGTACTGGGAATTGGACCCAGGTTGCTCCACCACTGAGCTACATCCCCAGCCCTTCTTACTTTGAGACAGGATCTCACCAAGTAGCCCAGGCCAGCTTTGAACTTACCATCTCCCTGCCTCGCCACACCCAGCTCTTCTCCAAGGTTGCTCAAAAATTATTAAAATTAAAAACCGAGTTACTGCTGCCACTGCCCAAATAGTTACGATACTCTGGGGAACTGCTTCCACACTTCATGAAACTCAAAACTAGTGTGACCTTGACAGGGCATTTGCCTCTTAAAATACATTTTGAGGACTTGGGCTGAGGCTCAGTGGCAGAGCACTTGACTAGCACATGTGAGCATTGGGTTCAATCCTGAGCACCACATAAATATAAAATAAAGGTATTGTGTGCATCTACTAAAATGTATATATTTAGATATACATATCTAAAGTGTGAGAGAAAGGCTTTAAAATCAATAGGACGTAAGTAAAACATGAAGCTTTTTTTTAAAAAAAGAACCATTTTTTATGCTTAATATATTTCAAACTATCTTTTCCCAGTGCATGCTGTAAGAACTCTCAGGTTAGCCCCTAATCCTTAGACTCTGCTTGCTGTAGCTGCCTGGCAAGGTTCTCACCTGGCTGCACAATGCAATTGCCTAGAGATACTTTTAAAATACCAATCAATACCTGGCTGCCACCCCAAACACTGTCATTTGTATCTGGTATTGAATGTGCCCTCAGCAGCAGCATTGTCCCAAGTAATTGGAATGTACAGCAGTTAGCACTGTTTGGTCGTGGTAACAGCCTAAAACCTCAACTTGCATGTTACTTATTTTACTGTTTTGGATGGTGATTTCATTTCATTATTTTACCTTTTTTGAACAGCAACTGAATTTGTTTCATTAAACGAAATCTACCATAGAAAGGATTTTCTCAAAGTTAAATATACTAAAGTGGGATGGAAGAAACAGTATGGTGGGAGAAGACAACTCTTGCTTTTAGATTGCAACCTACTCATCAGTTTTTGTTGTGTTTTTGGTGGTATTTTGCATTCAATAGTTGGTTCACTTGGATTATGTCCTCACTTTGGAAACTGCAATATTGTTTAGTTCTGAACTCCAGCATTACTGCTTAGTTGGGGTATTCAAAGAGTGAGTGCTGGATGCTCAAAATAGTCTTTGCTGTAACTGATGCAGAGGAGGTAAATTGAATCCACTGATATTTGCCAACAGTATCTTACTCTACTTAGGGCTGGCTTCACTGTGTACCAAGTTCCTACAGTTTTCATCATGAGAGGCAGTAATTATTCTAACAATGGGACTGAAGAAAACAAGTCACAATCACAGAGGTCTCAGTATTGGGAACAGTTTTAGTGGATTTTTTAACAAATATTTTTCTCAGTTGTAGATGGACACAATACCTTTATTTTTATCTAGTGCTGAGGATCAAAATCAGTTTCTCATACACGTTAGGCAAGCACTCCCCCACTGAGCTACAACCCCAGCCCCAGAACAGTGGCATCGATAACTGAAACTAAAGTAAGGTTGGCTATTCTCACCTCCTGGGAGACTTTACAGTGAAAGGATCATAGGAAACTTTGTAAATAACCTCAAGGCCAAAGTTTTGTCTTTGGGAAGAAGTTTATCTGGTTATTAATAATTAACATAGCTTGCTTACACAAAGTGATCAGAAACATAAGCTTCCTAAGTGTATGATGTAAGGTGTAGCCACTAGTAATGTTCCAGTGCCATCCTTATGACATTTTGGCTTCACCTCATTGTCTCTGTCATTGTCACTTTTTCTTTGACCAGTTCGATTTCCCCTTCCTACAGCACTTGCTGCTGTTGCCTGTCACATCTTAGGACATACTTCATCTGTCCTTTTATTCTCCAGTCCTCGACTTCTACTGCTGATTCGTTTTCATCTTCTGTGTTTGTACACTTGGCTCACCCCAGTCTCAAAAGTCAGAGCTCACTGAAGAGTACCCTGGATGGTTTCCAAGCCCATTTCAGAAATTTCTGCTTATATGTCAGTCACTGCCAACTCAGCAAATGAAACGACTCAAATCTAAGTGGAGAAAAATGTTATCCAGGGAGAGGCCATTACTGGGAGGCTCAGTGAAGAACAGGTGCCTGTGTTGGTTGGGGAAATGAAGTACTTCAGAATGGCCAACCCAGCGATATCTGAAAGGGAAACAGGCTTGGGCTGGGGTTGTGGCTCAGTGGTAGAGTGCTTACCTAGCATGCGTGAGGCACTGGGTTTGATCCTTAATACCACATAAAAATAAACAAATGAAAGTATTGTGTCCATCTACAACTAAAAAAACATATTTTTTTAAAAAAGGAAACAGTCTTGGGAAGACAGGCAGAGACCTGATCAAAGGACTTTAAATGTTTGGCATCTGTACAGCCAATCAATTTAAAGCAATCCCAGTGGTGTCAATGAAGAAATTTGCATTTTAGAACCTTTCAGCTGAGATTAAAAGCCATAGTTTAAGATGTGGAGAGGATGCAACTGATTGTTTGATACTCTTATCAACAGCTATTGTCAACCTATATGTTCCCAAATCCAGGCTTTGGATGAATTTATTTCAAGACAGACACTAAGATTTTCAGGCAGAGTGGTGGAGGTAATGGATACAGCATAGAAAAAAGACATTCACTTGAAATTCAAGTGTCTTTAGATATCTTCCATAGTATGTGACTGATTTTTAGTAAATGTTAGCAAAATCCCAAAGTGTCTATTCTGAGTGTCTCTATTTCATTTCCTGGGGAAGGGGCCAGGGATGGAATAAAACATAATCTTTGACCAAAAGGAGTATTATGGAAGGCATGGTGAAAAAGAACATAATACAGTATGTACCAAAACATACAGTAACAATTTTCACAACTTGAGACATTTAGGAAATGTTTTAAAGGGAGGTGGACTTTGAGATTAACTTCCAAATAGGATGAGCGAGATCATGCTTTTATTAAAAAGTATCATCAGGTCCGGTTGCAGTACACCTTTTAATCCCAGCGGCTCAGGAGGCTGAGACAGGAGGATCAAAGTTAAAGGTCAGCTTTAGTAATTTAGTGAGGCCCTAAGTAACTTAGAGAGACCCTGTCTCAAAATAATAAAAAGGACTAGAGATTTGTTCCATGGTAAATTGCCCATGGGTTAAGTCCCTAATACCCAACCCCACAGAAGTACTATCAGGTGTGTATGGAAAAGATAAATGATTAAAACAGGAGCATTTAAAAACATCTTTTGGAGCCAGGCACAGTAGCACACATCTGCAATCCCAGCAGCTTGGGAAGTTGAGGCAGGAGGATCACGAGTTCAAAGCCAGCCTCAGCAGTAGTAAGGCGCTAAGCAACTCAGTGAGACCTGTCTCTAATTAAAATACAAAATAGTGCTGGGGATGTGGTTCAGTGGTCAAGTGCCCCTGAGTTCAATCCCTGTACCAAAGAAAAAATCTTTTGTCAATCTAAGTAGTATCATCAAATGCATAAAGGTCAAAAATACTAAGAATCCATTCATCTAATAAACAAATTTTCTTTCTAGTAGAGCATTAAGATGCAGAGTCACAGGACCTAGTTTTGTGTGAAATTAGGCAATTCAAGTGATCTTTTTGGTACCAATTTCTTAACCTGTAAGAGGGCTAGAATTACTTGTACTTCTTACCCTCTGAATGAGAACCAGATGGCTTGACTCTGAAGCGTGTCACATATATAAATTCTTTAAGTGTGGCTAACTAAAATACTAAATTACATAAAGTAGATCATTATAGTTCATGATAAAGATTAGGAAGGACTTGGCAGCATGCAGATGTTTGCCGAATATTCTTATACTAGGAAGCAACAGAAGTGGCATTTCTTCACACTTGTAAATATTGTTCAAAATATCACCAGAGACCAAGACAAGATAAATTTCATTTCTATATTTCAGAAAACCTACTTGAATACACTTTGAAACAAGAGTACAACAAAATAGAATATACTTCAAATGTTGAATATACAAACTATTATAGTTCAAATCTGAACACTGGTACTTTCCCTCTTAAACTTTTAACTAAAAAAGAAAGAAAAAGTAAAAGAAATAAGGAAAAAAAAAAAAGAAAAAGAAAGAAAACAAATGCCAGGTACTAGAGCTACCTGACAAAAATTCATGCTGCGCCTGAACTTCCAAGTGACAGTAGAACTGAAACTGACGTGTCTGCACAGATACCAGGGCTGAGTGAATGACACAGGCATGTTACAGCAAAAGGCCAGAGCCAACTGTTAATTTGTCCACAATTAAGAAACTGACAGACTTAAAACTACCATATAAAATGTTACATGTAAATTCTATAACAATACTGTGCTAGGTACAAGATTTTTAAAATTTTTCTTTTAATAAAAAAGCTTTACACAAACAAGCCATTAGCTTATTTTAAGAAAGAAAACCAAAAATTAGTCTAAGGCCTTTGTTTTAAATCAGCTTAAGCTATATGATATTTAAAAAAAAAAAAAAAAAAAAAAAAAAGTCGCACTAGATCTTTTTTGCTATCCTCTTTCTGAAGCTTTTGGATCCATTCTTCAATTCACATTCTATAATACCTATATTAGCAGAGTCTTCACATAGCACCAGTTAAGTGAGTACTGTGCGAACACAGTAATAATTGCTGGTATGCATATAAAATGCATCAAAAATTGCTCTATGTAACAATGAGATCACCCATCCCAACCCCTCCCCACTGAAAACTATATAGCCTCTTACAGATGTTAGTGTTCCAAGTCTTAGTGTAACTTGATATTGTAGTGAGCTGCTTGGTCCCTTTCAATCCTTTTCCTTATTGACGGGTTCAGTTGTTTCCTACTGTAAGAGGCAGTTTTCTGTCAGCATCTCAATGTGTAGTTCATTTCCCACTGAAACATGGGATAGGTAATTTATTTCCAGTAAGTTTGATTGTTTTCTTATATGCATTAAAAATGTTTTAAAGTCTTCCTTTGACTTTTCTTGATGACTTCCCTTGCAAACGTTTATGTCAGTACTACCACTAACAGTCTAAAAGTCCACAGTGGAGCTGCTCTTTATTTCTCACATGTCACTAGTCCTTCGGTCTTCATAGTTACCGGAAGGGCGAGAGCTGAAGGGGCGCTGACAACCACCACGTGGGTCACTGTCTTATTTCCATCTGCCGGTTTTTCTTCTACCAGCTGCAAAGTTTTCACATCATGTTCCTGCTTTTTAACTACTGCTTCTGATTTAACCTCTGGCCCTTTTATGACCGCACTGATAACTCGAGGAGGAGTCTGGCCAGATGCCTGTTGAGTGGGCACTGATAGTCTCATTACAGGTGTGCCATGGGCTATTGAAACAGGGGTAAGTGCTCTCACAGCCAATGGGGTTCCAACAATGTTAATGCTTCCTGATCCAGTCAAATTGGACTTTGTCTGCAGTTGACACTGTGCAAGTTGTGTAGCTGGGATGGTAATGATTTTGGCAGGCTGCATGGTGATTTTGTCTCCGTTTTCAGCAGAGGCTGGCATCACAGTAGGGATTGTCTGAATGACTACCTTTGGAGAAGTCGCTGTTGTTGGACTAGTGCTGGTTATTAATGGTGCACCTGCATTAACTGACTGAACTGCCACAGTTGAAATCTTCTGACCCAATGATGTCATTACAACAGGTACTTGCATTGCCACACGAACTGTCCTAGTAAATTAAGAAAGAAGTTGGTTTTAATTGATGCTTAATTAGAAAATAAGTCTGTGCAAAAAGATGAATAAAACTCCAAAATGTATAAAATTTTACAGATAAACTGGCAATCCAAACTTAAAATATGAAATACAACAAAACAAATTAAGAAAAAATTAAAGCCCACATTATAGGTCCATCCAGGGTTGCTCTTGCCTAGTATGTACAAGGCCCTAGGTTCAACCCCAGCATTGTGGAAAAGGAAAAAACAAAGGTCCGTCTATGCAACCAGAAAAACCAATTCAAGTTACTTGAGGCATCTACTTTAACAACAAGAGTATTTAAAATATCAAGCACTTTTTAAAGTCCTGACAACAGTGGGTTTGTAGAATGTTATAATACGTATTAAACAAAAGGGGCATTTCCCGAGGAGCCTTTTCCAAAAACAGTACACGTTACAAGTAAGTAACTATATGCCCCTCACCTTGGAGCTGTTGCTGCTGACACAGAAGCCGTAGTGGTCGGAGACCTGGAGGAGGCATCATGAGCAGGGGAAGTGATATTCACCACTCTAGCTACACCCTTTTCTGTTCTGGAGCAGTTTATAGGAGAAGAGTTTTTTCCACCACGAACAGAAGTTGCTGCTTTCAGGAGACTTTCTGCAGACAGTGACACTCGTTCTAATGATTTCTCATCAGCAGCTGCTGCTAAATCTTCATTGCAGGTTTCACTTTTGTCATCATCTATGACCACTATGTTTTTGGGCATATCCTTGAACTGATACACAAGCCTCTGACCTTCAACCTTTGCAAGAATTCCCCGTTGGTAGTAGTATCTGAAAAGGGGAAAAAATTACTAAATAAATCAAGTGTATTATCAGCCCCCTGTCCAAAAATACAAAAAATGCACAGCAAACACCAGCATACATTCTCCTATCCCTGTAAGAGAAGGAAGAGCTTATGGTGTGGACTGCTCAAAAGGTTTCAGATATGCAGTAGAAATGAAGTAGAACGTGATACCATAGGCCCTATAATGGTGAGATCTGTTAAACAGCTGGCTAATTTGACTCTTTTTTATGCAGGAGGGGGGCAATAATGGAGACGGAATACAGGGGCACTCTGCCACTGAGCTATATTCCCATTTTTATTTTGAGGCAGGGTCTTGCTAAGTTCCTGAGGCTAGCCACAAACTTACAATCCTCCTGCCTCAGGCCTCTAGAGCTGATAAGATTACAGGCATAAGCCACCATGCTCAGCCACAACTCTTTCTTAAATGAAATAATTACTGGAAGAAATTCTATTAGGATTTACAAAGGTTATGAAAACAATGTGACATTATATGAACAAATTACTTGAGTCACACTTACTAAGTGAGATGAATCTATGGGATTTGTGACTACTATCACATAAAACCCAATGTGTTTGTTTATAAATACCCTTAGTATGCCCACCACATTGAAAATTTTGTGGATTTCTCAAACAGACAAAACTTATGAAAATTTTTCATGTCAAGAGAAATCCATTTGTAACAAAATTGCAAGAAATTAAAAAGCTAAATAATTTTCGAAACTTTTTCAGGGGGGTTAATTTTTTTAAAGGCCTACAACTTGTAAAAAGGATTTTTTTTTTCTGTATTTTTCAATGATGCTGAAATTATAGGCATGTGGATCAAACTCCTCACTCTTTATCTACTTCCCAATCTAAGAAGCTCCTCTAAAATACTCTCTAAAGTGTTAAGGGATTTTGAGCTCTTAAACAGCTAACAGACAATACAGAGATAATACAAGTTGAGTTTGAAAACTAGCTCATTTGTGTTCTTACCTTAAAGCTCGTCCCATAGTTTCATAATTCATGTCCGGTTTGTTCTTATGCTTTCCCCAAAGCTTAGAGACAGCCTTTGAATCCACAAGCTTGAATATACCCTTTTCTCTCTGAGTCCACTTAATATACCGAGGACACGTATTTTTATCTTGAAGTAGATCTAAAAGAAACTCCCACAAATAGGTTGTGTTTCCTTTAAAAATAAGCAAAAACAATTCATTAACACAATTAAAGGCAAATAAAGTATCCTTTTTTATAATATAGAATGCTTGCCGGAACTCTGTGGCACACAACTCTAATTCCCAACAATGTGGGAGGCTGAAGCAGGAGGAATGCAAATTTAAAGCCAGCCTCAGCAACTTGGTGAGACCCTGTCTTAAAATGAAAAAATAAAAAGGGCTGGGAATGTAGCTCAGTGGTAGAATGTCCCTGGGTTTAATCCCCAATAACCACCCCTTCCAAAATAAATATAAAATAGAATCCTAAATATACTTGCTTGCTGATCTTAAAAACTGCACGTTTCCAATTATGATACTAATAAAATAAACGTCCTGGGTTTTGTACTATCACGTATCACTGAATTCTGAGTTTAGTGAAGAGAAAGACACAATTCTTAGCACAAAAGTTAACCTGAATTAAACAATCAAATTTATTAATTTGCAAAGGTCTGAAATCTGAATAAGTTAACATATACCTGTGTTTATTGTATTATACAAGCCTAAATTCCATATCAAAACTAATCAAAAGGCACTATTAGTTTTATTAAATAGGCCAGCAATATATAATAAAATGAGAGAAACTTTTTGGCATCAGTCTTAGGATCTTTTCGATCCTAAGATCCTACATCCCCAGTCCTGGTTTCATTAAGTTGCTAAGGCTGGTCTCAAACTTGAAATCGTCCTGTTCCAGCCTCCTGAGTAGCTAGGATTTCAGGTGTGTGTCACCGAACCCAGCAACAAATTATTGCCTTTGAAACCAGATTTTTAAAAAACTCCTCATCTCTTTCTGCTGATTATACCAGTATAACAAAAATAAGTAATATATTTAAATAATTTCATTGTATAAGAACAACTCAAAGACATTTGTGCTTCAGTCTTAAACATGAGCTTCTTAAATGGACTACTAGAAAGAAATAGGATGATCCCTAAAATTAGTATTTATCAAATGTCAGCTACATCATTAGCTCTGGATCGCACAACTAATATTAAAATCTGAAACTGAGGAAATACATTATTCATCACATATAGTGCTTAAGTGCAGTGGAGGATACAGAATAAAATTTAAAACACGGTTTCTACCTCAAGGTATTTACAATTTAATAGACAAGAAACAAAAAGTAGATAAGTTAAACAACACTACAGGAATAGTATATCAGAAGGCAATGCATAATTACATTCCAAATGAATCACAAAAAACAATGGGGCTTCAGGAATGGGAATAAAGCAGGCTGGCAAAACATCACAAAGACTTAGAAATTGGCTGAAGTTTGCATAAAAGGAAGGAATCTGGGCAAATAAAATAAGGAACTTAATCCCAAAAAGAAGAAAGAAACCCCGCCCACCCATTGGAAAAGGGAAGAGAAGTGGGCAGGGGTCATGAGAAAAGCAGGCTATTCAGGTTTCTTTTATTCCCTGTGGAGCCTTCAGAAGCAGAGGTTCTGAAATTGATGAAAGAACAGAAGCGTCCTAAGAAGAAGACAATACATACACCACCACTGGGCCACCAAGCAGTCTCCATAACCTTAAACCCAGACCCAAGCTACAGGCTACCTGAGAAGCCTCCAAACCAAGCTGCCAACCCAATTCTCCTTTAATTGACACACTGACATTCTTCCTCTGGTATTTAATTTTTAATCTGGATTTTCCTCAAAATTAAACAAATTCATGGTTCCAAAGTGGAACCAAGTATGCATCTCTCAACCTAAAAAGACTGACCCTCAATTTTCACAATATTACATTAACTATCTCTGAAGCTCCATTACATCAGCATCATTAACCCAGAAACCGATCAACCACGTATCAACTACATTAAAATTTGTTGCTGGGGGCATTTTTATTTTATTCACAGCCAGGGGATTATCATAGTAAAAGTGAGCAGAGGCTTTATGCTGGAAGAAATTTTTATACAGCAGAGACAATGCCTAATACATAGCAGGAGTTTGCTTCAATGCTTGTTGAATTAATTAAATTCATCAACATTGCTTGGTTATCTTTAAAAACTCCACTCAAGTTTCCATCCAAGTTAATTAACAATCCTAGTTCTGGTTTTAAGGAAAACAAGATTCAGAAAGGGAAGCCTTCTTTGTCAGGTAAAGCCTATGTCATTTTGTAAAGGAGGAGTCACTGCTAGATTTTGAATCCAGGTTTGCCTAAAACAAGTGTCCACATTGTAACATCTGCCTCAAGTTTAAGACTGAAATTTTAATGAAAAGCAATTTTTAGGCTGGGGGTATAACTGTATGGTAGAATGCACGCTTATTAGAATATGAGAGGTCCTGGGTTCATTCCCCAACACCACAAAAACAAGGGGTGCAGAGGAGGATCTGACTGGTAAAAATAGGTCATCACAAAATTCTTCTCCAGAGTTAAGCATAAGGTATTTTTTAGGGGTGAAGGGAGTGGGATCCCGGGGATTGAACTCATGGGGGCTTTACCACTGAACTACATACCCAGTCTTTTTTTTTTTTTTTTTTTTTTTAAGTGTTGAGACAGGATCTTATTAAATTACTGAAGGCCTCACTAAATTACTAAGATTACTGCCTTGTACCACCATGCCTGGGTAAGCATAAGGTCTTTGGGTGTAAGGATACCACTGACACTGATAAGAATTATAATTTATCTATCAAATCTTAGTCTGAAAACATTTATTCATTAAAGTGATTAATTTGGGGCTATCAGATTATGAGACAAAATATATCTAAAAACCACTACTGAAATGTTACTTGAAGTCATTTTACTCAATGAATTAAGAAAACAGAGTGGGGGAAAGCTTATTGCAGTTTTTTTATTTTTAGTGAGGATACAAATATTTTCAAGCAAAAAGTTTTTCAAATCATAAGTTTTGTCTCATGACTGAAATTTGCTGATGAGAAAATTAAATTCAGCCTGCCCTAAATTCTTGTACTGCTTTAAACCAGTTAAAAAAGTATGTTTCAGAAACAAGTCTTAGTTGTAACCTCTTTCAATTCAAGTGGCTTTGTGTGGGGATGAGTGCTAGTATATACACACACGCCCCAAAACCAGCGCCCCTAAGAAGGATGTGCATCAAGCTGTCCTAAGGATGTCTTGATTCTCCCCCCCAGTGTTGCTATGGCTATAGAATCTCAGTGGAGGTTGGGGATGACAGGGAGGACCAGGCTTAGATATTCTGATAAGGCTCCCCAGGTAATGCTGATCCATCCCTAATTTAGAAACACTACTAGCAACTGTAGTCCCATATACACATGTAGTAGAAATGTTTTTTTGTTTTTTTTTAACCACTAATGTAAACATGTTACCTAACTGGGGGAGAAAGAAAACGCTCATCTCCAAAATAATCCTCCCCAAATTACCTTTTCCTTCTCTGGGTTTCTTCTTGATACCTAACTCAGGAGACCCGTTGGAAATTGGTGATTGCTGGGTTTTTGGTTTACGGCCAACTGAAAAAAATAAGATACCGAAAACAGGAAAAATAACAGAAGTATGATTAGCTGACCCTCTTGATAACATATTATTAATTTAACTACACATTAACATATGGCCTAAAATACTCAGTATATGTATGTAAATAGTTGCTTCTAAAAGCAACATTTAAAATACTTCTGCAATTTTAAATGAAGCAGCTAGCTCCTCTTCAAGGTATGCAGCAAATAAGATAGTACCAATCTATTTTTATGGTCAGAGCCTCAATCTGCTAACCTTTTTACATTAATGTAGCAATACCAACAAGTCCTAGTATAATGTTTTTTGTGGTACTTGGGATTGAACCCAGGGCGCTTAAGCACTGAGCAACATCCCCAACCCTTTTTTAAAATATTTTATTTAGAGGCAAGAACTCACTAAGTTGCTGAAGCCGGCTCTGAACTCACAATCCTCCTGCCTCAGTCTCCCCAGCCACTAGGATTACAGGCCTGCACCACCATGTCCGGCTTTTGTATTCTCTTCTATGGGATTGTTAGAAACAGCTCTACTTATTGCAGAGGATGTGATGACCTATAAAGTCCTCTGAGCTCAAATGAGGAAAAATAAAAAATATTAAACACTCTCTATTGCTCTGAAACAGATAATTCACCAGAATTTAAGCAAAAGTGTTTAAATTCCCCTTCCTCAACATGCACATATATTTTAAGAGTTAAAAAAAAAATTCCAGGTGATTGTTTTATATGTCTAATAAATGTCTGTGCCTTTCTCTTTTGTTTCTCCTCATTTCTGTCATTAGGCTCTCAGACAGACTAGCATCTACAATGAAGAGAAAAAGCAAGGGCTAAATCTACACTAAAGAAGGCATAAGTCTAAAATGAGTTACATTAGATTCTCAGCACAGATGAATGACTACTGGCAGAGAGGAAGTCTGAAGGAAACAAGTCTATCATGTTTTCAGATTTAAAAAAATTACTGATTTGGTGACTGTCATACAGTTAGGATTTCTGATGTCATTCTCTCTTCTCCATTAGCAAGGCTTATTTAGATTAACCACATAAAGACCTAAATTGTCTTAATATGTATTATAAAATAGATATTTTCTAGGATTTCATTTTGGTAACTAGTGGTGCCATGCACCTGCAGTTTCAGCTACTCAGGATGCTAAAGTGGGAGGACCAGCTAACCACACAAGTTCAAGACCATCCTGGGCCACATAATGAAATCCTGTCTAATAAAACAGTTGGCTTAATTTCTTTTCTTAGAAGGTAGCATTTCCAAATCAGGTTCCTTAAGAAATTAACAGAGTACTCCTCAGTAGGAAAAAGGGCTCTATCAAATTAACTTTTAAAACACTGACACTGAAGCCTATCCTTTCTTAGAAATATACTACATACATTAGTAATTAAAGGCACTGAAAATAAAAAAGCTCTGCTACTAAAAAATAAAATGTACTTGAAAAAACAAAAGTAATGGCACTCTGATGATTCACTAACATCCTAATGGCAATGAGTATAGAATAGTTATATGTAATTTTTAAATGGTCATTCAAGAAGAGCTTTCAAAGATATAGTAGTAAATTGGCAAATTATTTCCTGATTTATATCATACACATCCTGGTTCTCTATGACCTCCGCTGTTCATGTTTTTTCCATCTTTTTTTGTTCTGTTTTTGTTACATGCAACCAGCCAAAGGCTTTTAGTGGGTAGTGAGTTAATAAAGCTGCTTATATGTATGTCATTTGGTTTTAAACATTTATAGTAGGAAATAATTCTTGCTTCTAAATTCTCTTTCCTATCTTTCTCAAGACCCAGCTACCTCCAGGTATACTATGGGGGAGGGGGAGGGGTGGACCCCAGGGCCTTGCACATTCCAAGCCAGTGCCCTATCCCTGAGGCACACCACCTCCCAGCTTGGTGCTCTGTCCATTTCTTCCTTACAGCAGTGAGTACATGGCAACAATTTATGGATTTTCTTCATTAAACCAGGTTTAATGAATAAAAGAAAATACCATTATTTCTAACATACTTTTACCTTTTTTTGCTTTCTTTTCCCCCTCTATTTAAATGCAAAGACATAGGGAAGAAACTAAAATTAGATGAGTACCTAACTTAGTTGCCAAAACTGGCCTCAAACTAAGTTGCCCAGTCTGGCCTCAAACTTGCAATCCTCCTGCCTCAGCCTCCTGAGTAGCTGGGATTATATGAATATACCACCATGCCAGGCTTAAAAGCTCCTTTTTAGATAAGTACCATTAGAGCCTAAATACAAACTTGTTTAAACAGTATAAATGTTAAAACACAAAATTAAAATCTCAGTTTGTCATCAGTGAGGCTCAAGTCCAGAAACTCATGGCACCAAAGTAGAGCCATTCAAATTTTTTAAAAATAATAAAAACAAAAAACTCAATTTGTCTTTTTTTTAATATTTATTTTTTAGTTGGACACAATATCTTTATTTTATTTACTTACTTTTATGTGGTGCTGAGGATCGAACCCAGGGCCTCGCACGTGCTAGGTGAGCACTCTTCCGCTGAGCCACAACCCCATCCCCAACTGTCTTTAAGACTAGATAGCATATATTATTTTTTTGTGTGTCCCTTGGGGGGGGGGGGGAGAAAGTGCCAGCAAAAAAAAAAAAAAAGTCATCTGTTTTCTCAGAAATTTATAAATATTCTCTACCTTTTTTCTTTTTCATTGGTTCATGGCTCTCTGGTGACGTAGGAATAGGAGAGGTATCCATTGGTTCAGATTCTTCAGTCGACACCTCCACTACAGTTTCTGTAATGACATCTGGCCTCATAGCAGCATGGATAAATTCTGGAGTTGATACACAAGGAGGAACAAACACTTCCACTATAAAAAAAAGTTGAAGAATTAAAATTTCCCACCCCCATTAATATTTCTTATAGGGATAGTTCAAATATTTAGAAGTAAGGTTTACTATGAATCAAAGCAGGATAAAAACTAAATATAAAGAAATTAATTTGTTGAATATTCAATATGATCCAAAGTATGCAAGAAAATAAAAGTGAAAGAAATTATCTTAAAGATGGTAAACAATCACCTGCTTTTTTTTGGTGTTACTGGGGATTGAACCATCCAGGAGTGTTGTATCACTGAGCTACATCCCCAGCCCTTTCTTATTTCAAACAGGGTCTCAATAAATTGCAGAGGCTAGCCTCAAATTTTCAATACCTCTTGCCTCTGCTTCTCAAGTACCTAAGATTATAGGCATGCACCACCACACCAGGCTTCTTCACACTTTTAAGCCCTCTGTAAACTTTTGATTAATTTTGACAGCTGGGAAAACATTTTAAAATTATGGTCTAACAGTTCTTTAGTAATTACTTTCCTTCCATATATCCATAATTATTCTTTAGGTAACATATGCAAATTTATCAGATTTATAAATATGTATTCAGTAAAAAGTATGCACTTTTAGAATATAAAAAAGAAGACTGTTCATTACAGATCAATGAATATTACATTTCAATATTTCAAATTCATATTTAATGAAATAGTCCTGGTTTTTAGGTCAATAAAAACAGTACATACAAATTGCTATCTTGTATGGTATTACACACTAATGTTGCTCTGGCTTCCTTTGAATATGCATGATTAATCTGTATGTGACATTTCTATTTCAAATTTAAAGATATACTATCATGGGTTAATATATTGACCAATAAGCCATAATTTACTTCTCCTATCCCTGAATAAAACACAGGGATCCCTATTTGAATTAAAAAGTATAGATGCTCTTAGCATTTATCATAAATTGGTATTAAGTATCTATCTCTATCAAATCAAAGTAATATTTGAACATTTTTATTAAAATTAGCACTAATTTTAATTTGTCAGTCTAAAAAGGAAAAGGAGATTTAAAAAAAAAAGTTAACTCAGAGGCGGAAGGGGCATGAAGGAAATGGCATAAGCTCCCTACTCCACCATCAAGGGTTCCCTGGAATTATTACCTGTTTATAACTGAACAAAGGACTGATAGTGGTCACAGAAGGCAATGGCCCAATATGCCACACTCTTAAGGACTCTAAAAGGCCTAAATTTACCCAGAATTATGGATACGTACATAACATAAAAGGCTATTTCATAAAAATCTATATACCTACAGTATCATTTTCTGCATCATTTATTATGAGATTAAGTATTCAAAGTAGGATTTGGGAACCTTAATAAAGATCAATCATTCTCTCAGGTTTTCATGTATAATAGATCTTTGAGAAGTCCAACAATAATACTCTGGCATTAAAAAGTCTTCATTCTAATATGAAGTAATATGACAGTAAGATGAACAGTTCACATACCAGGACTTCTTGCATCCCTCAAGCAGGTAGGAGATTCCATATGAAGCAAGGCTTCAGCAGCTTCAATCGTCTTATCTGTACAGTGTGCATTACTGCTATGAACTGAGGCTTCCACTGGGGAAAAAATAAGTTTTACTGAATTAAAAATGAACTACACACATTACTGTTTAAGACATAACTATAAATTATCTTCCATGTGAACAACTCTATTGATACATCCATCTATATCAACTACTTACAGAAATAACTTAAAACCAAAATAAGGTAGCATTTACACTTAATGAATGTGCATTTAAAAACCACCAATGAGGCTGATGAAAAATTAATGGTAAGTTTCTGGATCTTATCCAAAGGAAAACAAAAAAAAGACCCTCCCATGAAATTTGAATTCTGTATCAATTTTAGGCCAAAATTAACTTGGGGGTGGGAAGCAGGGAGAGGATGGTGTACATTAACAATCCTACAAGGTCAATTATATATTTTGATATATATATATATTCTTAATTTATTTTATTTTAGTTATCGGCAGACACAACATCTTTGTATGTGGTGCTGAGGATCGAACCCAGGCTGCATGCATGCCAGGCGAGTGCGCTACCTCTTGAGCCACATCCCCAGCCCCTATATTTTGATATATTGCCACTAAAAACTACAAGTAAGAAAATACTTAACAGAATCGGTCAGAAACACTTTTTATTTCTAAGTGATTTTAATAAATTACTTTAATTCTTATAGAGACTCTCTTGAATGAGCAGGGCTGCCTGAGATGTATAACAACACCCATTAACTTTAGCTATAGGACAATTGGGAACTTTCTTCACAATAACCTTGTTCTTTTCCTTGGAACTTGACTTGACTTTGCTTGGTTTTACCTTTGGGATTTTTTTCTGTTTTTGTTTCATTATTTTGAGATTGGCCCCGGCTGGTCTCAAACTTGTGGACTCAAGTGATCCTCCTGCTTCATCCTCAAGTAGCTGGGACTATAGAGGCCCATCACCACATCTGGCTCTCTTAAGAGATGTTTAAGTTTCTTTAACAGTTATCCCCCCACTACAAAGCCTTTTCTAATTCCATCACCTTTTGGGTGTCTCTTCTACCACTTCTTTTCATGCTTTGATATTAAGTTACTTGTGAAATTGTTCTAGTCTCTGCCACTTAGGCAAGTAACGATCTCTTTAGGCCTCAATGTTCTTCAAAAAACAGGAATATTACTTACCTCAAATAGTTTTTAATACCTTTATTTTGTTATTTTTTTCTTATGTGGTGCTGAGGATCAAATCCAGTGCCTCACACATGTGAGGCAAGCACTACCACCGGGCCACAACCCCAGCCCCAACCTCAAATAGTTTTGGGAATTAAATGATGTGATTCTCATTAAAAAAAAAAAAAAAAAAAAAAAAAAACTTAGCACAGTGCCTGGCATATAAATAACTTGATAAACAGTGACAACTTAACACTCCCACAAGATACTAATAGGCTCCTTGAGGTCAAGGGAGCTATCTTAACTTTATAGCTGCTATAATTTTCAATGTTCTTTTATATATTGAATGTCGAACAACCCACTGACCTTCCAAGGGAAGTGGGGGACAAACTTCTTAATGTTTTATTAATTTTGCATTATATATTCAAACACTGAATACTTTCCTTGGTAAAAGGCTCTAAAACATATATGTGTAGCAGTTTTTATTTGATAGATTTTTCTCAAGATGTCCTCTCAAGAAACTGAAAGTAAATGTTTATATAAGTTTCATAAAATCATATTCAAATTCACAAGTTCTATTCACTAATGACATGAATCTTTATTTTCAGGAAACTTATAACTGGGGAGAAAAATCCACTTGGTTTCAGAATTCACCAATGCTAAAGCTTCAGCTTTAAGCAGTCATTTGGGGAGCATTTATTTTAAAAATCCAGAGACGGTTCCACCACCTGTTGCACATCATCCACACTCTCAACCAAGGTACTAGGTCTCTCCAGTTGCTCTTTCCATTTATGGAAATCTGCTCAAAGCTAAATGGTTCCAGAGAGGCAGCCAAACCTCTAAGTAAATCTATCTTTAGGTGACCCTGCTTACTCTTATCTGCAGCTTCACTGAAGCAAAGGATTCAATCAGCCCTTCTAGCTCAAATTTTTAAGAAACTTAGTAGTAAGTATAAAATATATTACTATTCTCAGGAATTTTTTCAAAGTGCCTCCCTACAATACTCACATATACTACTGAACCTGGAAAGCGCACACAGGTTTTAAAAATTTAATCTAGGAGCATTCTCTTTAAAAGTCTGCTTGATACTGCAATTTAGCTGTTGTCTTAGGTGCTATTAATAAACTATCCTGTGTAAACTAATGCCTTATGTAATTGTGTTAAGACACACCCTAAAACTCTACCATATTAAAATCAGACTTGAAATATTCAGTATTAGTAATTTACCAGATTTTTAAGTAATTAATTTATGAACAAAATGAAATTTGCCTAACACATACTATGTGCCTGAAATTCTTATGTAGTTTGAGGCATATTTTCAAAACCTTAATTTCTTGTTGTTATAGAAAAATTTTTAAAGTGTTATTTTTTTTATATTTCTGACCTTTCCCTTCTCCACAATGTGCGACATATTATATCCTAGAAATGCCTTTTTTAAAAATTTATTTGGTAAGATAAATACATATTATAAGAAAATTTATATCTTCAATTTAGGATGAGAATATAAAATATGTATATGACATCTAAGAATTATCAACCAGAGAACTAACAGTTTAAGGATAATCAACAAGTGGTTGCTGAGTATTTCACCAGTGTCTGCCCTGTGCTACAAATCTGGGATACAGTGTGAATAGGTTGTCTAGCTTCATGAAGCTAATAGTTCAGAGGATGTCAAAAACTTAAGTATAATAAAATATAATTTTTAAAGGTACTCTGTAAGACAACAGCTCAAGGAGACCACTGATTTCACTTCTTTTTCGATGCTTACTTCTTTCACTTCTTAATATGAGTTTTATCTACCAACTCAAATAATGCTAAACACAAAATTCCAAGAGCTCACTCTCAATTTACAATAATGTACCACTGACAGTTCCAAGAATATCTATTTTGTAAAAACAGGTACTATGTCTATACTTTTGTTAACAGAAATATTTTTTTTTTCCTTGCAATACTGGGAACTGAACCCAGGAGTATGCTACTACCAAGCTGAACATCCCCAGTCCTTTTTATTTATTTATTTTTTTGAAGGAGAGTCTCACCAAGTTGCCCAGACAGGCCTTGAACTTTAATCCCCCTGCCTCATCCTCATTGTGTGCCACCAGCCCAGCAACAAGTAGTTTTTGATAACAGAAATTTAAGAGTCATCTCTTTTATACAAGTTTCTATAATCAAAACAATTTTTTTCAATACTATTTTGTTCAGATCAATAATTAAAATTTAAACTCAAACTACACACAATTCTAAAGCACAACCATAAATTTAACAGTGTTGTGCAATCAAAGTAAGTAAACTAAAAGCAATAGCTGAAAAACAACACTCCTTACCTCTTATTTAAAATCTGAGAGACTAGTGTCCTTTCAAACCTGTGTATGAAATTTACAGAGGAAAAACAAGCAACTCCTTTTAAATAGAAACAAATGAAGCTGAAAGTAACCAGAAAGGTATCATTTTCTAGTAGTTCATATTACTAGTCAATCCTCCTTGAAGAAATAAATGCATCAAATACATTTCAAAAACTATTTTCATTTTAAACACAGTGCCAAAAATAAAAATTGCCCATGTCTTCATTTACTACTTGTAGGAATATTCTTGTTCCATTTCTATGTTTCTAATCAACTGATGTTTGTATGGTAGACTATTCCAGACTCACTCAACAGCTGTTACAAAATACCAAACTTGGTAATTAAGTCTGACAAGAGGCATACCTCTCAGCTTTGCATAAGAGAATGCTGGCAATGGATCTAGTTCATAACAATGTTCTCAAGTCAAAAACAAAATTTAGTAGCAATTTCATTTGAGAGCAATGGAGGGAAAATGTTAAGATGTTCCATTAAGTGACAGAGTACTCTCCTACAAACAGCACCACAAACCAGTATCACAAGATCACCACTGTTCAACCACCAAACACTTACTTATGTCATGCACAGGCTGTAACAACAATAGTAATGAAGAACATAAATGAAGGCAACGAAAAGAGGGAAAGTAAAAGTCTGGGTACTCTACTTTTTTTTTTTGCCCTTGACTTAATTAATGTATCTGTATTATAAACTATAAAAGAGAAAATAACTAAATACTATTTTCCAAGAAAAATAACTAAATACTATTTTCCAAACCAAAGCTGTCTAATAATAACAGCAACACATATAAACTTTTCCTGTAGCCACGTTTTAAAAAGCAAACTTATCACCTTTGTTTAACCCAATACACCCCAAACATTGCCATTTCAACATGTAATCAATATAAAGAAATTTAAAACTCTCAGTCACATTTCAAATACTCAATAGGCTACTGGCTACCTTACTGAACAGGGACTGAACAGGAATACTGTAATTCAGTTCTTCTCAAACTGTTTCTATTCAGAGAACCCCAGAGTTTGATAATATAAGGTCTTGTTTATAGATATGTATCATATTTGAAGTTAAAACAAAAGAAATTTTAAAATACTAATTAATTTTAAAATAATTACTTGTAAACAAACACCTTTATGAAAACTTCTAAACAAATGTTGTAAACTTTTATAAACAGATTACTTGTAAACAAATTTCTTTTTTAAACATTTATTTTTAAGTTGTAGGATGACACAACACCTTTATTTATTTATCTATCTATTTTTTTTCATGTGGTGCTGAGGATAGAACCCAGTGCCTCACGCATGCTAGGCAAGTGCTCTACCACTGAGCCACATCCCCAGCACTGTAAACAAATGTTTTTATGAAAAACTTTTTTTAAAACAAAAAATTCAGAGTAGCTTTGTTTTTTACATTTTTGCAAATCTTTTTTGTTGTGCATGCATACACCTGCACCACTGGGGACTGAACCCAGGGCCTCCCACATGCTAAGCAGGAACTATACCACAGAGCTACATTCCCATCCCTAAACATCTTTTTAATACTTAATTTATTTGAAGGCAGACAGATTTACCTCCTTCATTCAATACGCTGGAATACTGTGTCACAGCCTTTAGCAAACTCCTCGAACACTTGTGAAAGTGAAAAAACAAATGATCTTTTAGTATCATCATGAAAACAGTTTTAACTTCCCAGATAAGACTCTTGGGACTCTCAGAATTCCCAGACCAGAGAATATGGTTTTTAAGGTACACAATTGTTTATTTAACATCAAATGTAATTAATAATAACTATAATCAATACTCATTTCTATGAGTTTTAGCTTCTAAATATAAATATCAATATGTAAATGAAAAATTACTATTCCATTTCTATAAGTAAAACATTATTTGTCCACTTACATATTAAGGATTTTTTAAAAGCTGCAATTTTTTGAACATTTAAACTACAGATTACACAAACAGTTATTTAAATGTCAAGACATCCTTCTCTGCCCATAAAATTGGTTTCAAAATTAAATTGCTTTATGTTGAATTATCCTGGTTGACTTTTTACACAACAATGTTACTCTGTAACTCATTTTTATATAAATTTTAGTATTAATGCTGCAATGAATTCTGAAGGTCAATTTCAATACAATTCCCAGCCAGCACCCCGTCCGCACCCCCACTCCTTAATAATACAAGGGACTGAACCCAGGGCCTCATGAAGGTTTGACAGAATTCTATCACTGAGCTATACCACCAGCCCCCAAAGGAAAATTTTTTTAAAGAAAATTAATACCATTTTAATTTTTATTTCAATACATGCTTCCTGTCTTTTTTCACATACTGCTATTTTTTTTTCCTATTGATACATTTTGAGCACTCCAAATCTGAAATGCTCTGGCATTTATGCAAATATTCCAAAATCCTAAGAACTCTGAAATCTGAAGCCCTTCTGGTCCCAAGCACTTCAAGATAAAGGATACTCAACCTTCACTAGATATTCCAATTCATAGTAAATCAGAAATAAAATTTACAATTTCAAATTTCATGACAAATGCTGACAAAATACAACTTTTTTTTTTTTTTGTCAAGTGAAAATATTTAGGCAAACCTTCCACAGAAAAATTTCCCCTTCGTTTAGTAACTATTATAAAACAGAACTTGTGATGCCTTTACTTCTCAAATGTAAAAAAAGAAAGAAAGAAAAAGAAGTCAAGGAATGCATATGTGGTGATACAAAGGTGGCATTTTTTTAAAAAATTGTTGATGAACCTTTATTTTGTTTATTTATATATGGTGTTGAGAATCAAACCCAGTGCCTCTCACATGCTAGGAAAGAGTTCTACCATTGAACTACAATCCCAGCCCCAAAGGTAGAATATTTTAAACCAAAATCTTTGAGGAAATCCAGACCATGGACACACACTCAATACTTTCACATAAATTCTAAGCATTAATGCCAGACATTTGTTTTCCTGTATTAAGCTAACTATACTAAAACCAAGCCTTAATTATTAAACTATATAAATAGACTTAATGTATGTACATAGCCTCAGATTCCAATTTGTCACCCATTTATAAATAAATTAACCTCTTAAATACGTAATACCACAAACTCGTAGTATAATTGAAAAAAAAAAAAAAGAAGAGCTTTAACTTTCCATTAAATATTCAAGCCAATTATAACTTTAGAGCTTAAAAAAATCTTAGAGGTCATCTACTTAACCCTGTCAGAGAAAATGAAGCCATAAGTCACCAGGACAACCTAGTGTTAGTGATAACTAGATAAAGATGCTCAACTCCTTGCTTCAGGGTCAAGGCTCACTTTTACAAATCCTGTTGTCAGTGAAAGTTTTATAAAATGTCTTGACCACAATAAGATATTTTGTGTATATAAATGATAGTGATATATAATAAGCTCATTTATTTCATCCTCACACCCCACTGACAGCATAAATACTGCTGGCTGAAGGAGTACATATGCATGATATTAAGTTCTAAAGGAAGAAAACATTAGCAAGTCTATTCTCTTGTACTTTAATATGTGACAGTAGTTACCACTCCGCACTAATCATCAATCTATTATTATAATCACCACAGCTATTCTTACATTTATACATCATAGAGATTTTCATGTATCTTCTCAACTAGATCATAAAATCTCTGTGAGGAAGAATTTTCTCTTCACTCTTGATGACCTCCCTCAGAGATAAAAAGTATGTCCTGACCATTTTACAAATACAAAATTTGCTAACATGACAGAAACTGGCAGCAATAAAAATTTAGAACCATGTATCTTAATTTCTGGGATATCTCTTCTAATTTATCAAATGCAGTGCAAGGCAAGTGCTCTACCACTGAAGTACAACCCTTGTCCCCAAACATATTCTTTGTAGAACATCATGATCAAAAATGGTATTGTATCACACATAGTCTTTCTTATTTGCGAACTCTGGAGCTATGAAAACAAGGTACACAGCTTGCCAGAACATGAAAAGTAAAATACATAACTATAAGATCTGCAGTACTAAAGAAATTCAGTAAAGCTGGAAAAGGACATTTAATTTCTTTAAAAACCTTTATCATGGCTGTGGGTGTAACTCACTGGTAGAGCACTTGTGTAGCATGCTGTGACCCCAGGCTCAGATCCCTAGCACCAAGGGGGAGGGGTGGGAAGTACACCATTATCAAAAGAAATCAAAACTCTGTATATTCAAACCAAATACTGTTTATATCTACAGGTCACTTCATTTTGCTGATCATTCCCAAGGACTAATGAAAAAAATGCCTCCTACTGATGAAGTTAAGCCCTCTCACCTTTATTGTACTTTTCAAAAGATCTAACTGCAGAAGCTATTTCAAGGTTCTCTGTGGAGTATTCAATCAGTGGAAACAACCTCTCTCATTCAGCAGTCACCATTATCACTGACCCAACTAATTGTAATTATTGACTGTACAAATAATATAAAGTCAAAAATTTATTTTAATTCATATTGTATTATTAACGGACCGAAAACATAAAAAGGAAGTTTTCATTGTGCTTTCTTGCATTCATTAAATTCTGTGTGTGTGTGTGTGTGTGTGTGTGTGTGTGTGTGTGAGTGTGATGCTGGGGAGTGAACCCAGGGCCTTGTGCATGTGAGGCAAGCATTCTACCAACTGAGCTATATCTCCAGTCCAAAAACTTAAAATTCTTCATTTCAATTACTACTCAGAATACTGTGATTTGTCTTTGGCACTTATGAAAAGTATAATACTACGATTCATAGAATAAAAGGCTATTCACCATGTATTATACAATACATATGGTTACATGATTCCAGATTTTCAAGTTCTGTTAAATTTAAAGATACACGTGTTCATGTTTTATCCTCAACCGAACTGCATTACATAGTTTGCCAGCCAAACAACTAATTTCAAGACTCCCTACCTAAAAACAATGGATAGAAAAAGTGCAAGACCTTTCTTAGCATTACTATTCCTTGGACATTTCTCATTTTCAAATTCCCATCGACAGTGATATGACACAGAACCCGGAGAAAGGAACATGTATATTTATTATTACATTAAGCAAATAATATTCAAGCCATGCTACAACGACCTAGGGCCCTCACTGTGCCGTTTGCTATTAAGCAAAGCTGCTTTTTCTATGTAACTTAAGTCCATGCCCTTCCGCTGCAGCAGTGGCGCTGCACATCCCCCACCCCTCGGCCACTTCCGTGTTTACACTCCTCTTCCCTCCAATTCCATGCGTACATTGTCAGCTTTACTCCCGCCCAATCTTCATTGGCCCAGCGAGGGCCCGTAGTCCCGCCCCCAGAAATCAACGTTCTTATTTGGAACATCTCGGAGAGCAGATTGGAACCGGAGACCTGTCAATCCCGCGGGTTCTATCCTCTCCTAGGCGCTTCCGCTATGGTGGGAGGTTTGGGGGGGAGGGGAAAGGGGGCAATTCCGTGCGGAGACTTCCCTGGGGCCAAGACTCCCTCCCGCCCGCCCCGCTCCTTCACATTCACCCACTGTTTACAAAAATAAACGCTCTTCCCTCACGCCCCGACGCACCAGGTCAGGGACACGAAATATACTCCGTGTCCTTACCATTCTCTCCCCCAAAAATACACCCCACGAGGGAAGGGGTATAAACCTAGTTTCTTCACAGCCACCCACTAAACGAGGAGAGGCGAGCCCCTGGGAGCCGTAGCACCCCGGTTCCTAAACGTTATTAAGTGACCCTTTCCAGGACCGTTACTCCTGAGCTGCATAATGCGGGGATGTGGGGAAGAGGGAGGGTCCGGGCATTTTTTGGCGGGTACCGGTCCACCGGGCATCGCCCGGAGCTGCCCGGTCCATGCGGAAGTCACGGATGCGTAGGCGAAGTCTGAAGGGGGACGGCGAGCGTCCCCCGGGAAGCCCGCCGCCCCCGACCGCCGGCAGTAGCGGCCTCTCCAGCCAGACAGCGTGGCAGGCGCAGCGGAGAGACAACAGCTTCACTCACTTCCTGGTTCCTCGGCAACTGGGGTGAAGCGCGCAACTCGTCCGCCCCCGAGTCCCCAACTTAACCGCGGCTCGGTTCCCCAGCACCCGCTGCCAGCGCTCCTCCCGGCAGCTGCCGTCGCCGCTCGCCGAACCCACCCTGAAGCGACAACGCCGGATTCGAGGCAGGTTACTCTCCAAGGTGATCACTTCCTGATTCGTCGCCTCCATTACTTCATTCACTCCCCCCTCTCCCCGGCCGCCCCAGTGACTGAGGTGGACACTGTTTCCCCTGCACTGACCGCTACCGGGAAGGCACCCCGCCTTCTGTGCACCCCCTCTGCCGCTGCACCGATGCACAGGAGAAAAGTTCCCCTGTCCTTACCGGCCCGGATGAGCAGATCCAGCTGGTTCGTGGGTCCCTCATGCAGAGACGTCGCCATGTTTATCCCGGGGCTGGAGCTACTGCTTCACATTGACTTCCACCGTGAGCAGCGGCGGCAGGGGAGGAGGCGGAACCCGCGGCCGGAGACACACGCCGTGCGACCAACACACACTCACGCACTCGCACACACTCCGACGCCCGGATCCTTGCGCGTCCTCCGACAGGAAGCCGCGGCCGGCCCGCCTCCCGCCGCCGGGCTGAGAAACCCCACCACCTAACGGCAGGGCGGCGGCGGCCCGGCTGGCAACGCGATCCTTCCGCCCCGCGCCCAGACAGGAAGTCCCGACGCCCGCCCGCCAGAGCGGCCGCGGCGACACCTGAGGCTGCGGCGCCTGGCGGCCGGGCCGGGACCCGGCCCTCGGCCGCACGGGTCGCGTTTCACGCCCTGCGGAAGCCGAGTCTGCAGTCGTGCCCTCTGCAAAAGAGCCATTAATCAGGTGGTCCTCCTGGAAGCGACCGAACACTGTCCCGCAGCTGGGAGCAGCGGTGGCTCTTAAACTTGTCTGGGCCTTTTTGTAGCTTATGCAACACGATCAGTTCCCTTCAAAGAACCACACTTTAAAACAGGAACGCCAACGAAAAACGTCACATCTAGAAAATATTCCAAAAGCATGGACTTGGAAAGTAAGGAGCTTCCACTACTTTCCGAGCCCGACTTGCTCCCTCTCCCTTTCAGAAGTCATAGGGCAGGCTACACCGGCACGCAGCAAACAGAACGCAGCAGCCCCGGGCGCTGGCTCCCCTAAGGGCAGTCTGAAACCCAGGTGCCCTTACATTTCTGTTTGTTCGTTTGGAAACGAAGGTGTTCATTTACACCGTCATCTACTTCAACAATCTTTTTGCGAGAAACTAACCTTCTTACAAAAAAAGTACATATTAAAAATACAGTAAAAGGAGATAAATTACCAACTTTGTGACTATGAAGTTAAATGAAAACACAAAAAGTCAAACCAATGAAATGATGACTGGAGACCTCATTAAAACAAGAAAAAGCCTCCCTGAATTTAAGATAAAAATCATTTGAAACAAAATGTTACCCTGAAGTTGTTTGTCACAAAATTTTTATAACACATTGCCTTCTACAGATTAAGTGTTCGGTGTTTGCCGAATAAACTCAAAAAAGTTTTGACAGATACAAATTTAAAATAACAAGGTGACATACGTTTTATGATTTGAATTGATTATTTAGAGAAAAAATATTTAACAGCAATATTTATAAAAATGAATAAAATGATTTTATAAAAGTTTACCCAACAGTGCAGCGTCAGAATGGATTTGCAAAAAGCCCATGATTTTTTCTTTTTTCCCAATTTCTTCTGTCATTATTTATTCTCTAGGACCTTCCCCTACCTCTGCCTTATTATGAAAAAGAACCCACGTGCTGTTTCCAAAAACAGTTCCCTTTAGTCCAAATAAAGATCTCTTTCTTGGAGTAAGTAAACCTGCTAAGATTGAAGCAAAAGAAACTAAATGACTGGTTACTTTTACTTATTGGTAATCAATATGAAATAAAGATCATCCATTGACAGTATCTTTAACAGTCTCCATGTGAGGGATAAGGAATACCAAAATGGAACCTTTAGTCAGACCACAGAAATTGATAGCGAATCTCAATTTTTACCTTTATCAGTATTTTTTCATACATTATGTTTAGAAAAGAAAACAGTACCATAAGCCCAAGTATATTTTTTGTGGAGGTGACAAGTCAACACGGCTCAAGAATAGTCTTCTCAATGTAGGAAAGACGGATAGGCAACTTTTACCTTACTATTTGCTTTTAAAATGTATCTTAAGAAGTGTATGTGCATGTATGTATGTACCTGTGTGTTTTTAATCTTCTGTACATCCTAATTACATGTGTCCATGACCACCTTATATTTTTATCTCCAGAAGAATAGCTGTGTGTATTCTTGCATAATATTTATTTTACTTATATACACAACACAAATGAATTCAAAAGACTGGAAAATATTACTATATTCTAAAGCTCTTGTAAAAACAAAATTCTCTGGGCATTAATACCATTCTACCTTACTACTGTAACTAGGCTTTCAAAAGCTACTAATGCTTTTTAGAGACCAATAAATACTACACTGGGAATAACAAGAAAGGATAAGCCATTGCTCATATAAGCTGGAACAAACATCCAGGACAGCAATGTACCATTTATCAAAAGTCTAACAGAAGCTCATGTTTCTGATGTAGGAATTTCATTTCTAGGCTTATCCTGAAGAAACAGGGAAGATAGTCAATGGATTGCTCTATTTAAAAACAAAAACAAAAAAGGCACAGTAGCACAGATCTGTAGTTCCAGTTACTAGTCAGTCTGAGGAAGGAGGATCACATGAGCCTCAGAATTTGGGGGAGGCTGGGCAATATAGTGAGACACATCTCTTTAATTAATAATGATAACTTCAAATTTAAATTTCTTTGGGAGGAGGGTGCTTAAGACCAAAGGACTCACAGAATGGGACTTTTTGATGTTTAGTTTTTTGTCCGTAGTGGTGGTTGAACCCACGGCCTTCTGCATGCTAGACAAGTGCTCTACCACTGAGCTATATCCCAAACCTTTTTTATTTTATTTTGAGACACTCTCACTAAAGTTGCTAAGGCTGGCTTCCAACTTGTGACCCTCCTGCTTCAGCCTCCCAAGTAGTTGGGATTACAGGTGTGTACCACCATACTCAGTTACTCTTATTCCCCAAATTTTTAACATGAGAAAATATTAAAAATATAGATGTAGCAAGAGTTATACATTTTTCCTATAGTTATAACTCAAACCATGGGGCACACACAATTGTATATATTTATATATAAGTATGCATGTTTATATATATCACAGTATGTGATACATATACATACATTTAAGTATATCTCTGTGTATATATGCACATACACATCTGCACTTTTCAAGTTTTCATCATGAGTGGGTAAAGTAGAATTTTTTTTCTTAAGCTGTGAATTTAACCCAAGGACACTTTTTACCACTAAGGTAAATAAATAAATATCCCAGCCCTATTTATTTATTTATTTTTGGTGCTGGCAATTTAACCCAGGGTTGCTCTACTATTGAGTCATATCCACAGCTCCTTTTATTTTTATTATGGGACAGGGTTTTACTAAATTGCTTAGGACCTTGCTAAATTGCTGAGAATGGCCTCAAACTTGCAATCCTCCTGCCTCAGCCTCCCAAGCTGCCGGGATTACAGGCATGATCCACCATGCCTAGCTATGAGCAGAATTTTCTTAACCTTCCTATTTTACTCACTCCTCTCCACCTACCTATGAAATACATACTACTATTATGCTCATTATATAGATGAGTGAACTGAGGTTAGAAAAGGGCAGGGTCAGCATGCAAACAAGCACCCTGATACCACAGCCCTTGCTCTCAACACTCCCCAGGAACCAAACTAACAGCCTGTTTACCTGAGATGATAAATTTATTGCCTACAGATTTTCTCTCATCCACACACTTTTTTCACCTCTCCTTTTTAGTGTGGACAGTACTTAGTTCCTGTCTTCTAACAAAAAGAATAAAGCTGAAGATGAAAACCAAATGCCACTCAGGTCATGAGTAACCCCCCCGCCCCAGAAGTTCTGCGAAGCTGGAACAAGCAAGAAAGTCCTGCCAAGAGCCATGTCTGACAGACAGACTCTCCAAGTCTTCAGATGAGTGAAGCCCTCGATGACCTGAGCCAGGGCCACACAGCAAAGCCATTCCTCAATTCTCAACCTCAAAAATTGTGTGAGACGGTAAATGTTTGGTGTTGTAATGGGGTGGCTTGTTAATCAGCAAATATGTAACTGACATGGAAAGAAGGGGAAGTTTAAAATCCCAACTGGTCACAACTCACAATTTTAAGAAAGGTTATAAAGCTTGTTAATGGTCTCTAATTTTCAAGGACAGAATCTTAAATTCATTTCATTTGTTAATTTGCTTTAGTTGGGCAAACTCTTTCAATCACTAATCTCTTGTGTGTTTTGAAAATGTTTGAATATATAATCATTACAATTAAAGTACACTATAACCAAAAATAAAAACCCTTGGCCTTTTTACAGAATCTGAATGCTAATGGCCACAAAATGTTCACTTGTGATATTTGGGTAATTTTATACTCTTGTAGTAACAAGAAGAAAAAAATGCTTGAGATATATAATTGTTCCCAATACCATATAGGTTTTAAATGCTTTTATTTTTAGATTACACTAATGATTTCATTTGTATCCTTTTGATATCTAGTACAAAGAATGATACAATGTTATGGTTGGAAAAGAGTCTAGTGATCTTATCACCCACAGGTTTTCAAAACATAAAGAACCTGATCATGACCTTTTTTCTTTGACTATCATGGATTAGGCATATGACACAAGAACACCCAAACCTATAATGTGTGCTCTTTCAGATAGTCTTCGGCTAGATTCTAACACAAAGGGTGTGGGAAGTGTAACTGAGAATAAAATCCGGGTGCATTCCACCTCTGAACTTGTATCTTCAGCCCTTTTTATTTTTGAGACACAGTTTCACTAAAAGTGTCAAGGCTGGCCTAAAATTCACAATCCTCCTGCCTTAGCCTCCAAGTGAAATTACAGGTATGTGTCACCACACTGGCTCCTATTTTAATTAGCAAGTTCTCCAACCACTAAAAGGAGAATTACATGAGAATTAAGTTTTCCCTTATTCTATATACACCAATAAACTTGAGGCCCCAAGAAGTTAAATACTTTGACAAAGACCATAAAGTATCTTATGATTTAAAAGTCAGAAATTCCAGAAAAATCTTCTATGACATTTATAGGTTATAAAATAGATGAAGTTAAATCCATTTTACTATTACTTTATATACTGCCAACTGCAAAATGGTTGCTGTTTTGCTTTTTAATGTCAAAAGCTAAAGCAACGGGAAGTATCTTTCTGAGAAATTAAGAAAAAGAAATATTTTGAGCAGTGAGTAGGAGAACAACAGGAGGAGGTCAGTCTAAGCTTTTCTCATACAATCATACTAACAAATAATGAAATTCAAAGTTTGTGTTGCACATGTTTAGGAGAAAAGGGAAGTCAAGAAAACTAATCTATAAGAAAAAAGATGCTTGACAATAAGCTAGAATCAGGTGATTTAGGACCACTAGGTAAAAAACTTGATTTGCCTATATGAGAAAACAGGAGTACAGTCTACAGATTTACATGAAAATCTAAAAAGAGTTCATGTTTTATCCTACAGTTTGTCTATTTGCAGTTTTTCTGGCTTACTGGCTTATTTTAATATCATATTTTACATTATATAAGTAAAATAAGAAATGAAAAAGAAATACGATGACTAGAAAGAAGGAGGGCTGAGTTGACCCAGCTGAGGCCCCCACTAGACAAGCCAGCTTCCAGCTGATGGACAAATCAACACATTTAAGAGGAACCAGTTCATATCAGCAGAACCACATGACCACAGAGGTCTAGGAGAAATAATAACTGGTTCTTCTTTCAAATTTTGATTTTGATGTTTTTGTTTTTTTGGGAGGAAGAGGGAGTACTAGGGATTGAATGAACATAGGGCACTTTACCAATGTCTATATCCCACTCCTTTTTATTTTATTTTTATCTATTTATTTATTTTAGCTGTGGATGGACAAAATACCTTTATTTTTATTTATTTATTTTTATGTGGTGCTGAAGATCAAACCCAGTGCTTCATGCATGCATAGCAAGCGCTCCATCACTGAGCTACAGCCCTAGCCCTCCTTTTTATTTTTTAAATTTTATTTTGAGACAACCCTAAGTTGCTGAGGATAAATACTCTTAATGTGGATTGGAACATGATAAGGGGTATATACTAAAAATCTACAGCAAATATCATACTTCATGGAGAAAAAGTATGGCAGCTAGGTATGGTGGGCACATGCCTGTAATCCCACAGGCTGAGGCAGGAGGATCTCAAATTCAAAGCCAGTCTCAGCAGTTTAGCACTGAAATTTAACGAATGCTTTTTGGATCTATTGACATTGTTACATGGATTTTCTCCTTCACTCTAGTTACATGATTACATTAAAAGACTTCCTAGTATCTGGCCATCCTTGCCTCCCTACTAATTATGTTTTTAAATCAATGCTGGATTTCATTTGCTATTCTTTATTTTGAATATTTATAGCTGAGATAATACATGAGTTTAACCAGAAACTTTTGTGTACTGGAAATTTTAAGCTTAGGTTAATCCTGCTTCATAAAATCAGTTTGGAAGCTTTCCGTCTTTTTACTACTTTTCTATGATAATTTGGATATAACAGGAATTATGTATATCCCTTAAAATATACTTAAAATATAAAGTACTAGAACTGGGTCTGATGGATTTTATTTAAATATATATATGAGCAGCATGCATTTGTAAGATTTTTTTAAAATGAGCAGCATGGATATGTAAGATTTTTTAAAATGAATCATTATTGATTTGTTCAGGTTTTCTATTTCTTCTTGAGTCTGCTATAATTTACATATTAAGATTATCTATTTCAGGGCTGGGGTTGTGGCTCAGAGGTAGATTGCTCGCCTAGTATGTGTGAGACACTGGGTTCCATCCTCAGACCACATAAAAATAAAGATACTGTGTGTCCACCTTTAACTAAAAAATATTAAAAAAAAAAGATTATCCATTTCATGGGTTTTCAAATTCCTTGGCAGTAGTTTGTTCACAGCATTCTTTTATAGTTTTTAAACTCTATTCTGTTGTTCTTATTTTTGTTCTCAGTGCTTATTTATCCTTTCTCTCTCTTTACAGAGGACTGTCCATTTTATTAATGTTCTGGTTTTATTAATAATCTATTATTTTGCCCAACACAGTTGTACACACCTATAATCTAGCTACTCAGGAGGTTGAAATGAAGGAGCACAAATTCAAGGCCAGCCTGGCAACATAGCAGGACCTTGTCTCAATTTTTTAGAAGGCTGGGGAGTTGTACGTGGTGATTCATGCCTGTAATTCCAGAAATTCTCGAGTCTGAGGCAGGACTTAGATCCTCAGCAACTTAGCAAAACTCTATCTCAAAATAAATAAATAAATAAAAGATTAAGATAAAGGATAGGATGTAGCTTAGTGGCCCCTGGGTTCAATCCTCAGTACCAAATGAGAGTGGAGGGTATGGGGAGGAGGGGTGGACTGAAGATGTAGCCCAGTGGTAGAGCATCCCTGGGGGTTCAATCCCCAGTACTGTAAAAACAAAATGTATTGTATTTTTACTTTCTATTTCATTAATTTTGATGTTTATTTTTACCTTTCTTCTACTTTATTTGCTTTATTATATTGGTCCTTTATTAATTTATTAACATCAAGATTTGAATATATGCTCATTATATCAATCTTATTTTCTAAGAAATACATTTAGAGCTACTCTATTACCCAGTGAATTCTGCTTAAATCACATTCCAATTTTTTTTAAGATGGACAACTTCTTAAATTTATGGATCATTCTTATATACAAGGGCCATGCTTATCTTCTCTGTATTGTTCCAATTATAGTATATGAGCCACTGAGCAACATCCTTGGCACCTTTTTATTTTTTTAAAGAGAATTTTTTTTTAATATTTATTTTTTAGTTTTCGGCGGACACAGCATCTTTGTTTGTATGTGGTGCTGAGGGTTGAACCCAGGCCACACACAAGCCAGGTGAGTGCGCTACCGCTTGAGCCACATCCCCAGCCCCTCAGCACCTTTTTAAATACCTTTATTTTATTTATTTATTTTTATGTGGTGCTGAGGATCAAACCCAGTGCCTCACACATGATAGGCAAGTGTTCTATCACTGAGACAAAACCCTAACCACTCAGCCCCCCCTTTTTTCCCCCCTCAGCCACCTTTTAAATTTAGAGACAGGTCTCACTGATTTGCTTAGGGCCTGGCTAAGTTGTTAAAGCTAGCTTTGAACTTGCATTCTCCTGCCTCAGCCTCCAGAGCGGCTGGAATTACAGGAGCATACCACCATGCCAAGCCCAGGTTTTAATATGCAATGCTTTCATTGTTATGTAGCTATTAAGTATTTTATAATTTTCATTTCCTCTTTGACCTGTTAACTGAGCTTTAGTTCCCCAAATCATAAAGTATTATGATTGTCTTTTCATTGTTTTCTAATTTTATTGTACCATCAAGACAATATATTCTGTATGATACTATTTTCTGAACACTGTTGAAATTTCCCTGTAGCATAGCATATGGTTAAAAACTGGCCTTTGGATAAATTTTAAAATATCTGAGGTCTTACTTCTATAGTTTAGGTACAATATTCTATGTTACTACAATTTATGAAGTTTGCCAGTCCTGTGGCTCAATTCTTTGATGCCATTTTAAATTCTGTGTCTAATTGACTTTTCAATTTTGAAATGTGTTCAAGTCCTACTATTTTGTAATTATGTCTGCTTCTCCTGGCAATTCTGAAATGGTGTTGTAAAGTCATGCTGTTAAATACATGTATGTTTATGATAATTATGCTTTCTGACTATTCTTTTTTCCCAGTTTGAAAAGACTCTTTGACCTGATTAAAGATATCCACCCTAAATTCTATCTTATTTCTCTAGCTCCTTTGATTAGTATTTTTCAAAATGTTTTTCCATTTTTAAATTTAGCTTTACCTGTATGTGTTATCTGTTTCTACTTATTTGATTTACTTTTATGACTCTGTTATAAATATCACAGATTCATTCTAAGAACATCATTGAAGGTTTTAATATAATTTCTGGCATGCTTTGGACTTATTTCAACTATCTCGATTTATAAATTCTATTTCCATCATTTTTTTCCTCTCCTTTGTTGCCTTGTGAAGTTGGGTCAAGTTTAATTCCCTAACCTAGTAGTTCCCTAACCTCTCAACCTGGTATTTTGGAAGGTATGCCCCTTGCTACAGTCTGAGTGTTTAAAATACATCTTTCTCTTTTCACATGTCACCTCCAGATCTTGTTTCACACAGCTCCTCTGCTATTCACATTACCTTAAGGGCCATCACAATCTGGTTCCACTGTACCTGTCCAGCTCACCTCTCAACCCTGCCTCTCCTACAAAGCACTGCTGATTAAATTGCACTGCTCATCAGTCTCTAAATACAAAATTCCTGGCATTCTGTTCTGGTCCATGATGCTTTCTCATTCACTCAAAAATAAATACTTTAATGAAAACCTACTGGGTTCCTGACTGAGAATTCCAGTCAACAAAGCAGATATAACAAAGTCTCTAACTTTATGGACCACAGTGTGTAAATATCAAGCACATAAATACAAATATAAATATCATGGTAAAACTTCATGAATTAATGAATTCAGATAAGGCAACTGGTATAGTTGCCCTTCCTTATCAGTGGGTTCTACATCCTCAGTTCAACCAACCACCAATTGAAAATATTGAGGAGGAGCACTTGTACTGAACAGAGACAAACTTTTTGCTTCTTTATTATTCCCTAAGCAACAGATAACCTGGGGCTGGGGTTGTGGCTCAGCAATAGAGCATTTGTCTAGCACGCATGAGGCACTGAGTTTGATCCTTAGGACTACATAAAAATAAAATAAAGTTTATTATGTTCACCTATAACTAAAATAAACATTAAAAAAAGATAACCTATTTATAGAGCACTTATGTTGTATTAGGTATTATAAGTAATCCAGAGATAATTTAAAGTACACAGGAGGATGTGCATAGATTATATGTAAATATTATGTCATTTTATATAAGGGGCTTGAGTATCTAAGAACTGGTATGGGGCGGGGTGGAGGGTTAGATACTAAAACCAAACCACTACAGATAATAAGGGACAACTGTAATTGGCTCCCATTTTCTACACCATCTTCAAACAGCAGTCTCATGAGGACATAACTTCCACCAGGTGGCACCAAACCACAGTCAGACTTGGACAGACCTGAGAGAACTTAGTCTGAATCATGAAACCTACTACTCCCATTCCACCCAACACACAGAGGAGACCTCCTCCTCTGCGCAGAATGACTTGGGTCATTTCATTAAATTCACAATAATGCCAGTTTTTATAAGAACTGAACTTTTTGAAATGTATTTACTACTATATGTGGGTATCTAATATATCACAAGTTGTGGCAGGTGCTAACCAAAAAAAAAAATGGGGCTATGATAATTATCAGTTAAGGCCTGCCCCCAACCCCATTCAGAAGCTGACATTCAAACTAAGGATAACCAGGAGTTAGAAACTAAAAAATGAAATTTTTTTCTGGAATGAAAATGGTATACAGGAAAGTCCAATGGAGGTTAAAAGTCTGGATTCATGGGTAGAGACAGCAGTGGGGGGAGGGAGGGACAGGATGTAATTCATTAGTGTACAATGCTTGGGCCTGGGCTCTGAAGTCCTACTAGGCTCCTGAGTTTAAATCCCTGCTTCTACACCTGAAATAGCTGTTTAGCCTTGGAAACATTATCTGGCCTTAAGTTGTAGAGAGTGTGAAATGTGTTAATATGGATAGCCTTCAGGACTATTCCTGGCAATACAAAGAAAAAAAAACTTACATGTTAGGATATTGGTGGGTTTTTTTGTTTGTTTTGTTTTTGCTTTTATTTCTGTTTTCTATTGCTGTTTCTAGTTAAATGAGAGAGGCCAAATTGATGGCTGTGTTCTTGATGACTGTGTTAAAAACTCCTGAATTTGTGCAATAAGAACAGGCTAAAGAATCATTCATTATTCCACTTACAAATAAACTGGCATGATTTGGTAATGGCCTAGGAGAGGGAGGGGAAAATAAAACCAGAAAAGTCTTTGCTTCCCAAATGCATTTTATCATCCTCCCAAGCTCAGCTCAAATATGAAATTTCCATTAGAACAACTAACAGCTCTCTCCTTTCTCACTTTTACAACACTGATTTTATTAAACATTATGTAGAATTGTTCCCTTATATATTATCCCCCACAAGAGAGCAAGCTCCTTTACAGCAGGGGCCCTATCTAATTGCTTTTCTAGTCCACACAAAACAGTGCTATGCACATCACAAGCAGTCTCAAGTAGCCCCACTAATAGTCTCAGATCCAGGGCAGCTACTCAGAGTCTTTTCCTTCCTTTGACAAACACAAGAATTCAGCCTTTCTTTTCCTTCCAGCTATTCTGTGTTTCGGAATTGTTTTCCCTCAGACTTGCTGCAGAACTAACTAGAGTCTCTCATTAGCCTCCCCATTTCTTATGATCTCCAAAAACAAGTATATAGGAATTCTTTTTGTTAAAGCACCTGCTACTAATTACTAGAGAAACAGAGACAACAAAATTGAACATAGGGTTATATGATATTACAATGGCATCTCCCTTTGTGAGACAGAAAGCTGAACGCACTGGCTCCTGCCTTTGCTTTTATTTCCAAGAAGATGGCTCACCAAAAATTCTGCCTTTTTTCATGGAGGCCTCTCTTCCCAGAACACACAGGCCTGCAGATAAAGCCTAGGCAAAATCATTTGTGTTTCTTGCCTCTGTAGATGACTCTTAAGAGTGCCACATAATGTTAGCAATGAATCAAAAGCAAATGTGAAGCTGCCAACCTTGTTTTCCAAACCAGATGGCTGACACTTAGTGTTGTAAATCTAAATAGATACTAACTGTAGACCAAAGTCTATAAAGATAAAAAGAAAAAGCATAGTTTATTCAAGAAAGCAAATGTCTCAAAAAGAAATTACTACCTTTTAATTTTTCAACTCAAACTAGATCCTTGGTTTCTTCTTCAAAAGATTTTTTTTTAATTCCAAGTAATTATTCTAAATCTTGACTTTATTTTCTGATAATTTGCATTTTAAAAATGTAATATGGAAAGAAAATAAGAATTCAGATCTTCCTAAAAGTTTTCTCAAACATAATGCACAATAAGCAGTATCTTTTTGCTATCTAAAGAACGAAATCTTTTCTTTTTGATGTAAAACATTCTAGAGTGATCTCTTGCATACTCATCTAGTAACAAGAAAATCTCTCTAAAATGCTAACAAATAATCCTATTTTGTTTAAATATATTCCTTTTTTGGGGGGAAGAGGGTAACTGAGGAATGAAGACACTGGACCACTGAGCCACATCCCAAGCCCTATTTTTTTTTTTTTTTTTTTTAAGAGACAAGATCTCACTGAGCTGCTAGTGCCTTGTTGTGGCTGGCTTTGAACTCGTGATCCTCCTGCCTCAGCCTCCTGAGCACTGGGATTTCAGGCTGTTTGAATATATTCTTATTTTTATTTGAATATATTCTTAAATAAGTCCTGAAAAATAACTACATATTATCAACACCCAGTCTAAAATAAAACTTATGAAAAGTATTTTAGTTAAAATTTTTTTAAGATTACTTTTTCTTCTTAAGTAGTCTATGTATTTTAGCTGATTTACAAAGTAAAAAGAAGCAAAAAATTCCATTACAACCAAACACAACCTAAAACCTGGAGAATACAGAAGTTCTTTTATAATTTTTTAAAAAGTTCTATTTTACATAGTACATAATATTTGATAGTCTATCTTAATAGTATATAATGGAAGGAAAAGGATATTCTATCTTAATAGTATATAATGGAAGGAAAAGGATATATATATATTATATATATATTGGGGTGGGGGGGTCAGTGATAGGGGTTGAACCCAAGATCTCATGTGTGCTAGGCAAGTGTACTTCTACTAGGCCACATTCCCAGCCCTGAACTATATACTTCTCTTACTACACTCAATGGGTAAGGGGGATAGGGATTAGACCTGTAAATTATAAAAAAGTCAAAGTTAGTCCTACTTCACCTCCTAATCTCCCACTTCCACTTCATAAGTAACATTGCAAACAGGTTAAGTTCTTGGTGCTGTACCCTGGTTTTTCCATGAATGGGGTGGGAGGATCACTCTAAGTTGGTGTTTTTTTTTTTTTTTTGTGTGTGTGTGTGTGTGTGTATTTGTTTTAGTACAGGGAATTAAACCCAGGGGCACTTTACCACTGAGTATATCCTCAGTCCTTTTTATATTTACTTTGAGACAGGTCTCCTTAAATTGCTGAGACTGGCCTTGAACTTGCAATCCTCCTGCCTCAGCCTCCCAAGTCAATGGAATTACAGTTGTGCACCACCACATCCAGCCCACTCCAATTTTTGATGGTATTATTTCCTTGTGTTAAAAAATTTGAGCTGGGCAAGGTAGCGTACACCTGTAATTCCAGCGGGTTGGGAGGCTGAGACAAGAGGATCGTGAGTTCAAAGCCAGACTCAGCAAAAGCAAGGCTCTAAGCAACTCAGTGAGACCCTATCTCTAAATAAAATACAAAACAGGGCTCAGTGGTCAAGGGCCCCTGACTTCAATCCCCAGTACCCACCCCCCGAAAAAAAATTATAAGATTTGAAAAAGAAGTCCTAAATTTCATTTGAAAGAATAAAAGGTCCAGAATAGCCAAAGCAATTTTAAGCCAAAAGAAGCGATGCTGGAGGCATCACACCTGACTTCAAATTACACTACAGAGCTATAGTGACAAAAAAAATGCATAGTTTGGCATAAAAACAAACTTATAAACCAATAGCACAGAATAAAAGACACAGAGAAAAACTCACACACACATCTACAGTCGTATTGATATCCTTGACAAAGATGACAAAACATACACTGGAGGAAAGACAGCCTTTTAGACAAATGGTGTTGGGACAACTGGTTATCCACATGTAGGTTATCTCTCACCCTGCACAAAAGTCAACTCAAAATGGATCAAAGACCTCAGAATTAGATAAGAAACTATGTAATTCCTAAAAGAAATAATAAGGTCAACACTCCAGCTTTTAGCACAGGCAATGACTTTCTCAATACAAGTCCTAACGTTCAGGAAATAGTGCCAAGAGTTAATAAATGGGACAGCATCAAATTAATAAAGCTTCTGCCCAGCATAGCAAACAATTAGGAATGTGAAGAGAGAGCCCACAGATGGGAGAAAATCTTTGCTAGCTACTCTTCTGAAAGAGAATTAATATCCAATATCTATAAAGAACTTAAATATTTACATCAAAAAAATCAAATAACTCAATTAACAAATGGGCAAATGAATTACACAGATGCTTATCAGAAGAAGAAATACAAATGGCCAACAAATACATAAAAAAAAGTTCAACAACATTAGTAATTAGGGAAATGCAAATCAAAACTATACTGAGATTTCATCTCACACCAGTTAGAATGGTAGTCATCAAAAACACAAATAATAAATGCTGGAGGGAATATGGAGAAAAAGGAACAGTTTAACACTATAGTGGGACTGTAAATTAGTATAACCACTATGAAAATCAGTATGGGGGCCCCTCTAAAGATACACATGGAACCACCATATAACCCAGCTATGCCATTCCTTGGTATTTATTCTGAAAAATTAAAATCATCCTACCACAGTGAGACATGCATACCTAGCAGCACAATTTACGATCTCCCAACTATGGAACCAGCCTAGGTGTCCATCAATGGATAGATGGATAAAGAAAATGTGGTATATATACACAATGGAGTTTTACTTATCTATAAAGTAAAATGAAACTATGGCACTTGCAGAAAAATTGATGGAGCTAGAAACCATTATGTTAAGCAAAATAAGTAAACTCAGAAGGTCAAGGATCCTATTTTCTCTCTTATGTAGAAGTTAGAGAAGAAAAAGAAAAAGAAAGGTGGAAATGGAACTCTTAAAAATCCAAGGGAGATCAGTAGTGGAAAGGGACCAAGGGGTGAGAAATGGGGAGACAGGGGGGGAAGAGCTGGGGAGTGATACTGGCTAATTTCTATTGTTATAGTGTGTGCATATACAAATATGTAACAACAAATCCCACCATTATGTTCAAATATAATACACCAATTTGTAAGATTTAGGAATGCTTAAATTCCATTTGACTTGCTCCTCCACCCTAAACTCAAAAGCTGTCAGCTATGTCCTCCTGATGACATTTAAATGTGACTACCACAGAAGCAATAATGTTAAGTCTGTAAATATCTCAACTCTACCTAATAGATATTATATGGAAGGGGACAGTGGAGAAGTTATTCTAGCAGTGGACGCATGAGTTTAACCATATTGCTTAATTCCAAATATTAACTCCAAAGAAAATTTTCAGGAGTTATGTAATCTGATTTATGAAAAAGCAATTTTAAATAGTATGATGAACTTACAAATTTTTTCTTCACTAGATTCTAAGTATAAATACAGAGACTCTTTCTTGTCTACCACTATAGCCTCATGCCTAAAATAGTACCTGATACACAGTAGGTATTCAATGAACATTTATCGATGAATTAATTGAAAGTAGTAATGTATTTTATCCTCTCATATACCTGAAAGAACTTTACTTACTGTCTTTTTACCCCTCAATTTTAAGCTTTAGGGCTGGGGTTGTGGCTCAGTGGTAAAGCACTTACTTCACATGTATGAGGCACTGGGTTCGATTCTCAGAACCACATATAAATAAATGAATAAAATAAAGTCCATCAACAACTAAAAAAAAGTATTAAAAAAAAAAAGCTTTAGTGGCTATCAGAATACAGCAAGTACCTGCAGTGGTAACTGGGTTTTCACAGTGTCAGAATCTCTTTTGGTGATGCCATTCCCAATAGCCTAGGGTAATAATTTCCAAAGACAGATCCTTAAGCCAACAGCATCAAGTATCATCTGGGCACTTGTTAGAAATGCAAATTTTCAAGTCCCACTACAGACCCACTGAATCAGAAATTCTGGTCAAGCCGGGGGACAGTGTCATGAACTTATAGTCCCAGCTACTAGGAAGGCTGAGGAAATGGCTTGAACCCAAAGTTCAAGACTAGCCTGGGCAACACACTCAGACCTCATCTCAGAATGAATGAATGAATGAATGAATAACAGCGATTATGGACCAGCAATCTTTACACAAGTCCTTCAAATAAGTCTAATGTGAGCTCAAGTTAGAAAACCACTGGCCACAGAAATTTATGCTATGAAGATAAATGAAATTTCAAACCAACAAAGAAGTCACAAATACTGAATGGACCTTTAAAGAAATACTAAATATTCAAATGGTCAAAGAAATTATATGAAGTCTATCAATTAAAAGACATAGAAAACTACCATTACATATAAAAAGCTTTTTTACCCCCTTAAAAACCAGCAGGTTGGGCTGGGGATGTGGCTCAAGCGGTAGCCCGCTCGCCTGGCATGCGTGCGGCCCAGGTTCAATCCTCAGCACCACATACAAACAAAGATGTTGTGTTCGCCGAAAACTAAAAAACAAAATATTAAAATTCTTTCTCTCTCCCTGTCTCTTAAAAAAAAAAAAAAAAAAACCAGCAGGTATCATAAAACTGTACTTAGTATGTGATACATTTAATATAGATGTCAGATCCCTATTATGGATTATTAGAGAAAGGAGAACAGAAGCAGGGCAGAACACAGCAAGAAAGCATGATGAAAAAGTAGATGATAATTAAAATAACAAATGGATGAGACCAGAAAACAAGCTTTCAACTTCTAATGAAATTTAGCACTTTAATTTCAACAGTTTCTTTCTTTCTTTCTTTTTTTTTTTTTTTTGTCCCCTCTGTACCAAGTATTGAACCACAACCCCAGCCCTTTTATTTTTTAATTTTGAGACAAGGTCTCACTAAGTTGCTTAGGGCCTCGTTAATTAAGTTGCTGAGGCTGGCCTCAAACTTGCAATACTCCTGCTGCTGCCTTCCCAAATTGCTAGGATGACAGGCAGACACCATCATATTCAGCTAGTACTTAAATTTTAAATAAAAGTACAAACCACAGTAGTTTGAACATACCTACAACCTTATGATCAATAAAAACCACAGATATTTTCACACTCTATTACATTTGTTAGAGATATCTCAAAATAGTTATGGTCATCCTACTTGAAATTACAGCAGCATATGAGAACTGCCATTGGGCCGCTTTTTACTTAAGGGAATAAGTAGCACATTCACTGATATCACAATTTAAAATAGTTTGATAACTATCCATTATTTGACTCCCTTATACTGCTAGGTACTTTTATTTTATATTTTAAAATATTATTCTGAAAGAAGGTTCATAGGCTTTGCCTTATGGCCAAAGAGGCTCATGATACAAAAAGACTGAAAAAAACCTCAAATATTAACAGGTAAAAGATACGTTCAAAGTTTCTTGATCTCTTCTGTTTATGAGCTCCTTTAAGAATCTGAAGAAGCCTTTTGGCAGAAAGATGTTCATACCCACCCCACCTCCTGCGGTCCCCTCTGAACCCTTTTGGGTTTAAAAAGTTCCATTAAAATAAAAAAACAAGGGGCCTGGGTTGTAGCTCAGTGGCAGAGCCCTTTACCTTGCATGCATGAGGCACTGGGCTCAATCCCCAGCACCACATACAAACAAACACATAAAATAAAGGTATTGTGTCCATCAACAACTTAAAAAAATGTTTTTTAAAAAATTAAAAAACAGCATTAAAAGTAATAATAATCAATAGTTGAAAACCATAATTAAAAGTGACAGAGACATCATTCAATTGGGAATTTTTCACATTATAGAGGAATTAAATAAAAGCATCTCTCAGCAGATAAACAGAATTCTCCTAAGTTCCTTAATCTCATCAGAAACATTTAGGTATTCTAAATTCAAATTTGAATTTTGGAAAGGTAATATGACACACCTACCAAATATAACACTACAGGCAGACATAAGACTCCCATAATTAAATTGATCAATCATGAAAGGATCAAGAAACTCTTCCCAGAGATATCTGACCACAGATTTGAAAAACTAACCAGATAAAAGTGGGAGGGGCTATATTTTTAGTAAATATAGTCATCCTACTTGAAACTAACTCTTAGAAAGTTTTGGAAGTTAGTGAATCACACACACAAAAAGAAGTGATAAGAGCTGAAAAAGGAAAGGTGAATATAATATGGCAGTGTATCAAAGTCTTATGTCTTTCTCTGATCTGAGTGTGTATATGTGTGTGTGTGTGTGTGCATGTGCCCGGCACATGTGTGCACACACACACACACACACACACACATACACTGGAAATTAAACTGAGGGTCTCACACATGCTAAGCACTCATTCTACATGCCCAGCAACAGCATACCTTTCTAAGGCATTTCATTTTATCCAGTTATGTCCTAATAATTAATAAAAGGGCTTTATGAAGGAAAATGATAATTGTTTTTTCAAAAGCTTATGCTAGCAGCAGCATGAAGAATGGATGAAGTTTTTCTAATGTCAACACCATGCTAAACATATTTTTTATTAATTTTCACAACAGTGAAAGGTAATGATACTTCCCATTCTGGAGATAAAAAATTCATACTAAGAAAAACTAAGTGATTTCCTCAAGGTGACATAAATATTAAAAGTAGAAAGTGGGGCTGGGATTGTGGCTCAGCAGTAGAGTGCTCGCCTAGCACGGGTGGGACCCAGGTTCAATCCTCAGCACCACATAAAAATAAAGACATTGTGTTGTGTCCATCTACACCTAAAAATAAATATTAAAAAAAAAGTAGAAAGGGGACATGATTCTGCTTTAGTATCTGGTGGGAAAACAAATTCACAACACTATTAATACTTGTTTTATGGAGGCCTACTGAAAAGTAAAGAATAAAGAATCTTTCAGCAGTGCTTTAGAACAGAAAGAGCCTGTCCTAGGAATCAGAAGACCAGGATTTCTGGACTAGTTCCACTGCTAACTAGCTCTGGCACCTTTTAAGAACTGGACTATCGGATACAAAAACATCAAAAAGATCGTGCACCATGATGAAGTAGGATTCATCCCTGGGATGCAAGGCTGGTTCAATATATGGAAATCAATAAACGTTATTCACCACATCACAAACTTAAAGATAAGAACCTATGATCATCTCCATAGACGCAGAAAAAGCATTCGACAAAGTACAGCATCCCTTTATGTCCAAAACACTAGAAAAACTAGGGATAACAGGAACTTACCTCAACATTGTAAAAGCTATATATGCTAAGCCTCAGGCTAGCATCATTCTAAATGGAGAAAAACTGAAGGCATTCCCTCTAAAATCTGAAACAAGACAGGGATGCCCTCTCTCACCACTTCTATTCAATATAGTTCTCAAAATACTAGCCAGAGGAATTAGACAGACAAAAGAAATTAAAGGCATTAAGATAGGAAAAGAAGAACTTAAATTATCACTATTTGCGGATGATATGATCCTATACTTAGAAGACACAAAAGGGTCTACAAAGAAACTACTAGAGCTAATAAATGAATTCAGCAAAGTGGCAGGATATAAAATCAACACGCATAAATCAAAGGCATTCCTGTATATCACAAATACAAATCTTCTGAAATGGAAATGAGGAAAACTACCCCATTCACAATATCCTCAAAAAAAATAAAATACTTGGGAATCAACCTAACAAAAGAGGTGAACAATTTATACAATGAAAACCACAGAACCCTAAAGAGAGAAATAGAAGAAGATCTTAGAAGATGGAAAAATATACCCTGTTCATGGATAGGTAGAACTAACATCATCAAAATGGCAATATTACCAAAAGTTCTCTATAGGTTCAATGCAATGCCAATCAAAATCCCAACGGCATTTCTTGTAGAAATAGATAAAGCAATTATGAAATTCATATGGAAAAATAAAAGACCCAGAATAGCAAAAGCAATTCTAAGCAGGAAGTGTGAATCAGGAGGTATAGCGATACCAGATTTCAAACTGTACTACAGAGCAATAGTAACAAAAACAGCATGGTACTGGTACCAAAACAGGCGGATGGACCAATGGTACAGAATAGAGGGCACAGAAACCAATCCACAAAATTACAACTATCTTATATTCGATAAAGGGGCTAAAAGCATGCAATGGAGGAAGGATAGCATCTTCAACAAATGGTGCTGGGAAAACTGGAAATCCATATGCAACAAAATGAAACTGAATCCCTTTCTCTCACCATGCACAAAAGTTAACTCAAAATGGATCAAGGAGCTTGATATCAAATCAGAGTCTCTGCGTCCGATAGAAGAAAAAGTTGGCTCCCATCTACGTATTGTGGGGTCGGGCTCCAAATTCCTTAATAGGACACCTATAGCACAGGAGTTAAAAACAAGAATCAACAAATGGGACTTACCAAACTAAAAAGTTTTTTCTCAGCAAGAGAAACAATAAGAGAGGTAAACAGGGAGCCTACATCCTAGGAACAAATCTTTACTCCTCACACTTCAGATAGAGTCCTAATATCCAGAGTATACAAAGAACTCAAAAAATTAAGCAATAAGAAAACAAATAACCCAATCAACAAATGGGCCAAGGACCTGAACAGACACTTCTCAGAGGAGGACATACAATCAATCAACAAGTACATGAAAAAATGCTCACCATCTCTAGCAGTCAGAGAAATGCAAATCAAAATCACCCTAAGATACCATCTCACTCCAGTAAGATTGGCAGCCATTATGAAGTCAAACAACAAGTGCTGGCGAGAATGTGGGGAAAAGGGTACACTTATACATTGCTGGTGGGACTGCAAATTGGTGAGGCCAATTTGGAAAGCAGTATGGAGATTCCTTGGAAAGCTGGGAATGGAACCACCATTTGACCCAGCTATTGCCCTTCTCAGACTATTCCCTGAAGACCTTAAAAGAGCGTACTATAGGGATACTGCTCCATCGATGTTCATAGCAGCACAATTCACAATAGTTAGACTGTGGAACCAACTTAGATGCCCTTCAATAGATAAATGGATTTTAAAAATGTGGCATTTATACACAATGGAGTATTACTCAGCACTAAAAAATGATAAAATCATGGAATTTGCAGGGAAATGGATGACATTAGAGCAGATTATGCTAAGTGAAGCTAGCCAATCCCTAAAAAACAAATGCCAAATGTCTTCTTTGATATAAGGAGAGCAACTAAAAACAGAGCAGGGAGGAAGAGCATGAGAAAAAGATTAACATTAAACAGGGACGAGAGGTGGGAGGGAAAGGGAGAGAGAAGGGATATTGCATGGAAATGGAAGGAGACCCTCATTGTTATACAAAATTACATAAGAGGATGCGAGGGGAAAGGGAAAAAAAAATCAAGGGAGAGAAATGAACTACAGTAGATGGGGTAGAGAGAGAAGATGGGAGGGGAGGGGAGGGGGGATAGTAGAGGATAGGAAAGATAGCAGAACACAACAGTCACCAGTATGGCAATATGTAAAAATGTGGATATGTAACCGATGTGATTCTACAATCTGTATACGGGGTAAAAATGGGAGTTCATAACCCACTTGAATCAAATGTATGAAATATGATATGTCAAGAGCTTTGTAATGTTTTGAACAATCAATAAAAAAATAAATAAAAATAAATAAATAAATAAATAAAAATTAAAAAAAAAAAAAAGAACGGGACTAGATTACCCCTGAAATTCGCTCCTGTTTCTATATTTTAAAAGTCTTTGTAAAAATGACATAAATTGACTAAAAAAGGATTCCCAAAATAGCAAGACAAGTTGAGGATGGCAGACAGAAGGCAACAAACCACCCAGCTCTGAGAACAGGCTTAGCTTTATCAAACAGGTAAACGTCTGCCGGTAGAAAATAAGATCAAAGAACTGAGAAACTGGCTGCTTAAGGAAGATGCCAGAAGACACAAATGAGTGGGATGGAAACCTTCAAACTGAAACTTAAGTTTTAACAACCATAGTAGGGTAAGCATGCTTCCTGCCCACTTTCCAAGAACTGTTACAGTAGTGCTGATGGCAGCGGTGGAAAAAAGAAGCACCATAGCACCTCTTCTTTACTTAATGGAAAAAACCTTCTGTCACAGGTATTGTGTTCTCTCTCTGAAAAAGCCCACATAGACCTTACGGAGAGGATCATAAAGAAGCATCATCCCCACAGATAACCAACCTACGTACACTTCTAACTTTACTTTTTTCAAGATGTTTCAGAAACTTCAAAAAGGAAAGCAGGGGGCTCGGCTCCATGGTAGAATGCTCACCTAGCACGCATGAGGCACACATGAGGGTTTGCTCTCCAGCACTGTGTAAATAAGTAAATAAATAAAGGGAAGCTAATGGCAGTAGTTTCTTGGTCCAAAACTTAATTCTGATCACTAATGTAAGATCATTTAGGAGGCTGGGGATGTGGCTCGAGGGGTAACGCGCTCGCCTGGCATGCGCGGGGCGCTGGGTTCAATCCTCAGGACCACATAAAAATGAAAGATGTTCTGTCCACCGAAAACTAAAAAATACATGTTGAAAAGTTCTCTCTCTTTAAAAAAAAAAGATCATTTAGGGTCTGGCCAATAATCCTAACACATAGTATTTAACTCTCTCTCATATACAAACTTATAAAATCTAAATCTGGGCAGGCAGTGGGGGATACACTACTAGGCAATGAGAAAAGGAGAAAAGCAGCATTAAGAAGTGACAAACTTAAAAAAGAAGTTAAACAGCTAAATATGTGCAGTTTATTATAAAGGAGAATCATCAGCCCTATTGTCTACTTATTCCTGAAATACACTGGCACTAAGCAGTATTACTCTAAGGACAGAAAACTAATCTGTAAGACTTAGTCTTAAGAGATGTAATGTTCTCTAAAAAAGACATACCTTTTCTTTAAAAATCACAATTCACATTTGCATATGAAAACCTGTAAAAAGTCTTGCTGTAAATAAATCTATTTAATTCACCCCAAATTTTCTAATTTATTGAATCAATAATTCTAGTTGTTTGTTTGTTTGTTTGTGGTGCTGAAGATTAAAACCAGGGCCTCTAGCTTGCTAGGCAAGTTCTCTACCACTAAGCTACATCCCCCCCACCGCCCCCCACCCTTTTTTTGGTACTGGAAATTGAATACAGGGGTGCTTAACTACTAAGCTACATCCCCACTCCTTTCTATTTTGAGACAGGATGTCGCTAAGTTGCTTAGGGCCTTGCTAAATTTCGATCCTTTTGTGCCTTTGCCTTCCTAGTAATTGGGAGTACAGGCATGTGCCACCATGCTTAGCCCAAAGATTCCATTTTTGTCTAACAGTTAATGATATATGTAAATCATCTTGGAAAACATTTCTATCTTTGATGTGAGCATGTACTAGCTATATCAACTCAAAGAAAATATTAAAAGTTTGAAGAATTTATAGTCAAAGCTAAGTAACACCTGTGCCACTAGCATAACAGAAGAAAAAGCTACCCAATCTCAATAGTAAAACTAAGACTCTTCAGGTATCAAAATAGGATGAAGCCACTGACCATCAGTAGAGCACGTTTTGAGGTCCCAATCCTTCCGAAAACAACACAATAGTTGTGCCATATGTTCTTGCCTGATTCCTGTTGTAACCAGAAAAAGCTATCCAAAGATGAAATGTTTGTATATACCATGAAATACAGCTAACTAAAGATTAAATCTGGGTACTAAAAAAGCCAGATCTTCAATTTCATGAAACATCCTTCTAATTAAGAAAGTGACCTGACATCCATGTCATAAGCTAATTCATGCTGCCATAGTGTGACGTTATTTATAAATAGGATCTCAAAATTGACACAGGTCATAAAAAGAAATATGGTTTATATATGTAACTTACACCTGAATTCTTTCTCATATCCCTACTGAGCGGCAGTCTAGTTCATGCTTTAAATCAACTCCCCCTCTATCTTGGAACAACTGCCTTGCTTCTGAGATTTGGATGTAAATCATTACCTATCTAAATCCTTATAAAAGTATAAACTGGTACCTAATATGCCACCCCCTTCCAAAACTTGTTGAACTGAAAGGTAACTTCTTTTTTAGCAATGTTAAAGCTCACTTATCTTGGATTTTCATATTTCTATTAATATCAAAACAGGATAGTAGGTATCTTAAGGAAAAAATAAAGAGGAATATATTAGATCAGGCTACACAAAAGGAATTCATACTAATACTCCTCCAATGTTTAATTAATTTTGGGAGTAGGTACATGGGCATTGAGTCTTTCACAGCTCTTTTCCTGTTTTAAATATTGTATATTGTATATTACTTTTTAAAAAAAAGGTTCCATCATAAAGCCCTTGTTGTCTTTTTTTAGCGGGGAGGGTACCCAGGTACTCAGGGGCACTTGACCACTGAGCCACATCTCCAGCCCTATTTTGTATTTTATTTAGAGACAGGTTCTCACTGAATTACTCAGCATCTTGCTTTTGCTGAGGCTGGCTTTGAACTCAAGATTCTTCTACCTCAGCCTCCCAAGTCGTTGGGGCTCAGCGGTAGTCCACTTGCCTAGTATGTGTGAGGCACTGGGTTCAATTCTCAGCACCGCACATAAATAAATAAAATAAAGGTTCATAAACAACAACAAAAAAAAAATGTTAAAAAAAAGAAAACAGGGGCTGGGGATGTGGCTCAAGTGGTAAGCCCGCTGGCATGCGTGCGGCCTGGGTTCGATCCTCAGCACCATGTACAAACAAAGATGTTGTGTCTGCCAAATACTAAAAAATAAATATTAAAAAATTCTCCCTCTCTCTCTCACTCTTTCTTTAAAAAAAAAAAAAGAAGAAAACAGATAACTGGAAGAAAACTTAAAAAAAAATTTAGAAAACTGTCTAGATGAGAAGAGAAAATTACAGGTGTGCACCACTATCGTACCTGGCTTATAAAGCATTTTTATTTACATTTAATTGTACAGGCTCAAAGCACAGCTCTTTCATATGTAATTTTGCTCATGGTACCTACCATGACTATTTCATTTTCTTTTTAGACCACAGAATCCCATTGAAAAGTGACAATCTATCTGAATGAAACTCTATTTATTGAAGTAAATATGTCATATTAAAGTACTTTTTACTCTTCTACCTCAGCTGGTAGTAGTGGCACACATCTGTAATCCCAGTGAGTCAGGAGGCTAAGGCAGAAGATCACAAGTATGAGTCCAGCCTGGGCAATTTAGCAAGACTATCTCAAAATTAAAAGGGAAGGGAAACCCAGGGATGTGTAAGCTCAGTGGTAGAATACCACTGGGTTCAATCTCCAGTAGAGGAAAAAAAAACCAAAACTCTCTCTCCACAATCTAATACCTTATTGTTAGTTTGTATGCTTTTAAACAATGTAGTTAAATTGTTTATTTTAAATATTCTCTCTTAGAAGACAATAAAGGGGAACAGGAGTTACAGCTTAGTGGAAGAGCACTTGCCTAGCATGCGTGAGGCACTGGGTTCAATTCTCAGTATCTCATATAGATAAATAAAAAAAATCAAAGTCCCTCGACAACTAAAAAAAATATATTAAAAAAAAAAGACAATAGGGACTGGAGTTGTGGTTCAGTGGTAGAGTGCTTGCCTCATGTGTAAGACACTGAGTTTAATTCTAAGCACCACATGTAAATAAATGAATATAATAAATACATCAACACCTAAAAAATATTTTTTAAAAAGACAATAAAGAATTTAGAGAGCTTTCTCAGCACACATTAGGATTTCCATACAGCAACTCATACCCTTTTCAGAAGCCAGATGTTTTGATGTCTAATTCCAAGTAAATGAGAGTTTGGGAGAAAACTCATAATTCTATGATATCCTATTTCATTAATTCTATGATGCACATTTTTTTTTAAAATTTTGCCATGTCTGAAACCAGGATGTATTTTATAATCGATGGTCTCTTAGAATGTATAATTGGCAGTTTCTTTCTCTTTTAGTGATACAAAAATAATGTTTCTTACCATTGTTGGCATCTTAGACTAAATGAAATTCGGTCATTAAAATATTAAAAAACTTTTTCTAATATTGCTTTCTAACTGACTTAAATCACAGTACAAGTATAATTCAAACAATTTTAGAATGAAAACTCAATACACTTACGGTTCACATTTTGCCATTTCAGAAAATCTATGGCTAGGCTTGGGGTACATTGTAGCTCAGTGGTAGAGCACTTGCCCTGGCATGTGTGAGGCACTGGGTTCAATCCTCTGCACCACTTTAATAAATAAATAGACAGAAAGATAAAATTTTAAAATAAAAGAAAATCTGTGGCTAAATCAAGAAAATAGGTACCTAGGGCTGGACCTGGGGCTCAGCGGTAGTCCACTTGCCTAGTATGTGTGAGGCACTGGGTTCAATTCTCAGCACCGCACATAAATAAATAAAATAAAGGTTCATAAACCAAAAAAAAAAAAAAAAAAAATGTTAAAAAAAAGAAAACAGATAAATGGAAGAAAACTTTAAAAAAATTTAGAAAACTGTCTAGATGAGAAGAAAAAATAACAAAAGCAAAAAGGAAAAAAGAAAGACTTGAAGATGTTTAGTCAGTAGCAGCTTCCAAAGAAAGAGATGTATGAAGTTGCCCTACACCTTTATCTAGAAAAGAAGCAATTATTAGGAGAGCAAGGTGAGGGGTGACTCAAATAGCAAACCGTTCATGAAGGAAAACACTATTTTATTATATCTCCCTCCTTAAGGAGGTATTATTGTCGCCCTTTAAATGAAAAAGTACTATAGGTAGATGAAGAAATTTTAATTAAATATTAAACTGTAAACATTCTGAAAAAATTAAAACCAACCTACCAGCATTGTCTTCCTTCTGGCTCAATCTGTTTCACCTTCAGGTAATCCTAGGGTAGGGGCTCCTTTTCAGATCCCCAGTTTTTCATGTCGATCTTCTACCTCCCTGTGGCAACAATATTTTCTAATTAAAAGAGTCCTTTTGTGCCACAGGGAGGATTTCTGATGGTATAACAAATATAAATGTTATCACTCTCAGCTTATCATTAAGTCAAACTAGGATTCCTGAGATTCTTTAAGAAAGAAATTGGGCTTCTTAATATTCAATTGATAAATCTTTTTATTTTTTAAAACCACATTTTAAAAACCAAAACTTTCATTTGTTAAAAAAAATAAGCATTGATTTTTTATTGAATTATGTTAAAATTCTTATTCATCTGTCTTTTCAACTAACCTTTAAATACAATTTTTCCTTGTTATTAAAAGAAGTTTTTTGTTATTGTTTTGTTTTATTTTTAGTTTTTAAGCTTTCTTGATCATTAACTATAAGAACAACTCAGGAGCACTTGCCTAGCATGTGTGAGGCCCTAGGTTCAATCTCCAGCCGTGCAAAAAAAAAGTCCTAGGAGATAATAGAGTGGAAGAAGGGAACCATGGAGAGAAAAGAGTGGAGGAAGAGGGGAGAGGGCCATAATACAGACCACAATATATTTTTTTTCTGTGTGCATGTACAAACATGTAATAATTAATAATTATTATGTATAATTATAATGCACTAATAAAAAACGGGAGGAAAAAAAGTAAAGTCCTATCTCTATAGATCAGAAGAGAGAAGCAAGAAGTTAAGAACTACTTTGCTGCCAAGGTTTATTAGTAAAGAGAGTAAGTCTACTTGTATTATATAATACAGAGTAATTATGTTCATAATATACATTTACAAGAAGAATAGAAAGAAATGTTAAAAATATTAAAAATAAGCAGTGATCAGCTGGGCATGGTGATCTATGGCCTGCTCTATAATCTCCACTACTCAGGAAGCTGAGGACAGGAGTATCACTTGAGGCCAGAATTAGGGTCAGTCTGGGCAAACAGCAAGACTTTATATCAACAACCAACCACACACGCGCACACACACACACACACACAAAAAAAAAAAAAAAAAAAAAAAAAAACCTCAAACATGACCATACCAAATTAAAGTCATTTGGAAACAAAAAGTCATCATCTCCTTATTGGTAAGATCATGGGCGATGATTTTCAGTTTGTAATACTCTCCAGTTTTTCCACTGAGCATCTATTGCTTTTATGATAAGAAGAAAAATCAAAGTTAGTATAAGCAAGAATGATTAAAACCAAGTATGATTATGAGACAAGAGCTCATCTAAATACAACATTATGAGACAAAAGCAACATTATGGCTTTGACATAATACATTAGATGGCTATATTGGTATAGCCATCTTTTGTTAAGACTTTTGTTAAGACTACCCTTTAACATTTTAAATAACTTAGGGCACTCGATATTTAGCATATTTACAAAAAATAAAATATGTTTAAGATTTTACAGGTCAGGCATGGTGGCACACACCTGTAATCCCAGTGGTTCAGGCTGAGGAAGGAGGATTGCAAGCTCTGCAATTTAGAGAGACACTGTCTCAAAATAAAAATTAAAAAGGGCTGGAGATGTGGCTCAGTGGTTGAGCATCCCTGGGTTTAATCCCTAGTATCAAATTTGGGAGGGATTCAATTTTTCAGTATTGCCTAACTAACTATTATATGTTCAATGTTCAACACTATATTCAAATAGAAAAAAAATATGACCTTCATCTTCATGGTGCTTATACATTCACAGGGAAAACAAAAGAGTATGTGCAAGAAAAATATAAGTACGTAAATCCAGATGGCATAACAATCAGAAAAGAGAATGTTTAATGTAGGCCACAATAGTTGTGGAAAGTTTCACACAGCTGAGCAGATCAAGATGATACCAGAGCATGTTATGAATGAAGGAAACTAAAGCATAAATAAATAGCACAGTCCATGCCAGAGGCAGTAAGGAAAAGAGCCAGGAGGCTACAGTGTTTCTACAGATAAGAAGGCCAGATTATGATGAAGCATCTACTTCTGGATGTTTCCTTGAATCACTGAATTTGGCAAAGGAGTGGCCTTTGAAAATTGGTAAACAAAGTGCTTAAGGAAAATAAATGTAGATGCCAGAGCACAATAACTTAGGGGATGAATGATAAGGAGAAAGTATAGAGGAAAGGCATAAAGTGTTTGTCTTTTTAAAACGTGGAAGTAAGAGGAAAGGGGGAAAGACAACAGAGATGTAAACAAAGTTAAACAAATGTTCTGTGTTTAAGGCACACAGAAAGGCAGGAATCAAGGCAAGGGAACTTTTATGTCACAAGCACTGTGTTTCAGGTATTTATTTTATGGAATCCTCACAACCTCGAATTCCTATTTTATGACAGAGAAACACTCTGAAAAGTTTAAAAGCTGCCAATTAAGTGACAAAGCAGAAATCTAAACCTGGAACTATCTAACCAGAATCAATAATATTCTTCCCTTTCCTACTGAAGAAAGTTACTTAAAAGGTGGGAGGGTGGGAACCAAACTCAGAAATAGTTACCCAAGATTTTCTTTTCTTTTTTTTTTTTTAATATTTATTTATGTATTTTTTTTTTTAGTTATCGGCGGACACAACATCTTTGTTTGTATGTGGTGCTTTTTTTTTTTTTAATTTTTGTTTTTTTTGAGGATTGAACCCCGGGCTGCACACATGCCAGGCGAGCGCACTACCGCTTGAGCCACATCCCCAGCCCCTACCCAAGATTTTCTATATTTGATTACTCTTTGACTCTTCTTCCTGTTCTCCAAAATATAAGCATTCCCGTGGGCTGGGGATGTGGTTCAGTGGTAGAGTGCTTACCCAGCATGTATGAGGCCCTGGGTTCCATCCCTGGTACCTAAGGTAGGGGGAAGCATCCCTAAGATTAATTAATTAATTCTCTGTCCTCTTGTTCTCTATCACAGAGACAAATACAGTATCTTCCCATAGGTAACTCTCTTCAGTACCTCTTCTCTTGGAGATCTCATTTATTTCCCATTTATTTCCCTTATCAAATGATAAGCCCAAATCAGTCTCTCCTGGACCTTACTTTGCTAAGTTTCAGTTGTATTAGTCAGCTTCCATTTGTCCCTCCTGGTCTACTATCCACATTTCTCTATCCCAGGAGATTGACTTCATGTACAAGGCTCATGTGGCTTCAGAAATGCTTTGGTTAATGGAGTGCTCTGGCCAGGGGTTATAGAGAAGGAGGAGAATGAAAATCAGGGCACTTAATCCCAGGTTCCCTTTGTGTGGTACTGCCCTCCAACTAGCTGTGTCCTTTGATGAAGGTTTCAGAATCTCCCAAGGTGAGTTTTCTCCAGAGCTGCTACTTCTGATTCTAGTAGTCAGTCCCTCCATCCCCTGAACCCTTGAGCCAAAGGTCAGAAACAGCTGCTTCTTCTAGCTATGGAGGAATGCTGTCTCTCTTCTGATCACCCTAAGCTTACCCATATGTTCTTAACTAGTCCTTTATTAAAATAGTCCATAAATTATATTAACTTGAACATGGCAGCTCTTTTGTCATGGGACCCTGACTACACACTTTATATCTCTTTAATTATCTAAATATTCCTTCTTATATGTTCTGTTTCAACTCACAATCAAAATGACTATTACCAAACTTACTTGCTTCCCAAATAGTTTTGCACTCCTCAAATCCCTACATAACATCGCCATCACTTCTGGTCAAAGAATAGAGAAATACTGTTGCTGACTATGGCCCCTCCTTTACCTGTTATATCAAGTACTGTTAAATCTTCACAGTCAAATTGTTTATATAAGTCTCTCCTGTTCCTGTTACTACTACCTTGTTTTATTATTTCTCAACTCATCTGACAATAGCTACTTTTCCTACCTCATAGTTTCCCCTACCATTCATCCTATAGCCACTCAGATACTAATTCCATAGTATTTTCTACTCCAAACCTTGCAAGTCTTTCTACTTCCTTATATGGTTAATTACTAACTCTTGAGATTCAATTAAACTTATATCTATATTTATGTAATTTTTAATAATGTGAACATGAAAACCTTCATTTTCAACTCTCTGTAGAGAATCCAAGAAACTCCTCTCCTCCCAACACTCATCACATTCATCTACAAACAGGCCCTGAACCAGTAGAGTCTACAGTCTCTGGCGAAGTTATTTCAGGGCTGTCAGCGTCAAGATCCCCCTTCATATTTCACAATCATTCCTCAGAGGCTCTGATGATTACTAATCTAAATCTGTCATGACAAATAATTTCTTAAAGGTTTAGATGAATATACCTATTTTTTAAATTTCAAATTATTTGTTTTTTCCTATAAAGTTTAAGAGATCATTAGTATTACACATAAGTGATTTGAGGAAAAAAATAAACTTTTAATCTAAGAGAAGAAAAAAAATGGTGATACAGCTCAGTGGTAAAATTTTGCCCAGCATGCACAAGGCCCTGGGTCAATCCTCAGCTCTGCCCCCCCGAACCAAAAAAAAAAATAAGGTGAGGGTCAGGGGTGGCAGCAGCAAAATAGCCCATAATTATCATTAACAAAATGTGAAACACTTTTATACACAAAATAATGAAGATGGTTAGATGCCAGTCATTATATAATTTTAGTACCTCTACCTGAATAACAATGAGAACACTGTTTATGGTATGAACATACATGTATGTGTATACAGGAATAAAACAAAAACTTTAATGTGAACATGTAGTGAACTGTAACATCGGGTTATATAAACTGTGAACACTTTTTAAACTGATATAACCTAAATTATAGTAGAAGAATTTCAGGAAGTGTTTCTTAGAGGTCAGATCTCAATTACCCCAATTCATCAAATAAGAACTGCCATCTTATAAAGATTCCTTTCCTTTTCTTCCCAGTTTCTTCTCTAAAACCTACACATATTTGGAATTTGAGTTATAAAACATTTATTGTCATGAGAAATTAACTTGATCTCAATTCATTATCTAAATGGCCAACATACATTAGAGTAAGTCATAACAACATTTACCCATCCATGTATGATCTAGATATCAGAAGAATGAAAATTTATTCAGATTTTAATCCATTTACAAATGTGACTCTTTAATAGAAACAAAATTAAGCCCAGATTTGCTGATTTAAAAACTAATCTATGGGGGCTGGGGATGTGGCTCAAGTGGTAGCGCGCTTGCCTGGAATGCGTGCGGCCCGGGTTCGATCCTCAGCACCACATACAAACAAAGATGTTGTGTCCGCCAAGAACTAAAAAATAAATATTAAGAAAAACTCTCTCTCTCTCTCTGTAAAAAAAAAAAAATCTAATCTATGACTATAAATAATCTTCATAAAGTTACATTAAAATTCACAAGCCAGAATGGAATTAAATGTATAAGATGAACTTCTAAAGTACTTTCATCCTTTCTAGCATAAAAGAAAAATAAATCTAAAAAAAATTATGAAGTATTAAACAAGTACTTCTTAAAAAAAAATCACAAAACTGTTCTCTGACCCAGATTTCCCATATCTTCCTTTTAAATATCATAATCACTCCCTCTACCCTGTAAATGACATCATCACCCTCATTTCAAGAAGACTAACAAAATTAAATCCCTTAAGTGGTTTACATTCACTTTCTATTAAAAAGTGTTTTTAACATGAATTAATTTAAGTCAATTAAACATTTACAGTCAGCTTACAGTTAATAACATCTGGAGTCAAACACAGTGGAAAGTACTTGTGCCTCTCCAGTGGCTGGAATAATGTTTAGCTCTAGTTATTTGGGAGGCTAAGGCAGGAGAATCACTTGAGCCCAGGAGTTCAAAGCTAGCCTGAACAGCACAGTCAGATTCCACTCTTTTTTGAGGTGGGGGGGGGGTGACTAAACAGTTCTCTAAAACGCTCGGAGATTTTTTTTTTTAATGTGTAAATGGGGTACTGGGGTTTGAACTCAGGGGCACTCAACCACTGAGCCACATCCACAGCCCTATTTTGTATTTTATTTAAAGGTAGGGTCTCACTGAGTTGCTCAGCACTTTGCTTTTGCTAAGGCTGGCTTTGAACTGAGGCTGGGTTTGAGATTCTCCTGCCTCAGCCTCCCAAGCCACGGGGATTACAGGCATGCGCCACCATTCCCAGCTATGCTCTGGGATTTTAATATAAACATTTATATACTTATGCCAATTTGGCACAGTAGTTCTCTCTCTCTCTCTAAGTTTCCAATTTGTTGACAAAATCAGTCTTTGTTTTTTTTAATATATACTCCAAAATATCATTTTATATAACACTCTTTAGCTGTGCTACCTATCTTTTTTTTTTTCTGTAAATCAGGTCCCACTCAGGTGTAATCATGAAGGTTGTATGCAGAGTGTGGCTCCTTGTTTTGATAAAATGATCTGATTAGCACTTCACCGGCAGCAAGCTAGCAACAGTCATAATCAGTGCTCTGAAGAGCAAGGTAATTTAAGAGCAAGGTAACGTAGAGACCATTTTATCTCAAACTGTCAGCTCATCAAAAAATAAAACAAGAGGGAGAATAACTTTAAGCAGGAAAAATTAGCAGTCCTAGGGATTGCTATTGGGCCTCAGAGCAGAAAAACATCAAATACTTTTAATCATAAGAGTTTGCTACATTAACAGAAACGTATCTAAATATTCTAAAATTTCACTAGGGTAGTAAATCAAGTGTAAAGTTTCTTTTTCAACAATAACAGTTGGTTTAAAATAAATTTTCATGTTTATTATTATGTAATAGTTACTACAATCCTTCTAAGAAAATACTCTGTTATTTGGTCATGGTAAAAATAAAAATAATTCTCCAAGAATTATATGCATTAATCTCAAGTTATATATATATAGTTATTTTATCACACAGATGGATACCAAGATTTGTAAGAAGACAAAAAGAGGAACCTGACAGACCATTACAAAGATACTTTTGACCTAACAGGAAAAAAATTCACACTGCTCCATCAACATTGAGTCAAAGACTCTTAATCAGTTATAGAATGAGACTATCGTATTTATTTTTTTAATTAAAAAAGTTACTCGCATACACTAGTCTATTGGCTTCTTTAAGTAAATAACAACTAGTTGAGTATTTTCATTCCCAGAAAAAATAATAAAACAATTTTGCTTATGGAGCTGTAATTTTGTCTGCAAACTCTACAATGAGACTATTTTATCTCAATGAATCACAATGTAGAACTCTATTATCTCTACATAAATTCCCCTAAACAGAGATGTTTCATTGGTTTCTAAGCTATACTAAGTAGTATTTAAAGAGGTTCTTCAATAAGATTCATTTGGCAATAGTAATCTTGAAGCTTACAAAATAAGAAAAGTATAAATAATGAACATTTTATGAGATGTCTACCTGTTTCCACATTCTCGGTCTCAACTTCTTGTTCTTCTGCCACATCTTGCATCATATAAGTCTCATCATCATAAACCAGAACCTGGGCTGCATAGCCCTGCTCTAATCTGGCACTTGGCACTGGCTCCACAATCACTGCTGGGTATTCAGAAACCTTTTCACTTTCCTACAAGAGCAAATTTAAAAAACAATCAACTTTTTTATTCATAAATTCTGGATTCACTTACAAATCCTTGAGTTCATACAGTCCCACAAAAAGAGTTTGTGTATCATAAATATGAATGAAAAAAAGAGACGGAAAGGCTAACTTTAATCTTTTTAAATCTCAAGAGACAAACGTTTTAAATAACCCGAGCTTAAGGATTAAGATGATATATTAAAAATGTGCATATAATTTCACTCTCTCATGAAAGCCCACTAAAACTGCAGTATAAGACTTTTTATTTTTCGCCTAATCTCACAAAAAGAAGAGATAAGAGCAACAAAATCTTACAGGACTAAAAGCACATGGATGAGCACAAGAAGGTTTAGCCAACCCAGGAAAGCCGAATCACAGGCTGGTAACAAAATAAACTAGGACACCAACTGCTCCTGGAAATGGAGAGGCAGCAGGTTATAGGGAAACAGTAGGGGATAAAATAAGGAAGATTCCACAGAAGTTGATGGGAAAGCACTTTGGTCCTTAGACCCAGCCCTCTTCCGTCATGACTGCTAGGTGACCAGCTCTCCTTCATCTCAGTGAGTCAAAGACTGACTTTGTGGACAGGGAAAAACAAAGAGAATCTTTGAGATACAAGAGGCACATTTTCAGGTATCAGACCACACCTAAACCAGTTTCCAATCCTCTTTTTACTCTCCTGCTTTTAATCATGAGCAGACAGACAAACTTTACTAGACATTCAAGGAAAGCCTCTAGGGAGAGGGAAAAGATAGAGGCTGGGAAGATAAACTTGAAGCACTCTCCAGGAGCAATTGATAAAAAGATAAAGTAAAGACAAGACAGAAATTATTAGAGGATCCAAGGAGGTCCAAAATCTGAGTAACTAGTGTTACAGAAAAAGGAAATGGATGAATGGTAGGGAGGAAGGAAGGACAGATAGATGAACAAAAAAAGGTTTGAAAAAAAATCTAAGAAATAAATCAAGAAAAAATTCTAGAGATAAAGAATATGAGCTGCCCATTTGATAGAACTCACCAACAATCTAGGAGAAAAAAATTAAGAGAAGTAGGTACACTGAGGCATATTACTGTGACATATCATAATATTGAGGACAAAAAGAAGTTTCTATAGAATTCTAGAAAAAAAATACAGGTTACATACAAAGAAGCAGAACACAGACTTCTCAATAGTCATATCAGAAGGAAGATGATAATGAAGTGATTTCTTAAAAATTATGAAGGCAAATTATTTCCAATCTAGAATTCTTCACTGTTAAGGTCTGTAAACAAGTCAGATTGGCACCTGTTATTTTGCCAGAGAAATGTTAAAGTCTGTAAACAAGTCTGGATGACGCCTGGCCAAATGCCAGAGGGAGTTGTTTGTAAAGTAACAAAAGCAAGCCATTAAGTGTGGAGATTCCTTATTGGTTGACTGTTGTATCTAGTTTATGCTAATTAAGATAAGCTGTGTAAAATAAAATGTATAAATACCTCGGTTGTCCTACAATAAACGGCTTCCACTCCTGCTGCATCAACGTACACAAGTTATTCGTCCTGTCCTGTCCCCCGTCCCCCCCCCCTATTTTGCTGCAGCCGGACTGCGGCACTTCACCCAAACTGTTTTATGAAAGTAAGACAAAAATATCTTCTTAGACACGACAGACCTCAAAATATCTACCTTCCTTCCATCCTTTTTCAAGATGCAACTGATGACTACATCCCATTAAAAAAGAGAATAAACTTTTTTTAAAGGAAGATAATTTTGGGTACAGGATATAGGAGATCCAACATAAGACAGCAGGAATCTTCAGGAAGATTATAAAGAGAGATCCCAGGATGTCCACTACGCAACTAGTCCATCTGGTAGCAGTGTGACTCCTGAGACAGCATGATGAGCTGTCATTGTCAAAGTAACCATGGACATTCCTAAGTCCAGAATGCCCAAGTAAGCCTATCCCAGCGTTTTATCCATACCTGGCTTACTCCGATGTACCTACTCACTCCACCTTGACTCCTATCTCAATCAGATGAGAATACTCATTTCACCCCCAAAATGTGGTCTGCTTTGATCTTCTCCAAAGTGTTGAAAGAAGACCACCCAGCTTAGAGGAAAAAAATAGAGAACCATATTCTTTTTCTTTTTTCTGGTGGTGCTGGGGATTGAACCCAGAGCCTTGTGCATGGGAGACAAGCACTCTACCAATTGAGATACATCCCCAGCCTGAGAACCATATTCTCCTCTTTGCTCTACCAGTTCATACTCCAGCACTGCTGGACACCAGACCAGGATGTGCCTTAGGCCCCCCAAAGAACTAACTCATGATAATGCCACTGATTATCTGAGGAGCTCATGAAACTCAGGGAATTTGCTACTGGACTATTCCACCTGTCCCCTCCTAGAAAGCTTAAAATAATACTGCCCTTTCCTAAGTCAGCTGGGTGCATCTTTTTTTTTTTTTTTTCCCAAAAAATAAGTATTATTTAGGAATATCTTCATATATGATAACTATAAATAAAACTAAAACAACAATACATAAGTCAGGATAATGGCACCTCTGGGGGCAAAGATGGGATATAAGAGAGGGGAACACTCAGTTATTCTAAAGTGCTGGTAATTTCTATTAACTTAAATAATAGATAGTGGGCTTTTTCCTTTTTTTTTTCTTCTTTATATATATAAAGAAGAAAAAATATATATATATATATTAACAATATATATATATATATATTGAGCTTTTCTAAAATTATTCTTAAAATGTACATATTTATCTTATATACTCCATTCTATTCTACTGTAGCCTACCTCCTCAGGAGAGCCCCATTCTTATGATTTCAAACAGCATCTCTATACTGATTACTACTGAGAATTTATCCTCCATTTTAACCCATCACCCAAACTCAGAATCTCTTTTTTTAGACAAGGCTATGTTGTGCTCAGGCTGGGCTTGAACTCATTATCCTCCAGCCTCAGACTCCCAAGTATCTAAGTACACAAGCAATGTACCACCGTGCCTGGCTCAGAACCACCAAATTCCAAACTACCAACTTACCATCACTACAGGAATATTTAGCCAACGCTTCAAGCTTAACATGTCTAAATGGAACAAATGATTAGCATCTCTCCCTCTTCCTTTCACCCTCTCTGTTCATCTCTAAACCTCAGTTTTTTCATATTTAAAAAGGAAGTTATAATACTCATATTTCACAGAGTCTAAAATATGTACAAAATACTTAGCACAGCATCTACCACAAAGTATATAGTGTTGACTGTTATTATATTGTAACAATAGTCTTCAAATCTGTTTGCTACTGTTACTTCTCTGCACAAAGAAAAAGCTTTGATGACTCCCCCATTTGTCTAAAAGGCAAGGTTAATGTACTAATCAATGGCTTTAATTCTTTGGAATATAACACTCACCCCACCTATTGTGGGTTGAGTTGTGTCTCCCTAAAAAGAGCTCAAGTCCCAACCCCTAATAGCTACAAATATGTCCTTTTTGGAAACAGGACCTTTGCAGATGATCAAGTTATGATGATACAGGATAAGCCCTAATCCAATCTGACTCTACCTTTCCTTATAAGAAGGGAAATTTGGACAGTTGCAAACACAAGTGAAGGGAAAATGATGTAGAGGTACAGAGAGAACACCACCTACAGGCCAATGGATGATTAAGCTAGGAACTAGGGGACAGGCAAAGAAATCTGCACTTGCACCTCTTAGAAGGAATCAAATCAGCCAACACACTGATTTCAAAATTCTAGCCTAAAGAACTGTTAAGGTGATAAATGTCTGTTATTTAAGCCATACATCTTATAGTACTTCATTACAGCAGCCCCAGAAGACTAATTCACTGCCTTTACAATCTTACTTCCTACATTAAAGAAGCTGTTTCATTATAAGCATTGCCTCTAATTTTTAAACATGAACCTTTCCATGACTTCTGCTCAAATCATTTTGTAGTCTCTGCATCTATCCAGATCTTTTTCAGCTACTGAAACTTTTCATCTATTCCAGGGAGTTTCTGTAATCCCCACTCTGAATCAATTTTTCATCCAAATACTTTTAAAACAAGTTGTTTACCTAATATCATCATTGTTCATTGTACTATATTATAATTATTTACATATCCAACTCCTTGACTAAATAGCAAGATATCTGAGAGCAAAAGTCTTATCTTAGCCAATGTTTACATCCTCCTCAACAGTATACACTTCACATAAAGTAGCACTTAAGTATTCCTAGCTTGGTTCACAGAACCATAAAACTCAACAATCTTTAACCTTAACAGGTATTCACAAAGTCAACATTTGCTATTTAACAACAAGAAGTAAATTCATGAGCTTTTTCTCCACCAAATGATAAGAGAAGAGAGGCCCACTACATGCAGATTTGCAGATAATCAATGCCTTATATTGTATAGAGGAGCTATTTTTATTGGAAAATGTGGGAAGAAGACGAAGGAATCAAGAATTCTTGCTTTAAAATAAAACAATAAAAAGTAACACATCCAATTGACTATTCTATCCGGGATTACTTTGCTTAAGTCATCAAAATATGAAATAATTGAAATGCATGAAATCCAGATTCGGTTGGTCTTGACACAAACTAATTCTCTAGAAGCTATGATTTACAAACTCAGCAAAGAAAATACAGGCTACCCAATTAGTCTGAATTTCAGATGAACAATGCACCATGTAATACTTTGGGCAAGTAAAGTAAAATGTTACCTGTTATTTATCTGAAATTCAAATTTAACTGGATGTCCCGCATTTTGTCTGGCAACCTTACAATAAGTTCTAACAGCGACTTGAAAACTTCCATTCAAGGAGATTCTTAGTCTAAAGAGGAAGGAAAAGGTGTATGTGTACTGGCACATGCCTGAAACCCCAGCATTTAGGAAAGCTGAGGCAGGAGGATCACCCATTCAAAGCCAGCCTGGAGGCTACCCTTGGCAACATAGCAAAATTCTATCTCAAAATATAAAAATAAAAAGAAGGCTAGGCATGAGGCTCAGCGGTAGAGTACCCCTGGGTTCAATCATTGGTCTCTCTCTCTCACACACACACACACATACACACACTCATAAAAGGGCAAGATAAGCACCAAACTGACATATTTACCTAAAAAGTGCTTTTATATGCACTTAGTCATTGTTCCTAGGTATTAAAAAGTTTACAAAAACAAAAATAATAAAATGGCTGAAAACAGTGGTAATTGCAAATAATCTTTTCATCACTGTATTAATAAGCAGACATGAAATTACAGAGTATGTAAAGAATACATAAATTTGTTTCACATTTTTTCTTTTGTGGTAAAGGAAAGCCACCTTCAAAAGCCTTATCAAAATTAAAACACAAAGCATGGCAGATTTGAGGGAAACTAATCCCTCTACCTCCCACTGTTGACCCCCAGAAGTCATTTCAAATAAATACATTACTAACTTGCTATGCAAACCCAGTTTTAAGACCCCTCACCCTAGGTATTCACAATGCTAAAAAAGAGTCTAAACAATAAACAATAACAAAAAAATTCATCAGAAAGCGACTGAATAGGGCTGGGGATAGAGCTCAGTTGGTAGTGTGCTTGCCTCACATGCACAAGACCCTGGGTTCAATCCCAAGCACAACAAAAAAAAAAAAGAGAGAGAGAGAGAGAGAGACTGAATAAATAGACATATCTATACAATGAGAGATACATAGGAAATAAGTTAAGGCAGATATCCATATATTGGCATGGAAAACTATGCATGATATAAAGAACTCAGGGAGGGGGATGGACTGCTGGATAGTACTACTGTATAAGTGCACTTCTATAGAAGTGGTTTATATATACATTACAAAGTTTAGAATAATATACCTCAAGCTATTAGAAATCTTGTGGGAAAGAGGTGAGCAGACAAAAGATGGTATTTCATTTTCTTAGTATATCTGTGTTTACTATTTTTTTTAAATATTTGTTGATTGACCTTTATTTACTTATTTATATGTGGTGCTGAGACTTGAACCCAGTGCCTCAGGTATGCCAGGCAAGCGCTCTACTGCTAAGCCATATATTTTTTTTAGTATTTATTTTTAGTTATAGGTGAACACGATATCTTTATTTTATTTTTACGTGGTACTGAGGATCGAACTCAGTGCCTTTCATGCACGTTAGGTGAGCACTCTTCCTCTGAGCTACAACCCCAGCCCCGGGAGTTTACTATTTTTTTCAATGAGAAACTAAGAAGAAAAATCAAAATACTTATACTTTTTCATTTAAAAGTAACAATTAGAACAGTAATAAAAACTTTAAACCAATAATAAATAACTTGAAAATTCTAAGAAATAGCATCTGTATAACACAAAACTGAATTCACTCAACAGATAAGATTTAAATTTAAAAAGATTCTTATTTTTTAATCAACTTTATCCAGCTATATTTATGTAAATAAAATGCAACCATCTTAAGTGTACAGTCCTATGAATTTTCACAAATGCAGATATCCTTGTAACTACTGTTACAATTAAGAAATACAGCATGCCAGAAAGTTCCTTTGTACCCCTAAATCAGGCAGTACCCCCAAACACACAGGTTAGGCAACCATCAGTCTAGTCTACATCTGAAGATTTCTATCCTTACAGTTCTGCTTTCTCTAAAATTTCATATTGGAATCAACAATTTGTCCTCTTTTATGTCTGATTTTTTTTTTTTTCCTAGTACTAGTGACTGAACCTGTGGCCATTCTACCACTGAGCCCTATCCCCAGCCCTTTTTACATTTTTAGACAGAGTCTAAGTTGCTCAGGCTGGCTTCAAATTTGCGATACTCCTGCCTTGGCCTCCCAAGCAGCTTGGTCCAATTCCTCAAAAACTTACATTTATATGTTTTTGTCTGTGTCCATAGATGATTTCTTTTTATTTCTGAAAATTCTACTGTAGCTAAACCAATTTTTTATCCATTACCTATCTTCCTATGGTTACAATGGCTATAAACTTTCTTGCTCTTCCCTTCCCTCCCATTTGATATTTACCTAGGTGTCTAATTATGAGATCATGTTAATTATACAGTTAATTTTATTTACCTACTTATTTTGGTACAGGGATTGAACACAGGAGTGCTTATACACTGAGCCACATCACCAGCCCCTTTTCATTTTTTTAATTTGAAACAGGGTCTCACTGAGTTGCTAAGCGCCTCACTAAGTTGCTGAGGCTGGTCTTGAAGTTGTGATACTCTAGCCTTAGCCCCCCAAGTCACAGGATTATAAGCATGTGCCTCCATGCCCAACTTGTACAGTTAATTTTAAAAGGACTCTGAAATTATTTTCCAAGTGGTTACATTATACAATCCCATTAACAATGTATGAGAGTTCTAGCTGCTCTATATCCTTCCCAACATATGGTTTTACTCTGTATTTATCTTAATTTTGTGTTAAGTTTGTAGTAGGATCTCTTTGTAATTTTAATTTGCCTTTTTTTGACGGCTAATAATACCGGGCATTTTAATAAGTGCTTACTGGTCATTTGTTTAATTATCTATTCAACTCTTTGGTCTACTTTAATGGGTTGTCTTATTATTTTTTATTTTCTGAATATATTGTTTAGTTAACATTTTAAGTTTTTCCCTCAAAGATGTAATGGATGCTTGGTTATCAGGGTGGCAGTGTTAAGCAGGGTCTTAAAAGGTAGGGCATACTGGGATGTTTTTTAGGCCCTGTAGTTATTCTTGTCAGGACTTAAGGTAGTTTTTCTGGAACCCTGAGGGAGTTATAAAATTGAGCCTTGCCCTTCTTGGCCACAATGGGTTCCTGTCTCACTAGGTGATGTCTCTCTCCTGCATGTACTCCCATCAGTATGGGCATAATTAAGAAATTATTGCCTATTTCAAGACTGAAAAAATTTTCTCCTGTATTTTCTTCCAGAAGTTTTTATAGTTCAGCTTTTATAAAGTCCATAATCAATTTTGAGTTATTTGTCGTGTACAATGTTGAGAAAGGATTGTGATTTATTTGCATATGGATAATTAATTGTTGCACCATCGTTTGTTAAAAAGCCTATCTTTGCTCCATTTGATTATATTATTCCACTTAGTTCCATTACTGAATATCAAGCAGCTTGTATGTGTGGGCCTATATTATGCTCCACTGAACCACATCTTACCTCTGTACCATACCCTCTCGATCAGTGGTGCTTTTAGTAAGTCTTCAAGTCAGATATATAAGCCTTTCAACTTTGTCCTTAAGCACAGTAGCTAAGTACTGCTTTAGTTAAATCCCTCAAATTTTTTAATTCATCCCTCAAATTTGGATAGTTCTCATTTTCTAATTTTCTTTCTTGTGGTTTATTCTTTTCTTTTTTTTTTTTTTTTTTTTTTTTTTTGGTACTAGGGATTGAACCCAGGGGCACTTAACCACTGATTCACATCCCTAGCCCTTTTTGTTTCATTTTGAGACAGGGTCTTGCCAAGTTGCTTAGGGCCTTACTAAATTGCTGAAACTGGCTTTGAACTCATGATCCTCCTGCCTCAGCCTCCAAGTTGCTAGAATTACAGGCATGCACTACCACGCCTGGCCCATGATTTATACTTTAACTCTTGAGATACATAAAGTAAACTACTTAATATCCAAATAGTCAAAGATTTTTACAAGTATTTTTCTGTTGCTAATTTCTACTTAAATTCCCTTTTGGTCAGATAATTTTCTCCATATCATTTCAATCACTGAGATTTGTTTTATAGCCAACATATATTGGTTAATTGACCATGTAAGCTTGAAATAAATGTGTATTCCTGCTACAGTTGGGCAGAGTCCATAAATATCCAATAGATGAAGTAAGATGATAATGTCATTCAAATCTTCTAAAGCCTTATTGACTTTGTGTATATTTATTCTATCAATTACAGAGAAAGGTATGCTGCAACATAATCAACTAATATGTGGATTTATCTATTTTTTATTTCAGTTTGGTCAGTTCATGCTTAAAGATTCTTTTATTATTTATGATAAATTCATTATCCCTGGTAGTGAAATCCATGTTTTTTAATGATTAATATTTATATAATATGTATCTATTTGTATATTTTTACATTTTTGGTGGTACTGAGGGTTGAACCCAAGGGTGTTCTACCACTGAGCTGCATCTCCAGCCCCTTTTGAAATTTTACTTTGGAGACAGAGTCTGGCTAAGTTGCTGAGGTTGACTTAGAACTTACAATTCTCCTTGCCTCAGCCTCCTGAGTTGCTGGGATTACAGGCGTGTGCCACTGCATACTGCTTTATTCTTTTACTTTTAAACAGTTGTTATTCTTAAAATGAATTTCTTATATGAATCATAAATAGATGTGGCTTTTTTATAAAACCCAATCTGATATTTACCTTTTGACTGGAATATTTAGAATATTTATATTTAATATCAATAAAACTGGGTTTAAATCTACCACCTTGTTTTTTGTTCACTGAACTGAGTGTTTTTTGTTACCAATTTCATTTCAAACCTTGTTTCTTTGCTTTATTTCTTAGTGGTTGCTTTAGATTTTACATTATGCTTCCTAACTTATCAGTTGACCTACAAATAGAATGCTACTTTATGTTTAATAAAAGTTATAATAGTATCCAATTCTCTCCTCTCAATCTTTCAGTCTACTGTAATATATTTACTTCTTCACATTATAAACTCCATTGTTTTTATTTTTGCCTTGAATAATTAACTTTTTCAAAAAAGTAAAAGTCATTTTATACACTTAAAAATGTTAGGGTCAATACCATATTGAGTGTTTTTACTACAATAAACATTTTTTTAAATATTTTTATTGGGGCTGGGGATGTGGCTCGAGCGTTAGCGCGCTCGCCTGGCATGCGTGCGGCCTGGGTTCGATCCTCAGCACCACATACAAACAAAGATGTTGTGTCCGCAGAAAATTAAAAAATAAATATTAAAAAAAAATTTAAAAATATTTTTATTATTTATTTATTTATTAAAGTTCTGGTTGGACACAATACCTTTATTTTATTTATTTATTTTTATGTTGTGCTAAGGATTGAACCCAGCACCTCACACGTGCTAGGCAAGTGCTATACTGCTGAGCCACAACCCCAGCCCCTTCAATAAACATTTCTAATTGATTTTCCAAAGAATTTTAAATTTGCCCACACGTAAACCATTTCTCCAGTGCTTTTCATTCCTTTGTGAAGATCGAAGTTTCCAGATGGTATCATTTACCTTCTGCCTAAAGAACTTATTTTAAACATATCTTGTAGGATAAATATGTTGGCAATAAATTCTCTCAGATTTTGTTTGGGGGAAAAAAATCCTTGAAAAGAGTTTTCTTCTTGATATATAATTGTAGGTTGACAGTTTTATTCCTACAGCATTTTAAAGATATCATTATTCTCTGACTTGCATAGTTTCAGCAAACATATCTGTAGTGATTATCTTAGTTCTTCTTCTTTTTCCTATAAGTTTATTTTATTTGTTTTTTTATGCAGAGCTGAGAATCAAACCCAGTGCCTTACACATGCTACGCAAGAGCTCTGCCACTGAGCCACAACCCCAGTCCAACAGGTCTATTCTTTTAATCAAGTTGGGGAAATGTATAATCATTATTTCTTCATGTATTTTCTTCGGTTCCCCTCTTCTCTCACTTTGGGATTCAGATTACATGCATCTTAAGACAGCCTGATGTCCCAGATAACATAGAGTCTCTATTCCTTCTTTCAGGGGGCTACTGGGGATTGAACCTAGGGTTACTTAACCACTGAGTCACACCTCTAGCCTTTTTAAATATTTTATTTAGAGTCAGGGTCTTGCTAAATTGCTTAGGTTGGCTTTGAATTTTTGATCCTCCTGCCTCAGCCTCCTGAGCTGCTGGGCTTAGACGTGCAACCCACTGCTAGCTACTGTTCCTTTGTTTGATATTTTCCTCTTCTTTTCTCTTTGATTTGTTAATGTAGTTTCCATGGCTATCTTCAAATTTACTGACCTCTTCTTTCTTTTATGGTACCTAAGCTATTTTTAATCCTATCTAATAAATTTTTCTTTTCAGACAGTATGTATTTCATCTCTAGAAGTTTTATTTGGTTCTTTCACGAAAACTTTACATTGTTAAATTTTTTTTTTTGGTGTCTGCTAAGTGTCATGCCAAATATTTATGGATCAACTTTTTGAGGGGAAGGAGGAGCTGGGCATCAAATCCAAGGCCTCGTGCATACTAGACAAGTGCTCTACCACTGATTTACATCCCCAACCCCTACATCAACTTTTGAGGCCTATTTTTAAACCTTTAAGGCAAGTTTGGACTATCCTTAATTCTAGACAAAGCCCTTCTGGAATCTCTAACAAATGCCCTGGGGCATTCAACAAGGACTCCCAGGCCTGAGGAATTTCAAATTTTTTAGTAAATTACTGGAATTATGCCTTTTTGGTCATTCTTTACCTGGCCTCATGGTATTTCCTATATCTCAACAAATGAGCAATAAGCCAAAGGATGAGTGGAGCCCAGGGCAGTGTTCTGTTGCTTCTCTGGGAGGACTTTTTTCCTTTTGGATACGCTACTCCTCTAATGAGTCACTTTAGCCTCTCCAAATTTTCATTTTTGTTTCCTTATTTGAGTGAGACAGTTACAATCTGCTTTGGTCCCTTTTCCCGACACTGTAGCCCGGAAAGTGGCAGTAAGCCAGTTTAATCAAAGAGACGCCCTTCTCTTCTCTCAGGAAGCACAGTTCAATACTGCCAGCTGTTTCCAAACTATGGTTTCATATGCTTTCATATGCTATTCTGCTAGTTGTTTATGTTGGCCTCCGTTATTCCATCATAATCCAAAGTGTAAAAACTCCTAATTTGTTTCTCTGATGTACAGTAAATGATCAATTAATACTTGTCAAAGAACAAATGAATGAATTAAGCATGCACATAGATAGTCTATGTGTACATACTATCTATGTACATATGCACATAGATAGGAAAAAACAAATTGATTGTGTGAATAAAGTATGTTCTACAGCTGTGGCTTCTCTTAATAGGCTTTGAACCAGTTTTAGATTCAAATACAACAAAGGGAACATTTAGGAGTCAGCAAGTCCACTAACATTTTATCCCCTTCCCAATGAATGTGTCCATCACAGATCTGGAACTTGGAAGACCCAACAAACACAAAGCAAGCGACTAAAAGAATCCAGAGTCCAAAATATACACCTCCAATATCCTAACCTGTTTCTCAAGCATGCCATTATACCATTAAGTTGGTACCAAACACTAACAATAGCATCTTTCACAAAAAAATAGAGAAAAGAAACTTTCAGGAAAACCATTCATTTTCTTACCTCCTCTCTAACCAAATACGGATCCATTATTATGACAGTGCTATTTTATTATGACTTAGTGCCCTTCCAATATTCAGTTTTCACTGAACAGTGAGAATAGAAGCCAAGACCTAAAAGTCTATATTTTTAACTCACTTTTTTTTTTTTTTTTTTTGGTGGTGCTGGGGATTGAACCCAAGGCCTCATGAATGCTAGGCAAGCACTCTACCAACTGAGATACATGCCCAGCCCATAACTCACATCTTTTTATTCTTCAATATTCTCAATGACAAGAAAATGACCAAATGTGTTAATGATTCAAAACCTGAATTTCTTTTTTGATTTAATTATCTAAATTCATAAATGCATATATTAGATTAAAATATGATTGATCGCCACACTGACTTAGAATAATCAAGAAACAAAGATGGTAAATTTTTAAAACATCTAATTGGGGCTGTGGCTCAGTGGTAGAGTGCTTGCTTCGTATGTGTAAGGCACTGGGTTCAATTCTCAGCACCACATATAAATAAATAATAAAAATAAAGGTCTATCAACAACTAAAAGTAATATTTTTAAAAAAGATGAACCTAATTTAGGTATTTAGGAACAGTATATTTCTATATGCTCTATAATCCAAAATAATCAATTTTATTTAGAATTTAAATTTATCTCTCAATGAATACTATAATGTTCTATTTTTTTCTTCCTCCAAGCTCATTTTAACATACGCATGGTTCCAAATATTCAAGTCAGCCTTGCAGCACCTTCTTCAACTTCTATTACTTAAATTATATGAGGATACATGACATGTACATATACAATTTCATGCATTTTACATTACTACCCTCAAATACCTGTTTTCAATTAATTTCAAAATCAGTTCATACATTGATTTCTATGAACAAAATAGAAATGTAAAACATTGATGCCTAACCTCTTGATTTTCTACTCCATTGCTGGAAAGCTCCAAAACAGAACCTCCATTGTCAACCACTGCTGATGTCATTGTTTACTCCCTGAGGAAGCTTCAACTTCTATGAATCAATGCAATTATAGGTTCACAGATGTTTGCCAATGTTATAAGTTTGCATTATCATATTTTAAAAGTCAATAGAGATGGAGTAGAGTAGTTATCCAGAAATCCAGTCTTCTAAAGATGATTAACCAGAGAGCCTAAAAAAAGGAAGAATTTGAAAGTTATAAAAAAATACACAGGAAAGATATAAAGTATAACTTAGTTTGCAATTCAATTTCTAACACTGGTTTAACTAAGAAAAAGAGGACAGGCTTCTACATCTCTATGTCAATAGAGGGCACTAATGAGCATTCTACATCTTAAGAGTTTAAATTCAAGTTCATGAACTCGATGAATAAATTTTCACGAAGCTATTGTATACAGATGATATGGTTATACACTTCAGGAGATAAAATGTTACATCTTTCTCCATTTACAAGATGTAATTTTATTACATCTTAATTAAATTTTTAAAAATACTTTATGCATTGAATATATAAAATGTGCTGGACTGAGATTATTTCTAAAACTTTTTACCTATTTAACAAATTAAAATGTTAGTTTTAAAATATGCATTGTGTCCTTTGGCTCATTTGGTTTGTTTGTTTGAATAACATAATTAGAACTGTTTTTTGCTTATAGCAGCACTCTCATTTAGTATTCACACTGCATATACTACAGAATTCTAAGAGTAATTTGAGTTTCTTATACTTTCAAATAAAGTAGTTTAAAAATAAAATAGTGAAACCAAGCTGGGCATGGTGGCACACGCCTGTAATCACAGAGGCTTGGGAGGCTGAGGCAGGAGGATCAAGAATTCAAAGCCAGCCTCACCAAAAGTGAGGCGCTAAGCAACTCAGTGAGATCCTGTCTTTAAATAAAATAAAAAATAGGGCTGGGTATGTGGCTCAGTGGTCGAGTCCTCTGGGTTCAATCTCTGGTACCCCCCAAAAAAAGGGAAAACATTTGGAATGCCTTTGTTATTATTTTATTATTTTGGGGGGGTAATGTTTTGCTAACAGTCAAAAGTAAAACGTAACAAATTGTTTCAAGCAACCTTTTATCAAACCTCTTAAGCTTTTTTTCCTCTTGCAGAAATAAATGTTCGTGTGTATCATCTGCAATTATTCAACAAACTATTCCTAAGTTACTCTTATTTGATTTTGTATATATTAAGCTTTTCATATAGAAAAAAACAGTCGAAACAGAATATGTCAAAATTAAAGAATGTAGAAAAAAACAAGCATATTAAGATGGAAAAGAATATATATTCCTAATATTATGCCTTTACATGAAACTTGACTACTGCATCATATATATGTAAATAAACTGATAAAGAATTTCCATAAACTTTTACAATAAAATTAAATATCTGAAAAAAAAAAGAAATTTCATCTCACTACCTCAGAATGATTCAATACCATCAGACTTCTTTTTTAATCTCACAAACAAAATGAAACAAGAAGTTTTTTTATATCTTAAGAAAATCTAAATAAATTCCAGTCCCATCATACTGACATTTGTTGTTGTTATATAAGGTAATGACTATTTCAAAATCTGTTTTCTTAAATATATACATAGTAATAGTAAAAATAAAATTACTTACAATTCGAATATTAAGTAGTCTAAGCATCCTTCACTATTTTCACAACTTGGCAAGAGCTAAAACCTGAACCAGCAGTTCTTTGAACTACTAGTGGGAGGGGAAAAAAGAGAGTATTAATATAATCCTACCAAAAAATATTTTGCCCAAATAAGTATGATTTAGATAGTAAAAATTTATTAAAACAAATCATATCCAAAGTTTGGTGACAGACATTTATTTGAACATGATAAAAAAAATTATTTCTAGGTTGAGTAAAATCAAAATTTTTTATCAAATTTAAAATTTTAAGTCACCACTAAATAGCAAGTGATTAAGGACACACCCAACATACATGTAGCCCACACCCCATATTATGAGCTACATTTCAATCAACAGCAGGATTTCAATAATGGCTGTAAGCATAACTCCTGCTGCTTAGGAACATGAAATCCAACTTTAAATAAAGAAAACAAGCTCCTAAACCCAATATGAATGATATACGACCATCACTTAAGTCATCTTCCTGCAACCTAATTCCCCAGACTTAGCAACAATAACCATCTAAACACCCACCTCCTCAAACACCCCCTCCTTTCTGTTAATCTATGCAGTGAATCTTGAGCCTTGCCCCATCAATTATTCCCTTTTCCCTTAGCCTCTAACTTAACACTGCCTCCTTTTATTCAACATATAAACATTTAAAAGACCCCCTCATTTTTAAAATAGAAAAGTCCTCCTTTGAATATCCTGCCTACCCCTCCAACTACTGCTCTAGTTTCTTCCATCCTCAGATAAAGTCCTAGAAAGAAATCACCTTTTTTTGCATTCTAACCCCAGTCAACTGAACTTTTTACTCAATTCTGCTTTTCTAGTCCAATGGAAACATTTTTTCATAAGACTTGATGCCTATGAAGCATTTGACACTGTTTATCTTTCCCTCCTTAAAACTTTTATCTTAAACTTACTTTTTCCTTTCTGCTCCTTTTCATTTTCTTTTGAAGGCCCAATCCTGCTTTTTAAGGGCTTGGGGCAAAAGTATAAATGGAATCCTATATTCTATGTCTAAATATTTTAAAGTTATAGGTCAAGTTAAAAAGCTGCTAAATTATTATTCTTTCCTTCTATCTTGACAAACATACTCTATAACAACGTGAATGACCAAGTTCTGATTTTGAATTCTCAGACTCCCTCAAGTTCTGTAGGGGCCTGGGAAGTCATAATGACTCCCCTGGCCTGCATCCTTCCCTGTCCCTTTTCACTTCCACCTTCAGTTCTACTCCATACCAGGGTCCTTAGATGTAAGCATGTGGTTATCCCAGCCCCACATGTCCAAGGTTTCCGTCACAGGCCTGCAAACAGCTGCTCCTTAGCCATCCCTTAGACCTAGAGAAGACCATACACACTGTGTGGTTCAGTTGACAGAGGAGAGAATTAGGGAAGGTACCTATGAAGGAATACTAAGAAGAGAATTCTGGAATCCAAGTAATTAAAAATTTGACCAAGAAAGAGACCAGATAAGACTAGTCCCTTGACTCCTCAACATCTTAAGGCTATGGTGAGGTACGTAACTGGAGGAAAACCTGCTAAGGATCTCTAAACAACAGGGCCTAAAGCAGAGTTCCCACATGCTAAGTCTAAGGACAGTGCTGCTCCCACCGTTACATGTAGGTGTTTCCAGAATCCCATCCCTTGTTCTTTTATCTTCTGATTCCTTATACCCTTCCCCCCCCCCTTCTTTTTGGAGGGGTGGGTGTATCCAGGGATAGGAACCCAAGGAAGTTCCACCTTGGGCTAAAAACAGCCATACCTCACCTCTTTTTGAGACAACTAAGTTGCTAAGGGCCTCATAAAGTTGCTGAGGCTAGCTTTGAACCTGTAATCCTCCTGCCTCAGAATACTGAGCTACTAGGTAAAGACTTGCACCACCACACCTGGCTTTTTTTTTTTTTTTTTTTCTCTTTTTAGTTATGACACAACACCAGGATACACCTTGACATAATTACGATAGCCTGGAACCTAATGTGCTGTTCCACACTTCCCCACCTCAGCTCCCCTCCTTCTACTTCACTGATCCCTCTTCAACAACTTACAAAGTTTATTTTTAATTAGTGTCCTATGGATACACCTGATGCAAGGATCCACTATGCCACATCCATGCATGCACATACAAAAAGTTCTGTTCTTCTCCGTTCCTTCCCCTTCTTCTTCCTCAATCTCCATTGTCTACTCTACTGATCATTCCGCTATTTTAATGAAATTCCCTCTCCCCTCTTTTTTATTTCCTCTCTCTTTTTTTAAATTCTCCTACCCCGCCCCTTATCTTGGATTAGTTTCTGCATATCAGAGAAAACATTGGACCTTTGACTTTTGGGGATTGCCTTATTTCACTTAGCATGATAGCCTCCAGTTCCATACATTCACTTGCAAATGACTTCACTCAAATCTCTCTTCCAGTCTAAACCAATCCCATGGGCTCTAATTTGTCCACTAGGAAATTTCTCATCTCTATTACTTTGTGAAATTATTAGATAGAGTATAAATAAATATTAAGCATCTATTCCAGGAAAATCAAACACTCTATTCATTAATTCAGTTTTTAACAAATAATAACTAAGCAATATCAGAAGCTAGGACAATTTTAGTTGCCAGGGGTACAGCAACAAATAAAGGAAAAAAAAAAAACCCTCTCCTTATGGATCTTACACTTCAGTTAAAGGAGAGAAAATAAGCAAAATATGTACAGCTCATAGATGGTGATAAAAGTTAAGGAACTAAATGAACCACAAGGACAGGAAACATTCAGCAGGGAGAAAGTCTGCCATTTCAAATTGAGTGGCCAGAGAAAGACTTCCTAAAAATGTGACACATAAGTAAAACCTGAGTTCAGAGTTATCACATTAGTAGATTCAACTATCCATTTTTCAAAAGGCACAAAAAGAAACAGGAAAACTTGGCCCATTCAAAGAGACAAACATAAAATCAGCAGAAACTGTCCCTGAAAAAAAACACCTGATGACTGATCAACTAGACAAAGATTTAAAGCAACTGTCTTTAAAATTCTCAAAGAACTAAAAGACAATGTGGAGCCTATAATCCCAGTGGCTCAGAAGCTGAGGCAGGAGTATCCCAAGTTTAAAGCCAGTCTCATCAATTTAGTGAGGCTCTAAGGAACACAGCCAGACCCTGTCTCCAATAAAATATAAGAAAGGACTGGGAATGTAGCTCAATGATTAAGCACCCCTAGGTTCAATCTCTGGTACCATAAATAAATAAATAAGAAAAAGGGCTGGGGATGTGGTTCATTGGATAAGCACCCTTGGGTTAAATCCCCAATATCAAAAAAATAAATTAAATTAAATTGAAAAAGAAGATGTGGAGAAAGTCAAGAAAATGATATATGAAAGGGGGTAAATATGAGTAGAGACAAACAAAACTAAACAGAAATCAAATGTAAATTCTGGAGCTAAAATGCATAACCGAAATGAGAAATTCACTAGAGCAATCCAAAGAAAGATTTGAGCAGGCAGAAGAGTCACAAAATTTGAAGACAAGAAACTGGGTGTTATTGAGTCTGAGGAATAGAAACAAAGAAGAAGAAAAGTGACCAGAGTTTAGGGGACCTGCAGAATACCATCAAGTGGATCAACATATATATGTACTGTGAGTCCCAGCAGGAGAAATGGGAAAGAGTCAGAGAGAATATTTGATGAAATAATGCTGAAAACGTCCCAAATGTACCAGGCACGGTGGCACATGCCTGTTATCCCAGCGGCTCAAGAGGCTGAGGCAGGAGGATCACAAGGTCAAAGTCAGCCTCAGCAAAAGCAAGGTGCTAGGGCTGGGGCTCAGTGGTAGAGCACCTACCTTGCACGTGTGAGGCACTGGGTTCAATCTTCAGCACCACATAAAGATATAGTTAAAAAAAACAAAACAAGGTGCTAAGCAACTCAGTGAGACTGTCTCTAAATAAAATATAAATTACACTGGGGATGTGGTTCAGCAGTCAAGTGCCCCTGAGCTTAATCCCCTGTACCCCCGCCCAAAAAAAAAAACAAAACTTAGTTTCCAAAATGTGATGAAAGACAAACATACAAGAAACATGAACTCTAGGCTGGGGTTATGGCTCAGTGGTACAGCACTTGCCTAGCATGTGTGAGGCACTGGGTTCAATTCTCAGCACTGCATATAAGTAAAAGAATAAAATAAAGGTCCATCAACATAAAAAAAATCTTAAATAAAGAAACTTATGAACTCCAAGTAAAACAAACTAAAGACCCACATCAAGATGTAAATGAAATCAAAGACAAAGAATTTTGAAGGCAGCAAGAGAGAAACAACTGGTCAGATACAGGGGATACTCTGCAGAACATCTCATCAGAAACGCTGGAGGTCAGGAGACATGGGCTAATATATTCAAAGAGCTAAAAGGAGGGGACAGGGCGGGGAGGTTGTGGGGGACAGCCAACAACAAATCCTATATTTAGCAAAACAAGCCATCAAAAGTGGGGAAGAGCTAGGCATGGTGGCTCACACTTGTAAACTCAACTACTTGGGAGGCTAAGGCAAGAGGATCACAAGTTCTAGGCTAGCCTGGGCAACTGAGTGAAACCCTGTCTCAAAAAAATGAAAAGGGACATAGCCTACTGGAGGACTTGCCAGCATGCAGAAGGCCCTGGTTTCCATCTGTGTGTGTCTCACACACACACACACACACACACACACACACACAGTGAACAAGAAATTAGGACATTCTCAGGGAAACAAAGGGTCAATTACCAGCAGACCTATACTGCATGAAACGCTAACGACAGGGGAGGGGAGGGGGGGAGGGGGGATAGTAGAGGATAGGAAAGGCAGCAGAATACAACAGACACTAGTATGGCAATATGTAAATCAATGGATGTGCAACTGATGTGATTCTGCAATCTGTATACGGGGTAAAAATGGGTGTTCATATCCCACTTGAATCAAAGTGTGAAATATGATATATCAAGAACTATGTAATGTTTTGAACAACCAACAATAAAAATTAATTAAAAAAAAGAAAAAAAAGAAAAAGAAATGCTAACGACATCCAACAACGTGAAATGAGATGACACTAGACAGTAACTCAGAACTATAAAAAGAAATAAGGATCTCAATAAAAAGATATATGGGCAATTATAAAAAGTATTACTGTAAAGATGGTTTGCATTTACTTTTTTGTTTCCTATATAATTAAAATATTAACACCTTTAAAAAAAATTAGTCTAAAAGCCAACATTATTATAACTTTGGTTTAAACTACACACTTTATTTTCTACTTTTTTTTTTTTTTTTAATGTACTAGGGATTAAACCCAGGGGTGCTTTATGACTGATCCACATCCCCAGCCCTTTTTATTTTGAGACAGGGTCTTGTTAAGTTACATCCTGGTTAAATTGCTGAGGCTAACTTTGAACTTGTAATCCTCCTGCCTCAGCCTCCCAAGTTGCTGGGATTACAGGCATACACAACACACCTGGCTATTTTCTACATAAATTATTAGCTTATGTTGGACACACAATGTATAAAGATGAAATCAGGGGCTGGGATGTGGCTCAAGCGGTAGCGCGCTTGCCTGGCATGCGTGCGGCCCGGGTTCGATCCTCAGCACCACATACAAACAAAGATGTTGTGTCCACCTAAAACTAAAAAAATAAATAAATATTAAAAATTCTCTCTCTCTCTCTCTTTAAAAAAAAAGATGAAATCATGTGACACTAACAGCTGAGGCGAGAACTGTATATCATTTTTATGTTATTGAACTTAATGTGTACAAATTCAAATCAAGTGCATTTAGTGCTCAATGTAATTCCCATAGCAACTTCAAAGAAAATCATTATAAAATATATGTAACAAGAACCAGGAGCAGTGGTGCACACCTGTAATCCCAGTAGCTCAGGAGGCTGAGACAGGAGGATCGCAAGTTCAAAGCTAGCTTCAGAAAGGGTGAGGCCCTAAGCAACTCAGTGAGACGCTGTCTCTAGGGAAGTGCCGGAGTTCAATTCCTGGTCATCCCCTCCCCCCCCAAAAAAGAAGAAAAGGACATTAAGCATTAATTACAGGTTCTATATTACAAGAAAACATAACAATTACAAATATTTAGACAAGATGACAGATCACCAAAAATATATGAAACAAAAATAGAAGTGGCCAGGTGAGGTGTCACATGCCTATAATCTCAGCAAGAGGCTAAATGGGAGGACAGAAAGTTTGAGAATAGCCTCAGCAACCTACCAAGGCCCTAAGCAACTTAGTAAGATCCTGTCTCAAAATATTAAAAAGGTCTGGGGAGTGGCTCAGTGGTGAAGTACCCCTGGATTAAATTCCTAGTACAAAAAAACAAAACACAGAACTGAAGGGAGATATAGAGAATTCTACAATAGTTGGAAACTTCAAATAGCCCCCTCTCAAATGGATAAAACAATAAGACAAAATAAGAAATGACCTAAATAATACATTAATACAACAAGACTTGAAAATCACATATAAAACACTCCTTCCAATAACAGAATACACATTGTTCTCAAGTGCACATGGGAAATTCTTAAGTACAGGCCATATGTTAGATCACATATTAAGTCTCAACATATTTTTAAAAGAACAGGTACCATATGAAGTTTCTCTGATAACAGGATGAAATTAGAAATGATTTTGACAGAAGGGAAAGTGGAAAATTCAGTAAACTGTGGAAATTAAACAACACACCCTTAAACAACCAAAGGTTTATACACCATAACCAAGTGAGATTTATTCCTGGAAGGCAAGGATTATTCAACACACAAAAATCAATTAATGTGGGGCCAGGGTTGTGGTTCAGTGGTAAAGCACTTACCTAGCATGTGTGAGGCACTGGGTTCAATCCCTGGCACCACATAAAAATAAACAAATAAAAAATACAGGTCCATCTACAACTAAAGTAAATTTTTTTAATCAATTAATGTGATTCACCACATTAACAGAACAAAGAGGAAGCAGATGACAAACTCAATACTTTTTCAAGATAAAAATACTCAACAAATTAAGAATAGTTTACCTAAACATAATAAAATCTACACATGAAAAATCCATAGTGAACATCATTCTTAGTCTTAAAAGACAGAAAGCTTTTGCTCTAAGATCAGGAACAAGCAAGGATACCCACTTTTGCCACCTGTGGTCAACAAAGTACTAGATGTATTTGTCAAAGCAATTAAGCAAGAAAAAGAATGAAAGGCATCTAAATTGGAAAGGAGAAAGTAAAATTATCCATTTGAAAATATGATTTCATAAGTACAAAAGCATAAAGATTATGCAAAACAACTAGAACAAGTAATAAAAAAATATCAGAACTAAGAAATGAATTCAGTAAAGTAGTAGGATTACCTGGCATCATATGTACACCTGTAATCCCATCAGCTCAGGAAGCTGAGGCCGGAGGGCTACAAATTCAAACCCAGCCTTAGCAGCTTAGCAAGGCTCTAAGTAACTTAGAAGAGAGACCCTGTCTCAAAATAAAAAAAAAAAAAAAAAAAAAAATATATATATATATATATTTATTTATTTATTTTAAAGGCTGGGAATGTGGATCAGTGGTTCAATGCCCCTGGGTTCAATCCTTGGTACCAAAAAAAAAAAAAAAAAAAAAAAAAATCAAGTAAAATAAAACAAGCAGAATTTTTTTAAAAAAATTATCAATTGTATTTCTATATAATAACAACAAAGAATCTGAAAGAAAATTACAAGAGACATCTATTTATAAGACCAACAAAAAAGAATATACTATGAGGTAAAGAAGTGAAATATTTATGCAATGCAAACAGTAAACATTGCTGAAAGAAATTGAAGACATAAATAAATAGAAATACAATCCATAAAATTTAGTCTTTTATGGACTAAAAGAAAATATTGTTAAGATATCAATATTACACAAAGTGATCCATGAATTCAATACAATCCGTATCAAAATTACAGTAATCATTTTTGCAGAAATAGAAGGGGGATCAATAGGGTAGAGCAAGCAGATTGGGGGAGGGAAGAAAAGGAAAGGGAAAGTAAAGAGGAATGTGATTGATCATTTATGTTAAGTATATATATGACTATGACATGATGAATCCCACTCTATGTATAATTATAATGCATTATTAAAAATGAAAAAAGAAATGTAAAACCCATCCTACCATTCAAAGGAAATCTCAAGAAACACCACAGAGCCAAAACAATCGAGAAAAAGAACAAAGCCAAAGGGTTCACACTTCCTTACTACACAGCTGTAGTCATCAAAACAGAATGGTTTGGACATAAGGACAGACATATAGACCAATGGCAAAGATCACAGTGCCCAGAGATAATGCCTCAAAAAGTTAAAAAATGGCTGAAAAGTATGCCAAGACCACCCAATAAGAAAAGAAGCATCTTTTCTTTTTCAACAATGGTACTCAGAAAACCAAACATCCATGTGCAAAAAACCAAAGACGGATCCTTACCTAATAGCATAAACAAAAACTAAAGCAAAACTATATCAAGAATCTAAGTGTAAAATCTAAAACAGTAAAACATTTAAAGGGCAAAACTTCACAATTCTGAATTTGAAAATAATTTCTTGGATATGACCCTAAAAGCACAGGCAACAAAAGAAAAAAATAGACAAATTAAATTTCGGGGCTGTAGCTCAGTGGCAGAACGCTTGCCTAGCATGTGTGAGGCACTGGGTTTGATCCTCAGCACCATATAAAAATAAATAAAATAAAGGTATATTGTGTCCATCTACAACTAACATTTTTTTTAAAAATTAAATTTCATAAAAATTTTAAATTTTGAATATCAATAGACACTAGACACTATCCATAGTCAGCCAGGCACTGTGGCACATGCCTGTAATCCCAGCAACTCAGGAGGCTGAGACCAGAGTATCCCAAGTTGAGAACATCCTCAGCAATTCAGTGAGGCTCTAGGCATCTTAGTAAGACCCTGTCTCAAAAAAATATAAAGGGACTGGACATAAAACTAAGTTGGTAAAGTGCTTGCCTTGCATGCTTAAGGCCCTGGTTTCAAACTTCCACACCACAAACAAATAAATAAATAAATAATAAAAATAAAAAGGGCTGAGGATGAGGCTCAGTGGTAAAGCACGGCTGGGGTCAATCCCTAGTATCAAAAGAAAGAAAGAAAGAAAGAGAGAGAGAGAGAGAGAGAGAGAACACTATCCACAGATTAAAAAGGAAACGCACACAATGCAAATCATGTATCTGATAAGCAATTTATATCCAAAATAGAGAACTAAAACTCAACAACCACCACCACCAACAAAACCCAATTCAAAAACAGAAGAAGCCAGGTGTGGTGGCTGCATGCCTGTAATCGCAGCATCCTGGGAGGCTGAGGCAGGAGGATCCCAAGTTCAAAGCCAGCCTCAGCGACTTAGGCCCTAAGCAACTTGGGGAAACTCTTGTCTCTAAATAAAGTATAAAAAGGTGCTGGGGATATGGCTCAGTGGTTGAGTGTCCCTCAATTCCTGGTACCAAAAAAAAGATCAAATAACTTGAACACATCTTTCCAAAGATAACCAAACAGCCTACAAGCATCACTAATCTTTAGGAAAATGGGAGTCAAACTACAATGAGATACCATCCACACAGCATCAAAAATACAGAAAATATCAAAGGTTGGAAAGGATGTGGAGAAACTGGATACCTTAGGTACTATCAGTAGTAATATAAAATGGTATATCTGTGGAGGAAAACAGTATGGTGGTTCTTCAAAAAGTTAAAAATAGAATTGTCGGGCTGGGGCTGGGGTTCAGTATTAGAGAGCTTGCCTAGCATGTGTGAGGCACTGGGTTCAATACTTAGCACCACATAAAAATAAAATAAAGGCATCCATCTACAACTACAAAAAAATTTTTTTAAAACAGAATTGTCATATGATCCATCAATTCCACTGCTGAATGTACAACCAAAAGAACAGAGAAAGCAGGGTCTCAAAGAAATACCTATACATCCATGTTCACAGCAACATTATTCATAGTATCTAAAACCTGAAACAACTCAAATGTCCATCAACAGGTGAATGGATAAGTAGCACATGGTACAGTATATATCCATACATGGGCATATGATTCAGCCTTGAAAAGAAAGGAAATCCTGCAATATCCTACAACAGGCATAAAACTCGAGGACATTTATGTTAAATGAAATAAGCCAGTTGCCAAAAGGACAAATGCTTTATGGTTCCACTTATATGAGGTAGTTGGAGTAGTAAAAATCAGACACAGCCATGTATAATGATGGTTGCCAAGGCTCAGGGGAGGAAGGAAAGAGAAGCTGTTGTTTAATGGGCAGAGGCTCAGGCAGAGGAGGATTTTGAAAACCAGCCTGGTTGCAGTGAGACCCTGTCTTCAAATTATTATTATTTTTTTTATTAAAGGCCAGGATATCTCAATATAAAGTACTTGTCTTGCATATGTGAGGCCTTGGGTTCCATCCCCTGTGGACACCCCCACCAAAAAAATGTTCAAATTCACATTGAAATTAAAATTAAAGTAAGAATGTGAAAATTAAAATAACATTCTATTGCAAAACTGTGGGAAATAAAACACACTTATACATTGCTGGTGGGAATGTAAATTAATGTAACATTCCTAGATGAGAATTTGGCAATATCAAACACCACTATATATGCATTTTTTCCTTTTAACAGCTTTATTGATATATAATTCAAATACCACACAGTTCACCCATGGAGAGTGTAAAATTCAGTGGTTTTTAGTTTATGCACAAAGTTGTACTATCATTACCATATAATAATTTTAGAACATTTTCAGCAACCCCCCACCCCTAAATTATCCTATGTCCATTAACAGTTACTCCCTATCCTGGCCCAACCCTGAGTTCCTGACTATGTCTACTTTCAATTTCTAGATATTTGCCTGTTCTGGCCATGTCCTATAAACAAAATCACAGTCAGCCCTCCATATCCACAAGTTCCACCTACTTGGATTCAACTCCAGATTGAAAATCTCTAAACAATATAGTATTACAACTATTTACACAGCATGTACATGATATTAGGTTTTATAAGTAATCTAGACATGAATTACAGTTTATGCAACTAAACTTGTACAATGGTAGTATGGAAATTTTCTAGGGTATCTTTGTATGATTATGTTTAGCCAAGGACATAGCTTAAATTATTAAAACAAAAAATAAAGCTAAAAGTATAAATTCATACTGCCTACTTCTTTTAATTTTTTTTAGTTGTAGATAAAAATAAATGTTTTTATTTGATGCTGAGAATCTAACTCAGTGTCTCATACGTGGTAGTGTTCTAGAACTGAGCTACAACTCCAGCTCATGCTTCCTACTTCTAAGAGAACTTTTGTTCTTCATAACTAAATAACATAATGCCTCTGATTCATAGGAGGTTTAAGTTAATTCTGTGGCTTAGAACACCAGAATCATTAGTGTCCACTTTCATCTAAGATTTTTATTTTCTTAACATTCTTGGTCCTATTAAAACATTTCGGTATACAAAAATACAGCAATGTTAATAAAGAAAAGCATTTATCACGTGTATGCTGGTCATCATGATCAGTGTGGTACAGTTTTTACAAATAAACTGGGGCTGGGGTTGTGGCTCAGTAGTGCACTTGCCTGGCATGCATGAGGCATTAGGTTTGAGCCTCAGCACCACTTAAAAAAATAAACACATTAAAGGTATTGTGTCCATCCTCAACTAAGAAGATTTAAATAAATAAATAAATGAACTATCATACCCTTCAATAAATAAAGTATATTCAAAGAAGGAAATAATTAGGAATATGAAGACAGCGCCCACAGAATGGAAGAAAATCTTTGCTAGTTACTCTCCTGACAGAGGATTAATAGCTAGAATATATAAAGAACTAAAAAAAAATCACACCAAAAAATCAAATAAAAAAAAATAAAATAAATTAACAAGTTGGCAAATGAATTAAACAGATGCTTCTCAAAAGAAGAAATACAAATGGCCAATAAATACATGAAAAAATATTCACATCATTAGCAATAATGGAAATGCAAATCAAAACTACACAGATTTCATCTCACACCACTGAGAATGGCAGTAATCAAGAATACAAATAATAAAAAACAAATAACCCAATCAATAAATGGGCCAAGGACCTGAAGAAACACTTCTCAAAAGATGATGCACAATCAATCAACAAATACATGAAAAAATGTTCGGCATCACCAGCAATTAGAGAAATGCAAATCAAAATCACTCTAAGATTTCATCTCGCTTTAGTCAGAATGGCAGCTATTATGCATACAAACAACAGTAAGTGTTGGCGAGGATGTGGGGGAAAATGGTACATTCATACACTACTGGTGGGACTGCAAATTGATGCAGCCAATATGGAAAGCAGTATGAAGATTTCTTGGAAAATTGGGAATGGAACCACCATTTGACCCAGCTATCCCTCTCCTTGGTCTATCCTCAAAGGACTTAAAAACATCATACTACAGGGACACAGCCACATCAATGTTTATAGCAGCACAATTCACAATAGCTAAACTGTGGAACCAACCTAGGTGCCCTTCAATAGGTGAATGGGTAGAAAAAATGTGGCATATATACACAATGGAATATAACTCAGCAACAAAAGAGAATAAAATCATGGCATTTGCAGGTAAATGGATGGAGTTTGAGAAGATAATGCTAAGTGAAGTTTAGCCAATCCCAAAAAAACAAATGCTGAATGTTTTCTTTGATTTAAGGAGGCTGACTAATAGTGGGATAGGGAGCGGGAGCATGGGAGGAATGGACAAACTTTGGATAGGGCAGAGGGGTTGGAGGGGAAGGGAGGGGGCAAAGGGTTATTAATGATGGTGGAATGTGATGATCAATATTATCCAAAGTACAGGTATGAAGACACGAATTGGTGTGAATATACTGTGTATACAACCAGAGATATGAAAAAATTGTACTCTATATGTGTAATAAGAATTGTAATGCATTCCACTGTCATATATAAATAAAAAATAAATAATTTTTAAAAAAGAATGCAAATAATAATACTGGAGGAGATGTGGAGAAAAAGGAACATGTTGACACTGTTGGTGGGACTGTAAACCACTATGGAAATCAGTAATGGAGGCTCCTCTAAAGACTGCACATGGAACCACCATATGACCCAGCTATACCCCTCCTTGATATTATTTCTGAACAATTAGTCATTATACTACAGTGAGACATGCATACTCATGTTCAAAACAGCACAATTCACAATAGCAAAACTATGGAACCAGCCTAGATGTCTATCAATAGATGAATGGGTAAAGAAAATGTGATATATATATACAATGGGGTTTAACTCAGCCATAAAGAAAAATGAAATTATGGCATTTATCAGAAAATGGCTGGAACCAGAGAACATCATGTTAAGTGAAATAGTTAAACTCAGAAAGTCAAGGATCCTATGTGTTCTCTCATATATAGAAGCTGGAGAGCAAAACTGAAAAGAAAGGTGGGGGCAGATCTCATGGTAATCAAAAGGAGATCAGTAGAGCAAAAGGACCAAGGGGTGTGAGGTGGAGAGGGAGGGGAAAGTGCTAGATAGTGATACATGCCAAATTACATTGTTAAATTTTATGCAAGTAGAAATATGAAACTACAAACCCCATCATTATGTTCAAATATAATAGACCAATAAAAATGTAGAAAAAATAAATAAAAATGAAAAAGAAAAAAAAATATGCATGTACTTTGTTTTGCTTTCTGCAGTACCAGAGATAAAAGCCAGGGCCTTGGGAGGCAAGCACTGTCACTGAGCTACACCTTTAGCCATATGCATATGATATGTGCAATGCCATTTTCTATAAGGGACTTGAAATTCCTCTGATTCCTGGAGAGTCCTGAAATCAATCCCCTTATGAATACTGAGGAGTATCCATATAAAATGGATATTTATAAAAGATGGTTTTTGTGACTAGTTTCTTTTACTTAGTATAAAATTTTCAAGGTTCATCCTTATGAAGGAATATCACTATTTTCTTTTCTGAATAAGTACTGCATTACATATCACACCTAATTTATGTATTCATCAGTGAATGTACATTTTGAGTGCTTCTACTTGTTGCTATTATTAACAATGTTATTATGAAAAAATTGATGTATAAAACATATTTTATGTGGATGCTTTCATTTTTCTTAGGTATACACCTGGGAGTGAAATTGTTGGAATACACTTTTAACTTTTTTTTTTTTTTTTTTTTTTTAAGAATATTCTTGGGGCTGGGGATGTGGCTCAAGCGATAGCGCACTCATCTGGCATGCGTGGGGTGCTGGGTTCGATCCTCAGCACCACATAAAAATAAAATAAAGATGTCGTATCCACCAAAAACTAAAAGATAAATATTAAAAATTTTGTTTAAAAAAACAATATTCTTTTTTTAAATATTTTTCGTTGTAGATGGACACGATACCTTTATTTCTTATTTATTTATTAATGCTGGGGATTGAACCCAGGGCCTTGTGTATTCGAGGCAAGCACTCCACCAACTGAGCTATATCCTTAGCCAATACTTATTTATTTTTATGTGTTGCTGAAAATTGAACCCAGTGCCTCATGTTAAGCACGCGCTCTACCACTGAGCCATAACACTAGCCCATGTTTAAATCTTTTTAGGAAATGCCAAATGCTTTCCACAGCGGTTGCACATTTAACCTTCCTACCAGTAGCATATAAAGGTTCCAATTTCTCCACATTGCCAAAACAAATGTTTTAGGTAATCTGTTAATCAGCAATAGATTCCTAGCTCCTCATTTTGGTAGATGCAGTAAACCTACTTGGTAAACCAGGCACAGTGGCACACATCTCTAATCCCAGTGGTTAGGGACACTGAGGCAGGAGGAGCGAGTTCAAACCAACCTCATCAAAAAGCAAGGCGCTTAGCAACTCAGTGAAACCCTGTCTCTAAATAAAATACAAAATAGAGCTGAAGATGTGGCTCAGTGGTTGAGTGCCCTGAGTTCAATCCCCAGTACACTCCCGCCTCCAAAAAAAATCAATAAAAAGGATGGGTTTTTAAAAATGATTGATACAAATCATTATGTATACAAGATAAAAATTAAATCACTACTTCTCACCACTAACAAAAATAAAGTACAGATGTACTGAAGACCTAATATAAAAAATAACTGAGGGATTGAATACAGACACACTTTACCACTGATCTACATCTCCAGCCTTTTTTGAGACATGGTCTCACTAAGATGCTGATTACCTCCCTAAATTGCCACAGATGGCCTTGAACTTTCAATCCTTCTGCCTTAGCCTCCTGAGTCATTGGGATTACAGGTGCTTGCTACCACACCCAGCTAGAATTTTTTTTTTTTTTTAATTAGAAGAAAATATAGAGTATCTTCATGAACTCACAGCTAGGGAAAGCAAAAAGCAAAAAATTACTAAGTCTGGCCTGGGGCTGTAGCTCAGTGGTAGAGCACTTGTGGAGCATGTGTGAGGCACTGGGTTTGATCCTCAGCACCACATAAAAATTAATAAAATAAAGGTTCATCAACAACTAAAACAAATATTAAAAACACACACCAAAAAAAAGATTAATAAGTCTGACTGCACCAACTTGTTTTTTTTTTAATTTACAGTAACAGAAATCAAAACAAACTGAAAGAGAATGGGGGAAGTTATCTGTATGCCTCTTCCAAAAAATTAACAGAGGAGGGCAAAGGAACTCCTAAAATAAATAAACATAACTAAAATTCTATTAAGGATTTTTTAAAAAATTTTATTAAGATTCATATGGGTAAACGTGAGTTTTTGTCAAGGTTCCATTTTTCATGGTAAATTATATCATCAAAAACAGACTAATGTTCAGGCTCATTTTTCAAATGTATCATAGTCAAGGATTATGATTCATCCAATTTTGTACTTCTGGGGTCCAAAAGGTTAAAAATCTGTATTGATTTATTAATTTCCAATCCAAAGTGTGAAAACTGCTTACCTGAATTGGTTCTTTTTAACTGTGAAAGTTGAGTACTCTTTACTAATCATTTGACAAACTCTTTTTTTACAATTTTCCAACAAGTTGTGTTAATTTTTTTTTAATTACTTCTTAATACAATTCCTAATTTGTGAGAAAGCTGTATCAGCAAGTAAGTTCTCTTACCTGGGCAGCAAATATATTTTTACAACCTAATAGATCAGACAGTATTCTAACTCCATTTATATGCCATTCAAGAAAAGCTAAAACTATGAAAACAAGATCAGTGGGAAGACTCTAATCTCAAAAGCACATAAGCAAGCTTTCTGGAATAGAGGAAATGTTCTTATGTTGATGGTGGTAGTTATGCACAATAATAGAAATTTGTCAAACTCAGAAATGTAAAGGTGAATTTTACTACATCTGAATTAAACTTCAATAAACTTTTTTTTTTGAGTACTGGAGATTGAACCCCACCACTGAGCCACATTCTCAACTCTTTTTGTGTTTCTGAAATAGCTAAACTACTTAGGGTTTCAATTGCTAAGTCAGGCCTTCAACTTGGGATCCTTCTGGTCTCAGCCATTCAAGTTGCTGGGATTACAGATGTGCACCACCGCACCCAGATCACTCAAGCATTTTTATGCATTATCATTCCATCCTTACAATGGCCCTTTTAAATTGATATAATTATCTCCTTATTACATAGACTATTTTTAATGTACTTATAAAGAGCTAGTATAATGTAAGAGTTAAAAATCTGTTGGCCACTGTATTCCCAGAACACAACAGGAGTTCAATAAATATTTGAGCTTTACCTCTGTGTGATCTTGGACAGAAACTTAAAACTCTTTAAACTTCAATTTCTTTATCCATTACAAGACTGTAAAATAACTCTTTAAGAAGTAGATATATTTAGCTCTTTTCATTCTTTAAAGTGCCAGGTATGACATTATGAGCATGAATGAATGAAATTTATTAACTTTTTCATAATACAGAATAAGACACTGGCATAGGGACAACATAGAGATATATGATAATGATAAAGCCTATAATCCTAGCTACTCGGGAAGCTAAGCAAGGCCAGCCTGAGCAACTTAGTGAGACACTGTCTCAATTTTTTGTGCTGGGGATATAGCTCAGCAGTAGAGAGTATATGTGTGTATATAAACATACATTTTTTTTAATACACACACACACACACACACACACACACACACACATAGTGACATAGGGCTAGGTATGTGACCAGTGGGAGAACATTTGTCTAGCACACAGGAGGCCCTGGATTAATTCCCAGTAACCCCCCCACCACACACACAAATATATTTACATATATACATATATAAATATAGATATACAGATATACAGATAAACAATGTAACTTAATTGCTCCTCATGTGAAACTGAAATGTTCATTCTAACAATTTTAAGAGAAAATTAGCACATTTGAAAAGGCCAGAAAGTACTAATGAATCTTTTAAAGAAAAAGAATTTCCTTTCACAAATGTCAATGTGATCATTTTGAGAAAAGTTGAAGGACTACATAGTTTAGAAAAGTTGGGGCCCATACTTCAGAATTGAGATGAACAATTTTTCCAATAAGATTTCATCTCCTGGGACATATTTCAGAGATTAGTGATAATAATTGAGACATTTAAAATTGTATGCTATACATGTACAGGATAAGGAAAATTGCAGGAAAGCTCTTTTAATCTGGAAGACACTTTAGAGCTAATTTTGCAGGAAAAAAAAAAAAACAGACTAGAGAGGCTAAGTGGGAAACTTAAGTGATATATATAACTGCCAATCATAAACATTTTTACAAATTTTGAGAGTCCCATATCATGGCCAACAATATTCTAAAATCTTCATTTACTCGTGGCCCTGACACTAGGCCATACAATTAAGATATGTATTCTTAATCATAATTTTCATGAATATAGTATACACACCCATGTGTACATGGCATACACACATGTAAGCAAACACACACACACCACAGCCAGGAAGTAAATATAATTTCTGATGTGATCATCAAGAATACAAACAATAATAAATGTTGGCGAGGATGCAAGGCAAAAGGTATACTTACTTATACATTGCTGGTAGGACTGCAAATTGGTGCAACCACTATTAGAAAGCAGTATGGAGATTCCTAAGAAAACTTGGAATGGAATCACCATTTGACCAAGTCTATCACTCTTGGATTTATACCCAAAGGACTTAAAAACAGCATTCCACAGTGATGCAGCCACATCAATGTTTATAGCAGCACAATTCACAACAGCTAAATTATGGAATCAACCTAGGTACCCTTCAACAGATGAGTGGATACAGAAACTGTGGCATATTCACACAATGGAATATTACTTAGCCTTAAATAAGCATGAAATTGTGGCATTTGTCAGTAAGTGGATGGAACTGGAGAATATTATGCTAAGTAAATAAACTAATCCCAAAGAACCAAAGGCCAAATGTTTTCTCTGATAGGCAGAGGCTAACTCACAATAAGGGGGCAGGGAGAATAGAGGTATTTTGGACTAGAAGAGGGGAGTGAAGGGAAGGAAAGAGCATAGGGGTAGGAATGATAGTAGAATGAGTAGGACATTATTACCCTACATGCATATATGATTACATAACTTGTGTAACTTTACTTCATGTACAACCAACGAAAGAGAAATTATACTCATTTGTGATCTAAATTCTGTTTACGATATCTTGATGCTTTCCTTACCAGGCATGTTTTGGCTTTTCTAGAAATCTTCAACCTAAGAACTTGACTTGCCACATTCCCAGATACAACCTAATCTATACTGACTTGTTCAACCTGTTTTACCATGGTGAAACTCTAACAGGGAAGTATCACCTAAAAATACTCTAAACCATGTGCAGTGGTTCACATTTGCAATCCCTAGTTATTCAGGAGGCTGAGGCAGAAATCACAAGTTCAAGGCCAGCCTCAGCAACCCTGTCTCAAAATTTTAAAGCGGGGGGAGGGGGTGTCCTGAGGACATAGTGGTAGAACACCCCTGGGTCTAACCCCCAGTACCACAAAAAATATATGAGTAAACATTTTTCAAATAATCAAATGTCAGCTATTTAAAGACTTGATGAGCACAGAGACAAGAAAACCCAATCGACCTGACCTGGCTCCCCACAGTCACCAGGGGAGCTAAAAATGATACTGCTGCTTAGCTACACCCTTCGAATATTTTCATCCTCTTAATTGCTCTGTTGTCATTTCACATATGCTCAGATTCTGAGGCAGCAACACTAAGGGTCAGAACAAGTACATAGACGAATGGACCCCATTAAGCACATCTTAACATCCAACCTATCTTGAGGGGTAAGGTAAGCCGCACAATTCTTAATACCAATTCATTGCCCTCAACTTATGAATATCTTACTCTATGAACTCTTTGTAAGAAATATTAAGTAGTGGAAACCAATGTATTTAGCTATTTAAATTATCTGAATAAGCAAATTTTCAAATCAAGTGAGAACTAGACAAAAGGACACAGATGCAGAAGTTTAGGTTTGGGGAAAAGTAACAATCAGAGTCAAAATTTATGCCCTGAACACTGCTCATATGTTTGAAAAGTCTCAAGCCAGGTACCGATAGCCTCTTGTTCATCCAAAAAAAAAAAAGACACACAAGACTTTATGAAGACTTGGTTTCAACTAGTTCAACTAGCTTGAGGTAGTCAAGCAATTCCTCTACCCAAGGGTGGAACTAGAAGTGATCAGAAGTATGGCAGATTCCCAGTCATAAGAAGACTTAGCAGAGCATGGTGGTGGATACTGTGATTTAGGCAGCTTGGGAGGCTGAGGCAGGAGGATCACAAGTTCAAGGCCAACTTCAGCAGTTTAGCAAGGCTGTTTCTAAATAAAAAATAAAAAGTGCTGGTGATGTAGCTCAGTGGTTAAGTGTCCTTGGGTTCAATCCCTGGTATTCAAAAAAAAAGAAAGAAAATCTAAAATCTAGTTAGGTTTTGTCTAACAAAGCAAACTTAGAGAAACTTTCTTTTTTACAGAGGGATAAACTGAAGTTCAGCAACCATCATTCTGAAACCCCCAGTGCAGGCAATTTTAACATTTGCCAACTTCTTCACTTTGATGATTTTAAAAAGCAATACAAAGAACTGTCCTTTATACAAATCCTGTTAATATTCTGGTTCGATAGGCTATGAATCCATTAGGGTGAATTGATCCTAGAGGGAAGTCAATAAATAGTTTAAGTAAGAGTATTATTTCTGGGCTGGAGACTTGGCTCAAGCGGTAACGCACTTGCCTGGCATGCACGGGGCGCTGGGTTTGATCCTCAGCACCACATAAAATAAAACAAAGATGTTGTGTCCACCGAAAACTGAAAAACAAATATTAAAAAAGATTTTTAAAAAAGAGTGTTATTTCTTCTTCCAAACAATGAAGAGACAGTTATAGCTAAAATTCACAGAGCACCTACTCTGTGCTAAGCATTATTCTAAACTCATATCCATTTAATCTACATAATCCTACAAAAAAAAAAGGATATTCATATTTACATGAATATGAGACACAGGAGGTTTAAGTAACTTGCTCAAGGTCAACCAGCAGGCAAGTGAGAAAATTTCAACCCACACTGCTTTTTCTGCCTCATGATTATGCAAGATGTTGGTGGTTTTTTTTTTTTTTGGTTTTGGTGTTTTTTTTCTTTTCCAGTACATAGGCTTGAACACGAGGCCTCATGAATGTTAGGCGAGTGCTTACAACTGTGAGGGAGGGGTTGTTTTGGTTTTTGATTATAACTGTAAAAGAATCATACCAAACTTTTTCCTTCCCACCCTGGGAGATCTCTCCTTACTGACTTATAACAGAAGTAGGTATGAATTCTTCTTCCCTGTCCAAAAAATAAAAAGGTATCCTGCTTATTAGTGAATTACCTAGCTCACAAATTCTGTTCCACAAATTGTATAGGCCTGGTGTGGGGGGATTAGTATCATTAGCAATTGTCTTTCTTGTTGTCCTCTTAAAGAGTTTGTATGGTTTTTAGAAAGAATGTTGGCCTGAAATCCTGTACTAACAAGAAACAAAGATTCTCAAATAAGCCTGGTATCCTAATTCAAATTCATCCACCTTTCAAATAAAAGAACTACCAGAAACCAAACCAAACGTTTTTGTAATGTTAAGTAAAAAGGATCCCAGCAGTAGAAACTAGGGGGAAACCTGCACCTAGTTTCCCAGTTTGAAGCCTCAACTACTTACACCAGTATCTCCCTTTACCTAATTAAGCTGAGGCTCAGGCTTCCTCCAAACAGCCCAGAACACAGCCACTTACATATATAGAATGGATGATGTTTGTAAAATGTATGAGTGAATGAATGAGTGAAGAAATGCACCTGGGACTCTTCTTCCACAGAAGCTGACACTCCAATCTCCAGATTCAGTAGGGCAGAATCTCCCTTCATCTAGTTATGTCAGGGTCTCCTCTATATGTGGAGATTTTCTAGAACTAAAAGAATTCAGCATATAGTTGTACTCACAGCTATAAGGAAAATAATCAGCAGGTCATAAACAAAAAGAAAAAGTGAAATCTGGAGGAATCTCTCCTTACCATAACAGGTCACACAGAGCTTACTCCCTTAGCAACAAAAATGCAGCAACATGTTTGCCATGTTTATGCCCAGGGAAATCCACTGGGGACTCAGCATCTAAGGTTTTGTGGTGGACTGGTCACACAGGTACCCTCTGCCTAGCACATAGCAAAATTCCAGACCCCCAGAAGGAAAGCTGGTGTCCATCATAACATATTGTTTATACAGGCTTGGGGAGCACTGTGAGAGCAAGTTCCCGTAGGCCGGCCAAGAGCCAACGTTTTTCTAAGGATGGCCACCTCAGCCTACGATGTTAACTCCTCTGAACAGCAAGTCATTAAACTTCTCTAGATGTCAGACTCACTTGAAGAAAGAGGAAAATAATAGAAACCACTTCATAGCTACCACAACTATTATAGTATAGAGTCCCCACGGTATTGCTATTCAGTATGATAAAGACTTCAAGACCTAAAGATCAGTTGTTGACAGTGATAAGGAAGACTGCAGAAAGTTACAGCCATGGTAAGATATTAACACAGAATTGGAGTAATTTTTAAATGCCCTTCAAATTATGGTATATCTAGGTTGATTTGACATATATAGCTTATTTCAAAAATATCTGGCTTCCATATACTAGGGCAAACTGAACATGATACATATATATGACATAATGAGAAACACTGGAGGTTACTGTTCATCAATAAAAAATTGGAGGCTGGTGTAGTGGCTCAGTAATAGAGCACTTCCCTAACATGGGTGAGGTACTGGGTTTGATTTTCAGCACCATATAAAAATAATTAGATAAAGATACATTGAAAATTTTTTTTAAAAACGTTTTTAAAAATAACCAATTGTGGGGCTGGGGCTGGGGCTTAGCAGTGGAGTACATGCCTGGCGCGTGCAAGGTACTGGGTTCAATACTCAGCACCATATAAAAATAAATAAATAAAATAAAGATATTATGTCCAACTACAACTAAAAAAAATATTTTTAAAAATAACCAATAGTGATACTCTGGAAAGGTAATTTGTATTTATCTTCAAAAAATTCATTTACATTAAAGCTTTTTTGTACTTTGTTTTTTACTTTTCTTTTTTGCTGTTGGGGATCAAACCCAGGGCTCTGAGCCCATAAGGCAAGCATTTTATCGATAAGCTACATCCTAATCCTCACATAAAGCTCTGAAAGACTGTATTCCACAGTCAAATGTGAAGGTATTTTATATTACTATTAGTTATATCACACAAAAAATAACTTCACTGGATTTTTTGTTTGGGGGTGTTTGGGATTTTTTGTTGTTATTATTTGTTTGTCTGCAGTGCTGGGGATCTAACCCAGGGTCCCACACATACAGACAAGCACTCTACATCCCCAAACCCTTTTTCATTTTGAAACACAAGCACTCTACATCCTCAGCCCTTTTTCATTTTGAAACAAGATCTTGCTAAACTGAGGCTGGCCTCCAACTGTGATCCTCCTGCCTTAGTCTCTGGTTACTGGGATTATAGGTGTATACCACCACGACTGGTGATGTCATTGTTTTTAATAGTGTAAAAAGAAAACAGTATTTATTACCAACATATTTGGAAAAATCAGCCATCATACAACCACATGATATTATCTGTTCATTTTGACCCATAATCATAAACAGATAGAAATATAATTTTATGATACTCACATTAACTGGTTATGTTACTATGTGAAACTACTACATCAAGGGGGGGAATAAACTATGTTCTACCACCCATCCTGCTTCCACAAAGATTCAGAGTCAAACTGGCAGCAAAATAGGTTTTACTCAAGGAAGTAAAGAGAGGAAGGAAGAGAGAAGAAATTTTTGTTTCAAATTTCCATCTTCAGAAGAACTGAAGGGCCAGGAAAGGTTTTACAGGAGGAGGCCAAATGGGACAAAAGGCAGGAAATATACATATGTAGATTTTAGCTAGGCTCTGTTACAGGAATGTGTCCATAGGCAGCCTTTACAATCAGTATGAGGAGTGCAGAAAAAGAAGTTATCAGGAAGTTTAGAAGTTAAAACAATTTGGAGTTTTAATTCTCAGTATGAGGAAGCTACCCTTGATTTTAGAAGAATCTGTTTTAGTTAAAATTGTTATAAGAATCCTTGACATTGCTACAAGTGTATTACAAATTTAAAGTTCCATAGATATTGACATTTTATTTTTAGATAGTTAAATTTCAAAGAAGAAAGTGGTTTTCCCTGATTTTTGGGGGGAAAGGGGGTGCCAGGGATTGAACTCAGGGGTACTCAACCACTGTGCCACATCCCCAGCCCTGTTTTGTATTTTACTTAGAGACAGGGTCTCACTGAGTTGCTTAGTGCTTCACTTCTGCTGAGGCTGGCTTTGAACTCTCATCCTCATTCCCAAGCTGTGATCGCAGGCATGTGCCACCACGCTCAGCTTAAAATTTTTATTGGTGCATTATTATTGTATATAATGATGGGATTTGTTATTTCATATTCATAGACGGACACAACATAACAATTTGATTTGGCCAGCACTCTCCAGCACTTCCCACCTCCCTCCCCACCTCCTATTGCTCTACAGACCTCCTTTTGATTACCATGAGATCTGCCCTCACTTTTTTCCTTTTTCCTCTCTAGCTTCTATACCTGAGAGAAAATACAGGATCCTTGGTCTTCTGAGTTTGACTTATTTTGCTTATCATCATGGTCCTGCAAATGCCATAATTTCATTTTTCTTTATGGCTGAGTAAAACTCCATTGTGTATATATACATTTTTCTTTATTCATTCATCTGTTGATGGACACCTATGCTGGTTCCATAGTTTGACTATAAAATAAGAAAATTAAGCTAGAAATCAACAACAGAATAAAATATGGGGAATCCCCAAATGTTTGGAAATTTTTAAATAACTCACATTTTTAAATAATTCACAGTCAAAGATGAAATCACAAAGGAACTAGAAAATATTTTGAACTGGATGAAACTGTTAAAAGCATATCAGAATTTGTTATAAAACCAACCCAGTGTCTGGAGGAAAATTTATAGCTTTAAATTCCTAAATTGGAAAGGAAAGGATGAAAGATCTCAAATCAATAACTAAACTTCTATTTTAAGAAACCAAAAAAAGAAAGGCAAAGTAAACGCAAAGTAAGCCGAAGGAAGAAAGACTAAAATGGAAATTGATGAAACTGAAAACAGAAAAACCATATTTAAAAAAAAACAAGACTTTAACTAAACTTGTTTCTTTAAGAAGAGCAATAAAATTGACAAAGCTAGAAAGATCAAGTGAAAAAGGATACATGCTAGAATGTAAGGAGTCAAAAAGAGACATCACTACAAGTACATACAGGAGGCTGGGGCTGGGGCTCAGTGGTAGAGCACTTGCCTACATGTGTGAGGCACTGGATTCGATTCTCAGCACTGCATATCAATAAATGAATAAAATAAAGATCCATCAATATCTACAATAAATTTTAAACATACAGTAATATCATGAACTATATGTCAAACAACTAAATAGCTTACATGAATGGACAAATCCTTAGAAAGACAATTAGTAAAACTAACTCAAAAATTAGCACAGAATCTGAATAGATCTACAACTAAAGAAATTCAATCAGCAATTTTTAATTTCCTAACTAGAAAAACCCAGGCACAGATGCTTTCACTGGTAAGTTGTTAAGTTCTATCAAATATATTCAACAAGGTAGTAACACCAATACTTCACAAACTCTTACAGAAAATAAGAAGCAGGAATGCTCAATTCATTCCATGAACCAGTATTGCTCTAATGCCAAATCCAAAGATTTTCACAAGAAAAGAAATACACAAGGCTGGTAACTCAGTGGCAGAGGTTTGCCCAGCATGCACTGGGCACTGAGCCCTGGGTTCCATTCCAGCACTACAAAAAAATAATCTTTTCTCTTTTTAAAAGAAATATACCAACCAATATTCCTTACAAATACAGATGCAATAATGTCCCAACTAAAATCAGCAAATCAATTTCAGCAAAGTATAATTACATACAATGACCAAGTTCCATTTGTCTGAGGAATATAAGGCTAATTTAGACCTGAAAATCAAATAACATAATACAATATTAATGGAATAAAGGACAAAACCAATGATCATTTTAAAAACTAGGGTGACCAACCTTACTGGTTTGTCTAGGGCTGAGAGGTTTTCCAAGATTCAAGACTTTCAGAGCTAAATTCAGGAAAGTCCTGGGAAAATTCACAGCTGGTAATGATAATATAAAATGCACTGACAAAATTCAATACCTATTTCATGACAAATACAATGAAAAAATTAGAAATAAAAAGAAACTTTCTCTGCCAATTATGATGGCATCTATAAAAATAATAGCCAGCATTATAATCTTAATAATAAAAGACTGAATTCTTTCCTCATAAAAGTATACAGATGCCTACTCTCCCCACTTTTAATCAACCTTGTATTGGTGGCTTTAGTCATGAAAGGAAAGAAGGGAGAAAGGAAAGGAAATGGCAGAGGAAGGGAGAAAAAGAAGGGAAAGAGAATGCAGAGATGACATGAAACTGTATGCAGAAAATACTAAGGAATTCACAAACACACACACACACACACACAAAAAAACTAATAAATGATTTCAGTGACATTTAAGGATACAAGATCCATCTGCAAAAATCAACTGTTTCTATTATACTAGCAACAAAAATCTGACACAAATTTTTAAAAAGATAATGCCATTAACAATAGCATCAAAAAGAATAAAACACTCAGGCATGGACTGATCAAAAGTAGCATTAATATGGTATATACTACAATGAAATATTACTGAGCCTTTAAAAGGAAGGAAATTGTGCAATATGCAATATGGACAAACTTCAAGAACATTTGACTAAGGGAAATGAGCCAGACACAGGACAATACATCCACTTATGAGGCATCTAAAATAGTTAAACTCTAGCTGGGGCTGTAGCTCAGTGGTAAAGCACTTGCCTTGTAGGTGTGAGGCCCTGGGTTCGATCTTCAGCACCCCCATTGATGGAAGTAAGGAAAGAAGGGAGGGAGGAAGGAAGGAAGGAATTATGTCCGTCTACAACTAAAAAAATAATAATGAAATAAAATAGTTAAACTCAAAGAAGCCAGGAGCTGGGGTAGGAAGGAGTAAGGGTCAATAGCCATGAAGTTTCAGTTATGCAAGATGAATTAAGTTCTACTGATCTGCAAAACAATATTTTGCCTATAACAAATAGTACTGTATTCTATACTTAAAAAGTTAAGGGTAGGGGCTGAGGTCGTGGCTCAGTGGTGGAGTGCTTGCCTAGCATACATGAGGCACTGGGTTCGATTCTCAGCACCATATAAAATAAATAAAATAAAGGTACTGTGTCCATCTACAACTAAAAAATGTATTTTTTTTTTAAAGTTAAGGGTAGCCAACAATGGTAGCACATACCTGTAATCCCAATGGCTCAGAGGCTGAGGGAGGAGGATAACAAGTTCAAGGCCAGCCTCAGCAACTAAGCCAGACCCTGCCTAAAAATAAAAAATAAAAAGAGCTAGGGATGTGGCTCAGTGATTAAACACCTCTGAGTTAATCTCTGGTATCAAAAAAAAAAAAAAAAAAAAAAAGGTAAGGGTGGGGGTAGATCTGACATTTAGTGTTTTTACTATATTTTTTTTTTTTTTACAAAAGAAATGGGAGGACTGGGGATATATCTCAGTTGGTAGTGCTTGCCTCACATGCCCAGAGCCCTGGGTTCAATCCCTAGCACCACCAAAAAAAAAAAGGAATATTCGTTCACTGAAAAATGCAAACATCATTATTATAGATGAATGTTGAAGATGATCAATAAATGGTAAAAAAAATTTCATGTTCATATATTAGAAGATTCATATGATAAGACAATAACTCTCCTCAAATTCATTTATAGATTCAATGCAAATCTCTAATAAAAATTCCAGCAGACTTTTTTACAGTAATTAACAGGCTGATCCTAAAAACTTTACACAGGACCCAGAACAGTCAAAACATTTTTTAAAAACAAAATTGGAAGGCTTATACTACGGTTTCATAACTCACCAGAAAGCACAATGAATTAAAACAGGTGGATAAAGATATAAGGACAGACATATATATATAATGGAACAGAAGTAAGGGCATATGAATAAATTTATACATTTAAAATCAATGGGAAACTGATCACTTTTTCAATAAATAGTACTGGAATAATCCATAGAATAAAGAAGAATTTAGACCCTTGTTTCACATCATACACAAAAATTAGCTCAAAATAGATCATAAAATTGGCTGTGGTTGTGGCTCAGTGGCACAGTGCTTGCCTAACATGTGTAAGGCACTGGTTCAATTCTCAGCACCACATATAAATAAATAAAGATCCATTGACAACTAAACAGTATTTTTTAAAAAATAGGTTATAAAATTAAAATGTAAGAGCTAAAACTATAAAACTTATGAAAGAAACAATGGAGAAAATCCTCAAGACATGGATTAGGCAAAGCTCTTACACAAAACAACAAAATCATATCATAAAAGAAAAAATTAAAAAACTAGATTTCAGGTCTGAGGATGTGGCTCGAGCGGTACACTCGTCTGGCATGCGTGCGGCCCGGGTTCGATCCTCAGCACCACATACCAACAAAGATGTTGTGTCTGCTGATAACTAAAAAAATAAATAAATATTTAAAAAAAAAAAACAAAACTAGATTTCATCCAAATTAAAACGTGTGTGCTTCAAAAGTCCCTAATATTCAATTTAAGAAGAAAAGAGAGGGGCTGGGGTTGTAGTTCAGCAGTAGAGAGCTTGCCTAGCATGTGTGAGGCCCTGGGTTCAATCCTCAACACCACATAAAAATTAACTATTTAAAGAAAGAAAGAAAGAAAGTTATTGTGTCCATCTACAACTAAAAATATTTTTTAAAAGAGGGCAGGGGGAGGGGCTAGGACTATGGCTCACCGGTAGAGCGCTGGCCTAACATGTGCTGGACCCGGGTTAGATCCTCAGCACCACATAAAAATAAAGGTATTGTGTTGTGTCCATCTACACCCAAAAAATTAAATATTAAAAAAAGGGCAGGGGGAGAAGACCAGTCACAGACTAGGAAGAAATATTTGCAAACAACATATCTAGTAAAGGACTTATATCCAGAATATACTATAAACTCTTACAAGTCAGTAAGAAGTCATTCAACCCAACTTAAAAATGGACAAAAGATTTGAACAGCTATGTCACCAAAAGATATATAAATGGGTAATAATCATATAAAAAGGTGCTCAACACTGTGAGTTATAAGGAAGTTTGAAATTAAAACAATGAGTTAACTGCTTCATATCCACTCAAATAGCTATTAATAAGTGTTGTCAAGGATATGAAGAAACCTGGAATTCTCATATATTACTGTTAAAAATGTAAAGTGGTACAGTCACTTTGAGACACAGTATGGCAATTTCTTCTAAAGTTAAATATAGGGCTGGGGATATAGCTTAGTTGGTAGAGTGTTTGCCTTGCATGCACAAGGTTGTGGGTTAGATTCCCAGCACCACCAAAAAAAAAAAAAAAAAAAATTTAAACATATGCCTGGCAGGTGCATTTGCCTGTAATCCCAGTGGCTGGGAAGGCTGAAGCTGAGGCAGGAGAATTCCAAGTTCAGAGCCAGCCTCAGCAACATAGCAAGGGCCTAAGCAGCAAGACCCTGTCTCAAAATAGAAAAATAAAGAGACTGGGGATCTAGCTCAGTTGGTAGAGTGCTTACCTAGCATGTACAAGCCCTGGGTTCAATCCCCAGCACCACCAAAAAAATAGAAAAATAAAAAGGGCTGGGGATGTAGTTAAATGGTTAAGCACCTCTGGGTTCAATCCCTGGTACCAAAAAAAAAAAAAAAAAAAGTTAAACATTTCAAAGTAGTTCTACTCCCAGGTATATACCCAAGAAAAACAAAAGCATATATCCACATTAAGACTTAAAGGAAGCATTATTTAAAATGTTCAAAAACTGAAAACAATCCAAATATCTATCAACTGATTTAACAAATACCAAAAAGAGGTATATCCATACAAAAAAAAAATTACTATTTGGCAATAAAAAGAAATAAAACCCTAATACCAATACATACTACAATGAATCAAAAAACATGCAAATCGAAAAAAAAATCAGATGTAAAAGACTATATATTGCATAATTCCATCATATGAAATACCCAGAAAAAGCAAATAAATCTATGGAGACAGAACAATTGGTGCTTGCCTAGGGATGAAGGATGAAGGGAATGAGAAATAACTGCAACAGGCCAGAGAGAACTTTTAGAAGTAAAATGTTCTAAAATAGACTTGTGATAGTTTCTGAATTCTATGTATTTACTAAAAATATTTAATCATACTCTCAAAATGAATGAATTTTTGCTTTTAATTAAGTTGAAAACCTAATTTCTTTAAAGTGTACACCCCCAAGATAAATGAAAACATGTTCACCAGAAAAAAAAAAAAACTGTACACAAACATCCACAGCATTACTCATCATGAAAAAGTAAAAAAAATTTAAAAAACCAACTCAAATGTTAATCAAATGAAGAATGGGTAAACACAATAAAGTACATTTATACAATGAACATTATTCAGCAATAAAAAGAAGTACTGACACATGCTACAATATGCATAAATTTTGAAAACACTATGAAAGAAGCCAGTCACAAAAGACAACATATTGTACAGTTTCATTTTTATGAAATTTCCAGTACAGGCAAATCTATAGATAGAAAGTAGATGAGTGGTTCCCTAAGACTGAGAGTGTTAGGGAGAAATGGTGACTGCTAATGAAAGTAGCATTCTTTCTGAGAGTGATAAACATGTTCTAAAACTGTTGAAGTTAATGGTTGCACAACTCTGTGAATATACTAAAAACCACTTAACCGTATACTTTAAATCAAACCGAATGGTATGTGAATTATATCTCAACAAAGCTGTTACCTCTCGCCCCAAAAAAGGTATTGAACTGTGAGCAGGTAAAACCATCAACACTGGCAGGGCCTACCACACCCTACCACAACTGAGGATACTTAGGACAGAAAAATCCCAGTTTGAAACTCTTTCCAACTACACTCAAGCTAATTATTTTCTAAGTGAGTGTTTATACCCTAAATGAGGTACAATGATTAATCCAAGTATTCAGCTAAGTTTAAAAACAGGATAATATTAAATATCCGAATTTCACAGGCCCAAGGTATTTCAATTTTTACTTCATGTGTTTAACTACTAGATGTCTCAATTATATTCATATGAATGTACTCTGTAACTGTATTGTCTTAATGTAAACTTTAATTATTCTTAAATTCCCTTAAACATAATTATTTTCCACTCATTAAAGTTAGAAATTCTACCTTTTGAAGAAACTCTAAAACACAGCTATCCATAGCTACCTCAGTAAACCAGACCTTCTGTGATCCTGGCACTAGATAAAGTACATAATTCGCCTCTCGACAGAGACTCGGATAAAAAGCAAAGCAAATCTGATACCAAACGCAGATACGGTTCTCTCATCACCGGATTAAAATTTAAACCACACAGGTCAAGTAAATGTTCAAAACACAAGAAAGAGGGGGTTCGGTTTTACAATGAGGTGTCCCCATCTTAGTACTCATTTAATGAAGTACTAAGAACTTAAAGGCTATTCTGCAGGGCATCTGGCTCCTACAAAGACAGCCCAGGACGCTGGCACACCAAGAACACTAGAAACTGTGCGATCTGGATCCCTCCTGGCGCTATGGAATATTTTCTGTCCTTTACTGACGGATAAAAACGCCCGAGCGGAGCGAGGGGGGCCGGCGCCCGGCGCGCAGCGCGGCGGGGCCAGCGGGTCCGCAGCCGGCAGAACCCGGCCGTCCCCCTCGCGCGCCCCCACGACACTCCAGAGCGCGGTCCCCGAGGGCCAGCTCCGCCAGCAAAGGACCCAGAAGGCGGTCACTGGACGTGCGTGTCACTGAGCCCGTTTTTGTTTTGTTTAAAACAGATTCCGAGCACAGGCAAGCCTCCCTACCCTCGGGAATAGGGGGAGCTGGCAGCAGGGGGCCGGCGTGGAGAGCGAGAATAAAAGAACGGTCGAGTACAACCTGTCGTGCCAGCCGGCGGCGGAGGCGAGAAAAGGTACGGGGCGGCGATAAGGCCCGACGGGGAAGGAAACTGCTGTCCAGCCCTCCCGCCGCCTCGAGCGGCCGGAGCCTCCAGGTCCCGCCCCGAGCTCGCCGCCCAGCCCCGGCGCCGGCCGCAGCCTCCCGCCGACACAGACCCTCCCAGGACGCGCTTCCTCCGGAGCCGGACCCCCGCCCTGGCCTCCCCGGGAGCCGAGGCGGGTCAGTGCAGTCCGCTCCTCGGCAGAGGTGACTCGCGCCGAGATGTAAACACAGCGCGACCAGCTGCGCGGGCCCATCCCCCCCCACCGGGGTCCGTAACCCCGTCCCAGCCCCGCGCCCCGCGCTCCCCGCGGGCAGGCGCGCAGCGCGCCTTCTTCTTTCTCCAAGTCCCGCTCCCGACCGTTGCCCGGGGCGCTCGGCCCCCTTCCCCCAGTCCCCGGCCGGTGTCACCGCCACAGCCTCCGGAAAACCCCTCCGCAAAGCCGGGAGCAAACAACACAGGCGCGGGGCGGGGGCGCGGAGGGAGGCGGCGGCACTCAGGACGGCAAGGCTTTATCGCCGCGCCCTTCGCGCTCCCTCTCACCAGCCTCAGCGGCCCGCGCTCTTACCTGCTCTCCACGTCGCCGGGAAGACCGCGGCGTCCCTTTCCCTCCCAGCAGGGCCGCGGACTAGCCGCTGCTGCCGCTGCCTTTGGCCGGGCGTCCGGAGGGAGCCGGGGCCTCCCCGGCAGCCCGAGCCGCTCCACAGGGAGAGGAGGAGACAAAACAGAGGCGCGCCGCCCCGCGCAGCGCCCCCCGCCCGCGCCGCCCCACCGACCCCCAACCGCCGCGGCGACGGCGGCGACACAGAGCCCGGCGCGGGGAGCACTGGTGGCCCCCGCCCCGCTCCCGGCCCCCTCCCTCCACCCCCGCTCGGCTCCTCCCCTTCGGCCTCCTGCCGCCGCCACCAGGACACTCGAGTCCGCCTCCCCCACCCCGCCCGCTCCGGGCGCTCCTCCCTCCCTAAGCGGCGGGGGGGCGGCACCGCCAGTCACCGCAGCGCCTGTCAAACGCGGGCCGGCTATTTATACCCCGCGGGGCCCCACCGCCCCGGCTCCCGGCTCCCGGCTCCCGCCTGCCAACCGAGCCTGCCCCTCGCGCTCTCGAATCCCGCCCTCCCCTCGTCGCCCAACTTCTCCCAAACCCGGCTTCTCAGGTAAAGACGCTCGCCACTAGTCCTGCCCCTGGAGGTATCCCCATACCGCTCTCGGCTCCCCGCTCCGACCCCGGACTGCTGCGGGGGCTCTGCCGCGCGGGGCAGGCGCGTGGGGACGGCGGGGCCGCGCGTGCACCTGCAGCGCCCGCCCGCTTCTCCCCGCCGGCCCGGACGGCACGCACACTCCCTCGCCACTCTCCGAGCCCTCCGCGGGCCCGCCTGTCACCCCCATCCCCAACTCGGGACTCCCGCCTTTCTCCTCAGGGGACTCCGCACTGGGGCAGTCTGACAGGGCGGGCCAAGGGTTGCAAAAACTCCAGCCCGTGTTCTCGGGGTCCCCGCTCCCAGCCTCTGCTAAGTGAAAGGTGGGGGCGCGGGCGGGCAGGAGCGCGACGCCGGCCCCGCCCCGGCCGCTGACGCACGTGGCGCACCGCCCCGGCAGCCTCGCGCCCCTCGGCGCCGCCGCTCCTCCCCGCTCGCAAACGCCCGGCCTTGTACACCCGCGGACCCCGCCCCGTTCCCAGAAATTACCACCCGCCCAACGGCCCGGCCGCGCGGCGGTTGGTGCCCGCGTTTGCTGGCGGTCGGGCAGCCGGGCCCAGCGCGCAGCTGCGAAGCGCGGCGGGCGGCCCCTCGCGCTGCCCCGGAGCCCGGCGCCCGCACCTAGCCTTTGTCGCTCCTCTCCCAGTCAGCGACAGAGAAGTAACTCTAGCCCCAGTATCGATGCGAGAATGAGGGATTGTGTTGGCGAAGGAGTCTTTTGGCCCAAGTGCCTGCGAATTCGAAAACGAAAACCCAGCAGAAGCTGCACGCTTCTGGTTTCCACACTTTCACACAAAGGGGAACCTCTGCGCAGGGCGCACTCACGCGCCTTCAAGTGCACAAAAGCCAATGACACGGTACCCTCGCCGGTCCTGCGTTGCGAGCGTCTCATTAATGGCCTTTCCGAGGCATGGTTATGCAGACAAACCCTACTATATGTTCCACCACCACCATTCCCTGCTGCCGCGTTTTCTTGTATTTGTTTCTTTAACAAAGAGCACTGACTGTCCCGGTGCGCGCGGGGACTGACTCGGCTCCCCTTTTCGGGCGCTAGCAGCCTCACTGCGAGGGACCCAGCGCTTGGCGCCGCATTCACCACGTTTGCTTCTGGGCTCCAGTCTTTCTCTTTTTACTGTTTCACGGTCAATTTTGAACGTAGAAGAAACCCTGAGCGGTATGAGTTATAGTTGAACTTGAAAGGAACGTGGGAACCACGGAAATTACTCTAGAGTAAGGCTCAAAGGTCAGAGAACCACAAGAGGCTCCACTGTTTTTTAAATCCCTGAAGAATCAAGAATTTAATAATCTCTTTTTAAAGTTGTTATTGCCTTTCTGTTTACATCGTGGTGAATCTTCCTTTCTTAAGCAGCCCTGGGGGTTCTTGTTCTTATTTAGGAGATTTTTACTCTTAAAATGCAGGGGAAACCTGGGTAGCATGATAGCTAATCAGAGATCCTCTTAGCTCCGATAGAGTTTTGTGAATTTCTGAGTTCTAAGACATGCAACCATTGCCACCCGTTAGAACCAAAGAATTTATGGAGCTTTAATAACATTGAAAACTTTAAGGCACAGTAAACAAGGTGCTGCAAATGGCATTCTTTCTAGGGCACTATTTTTATCCCCCATTTCTTGCAGAGTAGACTATCATTTCCGGGAGCCATTGCCCACTTGGATGTTTGCAAGTAATAGTCATTACTACTGCATCTGCATAACACTAAGAAGCATGCAAGGACAAAGCTTGATTCCTGAAGTAAGGCGAAGCTCTTACCTGCTCGGTCATATCTTTCCTATTAGCCACCTTGAGAAGAAATGTATCTCACTGCCAATTGGAAGTAACCTGGGAAGTCCCAGGCTGATACCATTGGTAGATATTATTGTTCCCAAATCTTACTCTCCATGACTTCATGCACTTTGAAATGTAGAGTTTTGTGAATTCCTGATTTCTAGTTCCTTCCATTAGAGATAGAATGAATCTCCACCCTGTTGATGTTGGGTTTAGATCATTTTACTTGCTTTTGGCCAAAGAAGTAGGGGAGAAGTGACAGTGTAATGGTTGTGGACCTGGCCTGAGGGTGTGTTGCAGGTTTCTGCTTGTCTCACTGGCACTCCTGCCTCTCACAATGTGAAGAACATGTCTGGGGAATCTGCTGGACCAAGAAGGATGAGACACATGGAACAGGTCTGGAACCACCTCAGTGTGTTGCCAGCAACCAGTAGAATACAGGATGTTTTGTAAGCCTTGTGTTTGGGGGTACTCTTCCCAGGATTAGTGTTGCAGTTGCTGACAGAATAGCAGAGCAATATATCTTCATTTACTCTACTTTTTTACTAAATGAGACCCTTGGTATTGACCTTCATGGTGCCAAACTTGATATCTCTGGCACAGCTCCTTAGTAGTGAGTGGGTCTTAGACACATGCCTGTGGAAGCAGGCCAAATAAGAAACCTAGAGATTTGCAGTAGTCCTCAAAAGATCTTATATAAGTCAATAAGAAAGGTCCAGTGTGGCCAGAAGTCCCAGTAGCATGCTAAGGATCATGGAACACATCTCCATGTGGTAAATGGATATCTTTTGCCTTTGTTTTTGTTCATTTGATTTGGTAGTTTGGTTTGCTTTGAGTTTTTAGAGTTTTGGGATATCTTTGTATTTTCTATCACATAATTTATTTCATAATTATGCATGTGATTCATTAATACATTCTCATCTTTTTTTTTTTTTTTTTTTTGTACCAGGCATTGAATCCAGGGGCAGTTAACCACAGAGCCAAATTCCTAGCCCCTTTTTATATTTTATTTAGAGACAGGGTCTCACAGAATTCCTTAGGGCCTCACTAAGTTTCTGAGGCTGGCTTTGAATTCACAATCCTCCTACTTCAGCTTCCTGAGCCACTGGGATTACAGGAATGTGCCATGGTGCCTAGCTCATCAATGTTCAAGTAACACAAAATAAACTTTTTTAAAATTTCCAAGTCCCCTTTCCCTCTATGCTTTTCTTTCCATTCCTCACTTATCCTTCATATGTAGCTGGCCATCCCATACCTCTCCTCTTTAACAGATAACCATAAATGGTTTAACTTGTATGATTTTAGACTTTTTTTCTTGGGCATTTATATACATATAGAAACACTTGTACAAATTAGATATGAATAGGATTACTAAATATATATATATATATATAATGGTAGAATTATTTTCATTTCATCTTTGTTCTAATTATATAGGAAATTCTTTTTTAAAAATCTGGCCTGTTCAGTGTGACAGGCTAGCCAAAGGAAGAGGTTTTTCTGCTTTTATATCAAAATGTTAAAAGGTCCCAGCGGCTTGGGAGGCTGAGACAGGAGGTTCATGGGTTCAGAGCCAGCCTCAGCAACAGCAAATCACTAAGCAACTCAGTAAGATCCTATCTCTAAATAAAATAGGACTAGGGATGTGACTCAGTGTTGAGTGTCCCTGAATTCGATCCCCAGTACCCAAAAAAAGTAAAAGAAAAAAATAAAAGGGAGGAATACCCTTTAGGACCTTGCGGTTGTGGCAGAGGCAACCAACATGAGGAACAGAGAACTGGGCACGGTGGTGCATGCCTGTTATCCCAGGTGCTCGGGAGGCTGAGGCAGGAGCATTGCAGGTTTGAAGCCAGCCTCAACAACTTAGTGAAGCTGTAAGCAACCTAGTGAGACCCTGTCTCAAAATAAAATATAAAAGGGGATGAGGATGTGGCTCAGTGGTTAAGCGCCCCTGGGTTCAATCCCTGTGACCAAAACCAAAAACAACAACAAAGAAAGAAAAAAAAAAACATGAGGAACACAAGAGAAAGCTAAGTTCTCAGTGTGGTAGGTGGTCAATCAGTTCCCTCTCCCAACTTGTAAATTGTCTCAGAGCTACTCCTTGGAGGCACTGAGTTATGTTTGATTAAATAAGGCCATGTTCCTTTATAATATTTTAAGTAAGCAGTCCAAGAGAACAGAGTGCTCTCACCTTGCCTTAGGACTCACTCATTGTCACTGCTGCTGGGTTCTGTTGGTCACACAGGTCAGTCCTAATTCAGTATGGGAGGACACTACCCAAGTTCATTAATATTAGGAGATAAGGATGGTTGAGGGCAGTGTAGGGAGCTGGCTGCCACAAGAGCATCCATAGTAGTGAGTTTTGAGTGACCAAAATAATTCTTAAGCTTGTAGTCCTGTTCATTGCAGGTTGGCAAATTCCCTAGTTGCCAATGACTATGTAGACTTTACAAGAACAGCCAGAAAAATCTCTTCTTTGGCCTCTCCTTAAAGAACAAGTGGTTCTGGGCAACTCTCCAGTTGCATTCTGGTGTTAACCTACCTTGTTTGTGAACCAGTCTATCCATTCCTCCTACCACTCCTTTCTGAGCTTCTACAAAGAAGGTTATTCATAATTCTCCTATGTGCTATGTCTGCAGAGGAACCTAGTCCCCAAATTCACTTTTCAGTTTAGGTATTGTCTTGCTTTTTATGAATCAGAATTTTTTGAACAGTTTGTATTAAGCAAATTATAAGAGACTTGCCGTACAGAATCACAAAAACCAAATAATTTGGGGGGAACACCTTATGTTTTCAGAATCCAAGTAAGCAATTTTGAGGATGAAATTTGTACCATCAAATGCAATCAGATAAAATAAACTATAACATTTTTTCATGAAGTTGTTCTTTGATTTCTAATAAAATAAGTCGTCATTTTATACTTTTAGTTCTCGATCTGTTTTTCTCTTTCCACATTTTTTATTGGTGCATTATAGTTGTACATAATGATGGGATTTGTGTTACATATTTATACATGCACGCAATATAACACAATTGTGTTATATTGCGTGCATGTATAAAGTGACCAATATCATTCCCCAGCCTTTCCCTCCTCCCATCCCCTGGTCTCTTTTATTTATAGATAGATAGATAGATAGAAACAAAGATAATTTTGCAGAGTGGGGGTTACTGGGATTGAACTCAGGGGCACTCAACCACTGAGCCACATTCCCAGCCCTATTTTGTATTTTACTTATAGACAAGGTCTCACTGAGTTGCTTAGCACCTCCCTGTTGCTGAGGCTGGCTTTGAACTCCTCCTGTCTCAGCCTCCCAAGCCCACCTTCCAATATATTCTTGAAGCAGTTTTCTCTTTAAAATACTGCTTCAGTTGAAAATTTTTATTTTTACTCCATCTACAAATAATTATTTTTAAAACATTTTATTAAAATATTTCAAGTGTTTAAGATGGATTGCACTTCATTCTTTAGAATTTCTAAATTTCAAAGTTAAAACCAGCTTTTTTTCTTTTTTTTTTTTTTTTTTTTTTGATTGAACTCAGAGCTACTTAACCACTGAGCTACATCTCCAGCCCTACTTTGTATTTTATTAGAGACAGGGTCTCACTGAGTTACTTAGGACCTCTAAGTTGCTAGGCTGGCTTTCAACTTGTGATTCTCCTGCCTTAGCCTACCCAGCCGCTGCATGCCCAACTAAAACCAACTTTTGTAAGCAGATTTTACTTTCCTATAAAATTAAGTCAAATGAAATAGACATAAAGATATTTTATAAGTGATTTCAGATCATGTTAATCTTTAAAATTTCTGAATAAAATTTGGTTTCTTAATAAATTCTGGGAAAATGCCATACTAGTTGGGGGAAGTACTGGAAATACATTTTCTTATTTGTGAGCTGAGCAGTTTTTTTAAAGAGTCTTGAACCCTCTTTCTTCCATGCTTCTAAGTTAAAATTCACTCCACAGATCACCCTAAAAGATTAGAAGAACAAGCTGGGTACTGTGTCACGTGCCTGTAATCCAAGCACCTCCAGAGGCTGAGGCAGGAGTATTACAAGTTCAAGACCAACCTCAGCAACTTAGTGAGTCTCTAAGGACTTAGGGAGGCCCTTTCTCAAAATAAAACATAAAATTAAAAGGGCTAGAGATGTGGTTCAGTGGTTAAGCATCCCTGGGTTCAATTGCCAGTAACCAAAAATAAATAAATTTTTTTAAATGTTATTTCTCATAATTTATTAGCTAATTTTTGTGCTAATTACAACATGAAGGGTTATTTTAGTAATATAGGTAATACTGTTCAGTACCTGTACACTGCTAGGTGTTTTGTGTTGATTCATCTTATGAACAGCATTATTATCTCTGTCTTACAGTTGACACCAAAACATAGAAGTTGAGACATTTGCCCAAAGTCACAACACAGTAGTTAGCAAATGGCGATTGAGCCTTCTCCATATCATACTTCTAAACTCCCTTACTGACACACGTATGGCAGCCTTGTTTCAAACGTTCTTGTCAGACATTAAGAATGAAAAATATTGCTCTCTGCTCAGATGGACACCACATGTCCCACCCCACAAATTCTTAGAGCATCACTGCCACCTTGCAGTTTGACTCACCCCTGCCAGGCCTGCCAGTTCTGCGCAACACACAGTTCTGAGTGTGTCTAGCATGTTCCCACCTCACTCTGCAGTCACTCCCTGCACTCTGGCTGCCAAGAGATTCCCAAAAGTGAAGGCCAGGACAAGAAGTCCGTCAACATGGAAGTTAAAAGGGCTCAAGGAGGACCATAATCAAAACGTGAATACCTGAAAGAAAATGGGAAGAAGAGTCAAGAGTTGTAAAATACTGTGAATCTATGTGAAAAACTGGAAACTTTCACATTGTGAAAATACTTCTGCAGTTAATGTTGATACTCAAGAGTCCGTGAGGGGCTAGAGCTGTAGCTCAGTGGTAGAGTACTAACTAGCCCAGCGCATGTGAGGTATTGGGTTCTTATCCTCAGCACCACATAAAAATAATAAAATGTATTTTTAAAAAAGTATGAATAGGAGGGCCTGGGGATGTGGCTCAAGTGATAGCGCGCTCGCCTGGCATGTGTGCGGCCCGGGTTCGATTCTCAGCACCACATACAAACAAAGATGTTGTGTCCACCGATAACTAAAAAATAAATATTAAAAAATTCTCACTCTCTCTCCTCTCTCACTCTCTCTTTAAAAAAAAAAAGTATGAATAGGAATGGTAATTTGATAATACCTGTACTTAAATGTGATCAAGTCCTTAGAAACCAACTTTGGAAACTTAGCATCAATTTACTAGACATTCTTTCTCTTAATCCTCACAACAACCCATCATGAAGTTGTAGTCATGTGGCCAGTTATGAAACTGAGACACTCGGGCAGTAACTTTCCCAAAACCACCAGCAAGTGAGTAGGGGGCCAGCTAAGGAACCCAGGCAGGCCGCTCCAGACTCCAAGCTCTTAACTCTGGTCTGCCTCATCCTACTCCTCCTCACTGTCATCTCCAGGGGTGAAAGCTTGGTCAGGCCACTCTCCCTGTAGTGTGCTCTCCTAAGGCCAGGCAACACCTCTGACGTGTGATTTGAGGGAAACAAAGCTAGACTCAAGACATGTCCAAGTTACACAGTAGAAGGCAGATTGAACATTGAAGCTTCTCCAAAGCCTGTGTTTATCCACACTTACATCATACTTCTAAATGCCTCTTGATACATGTATGTCTGGAGTAGAGAAATAAAAATGTAAGAAAAAAAGAGTTGTGTACTTCACATATGCTAGCTGTTTTCTATTCTTGTATTAAAAAAATCAATGATCTTATCAGAAAAACGAAATAAAACATTTATAGTAAATATATTTACCAGAGCCTAAGGCCATTTGTATGCTAGGTAACAACAAAGTATTAATTTCTAAATTTAACAACAGACTGAAATGGTAGTATTATGAGGATAGCATGTGAAAAATATTGATAAGTTAAAAAGAGATTAAAAATATCTCTAAAAAGTACCCTCACCATGGGCTAGGGCTGTGGCTCAGTGGCTCAGTGGCTCAGTAGAAGAGCTTTTGCCCAGCATGAAGGAGGCCCTGGCTTCCATCCCCAGCACTGTAACAACAACGCTCTTGCAGATAACAAGTAAGCTTTGAGATATTAAAAAGGAATATAGTCTCACTTAAATATAATCTTCCAAAGCCTCCAAAGATTAGTGCAAGCAAGCAAATTTCAAGGTTGAGTTGGGCAGCAGATATACCTACTACCACTCTGAGAATTTAGTCTTCTTTAATGACTCTCACTCTTTTTTTTTTTTTTTTTTGGGGGGGGGGGCGTGGTCAGTACCAGGGATTGAATCCAGGGCCTGGTGCATGGTGTCAAGCACTCTACTACTGAGCTGCATCCCCAAGCTAATCACCCCCAACTCTGATTAACCTCCCACTCTCTCACTGGGCTGTAGGGTCATCCTATCCAACACTCTTGCTTCACTGCCCTCTAATCTCATGGGTTGTGCATTTTCTACTTCTCTTCTCACATACTTTCATGCTTTGGGGTTTGACCCCAGGACCCTCCCCTTACCTCCACCCCCACCCGCAGAAGCCATGCTTGGACCATGTGGCTTTGCTGTCTTTGACTATAACTAGATGGTTGAATCAACCATCTAGTTATAGTCAAATATAAACTAGGCTTATATTTGTTCTTTCAAGAATTTGAGAACAAAACCAAGAGGCCATCTGGGAGCTCCTGTATGTGGCTGGGGGCGGGGAAACCCATGATCTGCCACTGAGAAGCAGGGAAAATCTTAGGCTATGGCTCTACCACAGGAGAAGCAGATGTTAGAGAGCCAGGTGGATTCCTGGAAGCTTCCTGATCCCCTCTATTCCAATGACCAGAATCCAACTTAAATGAGGACTGAAACTTAATATAGTATAAGGGTCCCTCTTAAAAAAAAAAAAAAAAAAAAAAAGGAAAATTATGACACCAAATTTGGTATGAATATGAATATTTATTTAGGTTGGGAAGTTTTTTAAATGACAGATTTTTAAAAGCCCATGAGTACCTTCAGTTTTACAAAACCCAGAAAAATAAAATACACTATTTCTTTCATTAACTGCCTAACATATTTAAAGTAATTTTCCTCATCCATTCACTACATGCTCTCTCATTGTCTCTCCATATAATGACTTTGTAGTTTATTTCCTACAGAGAGAATAGAAGGAAATTAATTTTTTTCTCTAGCAAAGATTAATTTTTGTTTGTTTGTTTGTTTGTTTTGGAACTGGGGATCAAACCCAGGCCTTTGCAAATTCGAGGCAGATGCTTTGCCACGGAGCTACATCCCAGCCCGTTTTTTTTTTTATTGCTAATTATCTAAAAAAGTTTATCCCGGCCTCATGATTTGCCATCAATAATGCCATATATAGATTTTAGGATTGCTTTCAACTTAAGTGAAATTCTACCATATTTATTTTATATAGAAATAATATGTCAGGACATTCCTGTTTTCTTATGCAGTGACTAACCTTTTTTTTTTCCTTTTTTATGGTGACACTCTACCAACTGAGCTATATCCCTAGCCCAATGTAGCGACTAACCTTAAACAGTCCTTGGATTTAAAAAATCTCATTCATTAGCTTGCTATTTGATGTTCAGTGAGTAGTGATAAAATTTTATGTCATCTTTTTAGGTATCAGTATTTAATATCGAATCAGCAACACATTTGCATCTTTTTTCTCTTTTGTCAATATATTATTATAACATACCTTCTCTCTCTTTTTTGGGGGGTAGCGAAGGGCTACGGGGGATTGAACTCAGGGGCCCTCAACTACTGATCCACGTCCCCAGCCCTATCTTGTATTTTATTTAGAGACAGGTCTCAATGAGTTGGCTAGCACCTCACCTTGCCAAGGCTGACTTTGAATTCAAGATCCTCTTGTGTCAACCTCTTGAACCGCTGGGATTACAAGCGTGGGCCCAGCTATAATATACTTCTCTCTGTCAATTATAGTATGAAATAATCCAGAACTTTACTTATTTTTAAAATGTATCTTTTCCTTTCAAATAATTGCTTTTGGTATGATCTGAACTTATGAATTCAGATCACTTTTTTTAGTTTAATCGTTATCTTTATTTTGTTTCATAGACCTTTAATTTTATGTAAATAAAATTTTAAATAAATTTAAAACAATAAATGAATTTAACAATAATTTTTAAATGATAAGGGAAAGATGCTTCACATGCATCCAAATAAGAAGTCTTTAGTTGTTTTCTTGAAATATTCCAAAATTACAGTTAAATCATAAATCTAAGTTTTATCAAAATTATTTAATATTTTACATATTTTTTGTATATGAGTTTATCTTCTGCATCTCATCTGTATTTAAGAATCTTCACATTGTCATCATACATATGATGCAAGGTTTGAACAATTTATAGTTGGACAGATCTCATTGCATGTGAATCCTAAAATGAAAAATCCAAGTTGGCATGCATGCTTACATGCTCCATCTAGGGATTAGAACTGGTTCATCTAAATCATGAACCTTAAAAGAAAACACGTGACTGTTGCAAAGACTGAGGTGATCTGAAACCTCAGGTATTATGGAGGCAATTTCCTCACCCCAATCCCTACCAAAGAAAAATTGCTAATAGTGGCTGCTACAGATTCCAAGAATGAGTAGAGAGAAAAAGATCTTCACTAACTGTGGTTAAAATGTCTTCATAAATTTTACCGAAACACTCGACCATATGAGTATAGTGCTAGGGATCACCCCAGATGTCCTAAAACAGTCAGCTTAACTAAAAGGCCCTGAAGTTTATTAATCTAAGGCCCATCTGCTCACCTGCCCCCAGGGTCCCCAGGGCTCTCTGAATCACCTATTTCATTATAATATGCTTTTTTTTTTTTTTTTTTTTTTTGCTTAGACTACATCAAGTTGATTCACATATTTCGCAAGCCAAAGCGTCTCATGCAAGGACCTATTATATTTTTTGCAGATTGCTGCATTAGAAGCCGGGTGCAGTGCCTGTAATCCCAGTGTCTCTGGAGGCTGAGGCAGGAGGATCATAAGTTCAAAGCGAGCCGCAGCAATTTACTGAGGCCCTAAACAACTCAGCAAGACCCAAGGGGCTAGGGATGTGGCTTGGTGGTTAAATGCCCCTGGGTTTAATTCCGATTACCAAAAAAAAAAAAAAAAAAAAAAGATTACTGCATTTGACATTTGACCTGTAAATGGTATGCTAAATGCTAACTGTTTATACATCTCTGCCAGTTTAAACTTCCTGAAGCACAGGTCTGATGAAATCATTACTCGGAATCCCTGAGTGCAGTCCTCCCCCTAGCATTGAAGGCCTATGTAAAATCACCCACTCGGTGTCCTCCAAGGCTTGCTTCCCACTACTTTTCTCAAAGGAGTCTTAGCACCAGCTACAAGGCTACTCAGATCCCACCCTGAATTCCTTACCTTGTGCCTCTGCTCCTACTCAAATCCCTCCCTTGCTTTGTCTGTCAGCTGCCTATCTTTCAGGAGATGAAATATCATCTCCACCATGAAGCTACTTTTCTGATTTCCCAGCACACCCCCTAGCCCCCAACCTAGGTGTGATTTTTACCTTCCTTTGACTCACCACAGCTTTTTACATTGCCCGACACTTTATTTTTGCCTGGGTTTATAATTATCTCACACAGCAGCCTTACTGATTACACAGGGGTTGGGCTTCAAAGTCAGCCAGCAAGACAAAAAAAAAAAAAAAAAGTTACAGTCAAAACAATTGCTGGAAATATCTTAAGGAGGTATTAATTTAAAGAGCAACTTATTGCCCTCCTGGGTCATCCACACTCTCCTCCGGCATGGAAAGGCATCACTGTTAAAAGTTGGGTAAGATTGGGCCTGCATGGAGGGGACCCTATTACCTTAACCACAAAATCTTTAAAGCTGAAATCACCCCCAGCTTGACAAAACATCCGTATTCAGGGAGTCCCAGGAACTAGGCAGGATAGTTTCCTCATTTCCTACAGCACCCTGCCTCCAAGGCAAGTGCTCACTAAGTTGGAATGAAAAGGGAAATGCCCTATGGATTTAGACTCTTCTCCCCATCTCTCGGTGCATACAATTGAATTCATATATTCTAAAAGCATGTATAATGAAATTTATCATAGATAAAGTAGATTTAAGAGTGATTAAGATGCAGACTGTGGCGATGAACTATGTTGTTCAGTTCTTGGCTCCATCACTTATAAGATGTATGAACTTGGCTGTTTATATACCTATTTTTCTATCATCTCTAGTTTGTAAAAAGAAATAATAATAAGGCCTAATTAATAAGCTTATTATAAGGATTCAATCAGTTAATCTGTAAAATAGTATTACTTTTTTACTACTCTCAATGAAAATTAAATTAGTTTATATTCATATATGTATAACACTTAGAACAGTGCATACATTGGTGCTTAATAAATATTAACTAATATTATTACTTGTCCTACCTATATTTCCATTTTCTCATATGTAAAATGAAGCTAACAATAGTACTTCTTTCATATACTTGTAGTAATTCTTAGAATAGTGCCTATTAGAGCAAATGTTCTATAAATGGTGGTGGTAAAGATGTCGCCCCTATTGTGTCCTCCCTATTTATTGTAAGTTCCTTGGGGATAGGGATATTATCCTATACAACTCTGTGTCCTGCAGTGACTCAAATAGTGTCTTGTACATAGAAATTACTAAAAAAAAAAAAATATTGTAACAATATATACAGGGGCTGGGGATATAGCTCAAGTGGTAGTGTGTGCTCGCCTAGCATGCGTGAGGCACTGGGTTCTATTCTCAGCACCACATAAAAATAAAAAATAAAATGTTGTGTCCACCTAAAACTAAAAAATAAATAAAAAAAAATATGTGTCCCAAAAAATAATGAATTACATTGATTTTAAATTTTGCAAGTTCACAAAAGAATGAAAGTGGGCATGGTGGCACATGCCTGAAATCCCAGTGGCTCCAGAGGCTGAGGCAGGAGGATGGAGAGTTCAAAGCCAGCCTCAGCAAAAGCAAAGCACTAAGCAACTCAGTGAGACCCTGCCTCTAAATAAAATGCAAAATAGGACTGGGGATGTGGCTCAATGGTTGAGTGCCCCTGAGTTCAATCCCTGGTACCCAAATAAATAAATTGATTAAATAAATAAAAGCAATGTATTCTCATGATACCTGAGTGACTTGGCTGCCTCCTTAGGATGTTCTGTCTTCTATAAATTTCTTCATTGTGAACTCAGGTGGCATGGAGTAATTTTCTGTATACAGAATTCAAATACCAAAGTCAACTGCAAATTACTTGGAATAAGTGTTGACTTTGGCTTTCCTGAGTTTTACTAGGTACATCTTTGCTATATAAGAAAAAAAAAAATCTTTAAAGTGAATAATTAATGATCTATGGTTTGAAATAATCTTGGAAATGATGCCAGGGCTCCCCAAAACATAGAATTCTAAATTTTAACTACATTTCTTTTATTATTATTATTATAAGTCTTTATGTGGTAAAAAGGGCAGGGTAAAGGCCTCACACATGATAAGCAAAATGCTTTAACACTGAGCTACACCCACAGCCCAATCTTTTATCTTTTAAATGTTACCAACTGACATAAAAAAATTAGTGATGGATCATTAACATGCTTAGAAAGTTAATATAGCTATGGTCTATTAGTTAAAAACTTCATTATTAGGGATGACTTATTTTCCAGTCATGTGCCTATTTAGGAAGAGCTTCCTCTTTCACACATACAACTTTCAAAATGTCCACATGGAGAGAGAGAGAGAGAGAGAGACTCTCTGCAGCCCCACCATTGAAACAACCTTTCCAATCAATGGAACAGGCAGATAAAGCTCAGTTAACCCCTGTAGGTATCAAATATCCTCTTTCTTAGTTTAACAAATTCAAAAATTTTTATTTTCCTAGCAACTGAGGTGATGATTTCTCTTAGGAATGAGACACACATACCTTAGTTGAAAAAATTTCATAATTCCTCAGCTTGGAAGCTGAAGCTCTAAGAATCACCCAGTACAAAACAAAGGGAACAACTTGTTGATTATGCTAGAGAGGGGAGGGGTGCAGGTGGAGCCCTTGAAGTGAAAAGGTAGCTGAACACTGTGGAACGCAGCTCATCCAGCAACCCCATAAACATTCCAGGTCCACCATGTTACCGATCTCACAAAGTGGTTGGTGGCCATGGAACTGTAGTGGAAACCACAGAAAACGGAGCATCTGACAACCATCTTAACCTTCAGCAGAAGCATTGAGGGACTCAAGGGAGGAGGCCTGAGGGATTCAAAGAAATCTGAGTGATAGCACTGTGAATTTACCTAAGTCTCTGAGAGGTGGGAAGGCCCCAGGCCCACCTGGTTTACATTAGTAGTAGGACTAGGATAAAAGTAGCTTATTTCCAAATTATGAAAATTGAAACAATCTGGGGAAAAGCCAAAATCAAGATTTTATGTTCTAAGTAAAACTAGAGAATGTTGCCTGACAAAACCAACCAGACCACTTTACTATTACGCCAGAAGGAAAATTCCTTGCTATGTTGATAATTTTGAGCAAAATGTGGGAAGCGCCTTCAAAGAGAGATGGGGCTGGGGATGTAGCTAAGTGATAGAGAGCTTGCCTAGCATTCCCAAGGCCCTGGGTTTGATCTCAAGCACAGCAATAGAGAGAGAGAGAGATTGTTTTACTCTATGGTAACACCTATCTTGGCCTACCCAGAAATTAAGGACTCTTGAACAAAGTACAAATTTTGTCCATTCTTATTTGAAGAGCTGATTTATTTTAAATAAGATTGCTTTTTTTTCTTATTATAAATTTCATGAGAACTTGTCTCAAAATTAAAAAAAAAAGGCGGGGGGAGGGCTAGGGATGTGGCTCAATGGTTAAGCACCCCTGAGTTTAATCCCCAGTACCAAAAATATTAGTCAATTGATCTCTAACCTCTCTAAATGCAGAGATCATTCATAGTACTATTCCCAGTGTGAATAGCATATGCCGAGAATGAATTAATGGTAACAGTCATAAAACCGGATGTGTACCTTTAGGGGAGGGAAAGAAAGAAAGAAAAACAAGGAATAATTTTATACCTTGCCCACTGAAATATCAGGATTGGGCTGGGGATGTGGCTCAAGCGGTAGCGAGCTCGCCTGGCATGCATGCGGCCCGGGTTCGATCCTCAGCACCACTTACAAACAAAGATGTTGTGTCCGCTGAAAACTAAAAAATAAATATTAAAAAAAAAAAGAAATATCAGGATTTTTTTTTCCTATGCTGGGGATAAAGCCCAAGGCCTTGCACACACTAGGCAAGCACACTCTACCACTGACTTATCTCCCTTGCCAACTTATCAGGATTATCAGCATTCTTTTTTTCTTTCTTTTTTTTTTTTTTTCTTTTTGTAGTCCTAGGGATTTAATTCAGGACCTCAGGGATGCTTTGCCTCTGAGTTACATCCCCAGCCCTGTTTTTTATTTTATTTTTAGACAAGATCTCACTAAGTTGCCGAGGCTAGCTCAAACTTATGATTCTCCTGCCTCAGCCTCCCAAGTCACTGGGGTTACAAATGTACACCACCACACTGGTGTTTTAATCAGATTTTTCACCTCTGTGACCAAAAGACCTGACAAGAACAATTTTAGATGAGGAAAAGTTTATTTGGTGTTCATGTTTTCAGAGGTCTCAATTTATAGATGGCCAATTCCATTGCTCTGGGACCAAATGAAGCAGAACATCATGGCTGGCGTAAGGGTGTGGAAGAGGAATCAGCTCAGCTCATGCAACCAGGAAGCAGAAGGAGAAAGTAAGGAGTCCCCCAGGGCAAAACCCTAGTGACCTCCTTTCTCCATCCAGGCCCAAACTGCTATACTTAGTACCCAGTAGTCTATTCAGCTAGCAATGTATTAATCCACCAAATGGATTCATCCACTGATGAGGTCAGCATCCTAATCACATAAAAACCCCACTTCTGCACCTTACTCATTAGGGATCATGCTTTCAAACATGAGCTTTGCAGGGGCCATTCCAGATCCAAACTATGAGTCCCAAATAAAAACTGCCTTGCCATTTCAACAAGTGTCATTGAATATATTTTTCTTTAACAAACCATCCACTGTACAGATAAGGACAACCATAAAAAAAACCTCTCCCTTCAGGACGAAACCTCTCCCTTGTTTTTCTCTGCTTCTCCTGGTAGTTCGGGGTTCTTCTTGCAAGTCCACTTGCTTCAGTGGAGATGTTGCAGGCCCACGACCTCACAGTGCCATGGACCTCATGGATAGAGTGAGAGTGGGTCCGTTCTCCCCAAACATGGGGGAGTGGGGGTGGGGGGTGGGGGGTGTCTGCTATACAAGAATACCAAATGGGCCTGGGGCTGGGGCTTAGCGGTAGACATCGCTTGCCATGTGTGAGGCACTGGGTTCAATTCTCAGCACCGTGTATAAATAAATAAAATAAAGGTCTATTAACTACAAAAAAAAATATTTAAAAAAAAGAATACCACAGACTGGGTTATTATAAACAATAAAAGTTTACTTGGGTCACAGTTCTGAACACTGGGAAGCACAGCTGGAGGAGCTGCCCAAATGCTGTGTCATGGCAGGGGGACAGCACCCCCTGGGCAAAGAGAGCTTCTGTAAGAAGCTGAACACATTCTTATAATGGCATTAGCCTAGTGGTGAGGGTGGAGCCCTCAAGACCTAAACACCTCCCATCAGGCCCCACCTTCCAGCACAGCTGCACTGAGCATTAAGTTTCCAATGCAAGGACTTTGGGGGGCACATTCAAACCACAGCAGCATATAACTTGACTTTTTTTTTTTTTTTTTTTAAGTTGTAGGTGGACACAATACCTTTAATTTATTTTTATGTGGTGCTAAGGATCCAATCTAGTGCCTCACGCGTGCTAAGTGAGCACTCTACCACTGAGGCACAACCCCAGCCCTTAACTTGACTTTTTAAAGAGGACTTCTCTTTCTTTGTAGTTGTAGATGGACAGTATGCCTTTATTTTACCTGTTTCATTTTTATGTGATGCTAAATATCGAACCCAGTGCCTCACATATGCCAGGCAAGTGCTCCACTACAGAGCTATAGCCCCAGTCCCTAAAGAGCACTTTATTATTGTATTGTATGCAAGATTTTAGGCACATTTGAGTAAAGGGCAAAGAAATTTCTGCAGGAAGACTAGGATACCCTTCTTATGGAGAACAATCTTCAGCTAGTGTTCTTTCTTTCTTTCTTTTTAATTGAAAATAACAAATATAAAAAAATACTGGTGAGCTGGGCATGGTGATGTGTACCTGTAATTCCAGTTGTTCTAGAGGCTGAGGCAGGAGGATTATGAGTTCAAAGCCAGCCTCAGCAACTTATCGAGACCCAGTCTCTATAAATAAAATACAAAAAAGGCCTGGGGATATGGCTCAGTGGTTAAGGACCCCTGGGTTCAATCCTTAGTACTCCCCCACACCCCCCCAAAAAATATTGTTAAGTACAAACATTGGTAAAGAAAGCAAGTCCTTGAAATAGCCAGTATTTTTTTTTTAAAGGTAAGATTTTTTTTTTAAGAGAGAGAGAGAGAGAGAGAAAGAATTTTAATATTTATTTTTTAGTTTTCGGCGGACACAACATCTTTGTTTGTATGTGGTGCTGAGGATCGAACCCGGGCTGCATGCATGCCAGGTGAGCGCCATACCGCTTGAGCCACATCCCCAGCCCAAAATAGCCAGTATTTTTGAAACGAGAGATAATACAATATGGCAGATGAAGAGCACAGTAAATTATTTGATCCTAGACTGACTCCTTTAGTTTTTAGATGTAAGTCCAGAAGGTCCAGTTCAAGCCAGAGCAGTGCTCTTAGTGAGTGCGGGTCCATACTTAATCCAGATATCTCTGATGTGAGAAAAATATGTGATCTTGACCTTTAAATGTGTCCAAACTAAAGGATCAGGATGGAGTGCAATTGGAAGCGACGATTAAAGTGTCCTCAGAAAATAAGCATGTTGAGCCATTTCTTATTTTACTTCAGAACTCTGGGTTGAATGGATTCATACAACAGTCATCTGTACGGAGCACCATGAGGTGGCAAAACTTATAGTTCAAAAACTAGGAAAGTTAAATTCATATAACTCAGAAAATATATTTTTCAAATAAGAGTGAATCCTGTATCATTCACATACAATTCACTCAATTCTGAATATAAAATTGTAGTTGAAATGAAAAATGGAATTGAATTTACAAAAAAGAAAGTTATATTATTAGTGTTAAATTTTTTTATTCTAAATATTCTAGTTCCACTTGTATTTTTTTACTTATGAATAGAGAAAAACAACAACAAGCAAAAGATAATTTGCAGCATTTTATTAATAGAGAAATGTAAATTTTATAATAGCATTGTCAATATAATTAAAATATAGGGCTGGGGATGTGGCTCAAGTGGTAGCATGTTCGCGTGAGGCACTGGGTTGGATTCTCAGCACCACATAAAAACAAAATAAAAATATTGTGTCCACCTAAAACTAAAAAATAAATATTTAAAATATATATATATGGGGCTGGGGATGTGGCTCAAGCGGTGGCACGCTCGCCTGGAATGCGTGCGGCCCGGGTTCAATCCTCAGCACCACATACAACAAAGATGTTGTGTCTGCTGAAAACTAAAGAATAAAAAATATTAAAAATAAAATAAAATTTAAAAATATATATATATAATTAAAATATAATTTAAAATATACAAGATTAATGCTGATCACTTGTATTTTCCCTAACTTTTGTTACTAGATTAGGAAACAACTGCTTTTGCTCAGATGCCAGCCTCTCTCCTCTCAGATTTTCACCCTCAGTGATATAGAGTTTTGTGTCTGCAAAATTCTTAAAGACAGGGGCTGGGGCTGGGGTTGGGGCTGGGGCTCAGTGGTAGAGCACTTGCCTGGCATGCGTGAGGCACTGGTTTCGATTCTCAGCACCGCATATAAAGAAATAAAATAAAGGTCTATCAACAATTAAAAATATACTTTAAAAAAATTTCTTGACCTGGGCTGTAGCTCAGTGGCAGAATGTTTACCTAGCATGTGTGAGGCACTGGGTTTGATCCTTAGCACCACATAAGAAATAAATAAAATAAAGGCACACTGTCCATCTACAACTATAAGAAATTTTAAAATAAATAAATAAAACTTAAAGACAGGCGTTGGGCAATAACTTCCCTAGTCCCCAAAAGTAGTTTGAAAATTTTGTTGACAATGAAAAAAATAGGGCTGAGAGTGGAGCATGGTGATAGAAACAGATGTTTAGCTCACGCAAGCCCTGGGTTCACACCCCAGAACCCCCTGCCACACACGTACTTACACATAGAAACATTTAGCTCTTGTTCTTCTATCCAAGGGGGGAAACATGTACACATTCTGAGTGAAAAGATTAAAGATATTCAGTGGTTTTAGTAACTTTTCAATAATTTTTAAAAGTTAAGGTCAAGGGCTGGTGTTGTGGCTTAGCAGTAGAGTGCTCGCCTAGCCCGGGCAAGGCCCTGAGTTCAATCCTCAGCACCCATGTAAAAATAAATGAACAAAATAAAGGTATTAAAAATAAATAAATAAAAGTAAGGTGTCCAACTACAACTAAAAAATTTAAAAAGTTAAGGTCAAATTAGACTTCTCAATGACAGTGCATTTTATTTTTTATTGTTATTTATTGATGAATTTGTTTGGTTTTTTGCAGTACTGAGGACTGAACCCAGGCCTCTCATGTTAAGCCAGCACTCTATCGATAAGCTATATCCCCAGCCCTGCATTTCAGATACAAGATTCAATTTGCCATGTAACTGATTGAATACATATTTTTCCATGACCAAAAAATAATGAGTTCTGGACTTATGTCTTCTACTAGCCAAGAGTCACAAGTTGCTTTTGAGCACCTTCAGCGTGGCTTATCCAGATGGAGATGTTCTATGAGAATAAAACACTCCAGATTTTAAGGATTTGGTACAAAAAAAAAAAAAAAGGTAAAATAGCTCATTTATAATTTTTAAATTTATGACCCATTGACAATAACATTTTAGATAATTGAGTAAAATACATATGTTAATAAAATTAATTTATCTCTTTCCTTTTCCTTTTTAAAATGTGATTTCTAATCCACTGAAAACTGTCCATGTGGTTGCTGCTTTATTTCATGTGGAAAGTGCTGCTCTGAAGGAGCAGCAGGAAGAGCCTGGCCCTTTCCAGATATCAGGGGTGAGGGACAATGTGCTCAGTTCTTCCCTGACAGGAAAATCTCAAGGCATTATCCTTTCAATGGGATACTGAAATATTTATTTTGAAATATAAGACCCGAAAATTTGTCCCAATGCCAACTTATGAAGTTTTCCTTCATAGATTTAGCCAGACTTCTAATAATTGATCCAAAATATTTGAAATAGATATTTGAAAAGTAATTTTCTAATGTGGAAAAAGCCAGCAAACTATGACCTTTTTTCTTCTAGAATAAAATTTTATAAAATTTACCAACTTTCATACTTTAAAAAATCTAAATGGAAAGAAGTGCTAAGACGCAAGCCTTTGGTTTTGTCATAGCATACCCTTTGTCTGTTCATTTAGAAAATAAACACACAGGAAAGACCTTTTCAGTTACTGGTTTCCTTTGTTTACCCTTCAGGTTTACACTCTGTCCTCTCAAGTTAACTTCTTCAAAGCAATGTTCACAAATTCTCAAGCCTAATGCTTCACATTAAATCTCAGTTGTTTTTGAGCAAGAGAAATCACATGAATATCCACTTCCTTCCTGACTTGAAATTGGCCTTTTCAAATTGAAAATGGGTTTGAGTAAGAATCCCTGACAATCATCCATCAGCTGCCCCTCAGTCCCACTAGTTTTCTCCCTCCTTCCCCCCAGGAGTCCATCTTCTCCTCCCCCTCCCCTTCTCCCTTCCCGGGTCAACTTGGTGGACTAAGCTCTCTGACTTAGTGCCCTCTTCTGTTCAAAACTTAAAGTGCACATCCAGGCTGGGCATTCCCAAGCAGCCTGAAAAACTGTTGGGAGCAAACCTAAGAATTCCAAAGGACTCCTTTTTCATTACTCTGGTAGATTTGTCTTATTTTCCTTTTCCAGTGCTTTGCCCTTTTAAATTCCTAATATTTCTGATTTAGAGAATATCAATGTTATTTTAGAGGTCAACAAAAACAAGTTTGCTTGCTTTCTCAATTACCCATCTTGTTACACTCACGTTGAAATTTCTAATCTGTTCTGACAAAAGAGAATGCATGTTTCAATTTGTACCGTGTCCTTCATGGCAGCCCCCCAGACTTCTCTTTTTACCTGCTGGGAACAGAACACTACATGTTGCCAAAAGCTCTGTCCTTGTCCCCGATGCCCATCCAATAACAAGAACACTGTTTTGAGAAAAAGGGGGGAAAAAAGAAAGTTTGCTTTGCTAGCAAAGGAGAAACACTAGGAACTCCTGCCCCGAAGTCTGTGATTCTGCCTGTGAGGTCCTTGCTTAGCATCTTAAGTGACAGCCACCATCTGAAGAAGAAGTTTCCCTTTCCTGCCCGAGGGCATTTCTGAGAGAGGCTCACCACTCCCTCACTCCAACCCAACCCCTAACTACCCACATTAGAACCCGCCAGGCTCAAAACCTGAACCTGCCCCATAAAAATCCCAGAACCCAAGCCTGTTAGTTAGCCTCTCTCCTATAGAGATATGGCCTTTGTTTATCAGCGCTGACAAATAAACTCTCCGGTGGATCTCTGCCTGGTCTCCGTCTTTCATTTGTCACTTATGGCCTCTTGTTCCTCGCTTTCCCTTCACATTTTGGGTTCCCTCTTCAAGGTCTATGAGCATCCCCAGGCCCCAATCTAGATTCCATTGTGGAACCAGTCCTCCATTCTGCCAAACGCCCTCTCTGCACCCACCACCAGACATTCCAGGTAAGACCCCGGTCTCCAGTCGACCTAAACGACCTACAGGTCCCAGGAAGTGATTGTCAACCACTAAATAGGGACAGAAGCCTCAGAGATTAACCCAAGGCCAAGAGGTCTCACCAGGAACAACTCCCAATCACCCTGGGTGGTTTTTCTCAAAGCCCAGGACCCTAATAAAAGACCACCTATAGACTTAGTGGACAGTAGGGATCAGCCATAGCTGTGAAAGCTGTGGCTGGGGGTGCCCCTGACCACATGGTAACCCTGGGAGTGCTGGAGGATCCATGAGAATCATATCTATGGGGAATTGCTTTTTAGATCATGAGACCAAATCATCAGACTGGTTCCACTGTGTTAGGAACAACCATGTGCTGTAAGAAATCCAACAGGTGCTGGGAAGTAGGCTGGCTGGCAAACTTTACTTCTGTGAGAAGGAAGTGCTAGGAAACCTGACCAGCAAGGACACCTGGGCAGGCAGGTGTTTTTTATCCCTAGGGCAGAGCTTGCTCTTGCCCTGATTAGAAGATCCGGGGGTTACCAATGTACAGGATTTAGCTAATTTTAAAATTAGGGAGGGGCTTAATTAAAATGGCTACAATTGGATCTTACATTCCAATTAAGGCTAAATAGTATATTCTAAGAATGGACCACTGAACTTGCTATTTCTCACAATTGGTGGCGGCATAGTTTTATAGTGGTCCAGAGTCAAGGACCCTGTATATGTCGGAGCCTGTGAAGTGACTGCTAATAGGCCCTCACATCTCAGTGCAGAGCTTCAGCTCTAGGAGTCTGGGCCTGAGTTTGGTCCGTTTGAGTTTGGGTAATGGAGGAAGAAGTGAAGGCAAGGGGCCATGTGGAGCGGCCATTCACCACACGGCCTTGATGGCACCTCCATTCTCATTTTGAGTGCTCTGTCCCAGATGCTTCTGAGATGTCATTTTCCTCCTTCCTACCCAATCATGATCTGAATAGATGTGTGTGACAGGTTTGCAGAAAGGCAAGGAGCTCTGGACAGAGGCTCTTCTACTTTATGCTTATAAGGTCCTTGCTTAGCATCTGGACAGCCATCTTAAGTGACAGCCACCATCTGAAGAAAAAGTTTCCCTTTCCTGCCCAAGGGCATTTCTGAGAAAGGCTCACCACTCCCTCATACCAACCCCACCCCTAACCGCCCCCACCCTCCGCAACCCAACCCCTAACCTGCCTGGCACTGAAGTTTGCTTTCTCATGAAATTCTGACTTTTACTTTTACTAAAATATAAAATCTAAGGTTTTTAGAATGAATGTTAACCAATACGTACTATAATTCACTGCTTTCACAGTGATTTAGTTCACTCTTGGGAGTTAGGAGATGTGTTCCAATAATCAGATTTGCTGCTGACTGGATGTGTGACTCGTAGCAAGTCACATGTATTCTATAAGCCTTAATTTTGACATCCGTGAAATGAAAAGAATAATACTTGCCCTATCTTCCTCAAGATTTTTGTAATGATCACATGATAAAACATGAGAATGTGCTTTTTAACTTGCCAACCAAGGGTGTAACTAACCAAGTATAAAATTATACAGGCTGTTTTTGATTTGCAAATGAAACCATTTAGGAATCTAAAGAGATGTTTTGCCTAGTAAAAGGGCTGTTTGTTGTAAAAGTTTAGCATCCATGTGACCAAAGTAACAATCCTGGAGGGCTTAAGAGACCTTAGAAGCCACCAGGATTGTAATGTATAAGGAGAAAAGTTTTAGCATAATGAATCAAATTGTCCCTGAGTGAATGGTGTGTACACTTTTAAAAAATAATTTTTAAATTTTTAAATCATGACAAATTTTTATACAAATATAAAATTTACAGTCTTAACAATTTTTAATCATTAAATAATTTCAGTAGTGTTAAATAGATTCACATTGTTGTGAAACAAATTTTCAAAACTTTAAACTTGTAAAACCAAAGCTCCATGACCATTAAATAACAACTCCCTATTTATTCCCCCCTCGCCCATGACAACAACCTTCCATTTTCTGCTTCTAAGAATTTGATTACTCTAGTGGCTCATAATGAGTGGAATTATGCAGTACTTCTAATGACTGGCTTCACTTAGCATAGTGGCCTCAAAATGCATCCGTGTTGCAACATGTGAGAGTATTTCCTTCCTTTTTAAGGCTGAATAATATTCTGTTGTGTGCATACATCATATTTCGCTTACTCATTCACCTCTCAGGGCACTTTGGGTTGTTTGTTATAACAGTATTATATTCTGAATTAGCTTAAGATCAAAGGAACACACAACAGATCACCTCCAGTAGTGGGGTTCACGTGATGCAAGAAGATGTAGGAACTGGGGTTTCCAGAAAGGCAAGGAGCGCCGGACAGAGGCTCTTCCAGCTGCATACTGGTTAATGATATTTTAAAGAAGCTGTCACAGGAACTGGGACCTTATTCATGCCTGCAACTTAGCTAAAATGACTCACCTTCTTTTTGGTACATCCAAAGAGAAACTTTGCTGGGTGTGGCTGACTTGTCAATTTCCTGTGCAGTATCCCCCTCAGGCAGAGTGCTGCAGGCCAGCCCTCCCCCCAACCATCCCCCACCCCCCCACCCCGCAGTGCCTTATGTTGTGGCTGCAGCTAGTGCTCCAGTCCTCCGTCAGGGTGTTTGAGGCGGGAAGTAGCCTGCTTTCACCCCAAGTGCTGGCCAGAAGCTGGCGGAGCTCAGACAGGAAGCAGGGATGGGGTTTCTACTTGAGGAGGGAGCTGCAAATGTACAACTTGGGTATAAGCCTTATGTCTCCGAATTTGAGTTATGTATTGCTTCCATTTGTCTCCTTAGAACCTTCCATTTATTTATTTATTGAGCTATCTTTTCTTTCTCAGTGCTAGGGATGGAACCCAGGCCTTATGTATGCTAGGTAAGCATTTTACCACTGAGTTACACCCATCCCTCTTCACCTATTCACCCATTTATTTTCACTTTCTGGCAACAAAATATACCAAGTCCTCTGGAATCCATTGTCTTCACATCTCTCCATGCTCTGGACCTATACAGGCTAATTTACCACACTGAAACTCAGAGATTTTCTACTTCAATCCTTTAGAACTCTGTCTTAATTAATTAATTAATGCCTTAATTAATGTGACAAAATGCTACTGTGATAACTGGCATTAATAAATGTTTTTTAGGTAAATTATTTGCTTCTAAAATAAGGGCCTTCTGAGGACAATGCTTTCACCCAAAGGATTGACTACCTAACTTGTGGGGCCTCGTATAAAATGAAAATGCAGAACAGGATGCTGTGGTTCATGCCTGTAATCCCAACAGGAGGATCCCAAGTTCAAAGCCAACCCAGACAACTTGGCAAGACAGTGTCTCAAAATCAAATAAAAAGTTCTAAGGATGTCGCTCAGTGGTAGAACGCTTGCCCTAACATATTTGAGGTCTTGGGTTCAATCCCTCATACAACAAGAACTTTTGTATAATAATTTTAAAATCATTACAAAATTCAAGACAACAGCAGCAGAGCATTAAAGCAAGCCCAGAGCCCTTCTAAGCCCCCGGCACCTTGTGACACCGCACAGGCCACACAGCACGAGGCTGGCTCTCTAAGTGGGCTGTCAGGTAGAATCTAAGCAATATATCCAGTCAAGGGAAAAGATGGTTTGGACAGGCAGTTCTCTTGCCATCTCCTAAGTTATTCAAGCTTAGCAAGTCTCTCTTTAAACAACTTATATAGTTCTATGCTTGCCAGAGTAGAGAAATTGCTAGAATGCAGGGAAAAAGAAGCTCTAACTGATAAGATTCAAGACATTCAATAACTTGCCTAAGGTCACATATTTATAAATATTTGAGCCAATACTAAAGAAATCCTGTTCAGGGCTGGGGATATAGCTCAGTTGGTAGAGTGCTTGCCTCGCATGCACAAGGCCCTGGGTTCAATCCCCAGCACCAAAAAGAAAAAAAAAAAAAGAACTCCTGTTCATATCTCTCTCCCTCCAGTTTCCAACATTGAGTGGCCACAAGGCCTGCAAGACAGGGTTAATAGTCTATCTGTACAGATGCTCCTTGACTTACAGGGAGGTTGCATCCTCATAAACCCATTACAACTCTAAAGTGTCATAAGCCAAAAATGAATTTAATACACTGCTATGGTTTAGTAGTCTGTATGGACAATGCAGGAATATACAGGGGTGAAATGATTAGATTACAAGAGGCATAAGCCAATTGGTGGATTAATCTACAGATATGGATTAACTACAGGTAGGTAGGATGTTGCTGGCGGAAGTTAATGACAGGAGTAGGGCTTGTCTTTGAGGTTTATATTTTGTCCCTGGTGAGCAGAGTTCTCTCTGCTTCCTGGTCACAGTGTTCTGAGCTGCTTCCCTCTGCCATGCCCTTCCACCATGCCTCATCTTGGGCTTAGAGCTGTGGAGAGCTGACCATGGACTGAACCTCTGAAACCGTGAGCCAAAATAAACTTCTCCTCCTCTAATTTTTCTTGTCATGTCTTTGGTCACGGTGATGAAAAAATTGACTAAAACATGCACCTTACCTACCAAAAGTCATAGTACCCTGTACAATATTAATAGTACCCTGTACAATGCCGTACCCTGTACAATATTAATTGTTTTCCCATCGGATCACTGGGAGCTGCCTCTGCCCAGCTTAGAGAGAGAGAGTATGGTACTCATATCACCAGCCTGAAAAAAAGATTAAATTCAAAATTTGATGTATGTTTTCTCCTGAATGCACATCACTTTTGCACTATTATGAAGCTGAAAAGCCATTAAGTCAAACCAGTATATAAGTTGGTTTGTTTTGGTTTGTTTAGATTGACTTTTAGACTTTTTGTTTTAAATGTAGAGGTCCTGAAAATGTGGAAAAAAATTATAGAAATCTATTATTTGAAAATATATTTTAAAAAAAGAAAGAAAATATAACATATGGCCATGCACAGTGGTGCACACCTAAGATCCCAGTGGCTCGGGAGGCTGAGGCAGGAGGATTTCGAGTTCAAAGCCAGCCTCAGCAAAAGCAAGGCACTAAGCAACTTGGTGAGACCCAAAATAGGGCTGGGGATGTGGCTCAGTGGTGGAGTGCCCCTGAATTTAATCCCTGGTACCAAAAAAAAAAAAAAAAAAAAAAAAGAAGAAGAAGAAGAAGGAGGAGGAGGAGAATATAAGATATGCTATATAAAAGTAAATTTATCTTAGTGATGGCTGCAGAACATTGTGAATGTATTTAGTGAAATGTCTACTTTAAAGAAAGCTAAAATGGTAGACTTTATGATATGTACATTTCAGATAGCCAATTCACATTTGGACATTGAAAGACATCAAATTATAGTACTCAGTGAAGAATCATTTTATTCCACACTGTGGGAAGGATGTATCATTAATATGTAAGCCTACTAAAATGGAGAGTAGAGAGGAACCCCAGTCTCTTTTTAGTTCACATACTCTTGAATTATTTAAATTTTTTGCAGGGGAACATTACATATATAGATATACATATAGATATAGATGGTTTTAAAATCGTTTTTTAAAAGATATTTCTATTTTGGGAGTGGAAAATATAAATATTTCAGAAATGGGTATCGAATTTAGGAGCTGGAGAGAGGCTAAAACTGTGGGGCTCAGCTGCCTGACTGACCATCCTTGAACACTCTGGTTCATTACTGTGAATACAAACCAATTCTCTGGGATTAGCAGCATGCTCTTAACCTAAAATTTGGTTCCTAAGGAGGGCTCTCTTCCAGGCTTGAAGACATCTGCCTTCTTGTGCCCTTACATGGCCTTTCTTCTGGGTGCAGGGGGAGAAAGAGGAAGGAGGAGAGAGAGAGAGAGAGAGAGAGAGACATGGAGAGCGGGGGTTGAGTACTCCAGCCAAGTGTGGAGTATCTGCCCAGTCACTCAAAGTCTCAATCAGAAGGGTCACAAGTTCAAGGCCAGGCTGGACAACTTAGTAAGACTCTGTCTCAAAATAAAACCCAAAGAGATGCAGCTCTGTGGCAGAGCACTTATCTGGCATGTACCAGGCCCTAGGTTCAATCCCTAGTACTGGGGGGGAAAAACTCTCTCCAAATATAGTCACCTGAAACCAGAGTTTTGAGGTGAAACCCGATTCACTGCTATGCTGGCAGCTGGGTCTGCAGGAGCTGCAGGCCTCTGCAGCCAGAAATGTCCCAGATCTTAATGGTGGGCCATGCCCTCCAGCGTTGCAGCAGACCCCAGCAGCTCACCGTCTTCTCCTTGGGTTCTTGTCTTGTAAATTCTAAGAATGAACTCCACAGACCAGGATGGGTGAGTGTAATAGTAGGATTGATTGAAGAGCAGGAACAGAACTCTTGCAGTGTGATAGGGGACCGATAGCAGGGTTTCTCCCTCCAAGTGTGCTAGTCCAGGGGTTTATATAGCACTTGGTTCACTGCTATTGGTCCAAATTTATGCTAATTAGGACTTGGAGACATACTAACACTATTGTTCAATTTGGAGGGGAGTTTGAACCCAGGGCCACTCAACCACTGAGCCACACCCCCAGCCCTATTTAGTATTTTATTTAGAGACAGGATCTCACTGAGTTACTTAGGGCCTTGCTGAGTTGCTGAGCCTGGCTTTGAAATCTCGATCCTCCTGCTCAGTCTACTGAGCTGCTGGGATTACAGGTGTGGGCCATGGTGCCAGCTTGGACAGTTCTTGAGTCTGAATTTTCATTTAGGACTGTCCCTGTTCCTTTTCTTGAGGCACATCAGGAAGTGGGAGGTTGTGAAGTTGTGTCTGCAGTGCTGGGCAGGGTACGCTTCTGCAGTGGGCACCCACACTGTGTGCAGGCCCCGCTGCCCCGGGAGAATGGACCAGCTTGTCCTGGCTGGGCCCTGGCCGCCATGCCTCAGGCCTGCCATGCCTCAGGCCTGCCATGCCCCAGTGGGAGGCTGCCTGCTGCCATGGCCATGGTCCAGCGCTTGCTGCCTGTGCTTTTGCCCACCTGGCTGCCATCCTGCTGCTTCGCCACTCCCCTGCTGCTTCTGGATATGGGCCAGTGGGCTGGTTGGATAGCTTGGTGGCTGGAGAGCCATGCTAACATTGAAAGTTAGAGATTCCATATAGGAATGAGGTGGGGACAATTCAGTCCAGAGAAACACCTTTCGTCTACTTGCCTTTCAAAAAGATGGTACAGGGCTGGGGATGTGGCTCAAGCGGTAGCGTGCTTGCCTGGCAAGTGTGTGGCCCGGGTTCGATCCTCAGCACCATATACAAACAAAGATGTTGTGTCCACCAAAAACTAAAAAATAAATATTAAAAATTCTCTCTGTCTGTCTCTCTCTCTCACCTCTCTCTTTAAAAAAAAAAAAAAAAGAAAGAAAGAAAGAAAAAAAGATGGTACAAATTTATACTTGCGCTTGCAGCGTTTGAGAAGGTTTGCACCCTCATTAAGACTTTAACCTGCAGGATGCAGAGGCACACACCTGTAATCCCAGCAGCTGGGGAGGCTGAGGCAAGAGGATCATGAGTTCAAGCCAACCTCAGCAATTTAGTGAGGCCCTAAGCAACTCAGTGAGACTCTGTCTCTAAATAAAATACAAAAAAGAACTGGGATGTGGCTCAGTAATTAAGTGTCCCTGGGTTCAATCCCTGGTACCAAAAAAAAAAAAAAAAAAGTTTTAACCTTTAAAAAAATCTAGATTATTTTGAAATTGAATCTTCAGAGTCGGGAAAATGTTCATAACTGTATAAGTAGGAGGTTTGATTAAGCAACTTTTGGGTCTAGATACACATTTCAGTGTTAAGTATTTTACTGACTCTCAGATTCATTTCCCTTCCTGTGGGTTCCATGACCCCCAGAGACCTTGGTGCATCTGCAGGCCTGGGAAGCACCCGTACCTCATGATTCAGGAGAAGCTGACATGTGAATTTATATACTGCTAAAACTCTGATGGAAGTAGATCCTTAGTGAAAGGTTTAAAGAAGTTGGAAATGAGTTTCTGAGAAGATACTACAAAGTACTCTGGCAGATGAACTGGATTAAATATTGAAAAATGTGAAGGGGAGCCATCTTGATCACAGGCATTCAGAATTCCTTCATACGGACTCCGCAGCATCTGGTACTCATTCAATCACAGTTACTTTGCTAATTCCCAGTGGCAGCTGAACATTTTTTTTTTTTCACTCAAATAGGGAAATAATGACCGTTTTCAGAGTATCTCCATGACAGAGAGGAATGGGTCATATAGTCCTTACTTCCAGACAAGGTAGAGACAATAGACTTCTCCCCATATACCAAAGTCCCACTAGAGACCTCAGAAACTCCACTGCTTACAAGAGGAAATTCCGCAGCTGGATTCTGTCATTGCTCCCCATCCCTTTCCTTCTAACTACCATGGTTTCATAGACCTCTTTGCTAATGGAAAAAGCCCACATGAAAATGGAGACAGCAAAAAAAATTTTGAATTTATTTTAGCATTTATATTGAAGAATAGCTCTGCCAGATGAGGTGGTGCACACCTATAATCCCTGGAGGCTGAGGCAGGAAAAAAGCCAGCCTCAGCAATTTATAGAGGTCCTACTCAAAATAAAACAAACAAGGCTGGGGATGTGGCTGGGTGGTTAAGTGCTCCAGGTTCAGTCCCTGGTACAAAAAAAAAAAAAAAAAAAAAAGAGCTTTAATGCTTTTACTTTATAGGAACTAATGCATGCCCATTTTAACATATTCAAATACAGAAGAGCATAAAGTACAAAGTAAAAGTCATCTTCAGTCATCACCCAGAGACAGACATCATCCTAATCACAAATATATGAAAATGATTTTATATAAATAAGTTCACATTTATAATCTGGGACCACTTGACTCAACCACACATGAAATCATCCCAAGCCAATAAATCGGGAGCAACATCTCCATCATAGTTGATTGCATAGTGTAACTCTGAATACACAAATCATACTTAGTTCTCAAAAATGCTGTTTCCAGTGTGAAGCTACTAATACAGATGGTCCCCAACTTATGATACTTTGACTTACAATTTTTTGACTTTATGATGATACCAAAGTGATATGCATTCAGTAGAGATTATACTTTCAATTCTGAATTTTTACATTTTCCCAGATGTATTAGCTTTCCATTACTGTAACATACTGCCTGATATAATCAACTTATTGAGAAAAATGTTTTATTTGGGGTCATAGTTTTGAAGGTTTCAGTACATGAGGGATGGGACCTGTTGCTTTGGGTCTGTGAAGATGCAGCACATCATCGCAGGAGCACTTGGTGGACCAAGACCATTACTTCACGGTGGGAAGGAAAGAGAGGAGCCCCAGTGACTGGAAGACACTCACCAGGCCCAGGCTCCACTTTTTTTTTTTTTTTTGTGTGTGTGTGTGTGTGTGTGTGTAGATGTACACAACACAATGCCTTTATTTTTATGTGGTGCTGAGAATCGAACCCGGGTCCCGCCCATGCTAGGCAAGCGCTCTACCACTGAGCCACAATCCCAGCCCTAGGAAGTGTCTACCACTTCCCAATAGCACCTTGCTGGGGACTAAGTCTTGAACACATGCGCATTTGAAGGACATTTCAGATCCAAACTAGAGCCATATATGGTAAGATACCACCAGCTCCCTATGCCAGCAGTGGCAACCATCAGCAGCTCCCAGTCAGTCACAAGATCAAAAAGATAAGCCACTTCGTTAATCCCAGAGATGCAAGAGACTGAGACAGGAGGATCTCAAGTTACAGGCCAGCCTCAGCAACTTGGCAAGACCCTGTCTCAAAATAAAAAGGGCTGAGGATGTGACTCAGTGGTAGAGCGCCCCTGGGTTCAATCCCTGGTAATAAAGAAAGAAAGAAAAGAAAAGCAAGTAAAAAGGGCTGGGGACGTAGTTGAGAGGTAGAGCAGGCCTGTGTTCAACGCCTAGTACCAAACCACAACAAATCCAAACAAAAACTCAAAAAGGTAAGCAACTGGTCCTCTACAGTGGGCCGAACCAGGATGTCTGGTAGGTCAGGTGTATAACATGCATTTTGGAACTTGTGATATTTTCAATTCACAGTGGGTTTATCACCATAAGTCAAGGAGCATTTGTGTACAGCAATGTTGGGATAAATGTTTTATTTTTAATTTTTTTTTTAGTTGTAGATGGACATGGTATCTTTATTTATTTTTATGTGGTACTGAGGATTTTAGTCTTTTTCTCTGCTGGGACTAAAAGACCCGATCAGAACAATTTTAAAGGAGGAAAAGTTTATTGGAGGGCTCACAGTTTCAGAGGTCTTAGTCCACAGACAGCTGGCTTCATTTCTTGGGGCTCAAAGTAAGTCTAAGCATCATGGTGGAAGAGTGTGGCAGAGAGAAGCAGCTCACATGGTGATCAGGGAGCAGAGAGAGAGAAAGAGAGAGAGAGAGAGAGAGAGAGAGAGACTCCACTCTCTGGATGCAAAATATATGGCCCATAGCCACGCCCCCACCTGCCTTCAGTTACCACTCAGTTAATCCCATGAGGGATTATTTCATTGATTAGGTTAAAGCTATAACCCAATCATTTCTCTTCCAATCCTCTTGCATCGTCTCTCACACGTGAGCTGTTGGGGGACACCACATCTAAACTGTGTGTTCACAGGGAACTGTGGCTCAGAGGAGAGAAGGTCACTTCCCTGTGTGGCACTCAACAGGGACTGGGGAGTTCTGTGAGATCTGAGTTCTAAGACACTGGCTGCTAGAGATTATAGTGGTGACCAGGTTTTTGCAGGGGACAGAATGTGCCCAGATTCATCACAGTAGTGCCAGGGCCAGGCAGGAAGTTAACTTGTCCAGAGAACCCCAGAGAAGACCTGTGATGAAGCTATTATCGCAAGTTATTTTCCATTTTGCACTCTTTCCCTGAGGCTCCAGGGAAACCATGGCTTCCTGTGTGTTGGGCAATTAGCTAAAGGGCATGCCCCTACCCCACCTATGAAGGAAACACCACATCCAGACAGTACGACCATGAGCTAGGATTTAGGGGGGCCCGATGAATGACATCCTGTTTTCTGTTTAAACACAGAACAATTAAGAGACAGATGAAAGCGTAAGGCAGCAAAGAACAGAAATCTCAGCTTTCTGCCACCATAGGCAGTCAAAGGATGCCGATTAGTGTGTGAGCCGAGTGGGCTAATATTGCACCTGGATTGAACTTCCCTCTCATCACAGGCAGTACTGGACAATCACATGGCAAACAGAGCAGACTTCATGCACCCTGTGGGCAGGCAACACTCAAAGGAAAGGAGGAAGGGCCTGACCTGCTCAGCCCTTCTTTCAAGCCCTCTGTCCTTAGTGGGTATGCCTTCAAAAGAGATTAAGGTAATTCTCAAAAAAAAAAAAAAGCATTGTAAAAGGAACAAACCTGCTCCTATCTAGTGCTCTCTGCTTCCTGGCTCAAGATGTGACCACTGCTTCTGTGTGCATGTCTACCATTGTTATTCACCATGAGGTGATATATCCAAGAGACAGCGCTTGCTTGTCAGAGCCTACACTACATCATTTGTACTTTTAGCCTCCAAAACCATTAGCTAAATAAGTTAGCCTGTCTCAGGCATTTCATTATAGCAATGCAAAGCTGACTAACACATGATAGGACCAAAAATGTATTTTTTCTTGCCTTTACTTACATTCCAATTTGTCATTCTGGGATTATATATGAATTGGTATTTTATTTTCAAAAGTTGTACATGGCAGGTGAGGAACATTTTTGCAATAAAACCCAAATCATTTTACTCTTACATTTGTATATGCTGTGTTGCACTCATTATCTAAGGCTCTATTATAAAATTATCTCATAGTTTAATATCTTTTTTAAAATTTTCTTTTGTAGTTGTACATGGATAGCATGTCTTTATTTTATTTGTTTCTTTTTTTTTTTAAAGATGCAATTTATTTTTTATTTTATTTTATTTTTTTTAAAGAGAGAGTGAGAGAGGGAAGGGAGAGACAGAGAGAATTTTTAATATTTATTTTTTAGTTATCAGCGGACACAACATCTTTGTTTTTTTTTTTTTTTTTTTTTTTTTTTTTTTTGTATGTGGTGCTGAGGATCCAACCCAGGCAGCATGCATACCAGGCGAGCGCGCTACCGCTTGAGCCACATCCCCAGCCCAATGTTTGTTTATTTTCATGTGGTGAAAATAGGATGCTAGGCAAGTACTCAGCAACTGAGCCACAACTCCAGCCTCATCGTTTAATAATATCTAAGAATATCAATAATAATTTATCATCTGTCACCATTTCTGTTGATTACAAATTCAGGAGTGGCTTGGCTGAACTGTTCTTGTTCTCTATATTTTATGAGGTTTTTGTCAGATATAGACCTTGATCTATAGTCATCAAGGATTTGACTGGGGCTAAAGAATCCAGTTCCAAAATGGCTCACTCGTATATCTGGCAAGAGTGTGCTGGCTGTTAGTGGAAGGCCTCAGTCCTCGCTATGTTAAACTCTCTCCTGAGCAGCTGAAAGCCCTCATGCCATGCCTGCCAGCTTCCCCCAGGGCAGGCTACACTTGATCAAGGCAGAAGTTTCAGTGAGTCCTATGACCTAGATACAGAAGTCCTGCAGCATCTTTTCCACCATATTCTCTGGGTCATACTGACCAGCCATGATTTGACATACCAGTACGAATGCCAGGAGGCAAGGACAATTCAAGGCTATCTTAGAGATTGACACCTGCCTAGTTTTAGATAAAATATGGTAACTGTGATATCAATTTTTTAGACAAAAAAATTAGGTATTTCCTGTCATTTGGATTTTTAAACATTTTTTTAATTTATTGATTTACTTTAGTTGTTGATGAACCTTTTTATTTATTTATTTATATGTGGTGCTGAGAATTGAACCCAGTGCCTCACACGTTTGAGGCTAGTGCTCTACCACTGAGCCCCAGTGCCCCCCAAAGGCCTATGTGTTAAAGGATTGGTCCCCAGGGTGGGATGGGGACAAGTCATCAAGTATTGCCTGGGGCCGTTAGAAGATGGGGAGTCTTCAAGAATCGAGGCCCAGTGTGAGGTTTTTAGGCGGCTGGAGGCATGCCCTTTAAGGGAATAGTGGGACTCTAGTCCTTCCTCTTCTTCTTTTCCTTCCTGAATATGATAAGAGCAGTTTTTTTCTGTCATATGCTCCCACCATGATGTGCTGCTTCACCCAAAGCAATGGGACTACTCAACTATGGATTCAGACCTCCAAAACTGGGAACCAAAATAAAGCTTTTTTCTTTATAATCTGACTATCTCAGGTATTTGTTATAGTGACAGTAAGCTCACTAACACAATATTGAATGTTTAAAATGTGAATATTTACTTTTATAGAAACATTTAATTAGACAATTACATGTTTTTTAGAAGTAAGATCTAAATTTCATCTTTTAGAAGTATTTTTAAAAATATAAGTGACTCAGGAGGCTGAAGCAGGAGGATCACAAGTTCAAAGCCAGACTCAGCAACTTAGTGAGACCCTAAGAATTTAGCAAGACCCTGTCTCCAGATAAAAAATAAAAAGGGCTGCGTTGCTAAAGGGTTAATAAGCACCAAATCCTGGTACCAAAAAAAAAAAAAAAAAAAAAAGAGTGCTAAACATAGTACTCATTAATTAAAATTTATAGTTTCTTTTTCAGCTTTAATAATTTTAAGTATTTTACAAGAAAAATAGCTGCTTTGGAAATAACTAAGTAATTTTTTACATTTAATTTATATTTTTTATTAAAATATACTCAAATTTTATACTTTTGGAATATAGTTGCATTATACTTTTTAATCTAGATCATGGCTATCATTTGAACATATCTGTTTGTGAAAATCTTTTTTTTTTTTTAGTTGTAGTTGGACACAATATCTTTATTTTTATTTGTTTTTATTTTTATGTGGTGGTGAGGATCAAACCCAGTGCCTTGCACTTGCCAGGTGAGCACTCTACCACTGAGCCACAACCTCAGCCCCACTGTTTGTGAAAATCTTGATCACAAGATTTCTGTGACTTATTGAAGTGAAAAAAAGATAGAAATTTATGAATTATGATTGCCTTTACTATATCACTCATCAATAGAACACACAGACATGTGTTAAATAATAATTAAAATCATTTTTAATTGAATATTTTGCCAATATTTCATCATATGAAAAAATATTAGCTTTATACATACTTCAGTTATATTGTTCTGAAGGTATATTTTTTCAAGGCAGGAGGATAGAATAGACTTTATTAAGCAACTTGATTTGTAACTTATACCTATGCAGGCATATGGTGTGTGGGCCTCCATTTAAATTCTTGTGCTCCTTACTTGACTTAGCCTGGGAAACTCATAGTCTCTTGGGGTGAGGGGTGGATGGATGGAGCTCATCCTGGTTAATTTACTGCCAGTGTTGGATCGTCCATCTGGCCTCCAATAGGACTGCAGATCAGCTATGAGGAATGAAGGCCAAGTCCAGCTCCTTGGAAAAGTGGTAAAACTTAAGCATACTGTGAGCATCTGGATCCAGAGTTAGCAGCAGGAAAGATTTATTTTATTTCTTGTAGAAGATCCTGTGTCTCAAGGAAACACTGTGGCAAAATCTAGACAAATATGTCCTGGGCATGCAAAGCAGGTGGCCGAGAAGGATGCCACTCAGGAGGTAGGTACGAGGGTTCCAGAGCTTGCCCAGGAAGTGGGGAAGAGCTGGAGCAGGACTAACAACAGTAGAGTTAAGCCCGGACGCCACCTGTGGGTGAAAACATGTTCTTCATGAATTACCTGTCTTGGTCAGGACTGGTTCCAAAATTAAGGAGGTGGTGGTTAGAGGGTGCACCTGGAAAAGTGAGGGCTGTCCAACCTATGCCCTTGAAGGGGAGAGAGCAATTGTTGAGTGGAAAAGTTTTCCTGTACCCATCGCATATGGCATTCAAATGACTCCCACAAAATATTAGTTTGGGGCAGAAACAAGCTCCGGCTTGTGTTTTTAAAATACAAATATTTTTTAAATACTCAGGTTGTTGCATGACAGTACACTGTAGGGGTAGAAGCAGGGTGACCCATCAGAAGACCACAGTGAATAGTCTCCACTGTGACCAGTGCACGATGGTGTCTGGAACTTGAGAGGTAGTTGGGGGATTCTGGAAGAGTAAAGAGGAAAAAGTTACAAAGAGGAGAAATGTGGAGAAACTACCAATGTCCTTAGGAAGGGGGTCCCGGAATAACAGCAGAGCACCAGGAAGGGCTGGTTCAGGCATTTGTTGAAATAGGAAAAAGGCAGAAAAGGTGGAGACAGAGGATATGTAAGATTCACCAACACCTGCTTTGTGCCAGAACTGGTTAATTTACTGCATATGAATCTTTATGACAATCCCATGAGACAGGTATTATTATCATCCTCATCTCACACAAAAAAGAAACTCACCCACAGTGTGGGTATCTTGCCCAAGGGCCCATTACTAGCAAGCAGCAGAGTTAAGATTTGAAGTTGAGCTGGGCATGGTGGCCCACGCCTGTGATCCCAGAGACTTGGAAGGCTGAGGCAGAAGGATGGCAAGTTTGAGGCCAGCCTCAGTAATTTAGCAAGGCCTTAGGCAACTTAGTGAGACCTTGTTTCACAATAAAAAATAAAAAGGACTGGGGAATGTGGCTCAGTGATTAAGCATCCCTGGTTTCAATGTCTGGTACCAAAAAAAAAAAAAAAAAAATCAAATTTGGATCATTTGAAACCATTCTTTAGTGTCTAATCGCTATATTAAGTGCCTCTTTGTGAAAGGCAGATTTGGTGGTGGGACAATCGAAGAGAATGAATTATGCCTCCCAAGAAATTTGCTTTATAAAAAGCTTCTGTTATGGTTTAGATATGAAGTGTTCCCCGCAAAAGCTCTTGTGTTAATACAGGAGGCAAAATGATTAGTAATCAGTGGATTCATTTGATGATTAATAATTTGAATTGATGAGTGGGTGGTTACTGTAGGCAAACTGGGCACGGCTGGAGCAGGTTGGTCACTGGGGCGTGCCTGCCTCTAAGATTTATATTTTATCCTGGCACCTCTCTGTCTTTCTCTCTGCCATGAGCAGGCAGCCTTTCCCCCATGATGTTCTGTCTCACCTGGGGCCCAAAGCTATGAAGGTGGAGGACCATGGATGAGACCTCTGAAATCATAAGTTCAAAATAAACTTTGCCTCCTCTAAGTAGTTCTTGACAGGTATTTTGGCCACAGTGACAGCTCCCAAAAAAGAAAAAGGAAATTTCTTTTACAGGGTAATCTCAAGTATAATACTTCTCATTTAGTAGTGTTTGAAGAATCTGGAATGCATTCTGACAAACACAGGATAGGTGGTTTTTTAAAAAATATTCTTTTAGTAGGGGTCAGTGGCAAGGGCCTGAAATCCCAGTGACTCTAGAGACTGAGGCAGGGGGAAGGCAAGTTTGAGACCAGCCTGGGCAACTTAGCAAGACCCAGTCTCAAAAATATAAATAAATAAAGATAAAAATACTGTGGTGTATTTAGTGGTAAAATGCCCCTGATGTCCATCCCTGGTACAATAAATACATAAATTTATTAACATATTCAATATATGAATGTTTAGCTGATGACTATTAATTGTGCATATTTATGGGTTACAGTGCAGTGTTTTGATCTGTGTTTACATTGTAGAAAGTCATTAACATAGTCACCTTACCAGCTTATTTTTTTTTTCTTGGTGAGAAAGTTAGAAATCTATTCTTTTAGCAATTTTGTCCTGACCACTAGGGGGAAGAGTAGAATGTCAAAAGATTTAGCTGTCTTCCACAGTTCTCAAGGGCCTATAAGAAGTGTTGGTTCCTTCCCTAACATGAGCAGAATATAAAAGTTCTTTTTTTTTTTTTTTTTTTTTTTTTACTTGCAAAAGATTATTTTCAGATAAAATTCACCTGCCATCCATAAACATTTCTCTCCAGTTTCTTTTGAAAAATAACTGTATCATGCAGAGGGAAATAAAGTAGGCACAAAAAATCATGTATTGTGCCATGTCATTTACATGAAGTGTTCATAAAAGGCAAAGCTATAAAGATAGGAAGCTAAAAGTAGATTAGAAGTTGTCGGGGATGGGGCTTCAGGGAGCTGAGGTAGGCAGTCGATGTGCTTTAGGGAATCTCACTGAATGATGGAAATGTTCTGGAACTGATTTATGGTGATGGTTGCACATGTAAAATAGTAAAATAAATGTACAAAAGATCACTGAATTATAGACTTAAAATATTGAATTATATGGTATACAAAATAAACATCAACAAAGTTGTTGTAAAAAAGAAATGTCAACAACTAAAAATATATTTTAAAAAATATATAACATTTAATAAATCAAACCCACAAAACCCTTCAATTCAAAACAATAGTTTTTGGACTTTTTTGTTGGTTTTATGGTGATGGGCATCCAACCTAGGGCCTTGCACATGCTAGGCAAAAGCTCTACCACTGAACTATACATCATCCCTCAAAAAGATTGAAAATATGTTTATTTATACATAGAAATACCTAGAAAAATACTTCTAGTACTGATTAATTCTCAGAAGTGCTATCATGAGGGGAAACTGGGAACTTTTGGGGGGTGATACTGGGGATTGAATCCAGAGGTGCTTAACCACTGAGCACCTTTTTTTATTTTGAAACAGTGTCTCACTAAATTGCTTAGGCTTTGCTAAGTTTCTGAGGCTGATCTTGAACTTGCCATCCTCCTGTCTCAGCCTCCCAAGTCACTGGGATCACAGGCGTGCACCACAGCATCCAACTAAACTGGGAACATTTTTATGCTGTATGTCTTTCTGAATGATTCTTAGTAATAAATTTTTAAAAATTAAAAAGTTTATATATATATAATATACATATATTATATATATATTTTTAGGTGGATATAATATCTTTATTTTACTTTTATGTGGTGCTAAGGACTGAACCCAGTGCCTCATGCATGCTAGGCAAGCACTCTACCACTAAGCCACAACTCCAGCCCTCTAATTAAAAACTTTTTAAAGATTTTTGCTGAGGGGAGCCGAAATCCTAAAGGTAACGGAGTCAGTAGGTGTTCCTGTATGGGTGCTGACTGAGGTGACCGTTACAAAATTAAATTATAATGGGGAATGTTTTTGAAAAGCTGTTTAAAAGTCTATTTGAGAAAAAAGAGATGCGGATTCTTATGGTGGGTTTGGATGCAGCCGGAAAAACCACCATCTTGCATAAATTGAAGTTGGGAGAGATTGTGACTACCATCCCTACAACAGGTTTCAATGTGGAGACGGTAGAATATAAAAATATCAGCTTCACAGTCTGGGATGTTGGTGGCCAGGACAAAATCAGACCTTTGTGGCGACATTATTTCCAGAACATGCAAGGTCTGATTTTTGTGGTTGACAGTAATGACAGAGAGAGGGTCAATGAGGTCCGGGAAGAACTAACCAGAATGTTAGCGAAACATTCACTCAGAGATGCAGTTATATTGCTGTTTGTAAATAAACAGGATCTTCCCAATGCTATGAATGCAGCAGAGATAACGGACAAGCTCGGCTACATTCCCTCCGCCAGAGAAACTGGTACATTCAGGCTACTTGTGCTACCAGTGGAGATGGGCTTTATGAAGGCCTGGACTGGCTCTCCAACCAGCTCAAAAACCAGAAGTGACCCTGTGCATTGTGGCAAAGCCAGCTGGCCTCCTCTGGGTGCATGTGCACTGTGAGGAGCCTTGGTGGCTGTGTGGCTGGGAGTGAGGGCAGCTTTCTCACACCGAGCCTTATACACACTATAAGAAAATCAGTATTATGTTTTAAGAAAACCAGTGTTACGTTTTAAACGCTACTTTCCATTTCAATAGCTTCGATGACCATTTTTGCAGTTGATGGAGGAGTCCTGAGGGCTCCCTGGTGCACAATAGACAGAGTGATCTTGCGGGTGGAAAGGGGAGCTGGAGGAGTAGAGACAGGTCCAGTTACAGCCTTGGGGCTGGCATCTCTGCATCCCTGGAGTCCTGTTAGACTTGGGTGTCATTTTGTAAGAAGGAAGGAAGGAAATGCCATTTTTTCCCATTACTGCCAAAATTTGAGTGCTTTAAAGCAAATGATCCTCAAAAAGAAAAGGTACTTACCATAGTGTGAAGAGGCTCTGATTGGAACGTTGCTCCTAAGTTCTACTTTAGCCCAGACTTTCTGATTTTAACAGGCTTTAGTTAAAGAAATCAGTGGTTTCTTTGAGTGCCAAGATTCTGTAACTCTAGAAAATTCTCCAGTCCTTCCCTTAGGCTAGTCCTAGACCGTTGGGGTTAGCCCGGTGTGAGGCCAAGGCTCTTTCCTGGAGCCTCACAGTCCCTGGTGGAGCAAGGGCTCCGCAGGGGAGGGAGGGTGAGGGTCAGGTGGCATAAGTGAGGAGGTTGGTTTGTGTTCTGGTGTCCCTGCCTCAGGTTGTAGGCCCCCCGAGGCTGCTGCTCCCACTTCTCTACTGTGTGCTGAATGTTCTACACAAAGCAGGGGGTTCACTCTTGTGTGGAGCCATCCATGTCCCACTGTCTTAGTCCACCTTTAGGATGTTGGTTAGTTTCTATTCCCAGAATCTCACACCTGTGAGTTGTGAGAAAGTCAAAAGGTTAATCTTGGGGAGGAAGTTCCCTCACTGCTGCCCCTGGTATTGCCCCCGAGCTGGTGCTAAATCTTCTTTAAAAATACCTCTTGTCTAGGTGGCTCTCCCTGCTCTGACTCCTGCTCTGGATGGAGTAACATCTTAGGAACTGTTGGGAGACAGCTTTATGCTTTATGTTGCCTCCAAATATCAATAAGAATGAGACAAGCTAGGTTCACTCAGTCTTGAGGTCTTTTGCCCAAATAACTAACTGTTGGCCACATTTGTATCTGAGCACTTCGACCATTTAAGGTTTTAAAATTCCTTTTTCAAAAAAATCTTGATTGACATTATAGAGATGGGAGCGTAAAGTGAATCTTAACAAGAGTAAACCTTGTTGGGCTGGGGATATAGTTCAGTTGGTAGAGTGCTTGCCTTGCATGCACAAGGCCCTGGGTTCAATCCCCAGCACCACAAAAAAAAAAAAAGGAAACCTTGTTAATTGATAACAATGAAATTATTATAGGAAAAAATTCCTGCCATGGTAAATGTGGGGCATAATGTTTTTCTTTAAAGAATGAATGCTCATTGCAATACTGGTAAGGCCAGATCTGATGTTTAACAGTAATTCCTGAGAAATATTTAGATTGTACGCCTGAAATGGCAGGGACTGTATCTCATACTTTTGTATTTATGCTTAGTCCAATGTACTTGGTATGTTGCTAGGCCTCATTGAATACCTGTGGACTGGTTGGACAATAAAGAACTTGCTTTGGAAGGAGGAGAGGATGGATACAAAAAAAAAAAAAAAAAAAAAAACTTTTTAAAGATTGGAAGCTAAAATATATCCTAAGCTCTAAGTATACAATGGTGCTATAAGCATCATGACCTGTGGGTACTGTGAGATAAAATAATTTTTTTGTCTTTGTCACTTTCTTTATTTTCCATTGAAAAAATATCTGCAGATGTTCAAGTTCCTTATGTAGTATAGGATTTGCATATAACCTATAGGGCTCCTCCTATATACTTTAAATCACTTCTACTTACATCTACTATCTAATACAATGTAAATGCTGCATAAATAGTTGTTATATGGTATGGCCTAGGGAATAATGACAAAAAAAGAAGTCTGTGCCTGTTCTGTACTGATACAAATGTTTTCCTCAATATTTTCTCTGCAGGAGCTTGAGTTTGCAGACTTAGAACCATGTATACAGAGGCCACCTGTACTACGTGATGCCTGCGTGACATGAGTGAGAAGAACTGTACTGGGAGGGCCACTGCTAAGAGTGACACTGGAGCACAGTGCCTGGAAGAAACACTGAGCTCCAGCTGCAGAGTCTTGCATCAGTAGCCCCAGACACGGAAAGCAGGACACCAGGGCTGACAGAAATCAATCTTAGAATATCAGCCCCTGGAACACTAGGAATTTGGCCTCGTTGGGTGTCTACATGCCTGGCCTGTGGCAGGCACTCAGTTAATACTTGAGAAATGATAAATGTATGGCCTGTGTCTCTGTCTGGGTTTCAGCACCACACAGCTGTCCTGCAAGAAGGCAGAACCCCCCAGGGGCCACAGGGAAGACAGGCGAGGTTTAAGCAGTGATCAACAAGTTCAGCATGATTAATCCATAAACGGAAAACTTTTCACTAGCTTGTTCTGGATGTCAAGAGGGTGAGAGTGAGGGGGAGGGAGAGGGGGAGGGGGAGGGAGAGGATGTCTATCATTCCATGACCAGTTGTGATCCAACAGACTCTCCGGCTCCTGGTGTGCCCACCTGGAGTCATGACTCTGGTCCCAAAGGGTGACTGTTCAGCAAATAGATGGAGTGCTCTGGACAGAGCCCATGCCCAGTTTCTATGTGGTACCAAAATACAGTTGTAATCTTGCTTAAAGTTGGGGGACTTTGGTTTGTTTGCTTGCTGCTTGTTTTTTGGATGTGGGAGAATGTCCCAGGAAATATTCTTTAAAATAATGATTTAAGCCAGGCACAGTTGCACATGCCTGTAATCCTAGTGGCTTGGGAGACTGAGGCAGGAGGATCATGAGTTAAAAGGCCTTGCTCGCTAAGCAACTCAATGAGACTCTGTCTCTAAATAAAATACAAAATAGGGCTGCAGATGTGGCTCAGTGGTCAAGTCCCTCTGAGTTCAATCCCCAGTACTCCCCAAAATAATAATAATAATAATAATAATAATAATAATAATAATAATAATTTTAAAAATTACCACTTAAATAGGCCATATCTAGAATTTGATAGGTTGTAGATGTATTATCATTACTGAAAAATGAAAATTCAAGTTCAAAAAGTAAAATAAAATGCCTTTCTCCCTCTCTCTCTGAACCAAGAAAATGCCCCAAATGTCATAATTTTCATTTTATTGCCTAAAAGAGATTTTGTGTGTGTGTGTGTTTGAAAAGGAATACAGTGCAATCCAGATAGGTTCGTTGAGACTAAGATTAGTCAAAAAAATCACGGCATAAGAGGGACTAGGGCTATAGCTCAGTAGCAGAGCGCTTGCCTAGCATGTGAGGCACTGGGTTCGATCCTTAGCATCGCATAAAAATAAATAAAGGCATTCTGTTCATTAATAATAATAATAACAATAATGGCATAAGAGTAGGCTCCAGGTGCTGGTGTTCTGATTCTGATTACATAATATCCATATTTAAAAAAAAAAAATCTAGTCCTAGGTCATGTGGCTGGGTGAGGGGTCCTCGGGAGTTAAGAACTGCATGTGCCTGACAGTGTGGATCTCAGGGAGCCCCTGGGCAGAGGTGTGAGTGTGTCCCTGCCCTGTCAAGTTTCCAGAGTCGAGAGCAGCAAGGGGGCTGCTGTGGGTACTGCACTCAACTTGGGGAGCACTGCCAAGGCACTGGTGAAGGACAGGTCCTGAGCAGTTCAGGAGTTGATGACAGTTGGAAGGACAGTTCTTTCACAGGACGACATGAGCAAGACATGGGGAATGAACTACAGAATATGTTGGCAAAGTTTCAAGGGGACATCGAGAAGCTTCTTCAGGCAAAGAGAAAAAATGTTCGAAATGAGTATCAGTGCTTCTGTCAAAACCATGCAGCAGAAAATTGAGCATGTTCTGAAAATCCAGCGTGAGCAAAGGGAGGAGCTTTATGAAGAATAATGTCAGCAGTTTGCGACTATGATTCAGATGTGGAACCTGGATGTGAAGAAAGTCAAGGAACAGGAGGAAAATTAACTAGTGTATTTCAACAACAACGAAAGGCTTTCCAACAACCTCAACTTGTTCAGAACCAGAAAATGAAAGCCTTTAGAAAGTTATGTGAGCAATTATTGGAGATCTGCTGGACCTAGAGTAGAATCATAGAAAAGTTCTTGCTGGGAACAAAGTGAATTTAGGAAACACATGGCCATCCTGCAAACAAAACTTATGATGGAATCTGGGCAGGAGGAGAAGGCCAGTGCTCAAAAATCTCTGCTATCCCTGTTATTCTCATGATGCAATACAGTCATAAAATTATCTGCATGAGCCCAACATGTCATAGAAGTTTTGGTTGGAAGGGCTGGGGATATAGCTCAGTTGGTAGAGTGCTTGCCTCACATGCACAGGCCCTGGGTTCAATGCCCTGCACCACAGGGGGGCAGGGCTTAAAGTCTATACAGAAGTTCTGGTTGGAATGATTACATCCTCTGTGTTCCCTGGTTTGTTAAGGGCTGGATCCCCTCTGTGTTAAGACCTAAGTGAAACCTGAAGAGCTGTGTGGGTGCTGTTGAAAAGCCAGTTAGGAAGTTTCCAGGCCTTTGGTAGTAGTGCTGGCTTTTGCTCCCCGACACTGCCGATTAACTAAGCAATAAAGATGATTTCATGTTTAAAAAAAAAAAAATCTAGTTCATGTGAAAATATGGAAATGATTTAGATATCAAAAGGCATCAGTAACTGTAATAAGACCAGAAAGGCATGGTCTGTCCAAACAGGTCCCTCCTCCATGATCAGTATGGTTGTATCCAAGGTGTTAGAACTCTGTGCAGCACCTACACTCAACCAACATGATCTGCCTGGTAACCTGTGGTATGTGCCCTAATTAAACTAGTGGACTAATTCAGGAATTAGTTTCAGGAATCCCCCCCACCAGCCCCCAAACACCTTAGACTCCGAATGCCCACCTTGACTCCTCCTTTATCTAGAAATGCCGATGACCTAAGCAAGCCCCACTTCCTCATTGGGGTCACAGTACTCAGCCATCAAAGCTCAGATGAGACTTTCCCTTCACCTGGAAGCCCTCTGTGACCACAGTTCATGTCCCCACTCATGCAAACTCCAATAGCACCTTTCACATTTCTGCATAATTAATGCATTACCTGGTTTGTCTCCAACTAGAAGGTAGGCTTCTCAGTTTAATCGTGTAATTACCACAATAGACAGTTCAACAAGTGTTCACTAAATAAATGTTATTTGGAACCAGGCATGGTGATGCACATCTGTAATACCAGCAACTTGGAAGGCTGAGCCAGTAGGATCATGAGTTCAAGTGACTTAGTAAGAATCTGTCTCAAAATAAAAAATAAAGAGGATTGGGGATGTGTGGCTCAGTGATATATCACCCCTGGGCTCAAGTCCCAGTATAAATAAATAAATAAATAACTATTACTTGGAGTCTTGAAAAGTAGAGAATTGATTCAACCAAATAAAAGAAGGTGCTTCGAAAACTCCATTAATTGTAAACCTTGATGCCACAAAATTTGCCAGTGGTCACTAAAACTAAGAGGCACCCTTCAGCTTTCTTTCTTTTTCCAGAAAGACACTACAAATTCACCAGGGTCCTCTTTTTATGCTATAAACATAAATAAATAAATAAAGATTGTCACCTTTATTTCCATTTTCAGTTGTGTGGCAGGGAAATAGGATTAACAGGAAATTGTAACCAGATGCTGAATGTATTAAAGAATCTGGATGCTCTCATACCTTCTGGAATCAGGATGGGACATTCTTAATTTTTTTTTTTTTTGTCCTAGGGATAGAACTCAGGGGCACTTAACCCCTGAGCCACACCCCCAGTCCTTTTTTGTATTTTATTTATTTTTACGGAATCACTCAGGGCCTCACTAAACTGCTGAGGCTGGCTTTGAGCTCAGGATCCTCCTGCCTCAGCCTCTCGAGTTGCTGGGATTACAGGCATGCACCACGATGCCCGGCCCTAATTCTTTCTTGATCATGAAAATGGAGAATCCAGTCTCCAATCTGCAACACCTATGACTAAGGAGAAAAAAAAAAATTGTTCTTAAATTTGACAGAGAAATACACATGCAGGGCAGCATGGCTACCAGGCTTTCTTTCTTTCCTTCCTTCCTTCCGTATGTGGTGACCGGGATTGAACCCAGGGCCTTGCACGTGATAGGCCAATGCTCTGTAACTGAGCTATACCTCCATCCCCTCTATCAGTCTTTGAGCAAATTACAGAGCCAGAAACAAATTCTGGAAGGAAATTAAAGGAAAATATGTGGTCCTATAACCCGGGCCACCTCAAAATTGAGCTGGAACTCTCTACCATCCCTAATTGCATGGCAAGCAAGTCAACAGCTATTTACTTTGTAGCCTGATCTTTTTAAATAAGTGATGAAGAGGGCAAGCATAAGTTTTTCTCGGGATGTTTTAGCTAGGGCCTTATGCAGGTATTACTATTCCTAAAGTCAGGGAGATCCTTCTTTATCCCCATTCCATATTTTACATTTCTGAAAGTAAAACAGGAAATTACTTTGAGAAAATGTCTGGAAGATAATGGAATATTTTTCAAACTGTTCAGAGGAATGGAATTTTTTTTTTTTAATTAAAGTTTGCCAATGGGGAAAAAAGCAAATAATGTCTGATTCTGAAAAACCCAAAAAAGAAAAAGCAGCTATTATATGGCGTCTATACCATCCTCTCTAGTCACCCCTGTGGCTCCTATCCGGGAACACACCTGGAGCCTCTCTGAATTTCTGTGTCCCAGCAGCCCACAGGACGGGAGGGACAACCAGTTGCTTCCTCCGTCTGTTTTCTGACCACGCAGGAAACAGGGCTTTTGCTGTCACTGCGGCTCTGCCCCCGAGGGACTGCGGAGCTGGCTTGATCTTCTCTGGATGTGAAGGATGCAACAGGGAACCAGAAATGGCTTCCTGAAAACACCATTTGGTTCTATCTTCTGAGTCTCCCACAGAAGTTCTTTCTCTGGGACTCAGGGAGAGACAGAAAAGATTCTGTGTGTGACTTTTACCAAGTCCTAAAATTTTGAAATATAGTGATGTGGGACTCATTCTCATCTTGAACAAATTATCATTATTGTATTTCTTTTCCATTTAAAGAAACCTAATTAATCAACTAATTCATTAATTAGTACTAGGGATTGAACCCATGGGTACTTAACCACTGAGCCATACCCCTAGCCCTTTTTATTTTGTATTTTGAGATAGGTCTCACTAAGTTTCTTAGAGCCTCAATAAAGTGCTGAGGCTGGTCTGCAACTTGACATCCTCCTGCCTTAGCCTCCCAAGCTACTGAGATTACAGTTGTGCACCACCACGCCTGGCAATATTCATACTCTTTTAAAACTAAAATTGCAACTAAAGTCACCATAGTGAGTGGTTAAGTTTTGAGTGGAAGGTTGAAAGCACTAGAAGATTTTATCTTTCCCTCTATCTGTTTTTATACAGCGTGAGTATGATTTATTGTATTTTTTTCAAGATATGTAATTTAAAAGTATGAAACACTTCACGAATTTGCGTGTCATCCTTGCGCAGGGGCCATGCTAATCTTTTCTGTATCGTTCCAATTTTAGTATGTGTGCTGCCGAAGCGAGCATAATTTATTGTATTATTGCCAATACTGTTTGAAGGCAAGATGGGTAAACTCTGAATAAATAACAAATATAAACCTATACTTCTTTAGTCATCATTACCTAATTTTAAGTGCTTCTGTGTCCTGGCCCTTTTCTGTATGCTTTTGGGGAAGGTTAATAAGACATTTTGGGTTCTTTTTTTGGGGGGGCGGGTACCAGGAATTGAACTCAGGGGCATTTGACTTGAGCCACAACCCCAGCCCTATTTTGTATTTTATTTAAAAACAGGGTCTCACTGAGTTGCTTAATGCCTTGTTTTTGCTGAAGCTGGCTTTGAACTTGTGATTCTCCTGTCTCAGCCTCCTGAGCCACTGGGATTACAGACATGTGCCACCGAACCCAGCACATTTTAGGTTTTTACATAACCCAGAGATTTAGATATGGAGCAGTATTCTATTTTGACTATTTATTCACAAGTCAGGTATTAACTCCGACACGTTTTTCTAGTGGTAGTAATGAGTTTGTGCTGTAAGAACCACGTCTGCCAAGTAGCCCTTTGACAAATGGCATGTATTTGTTGAGGTCTTATAGTTGGGACTGCAGGTTTTATTTTTGAAATAGAGGAAAGATAACTAGAATAAATAGGGTTCTAATCTGTAAGTCTGGACTCCTTCTCACACTGCCCCAACCTGCCAGTCAATCACATCTACAGAAATTCATCAAAAGGAGCCAAGTACAGAGAAGAATGAATGCTTCCCAGCTTCAACTGTGGCAGTTACGTGTCAGTGCATGATATCAAACCCTCTGAACCAGTAAAGATCACATCAAATCAGCAAATAAATGATGAACAACGAAGGGCGTTAAGACGGAGTCAACTGGTGGAAAGTTTTGGAACCTCAGTCACCACCTTCAGCCTTATTCGGGAGGGTATTACAGACTTGCACCCCAGCGAGGAGGTCAGAGGACCGAAGAGAAAAATAATAGCAAAACTCTTAATGGTCATTCCCTTCCAGAAGAGTGGAATGAAATCTCCTGTCCCAAAGACAGCTGTGAAAAAGACAGAATTTCCCAAAGTGAGTGTGACATCACTTTTACATCAGCCCACCCTGGGAATTCAAGATCTGCTTTTCCAAGATGGACAGGCACAGGGACTCAGTTGAAGGCTGCTCAGGATTCTCTGAGGACATGGAACTTGATGATAATGCCGCTGGACAGGCCACAGGTATTGGTGAGTCATGTCTGAGCAGAAATCAAGTGTGTACACAGAGCCTAAGGAGGAGCACTAACAGTGGACTCCTAACTTTCCTCACCTCAGGATTCTGGGTGGACAGATAACTGCTCCCAGGGAAGGTTCTGGACTCTATCCCAGATTCTCTTCTGCTGTTTCAGCTTCACATGAAGCTTCCCTTCACATTCTGTTTGGGTACCAGGGATTGAACCCAAGAGTGCTTATCCACCGAGCCACATCCCCAGCCCTTTTTATTTTTTTATTTTAAGACAGGATTTCACCAAGTTGCTTAGGGCCTTGCTAAATTGCTGAGGCTGGCCTTGAACTTGCCATCCTCCTGCCTCAACAGAGATTACAGGTGTGTGCCATCTTGCTGGGCTTTCCCCACAGCCTTCACCCAGTCACCTACCTCCTCTAGCCATTCTGTGAGCTGGGCCTCTGAGCAGGCTAAGGCACCTCCAAAACTGACTGGCTGCCAACTGGATCTATCTGCAAAGTCCCAACGGAAAGTCTTCTGGGAAGTGATGGGGGCAATTTTCCACTCTACTTCATCCACCAGAGCCCTGGAAGCTCCATAATGTAGATTCTGTCTTCTCTGAGCTCAGGTAATTCCCAGCAAGGCCTCCCAGAAGCAGGGCAGCCCCAGCCTTTCATCTTTAGCATCACAGAGGTTACTCCTCCTCAACTACCAGGGCACAGGAAGAGAGGAGACTTCCTCACTTTGGCCTTGGTGCCTTGAGACCCTAGCCCCTGGCTTCTTCCTAGAGTTTCCACATTTTTTTTTTTTAATATCAGGCATTGAACCAGGGGTGTGTTGCCACTGAGCCACATCTTTAGCCCTTTTTATTTTTTATTTTATTTAATTAATTTTTTTTCGAGAGCGAGATAATTTTTTAATATTTATTTTTTTAGTTTTCGGTGGACACAACATCTTTATTTTACTTTTATGTGGTGCTGAAGATCGAACCCAGTGCCCTGCGCATGCCAGGTGAGTGTGCTACTCCTTGAGAGGCATCCCCAGCCCTTTATTTTTTATTTTGGGACAGGGTCTTGCTAAATTGCTTTGGGCCTCGCTAATTTGCTGAGGCTTGCCAGTAACTTGAAATCCTCCTGCCTCACCCTCCCAAGTAGCTGGGATAATAGGCATGTCCCACCATGACAGGCCCTCCCCCTCCCCTCCCCCTCTTCTCCCCTCCCCCTCCCCCTCCCCCCACATATTTTAAACTATATATTTATATTGGTTTTCAAACTATGGGGACTTGATTAGACAGAACTCTTCCACACAAAGAAATTGCACACAATCCAGATGATGGCCAACTTTGAGTACTGAGATGAGTTTGAGAAATTCTGCTTCCAATTAACAGAGTTATAAGAAAACAGGAAATTGAGTTTCAGGAAGAAGCAGGAAATATTACCATAAGCAAAATAGCCAATAGGTAAAAAAGAATGATGATGGTACTAGGAACCCAGTTGTTCTCACAAATAACTCTTTTAAAGTGAACCAGAGGTGTCTTTCCAAGAACTTACATAAGTTTTCATATCAACTTTATTATACCGACTTGATTCTCGAATGAGTTTTAGGGCATAATTTGAGATGGGGTGTTTCTGTTGGACTTTGATTCTAGGAGAAAGCTGGTCGCTCTGATATGAAGATTCGGGTTCAATACAGTCTCTTCAGGAACAGTGAAGCGAAAATAATGAGAGGGGGCACATGTAATTGCACTGGAATCTGCCTGCAACCGCAGTTCTCACGTAAACTGACTAACGCCACGATGCTTGGTCTAAACCACAAAAGCAGAGCCCTGCTGAGTCCAGACCCTGCATTTGCCCTGTCTAGTTTATTGAAGAATATTTTTTAAAATTTATTTTTTAGTTTAGGTGGACACAATATATTTTATTTCTGTGTGTTGCTAAGGATCAAACCCAGTGCCTCATGTATGCTAGGCAAGCCCTCTACCCCTGAGCCACTACTTAGCATGGGCGGGACCCAGGTTCGATCCTCAGCACCACATAAAGATGAGGGCATTGTGTTGTGTCCATCTACACTTAAAAGAAATAAATATTTAAAAAAAAATGTTTTTAAAAAAGAGAAAATAATACAGTCTTGAGGAATGGGGACAGTCTTGAGTAATGGATCTGAGACAATTATTTTTGTCCTTTTTTTTTTTTTTTTAATGAGAAACTTCTATCACAAAGTACAGTATATTCCACAACCAGCTTTTGAGAATTCAAGCTGAATTCAGGGAAGATTGGATTATGAATAAGTTAGTTTCTGGGACAACTGTTTATCTTGTCATAGCATCCATTGATATACAGCTACCTGTCCATTTTAATAAAGCACACTACATAATGTTTTTCCTCAGTTAAAATAAAGAAATTTCTAGAAAAATATTATTTAACCTTTAGGGTATTTTTGTGAACAAGTTGGAAGAATTTTGAATTTCTCAGATATATTATTTTTTAGTTATAGGTGGACACAATATCTTTATTTTATTTTTATGTGGTGCTGAGGATCGGACCCAGTGCCTCAGGTATGCTAGGCAAGCACTCTACCTCTGAGCCACAACCCAGCCCAATACTGAATTAAAAAAAAAAAAAAAAAATTTGTTTGTATGCAGTCATATTTTGGCATTTATCAGTTCAGAGAAGAATTTCAGATTGGCCAGGAGGCTAAGCCAGACAAACTCTGGTCTGCTAGGCATAGCTAGTTTTTTTCTTTAACCCTGTTGAGAAATGTGAAAAAGCAATAGTGAAGCTTAAAAAAAAAGAGTAACCAAGTCAAAGTCAAGTTTTGTTGCCTATGATCTTTTAACTACATTTCACTGTTGAACACACTACTCCGACTTCATGGTTTAGGGCACATGAAGACTCACTATCCTGTTCTCTCTACTTGTGTTTGAAATTTTGTACAACAGAAATGTTAAGGGCTGGGGTTGTGGCTCAGGGATAGCGTGCTTGTCTGGTATGCGTGAGGCACTGAGTTCAATCCTCAGCACCGCATAAAAAATAAATGAATAAATAAAGCAAAGGTCTTGTGCCCATCTACAACTAACTAACTAACTAACTAACTAACTAAATTTTTTAAAAATGTTAAAAAATAAAAGACTGGGGTCTGGGGTTGTGGCTCAGAGGTAGAGCACTTGCCTAGCATGTGTAGGCACTGGGTTTCATTCTCAGCACTGCATATAAATAAATAAATAAATAAATAATAAAGGTCCACTGACCACTAAAAAAGACTGTATTTAAGCTTTTTTTTTTTTTTTTTTTTTTTTAAGATGAAGAAGCTGCTTCTTTTTCCTTTTCTTTTCTTTTTCTTTTTTTTTTTTTTTTTTTTGCAGAATAAAATACCTTGAATGTGGTGATTCATTTTGTGATGATGAGGAAAGTTGGCCAAGGTTAAAGCCTGAATATTCTTGATCATAGAGAAGGATCACAGATGACCTGTTTTTTTTTTTTTTTCCCCCTTTCTTTCTTTCCTTTTTTTTGTTTTTTTTGTTGTTGTTCTTTTTAGTTATACATGACCTGGTTCTTGACTGAGTCACAGAAGAATAAACCCACCCTGGATATCTGGTTATATAAGAACTCTCTGTTGTTTAATCCGTTTTGAACTGGCTTCTGTTATTTGCAGTAGAAACTCTCCAAACCAAAACAGTGGGAAGAATGCCTGTGTGTGTGCTGTGTGCATCAGGTCAGTGAGAGCAGAGCTGGGAGTGCTTCTGCCCCATCTTCAGAGCGTGCAGTAAAGCAGCATCCCTTCAGTTGCGCCATAGGCCTTGGACTTGGGAATCCAATGCAGAGTTGATATTGGGACAAATCAAGGTACCATCCTGTACTTCAAAACATGATTAGGTGCTTATGGTTATGTTTTTCTATGCCTCTCAGCCCCCTGGGATGTTAGGCTATTCAGTACATAACATTTCACCTATATCCTGCCTCAGTTTACCATTGTTGAAAAGCTTAGTAATCACATTGCTGCAGACTGCCAGGGACCAGCAATCCTGCACTGACCACCAGTGAGGGATCCTCATTGCATCTAGATGGAGAGTGACAACTCCAGGGGCCTATTCTGACATCTGCCTCCCAGGACCATATCCAGTTATGCTAAGTGAAGCTCCCTGGAAACGGATTCTTGGCCAAGTGGTTTACTGTAGGAATGCTCTCAGTAGAAGAGAAAGGAAGAAAGGATGTGTGTGCGACAGGGTGGGGGTGGTGGTGTTCAAGGAGGATGTGATCTCAGCTGGAGACTAGCTTCAACCTGACCATGGGTAGCTCTGAGTTGTGCTGCAGAGTTGGCCCCACCTTTAGTACCACAGCAGCTTGTCAGTCTTTGGTGATGAGCTGCCTGGGGTGAAGGGTGAGTAGGAGTGGGGAGTAACATAACATCTGGGGGTAAATGGACCCAGTTAAGGGGATCCAGACAGAGCACTGGCAGTGTCCACTACAATTTCCCAACTTACTCCAATAGCCAAAATCTTGCATAACTCCACATGACCTAGCTCATCCGTCCCCCCATCTCCTTCCCTCTGAGATCATCTCCAACTACTCTCCACCTCAGCCACACAGGTCATTTTGCAATTCCTCAAATTCTTCAGCATGCTCCTGCTGCAGATCCTTTGCACATGTCCATTCCCTCACGCGGAATGATCTTCCCTGCCAAGGTCCTGCTGATGAGGTCCCTGATGTAGTCTTCTGATCTTTACTTAAAACACACCTTCCTAGTAAGACTTGCTCTGGCTGCTCTATTTAAATGACAACTTTGGGGCTGGGGTAATGGCTCAGCGGTAGAGTGCTTGGCTAGCACGTGAGAGGCCCTGGATTCGATCCTCAGCACCACATAAAAAATCAATGAATAAATAAAATTAAGGTATCGTGTCCATCAAAAACTAAAACAATTAAATTTTTTTTTTAAAATGACAACTTCCACCCCAAACCAGTACTTATAATCCTTTTTTTCTTCATTACTTTTGCCCTTGGCACTTGCCAGTTTCTAACATTCTTACATTTTCTTTATTTATCTTATTTACTATCTAGTCCTACTCTACAATATATAGTGAGGAAGATTTAAAACAATGCCTCTGTTGGTTGTAGATGCTCAGATGAATGAATGAATGAATGAACGAATGAATGACTCCCAGCACAAAGTGTAAATCCTCAAAAAATATTGTTTGAATTGAACCAGGAAATATCTGCACAGCCTGTTATATATTAATAGAGAGGGGGGAAGGCATGTACATTATCATAGGCACAGTTCTCCACAAATATGTCCCTTCTTCAATAATATTATGAAAGCTTAATTTCTTCATGTGTATATGTTAATATATAATACAGTGTATTATTTATACCTATATAAGTATTAGTGAATAAAAATAGAAACACTACAGATTTTCTAATTTTATTTAAATGAGTTCAAATTGAGCTTGATAATCCAGTTCTACATAATAAAGTAAGGTAAAAGCAGAGCAAAAAGAGCAAAATTAAAGTGAAAACAAGATGTAGAGATAATTCCTATAATGCAAAATTTAAATTCAAGGTAAAACTATTTCAGCTGGTTTTTTTTTTTTTTTTTTTTGTACCAGGAATTGAACCCAGGGGTGCTTAACCACTGAGCCACATCCCCAGTCCCTTTTTAATTTTTCTTTTAAGTCAGCATCTCACTAAGTTGCTGATAGCTGGCCTGGATCTGTGAGCCTCCTGCTTCAGCCTCCAAAGCTGCTAGGATCACAGGCGTGTGCCACTGTACCCAGCTAAAACTATAAACTCTTTACTGCAATGTCACGATCTAATTTTAGAGAGTAGAAAATATTAAGAAATGTAAAATTGGAAATCTCTCAAAACTCTACCAGAAGAGACCAAAAATCTTCAGGGATCATCAAAGTGTTTAGGAAGATGTTTTTTCAAAACCAAAATTACTAAAAATACAAAGGCAGCTATTAGACACACTATTTACGTTTTTGTTTTTGCAGAACCGGCTACTGGCAGGAGATTAGCCTGAGGCAGCCTGGGAACCAGCATCAGCTTCTTCCTGCAAAGGCCCAGCAGAGGACTGGGAATCAGCTGGAGAAGTTCCTTCCGGCTCAGCACATTCCTGGGAGCAGTCGTTCTCTGGAATACCTTGACTGTTACAGGTGGAAACACCTTCACCTGCTGCTACATTCGTAGCCTCTGGGGTCATTTCAGAACCATCCTCTGTGGTGTCACCCATCTGTGCACTTGTAACCTTGGGCTCCATTTCAGCACCCACAGCCGTCACCTCCTCCTTAGTGGCCTCCACATCACCTGGACCCGTGGACTCTTCTACGTCCCCAACTGCAGCCTCTGCAATGTCTTCAGCACCTACCACCTCAGCTTGCACAACAGAAACTTCCAGAGCTTCTGAACTCGCTTTCTCAGCTTCTGCCACATTCTCTTTTTCACCTTTAAGATTTAGTCCATTAAGCAGAGTGTTAACTTAAAGAACATGGGAACTCAATGGTACACTGTGCAATCATTTAAAAAACTGAGTCAGATCTACATGTGCTGATATTTAATGGTCTTCCAAGTGGACTTAAAAGGAAAAATCAAGGAAAGAACAATGTATACAGTATGGACAAAAAGAGGTATGTTATATAGCCAGAGGGCTGTATTTGCAAAGACCCTCTCTGGGATTCAAAGAAACTGATAATATATCAGTTGCCTTTTGGGAGGGAAGATGAGAGATCTGCTTTCTTATAAACTCTTTTGAACTTAAAAAATTTGCATATATTACTTATTCAAACACTAATACTAACAAATAACCACCATTTCAACCTTCCATGTGAGATGGTATGGAAGAGTAGCCAAGGTGCTAGCTGACGACCCTGAGGAAACCACTAATCCTCTCTCAACTTCAGTTTAATCATCTGTAAATAAGAATACTGATAATATTTACTTCACAAGGCTATTGTGAAGATTAACTAAAATAATCTATATAAAATGGGCCTTCAAGCCAATAAGTCTTTTGCAGATGCTGTATTAATAATATTATAATAATATTTGTAATGATAATATTATTATAAACAGACTTCTCATGATTCTATTCAATAACATTTATCAATGATATTCTGTCTCTTATTGTTGTCATGATGAAAAGGGTAAATTGATTCATGAGCAGCCAGTATCTCTGTCCCTAAATAGTGACCATGGCAATTGATAATGGCATTAACTTTGAGATGGAAAAAAACTATTTTAAAGTAAGTAGTTGTAGGGGCTGCGATTGTGGCTCAGTGCTAGAGTGTTTGCCTCCCATATGTGAGCACTGGGTTTAGTCCTCAGTACCACATAAAAATAAATTAATTAAGAAAAGGTATTATGTCCATCTATATCTAAAAATTTTTTTAAAAAAGTAAGTAGTTGTAGGCAAGAAATAGACATAAGGGTGAAAATGTCAAGTTTCTGTTCCCAGGGTTGACATTTTTATCAACGGAGGGGCTCAGTGTCCCCAACTCTAATGGCCAGTACACTTTCAGCAAAGACACAAGGAGGTCTTAGTCAAAACAGAAACAAAAATTAACCTTATGATTAAAAAAAAAAAAAAATGAGGGAAACGAAAGGTCAAGCTGCTGAGAGAGACAGATTCTAAAATTATGCCCGCATGAATGGATGTCTGAGTAGGAGAGAAATAATATTACCACACAAAGAAGTCAAGGCCACGGTCAGCAGCATAAATGCAAAATGTTCATTTATCAAATGCACTCATCCAAAACACCTAAGAATATTCTTTAGATTTTGGTTGGGCTTTTCCTTCCTGAATGAATTCCTACGAAGAGCCATTATGGATTAAGTTAGCCAAGAAGACAAAGGCAAATAGTGTTCATTGCTAGACTAAGAGGATGGGAATCAGTGTCCCAAAAACAAATAAATAAATAAATAAAATAATTAAGAAAGTCCCCTTACCTTGAAGTGGATGTAACTCTGCTTTTGTTTTTTCTTTCAAATTTGTTATATGTTCTGTGTGTTTGGCTTGCTTTGATGTGACTGTCTTGTAAGTCTGAAAGAAAATGTGTCCTTAACTTTACTTCCTTTTTGTGGAGGTACTGGACTCAGGGTTACTTTGTCATTGAGCTACATCCACAACACCCTCCTCCTTTTTTTTTTATCATCATGCTGGGGATTGAACCCAGGGCCTTGTGCATGCTAGGAAGCACTCTACCAACTGGCAGACCCCAGCCCCAGCCCTTTTTATTTTGAGACAGAATCTCACTAAATTGCTTAGGGCCTTGCCAAGTTGCTGAGGCTGGCTTTGAACTTACGATCCTCCTGTTTCAGTCTCCTGAGTTCCTGGGATTATAGGTATGCACCACCATGCCCAGCCTTAGTTTATTTCTTAAACTCTTGCCAAGTTCAAAGGTACACACAGTTCTCCATGTAATTATCATTAGAAGTTTAAGCTACAACCCCAGTGCAACCAAGAAGGGAAACCAACTTTACCATTTACTCTTTTACTTCTCCTTTGGACACTTTTGTTATTAAGTGGAATGCTTAAAAAAGGAAAGGAAAGGAATATGCTCTAACATGAGTCAAAGACAGCTGAAAACAAGCACAGGAAACAAGAAGATGAAGACAAATTAGGAAAACATAAATTATGCCAGAACCAAAATATCCTCACAGTCATTTACAAAGATCCTCCAGAACTTATCACGGACAAAGGTAAATCCAGGTTCATGCAGAAACTCACATACAAATATTCGTGGTGGTTTCATTTATAATGGTCAAATAATGAGAATCAGCTCAGATGGTCTACAAAGGATGAACTGTTAAACCAGCTGTGGTCTTTCTGTAACAAGGAACACAACTCAGCAGTAAAAAGGAATGAACAGTGGGTACAAGTGACAGTTCCAATGAATCTCCAGGCAATTACACTGAGTGGGAAAAGGGCCAATCTCAAAAGGTTTCATACCTGTGGATCCATTTAGGTAGCGTTCTTGAAATGACAAAAATAGAGAAATAGAGATTAGTGGTTGTCAGGGGATAGGAGAAAGGGAGGGCAGAAGGGAGGGAATTATAAAAAGATAGCATGAAAGATTCTTATAGTATTGGAACTATCCTGCATCTGGACAGTGCTGACAAATCTATGCATCTAGACAGGATAAAACTGCATAGAATTTAATGGGTGCATGTAAAACTAGTGAAATTGGATTAAGATGGATGAGTGGTATAAATGTCACTTTCCTGATGGTGATGTTGCATTACAGCAAAAAGATTATTATTGGGGAAAATGAGAAAAGGGTAGAGAGAACTGCATGTGAATCTTGTCTCACAATGAAATTAAAAAAAAAAAATCTCCCAAATGACACACCACACAGCTACATCCTAAAGAAGATTTCTTAGGTAGGCTAGGATGAGTCATAAAAAGCAACACTAGCTGACTGTAGGTTACTGGAGAAATAACATGGGGCAGAAAGTTATTTTAATTATTGACAAAATGTGCAGGCTTTCTTTCATTTCATACTCACGAGTCTTCTTTGGCTTGTCTTCACATTAGGCAATGATATTCTAAAAATAAAAATCTAACCAGGAATAGTGGTGCATGCCCATAATCCCAGCTACTTGGGAGACTGAGTCAGGAGGATCAAGGGTTTGAGGCCAGTCTAACCTGAACATAGTGAGATCTCTTCTCAAAAAACAAAACAAAACAAACAAAAAACAAAAACAAAAAAAGAAAGAAGGAAAGAAAGGAAGGAAGGAAGGAAGGAAGAATCAGAGAAAAGAAGAAAATCTGATGCATGCTTGTATCCCAGCAACTTGGGAGACTGAGTCAGGAGGATCATGAGTTCAAAACCAGCCTCAACAACTTAGCCAGGCCCTAGACAACTCAGAAAACCCTGTTTCTAAATAAGATATAAAAAGGGCTGGGGATGTGGCTCAGTGGTAAAGGGCCCCTGGGTTCAATCCCTGGCACTTCAAAAAACAAAAACAAAACAAAAAAAGAAAGAAGAATATCTAGTGCTGGGGTACAAGAATGGTAGAATATGTACATAGCACATTAAGGCCTGGATTTAATCCTCAGCACCAACAATAAATTAATAAATAAAAATGAAAATCTTACTATTTAGATAATATTATTTGTATTGTCTCAGCTTTTTTGGTAGTGATTTAACTCTTAGTGGTAGAATGATGAATTTTTAAAAGTTGTATATTCATATATATTTTCTAAATTTTAATAATCAGGAAGTGGGGCTGGGGATGTGGCTCAAGCGGTAGCGCGATTGCCTGGCATGCGTGCGGCCCGGGATTCGATCCTCAGCACCACATACAAAACAAAGATGTTGTATCCGCCGAGAACTAAAAAATAAATATTAAAAAATTCTCTCTCTCTCTCTCCTCTCTCTCCTCTCTCACTCTCTCTTTTAAAAAAATTAATAATCAGGAAGCTAGCACTTTATTTTTATTAATTAAATACAAACATCATCACCCACCATTTTTTTATATTTTATTTAGAGATAAGGTCTCTGTAAGTTGCTTAGGGCCTTGCTAAATTGCTGATGTTGTTTTTTTGTTTTATATTAATATTTCTTAATTGTAGATGGACACAATACCTTTATATTTATTTATTTTTATGTGGTGCTAAGAATTGAACCCAGTACCTCAAGTGGTAGGCAAGTGCTCTAACCCTTAGCTACAACTCTAGGCTCCTGAGGCTGGCTTTGAATTTGCGATCCTCCTGCCTCAGCCTTCAGAGCCACTGGGATCACAGGCAGATGCCACTGCACCCCACATCTCTAGTCCTTTTTACTTTCAGAAAGGGTCTTACTGTGTTGCTAAGGGTCTCGATAAATTGCTAATGGCCTTGAATTTGTGATCTTCCTGTCCCAGTCTCTAAAGTTGCTGGGATTACAGGTGTGCACAATCATGCCCAGCTGGTGTTCTTTTTAGAAATACCCTTAGCTCCTCAGAAAATTGAACTGATCTGGGCCTATTTTATATCTATGGAGCCCTAACAGTAGAACATTTTCCTTGGAAATGGAAAAGTGCTCTTGGCTACTGAGTATCCACGGATCAATTTGCAAAACCCTGCTACAGAATCATTTTAGTGCAGGAAAAGTGAAAGAGAAGGGAGGACTAGAATACAGATTTTGCAGTGCTTCACATTCTGTGATTCCTAAAAGTAGCCTAAGATTCTTGGGAATTAAGGCTTTTAAGGTTTGATATTCAAATGAAAGAACATTAAACATTAGTATTCGCGTGAATCAAACTCAGTGGGATTCCATTTTTACAACTCTGCTATACTTAGCCTTTGGATTTTGAAGTAAAAATGAAGTATCTCTGACTTTCTGTTAAAAAATAAATAGGGGGTTGGGGTTGTGGCTCAGAGGTAGAGGGCTTGCCTAGCATGCATGAGGAACTGGGTTCAATCCTCAGCACCACCTAAATGTAAAATAAAGATATTGTGTCCACCTAAAATTTAAAAATAAATATTAAAGTAAATAAATAAATAAAACTAGGGCTGGGGTTGTGGCTCAGTGGTAGAATGCTTGATTAGCATAAGTGAGGGCACTGGCTTCTATTCTCAGCACTGCATATCAATAAATGAATAAAATAAAGATCTATTAACAACTAAAAAAAAAAACTACATTACCTCAGATACGAAATGGGACATAGATCATCACCTTGCTCAATTTTCATTCCATTTTGAGAGAATGAGGCTGCAGGACTCTCAGGACTATTCAGTTGATAACCTTTCAGGGTTTTTTTGTGTGTGTGTGTGGTGCTGGGGATTGAACCCAGGGCCTTGTGCATGTGAGGCAAGCACTCTACCAACTGGGGTACATCCCCAGCCCTATAACCTTTTAGTTTAAGATTCATATTTTTTGGTGGGGGAGGGTACTGGAGATTGAATTTAAGGGCACTCGACCACTGAGCCACATTACCAACCCTATTTTTTTAAAAATAATTTTTAGATGTTGATGGACCTTTATTTTATTCATTTATTTATATGCAGTGCTGAGAATCGAACCCAGTGCTCACTCATGCTAGGCAAGTGCTCTACTACTGAGCCCCAGCCCCAGCCTCAGACCTATTTTTTGTGTTTTATTTAGAGACAGGGTCTCACTGAGCTGCTTAGCACCTCGCTTTTGCTGAGGCTGGCTTTGAACTTGCAATCCTCTTGCCTTAGTCTCCTGAGCCACTGGGATCACAGTTGTGTGAAACTACACCCGGCTCAGTTTAAGATTCCTTTTGCAAAGAAAGATTTAGTAGACTATCGAGGCTCATGTCTGGCACCAGTTCATATAATTAGTAGTATTGTAATAGCCAGATGAAATTTGGTCTTCCAAATTCCCAGGTCATCCATCACATGGCCTAATCCTAATTTGTTTTTTCAGGGTTTACATTCAACTAGAGTGGCCTAGGCAATGAACTCAACATCAGGCAGCAGAAATATGATAGAAGAAAAGGAATATGGGTGTGAGTGAAAGTTGGCAGATACCAGTGACATGTTTGAAGTTTCCTGACTAATTGAGGGTGTCACAATTCTGCAGGTTAGTCTGGTATGGTGGTACAAGCCTGTAATCCGAGATACTCAGGAGGCTGAGGCAGGAGGATCACAAGTTTGAGGTCAGTCTTAGCAACTTAGTGAGGCCCTTAGCAAGACCTTGTCTCAAAATAAATAAATAAATAAATAAATAAATAAATAAATAAAAAAGACTGGGAACATAGCTCAGTGGCAAAGAATCCCTGAGTTCAGCCCACAGTATTTAAAAAAAAAAAAAAAAGGGGGGTGGTGGTGGGCAGGGGCTGTGGCTCAGCGGTAGAGTGCTCATCTAGCACATGCGAGGTCCTGGGTTCAGTTCTTAGCACCACATAAAAATAAATAAAACAAAGGTATTGTGTCCGTAGTTATTAAAAAATAAATATTAAAAAAATCTGAAGGTTAAAATTTTGGTTTGGCTATCCTACATAGTCCTATTATAAAAATGGCTCCTAACTATGACTAAAAATCCCTTATGCATATCTCTGTAGGATCAACCCAAAATATAGTGATTGCATACTTTAAGGATTTCTGAAGAATTTATGCTTATTCTATTTTTCTTCACAATAAACATTAGATTTTTTTATTTGTTAGATTTTTTTGATTTAGAAAATTTATGACAAAATGGGAAATGATTCAATAGGCTTACCTTATTTAATTCAAATGTTCTGTTGTTTTAGCTCCAGAACTACACTTAAAAGCTTTATCCTGGGACCAGAGATGTATCTCAGTGATAAGAGCATGTACTTAGCATGTGCAGGCCCTAGCACTAAAAACAAACAAACAAACAAAAAACCAAGACTTTTGTCTTACAGTGAATCCTGGAAGATGTGGATGGAGGACTGGGGAGGAAAATATAGATAGAATTTTACATATGCTTCTTCTGAATTTTTAACAAATTATGAATATGCCTTTTTTTTGGGGGGGGGTACTGGGATTACAGGCATGCGCCACCGTGCCTGGCATGTGAATATGACTTTTTAGAATAAAACTATGTAAAAAAAACCCCAAAAATTATAGAAACAGTAAAAATATTGGGAGGAAGGAGAAAGGGATGGATAAGTGGAATACAAGATTTTTAAGGAAGAGAAACGTATGACACTGCCAAAGGTGGTAGAGTCATTATATATTTGTCAAAACCCACGGGACATACAATGTAAAGACGGAATCCTAAAATGGTTTCGGCAGTACACTTCTGTAATCCCAGCAGTATGGGAGGCTGAGGAAGGAGGATCACAAGTCCAAAGCCAGTCTCATCAACTTAGCAAGGCTCCAAGCAACTTAGTAAGACTCTGTCTCAGAATAAAAAAATAAGCTGGGCTTGGTGGCACATGTTTGTAATCCCAGCAGCTCAGGAGGCTGAGGCAGGAGGATCGTGAGTTCAAAGCCAGCCTCAACAAAAGTGAGATGCTAAGCAACTCAATGGGACCCTGTCTCTAAATAAAATACAAAATAAGGCTGGTGGAATGACCCTGAGTTTAATCCCTGGTACCATAAATAAATAAATAAATAAAGTGAACCCTAATGTAATTTCTGGACTTGAGTTAATAATCATGTATCAATATTGGCTCCTTAATTGTAACAGATGTACCACACCAGAGCAAAATGTGAATAGGGGAAAGGAAGAGAAGGTGAGGGAATTTTTCAACACTTTCTGCTCTTTTTTTTTTTTGGTGCTGGGGATGGAACCCAGATCCTCATACATACTAGGCAAGTGTTCTGTCATTGAGCTATACCCACAACTCCTTGCTCATTTTTCTATAAATCTAATAAATAAAAGTCTATTATTTTTAAATTTTTAAAGTTAGTTGGACTGGAGGAGTAACCAGTGGGAGAATGCTTTAGTTAACATGACGAGGCCCTGGTTCCATCCTCAGCACTACTAAAAATTAAGTAAAAATTAAATTAAAAAAATAAAATGAGTATATCTTCAAAACATTTTTTTTTTTTTTTTTTTTTTTGGTACTAAGGATTTAACCCAGGGGCACTTTACTCCTGAGTGACATCTCTAGCCCTTTTTATTTTTATTTTGAGGCAGGGTCTCACTAAATTGTTGAGAGCCTAGCTAAGTTGCTGAGGCTGCCCTTGAATTTGCCATCCTCCTATTTTCAGCCTCCCAAGTTGCTAGGATTACAAGTGTTGGCCACTGCCCAGGCCCAAAACAATTCTTGTTAAACAGGAATAATATAGATACTAGATACTATTATTAGTAATAGTATCTAGTATCTATAATTGAAGCTATTAAAGGATTTATGAGTTTGGCAAATGATAAATACTCAATTGTCAACTATTATAATAACACTGTTTTTAACCCCAGGTGTACCAATAGGCTCAATGAAATTAATGACCCTGCCCCAAAATAAAAAAATTAAAAGGGCTGGGGATGTTGCTCAATTCTACAGCACCCCTGGGTTCAACCCCCAGTAATACCAAAAAAAAAAAAATGATAATAATTTAGTTAATACATTTTTATGGAAATTTTATATTTCTAATGATTATAGAGTATTTTTCAAATGTGTATGCTTAATGACATTTAAACCTATTTCTCTGTTGTATATTTAATATCGCATGTCCCGATTGCAACATTGCTTTGAGTTTTACCACAAGTTGTAAAATATATGAATTTCTGAACACTACAGTTAAACACTTACGTAATAGCCACCAGCACTGACTGTGACACCTACAACCAGATAATAAATCATATTGGATCCAGATGTTCCAGGGAATTTGTTAGATGACATCCAACGAAGAGATGCTAGGAAAATAAGTTTAAACACAGTTAGCATCGCCATTTAAGCACAACTATTTAAAATAATTTCATCTTTTAAAGATGTTTCTCCTCAGTGAACCTAGAATCTATTATCATCAAATAATTTTAGCTTAAGGGAATACGGTATCACAAGGCAGGTAATAATTCCACTTGACATTTTCCCAATCTAATTTGATAAGTACTTGTGAAGCCTGTCATCTTGATGTTAAGCATCATGCTTTTCTTGGAAGGGATGCAGGTGTGGGTAAGGAGAAGTGACAGGAGTACTAAATAATCTTAACAGCAAAATGACAAGCATATTAGCAAAGAAATCCATTTACTGTACACATTCAACTATAGGGGAAAGGAAGAGAGAGTGGAAATGATTATTTTTCAAAAAAGTAAACGTATTTATACCTAAAATTTCATTAAATAAAATTCGATTTATTTCATAAAATTCAATTCAATTCAATTTATGTATGTTAAATAAAACATTAATTTAAAAAACCAAGCTGGGCACGGTGGTGCACACCGGTAATCCCAGTGGCTTGGGAGACTAAGGCAGGCAGGAGGATCATAAGTTAAAGCCAGTCTCAGCAAAAGCGAGGTGCTAAGCAACCCAGTGAGAACCTGTCTTTAAATAAATAAAATACAAAATAAGGCTGGGGATGTGGCTCAGTGGTCAAGTGCCCCTGAGTTCAAATCCCAGTACTGCCCCCCCATTAGTAAAAATCCAACATTTTTTATAAATCTATAATAGAAATGTGGATACAGAAAGAAATCTGGATTTTTCTAATACCATAGAAAGCAAAGAGAGCCAGCTGGGTGCAGTAGTGCACACCTGTAAGCCCAGCAGCTTGGGAGGCTGAGGCAGGAAGATCACAAGTTCAAGGCCAGCCTTAGTGACTTAGTGAGGCCCTAAGCAATTCAGGGAGACCCTGTTTTCTAAATAAAATATAAAAAGTCTGGGGATGTGGCTCAGTGGTTGAGCATCCATGGGTTAAAAAAACAAAACAAAACAAAACAAAAAGCTTTTTGCTTGTTTGTTTGGTTTTGGTTGTAGAGGGACACAATACCTTTATTTTATTTATTTATTTTTATGTGGTGCTATTGATAGAACCCAGTGCTTCACAGGTAGGAGGCAAGTGCTCCACCACTGAGCTAAAGCCCCAACCCAGATAAAAGCTTTTCTTAAGCCAAATGTTGCAATAAGATCATATCTGAAATAGAAGTAAAATTCTATAAAACTAATAATTTTTTGGGGGTGGGTACTGGAGATTGAACCCAGGGGCACTCAACCACTGAGCCACATCCCCAGTCCTATTTTTTTTCCAGTACTATTTTTTTAAAATTTACTTATTTATTCTAATTTGTTATACATGACAGCAGAATGCATTTCAATTCAAAATACACACGGCACAATTTTTCATGTCTCTGGTTGTACACAGGGTAGAGTCATAACATTCATGTCTTTATACATGTACTTAGGGTAATGATGTCCATTACTTTTTTTTTTTTTTGATGTCCATTTCATTCCCCCTTCCTTCCCCTCCTTCCCCTTTGCCATATCTAAAGTTTCTCCATTCCTCCCATGCTCCCCCCACCCCTATTATGGATCAGCATCCACATATTAGAGAAGACATTTGGCCTTTGGTTTTTTGGGGATTGGCTTACTTCACTTAGCATGATATTCTCCAACTCCATTAATTTACCTGCAAATGCTATGATTTTATTCTCTTTTACCCAGCCCTAGTTTGTATTTTATTTAGAGACAGGGTCTTACTGAGTTGCTCAAAAAGATTTCTTTATTTTTAATAATGTGTTAATTTTTTTTTATTTTTGGTATTGGGGATTGAATCCAGTACCTCATGAATTCTAAACAAGTGCTCTACCACTGAACTACATCTCTAGCTTAAAAATATTTTTTTTAAATAGAAAGACAAATACTTGAAAACTTATTTGAAATAGCAAAGAAATGGGAAATATTCAATAGGAATTAATCAGACAAGTTTTAGTACCTTCATAAAATGTGAAACAAATAATCTATAACTTTTGCAGAAGAATATTTACTTCCAGCAGAAAATGTTTACAACATATTACATGAACATTCATAGCAAAATACTATGTATGAGACTATCCCAGATTTGTTTCCAGGAAAAATACACATGGGGGGAAAAAGATCTGGAAAACTCTACGAAAAACTGTAAATAATAATGTTTCCTGAATGGTAAGATTATAGATGACTTAGTTTAGATTTTGCCTTTCTGGTCTTTCCCTAGTGAACTATTATAAATCTAAATGATTTATTCATGAAGAAGTTATATTTTTAAAGGCAAAAAGGAGAGAAAAAAATTTGATGAGGCAGTTAAAATTTCTTTCATTTTTAAAAAATCAAAGTAGAAAGTACCAATAAAAGGCTAATTAATGCCCATAACTGAAGACAAACAGGTTTCCACCCATGATAGTTCTTAAAACACAAATCAGTGCTTAGAAAATAGTAATTAGATGAGATAAAGACTCTTACTACCATTGTGGCTAACTATATATTTGGAATTTTCAATTCTGTTTTGCCCCATTTTGGAAAGAAAAGTCACTCGTGCCAGCTACCAAAAAACCCGTGTGTATGTTGGTGAGGTTTGGTCAGGAAAACCTGAAAGGCCACGGTCAAGGTCGGGAGGGCGGTGCTCATTTCTCTCCTCACTTCCCCATCAAAACAGCCCGTTATCTCAGAAGTGTAAAAGAAGGGTATTGTGCCCCATTTCACCAACGGGAGAAATAGTACGTATAATGATCAGCGAAGCTTGTGGGGCATCTTCCCCGCACTTGCATTTTGAAAGAAAACTAAAGCTAGTTGGGCAGACCTTCTTCCTCCTTCTCTCCTCCACCAACACAGGCCTAATTTAAGCCGAAAAACAAAAACCAGACAACAGAAAAACGCAAAAACAAAAAAACAAAACAACAACAACAAAACTGGCGCATGGAATTTTCCGCAGGAGTCTTTCTGCCTCGAATCCACACTCGGGGCTAAAGCCGCCTCGGGAGCTTCAGGAGGAGGGTCGAAGTGAAGAGAGAATCCAGACCTTTCCATGAGATTGTCTAACCGCGTCCCTCAATCAGCGACGGGGAAGGGTGCCTGAGGACCAGGAAAGGGCGGCGGGGGTCGGACTGCAAATCTTGTCCCAGAGCCCCGGGCAGCCAGGGTGAAAAAAAGATTGTTGCTTGCTCACTAGTCAAGCACCTACTGTGTTCCAGGCTCTGTAGCGGGGTGGGGTACCGGGGACGGAACCCAGGGGCACCTTACCACTCAGCTACATCCCCAGCCCTTTTTATTTTTATTTTGAGGCAGAGTCTGGCAAAGTCGCTCAGGGCCTCGCTAAACTGCTGAGGCTGGCTGTGAACTTGCCACCCCCTGCTTCAGTTTTCTTCAGCGTCGCTGGGATGATGGGCGTGTGCCGCTACGTCCGCTTTAGGTCAATTCTTATTTAATCGACTTCCACCTTGAGACCTCCACTTTAGAATCGCATCCTTTTCTCACGCATCCCTAAAGCCAAAGATGAAAAATATTTGAACCCCAGAGCCAAACAGCTGGGTAGCTGCAGGCCTATCTGCAACCTAGTTTAGGAAAGCGACCGAAGCGCTCTTCCTCGGGGGGACGCTGAGGCCAGGCTGCTCGCGGGGTCCAGGCTCTCGAGCCCGGGCCAGGTTGGGTGACTTAGCTTTTACGCACGTCTACTTCTCCGCCCTCGCTCCCGCGCGCCGCCTGGCTCGCGGCGGAGTCCACTTTCCCACCCAATCCTGCTTCCTCCTGAGATCCGGGAGCGAAACGATCCCTATAACAATAAAAGTAGTAAGCTACGAGTATGTTCGCCGGCACTTTTAAAAACTCACAATCATCACTGTTTCCACTTAACGGATGATGAAAACAGGTTAGATCACTTTCTCGAGGTCCACATTTGAACCAGAAATCCTAGTCCGGATTCAGAGGCCACGCTGAAAGGTTCCCTACTGCCCAAGCATCCGAGAACTTTGGAGCCTCGTCCCCTCCAAAATTTCCCTTATTCCCCTGCACCCCCAACCCAGCTTTCTGCTGCTCCGGGTCGAGTTTGGCAGACTGGGTGCAGGAGGATCCAGGGGCTTCCCGCACTCACCGTCCTTCCCGAGCGGCGCCGGGTTGTGGGGAACCCTCAATGGCAGCGCCAAGGTCTTTGAGACCACCCTGCGGAGATACATCGCGCCTGGGTTGGCGGCGCAGCAGCCTGGATTGCCTGGCGCAGACTGCCCAGACTCCGCGAGGCTGTGAGCCTCGAGCGCCCCGCCCCGGGGAGGGGCGCCGACCCCGGCCCAGCCCCGCCTGGCAGGCTCGGGTCCACCGCCCAGGGCTTGGGTCTGCACAGTCCACCCGCGCCCAGCCTGCGGCTGGACTGCTTTCCCGGTGTCGGGGAAGCTGATGACTGCATCTCGGAAAAGGAATCTAGAAGTTGTCACTGCCTGACCTTCTGTTCCACTGAATGTAACTCCTGCAGAGTGGACTGGAAATGTTTGGAGAATCTCATCGGATTCAACACTAACATGGTTTATCATGCTGGATGGAATCTGAACCCAGTTTCTCTCGCACTCGGAGGAAAAGGCAGCGGTAATTTTTTACAGGTAGAGTGAGGGGAGGGATAGCCCTAACTTCCATTAATCCTAGAAAATCCCTAGGCAATGGCTGGATTTCTAGGCAAATCATTGTTAAGACGACTTTAAATACAAACATCAAAAACACTAGCGCGGCGCGGTGGCGCAGACCTGTAATCCCACGACTAAGGAGGCTGAGAGAGGAGGATCATATCTTCGAAGCCAGCCTTGGCGATTTATCAAAGAAAAAAAAAAAGAGAGAGAAAGAAAAAAGGGGGGCGGGGACGGGGATCGCGATTGGGGATATAGCTTGGTGGTAAAGCGCCCCCCGAGTTCATTCCCAGTACCAATGGAAAACAAAAAACCCCAAAATATTGTATGTGGGAAGTGAAAATAGTATTTTCACATCTACTAAAATGCTAAATTATTATCTTTCCCCAAATTTCAATTACTCACCTCATTGTGACTACAAGAATTTGTTATGGTTTGAATATGGAAACCAATAATTTATGCTTATAACGTTTTCAAAATGGTTAATCTTTGGAAAGCACTATTTTTTACTCTTATAATCCTTCATGTGTTTGACATTTGACAGTTTATAAAGCACTTTCACATATCTCCTTTAATTCTCAGAGAATTAAATTCCAACTCTCAGAGAGGTGGCAGTTATTTCCTTTAGCAAATGACAACATCAGCTGGTGGGGAAATAATGTTCAAGAATTTACTGATGGTCATAAGAAAAAACAACAAAAGACCTGAATTTAATACTTCTAACTCCAAGTTCTGGAAGTCATGTAATAGGCAAAATAGTCTTCCTTTGCTATGTAAATAAACATTTTTCAGATGTTATAGTCCTGAACCATTCATTCTAATAATATTAACATCCTCACAAGAGGAGTACAAACCATTTTTTAAAAAAGTTATTCATTTATTTATATGTGGTGCTGAAGATCCAACCCAGGGCCTGGTATGTGCTAGGCAAGCACTCTACCACTGAACCACAACCCCAGCCCCTTTAAAAAAAATTTAATACTTGGAGTAGTTATAGGCTGGGGGAATAGTTATAGGCTGGGGTTGTAAATCAATGGAAGAAAACAGGCTTAGAATGCTCAAGGCCCTGGTTCTAACCCCAGCACTACATTAAAATAAATAAATAAATAAATAAATAAATAAATAAATAAATAAATAAATAAATAAATAAATAAATAAAGAGAGAGAGAAAGAAAGAAAAAGAAGGAAACAAAACAAAAAGAGCTCTTAACTATCCCTAGTGATTAACCCTTTAACAAGAGCAATTAGGTCATAGTAAGTTAAGGGTCAAGTTTAGCTAACAAGCAGCAAAAGGGGTATATACCCAGAAGTTGAGAATAGAAAACCACAGATTAACATACTTGTTATATTTGACCAGCACCAAGTGCATAATCTTTAGCAAACCAAGAAGCGCTTCTCTACATTGCTGGTGGTGTGGAATGTTTAATAAACAGACTGATAAATCAAACTGCATTTGTTTACCACCACAGCTACTTCATTCCTTGGTGTACTTAGGGATGGAATGGTTATCAGAGACAGAAAAAAAAGAATCATTTTATTTATTTATTTAGAGTGCTGGGGATTGAACTCAGGGGCCCTCAACCACTGAGCTACTCCCCAGACCTTTTTTTGTATTTTAGTTAGAGACAGGGTTTCACTGAGTTGCTTAGGGGCTTGCTGTTGCTGAGGTTGGCTTTGAACTCCTGATCTTCCTGTCTCAGCCTCCAGAGCTGCCTATAGGTGTACCACCTGGCCAGCTAGTAAATGCATTTTAATGAATGAATGGATGCACTTATTGTATTTAAAACTGTACTGTAAACCTTAAATCCTAAAGCTCCCCTAAATGGTATTTTTTCTGAGCAAACACTTATAAACAATATTTATAAACAATCCCAGTTCTAAGGCTTTCAGAATTAAATTGTAAATTGTTGAGTGTGGTGATGCACACCTGTAATCCCAGCTACTCAGGAGGCTAGAGGATTGTGAGTTCAAGGCCAGAATGGGCAACATTGTGGGACCAGTCTGAACAAGACAAACTGTTATTACTTACAAAGACTATGGCTTAAGGTTAAAGAGACACAGTATCAACATCTTTTCTCGTGAACTGCTGTCAAGCTCACCATCAATAGGGCCAATGAAATCTCTGACTAGGTATCAATAATAAAGATAATTTAGGGGCTGGGGATGTGGCTCAAGCGGTAGCACGCTTGCCTGGCATGCGTGCGGCCCGGGTTCAATCCTCAGCACCACATACAAACAAAGATGTTGTGTCCACCGATAACTAAAAAAAATAAATATTAAAATTCTCTCTCCCTCTCTCTAAAAAAAAAAAAAAAAAGATAAAGATAATTTAAAGAGTTTTGGTCAAAGTCAAATTGGTTTAAACAATGCACTGGGCAACTAATCCTATCAACTCGGAAAACTGAGGCAGGAGGATCACAAGTCCAAAGCCAGCCTCAGCAATTAGGAAGACCCTGTCTCAAAAAATAAAAAAGCTAGGGATATAACTCAGAGGTTGAATGCTCATAGGTTCAATCCCCAGTACAGCTCTCCCCAATTGTTTTTCTTCCAAAGCATTGTCACTCTATTTACCAATGCTAAGGAATAGGTGGGGGGAATGTTGATTATCCTTACATTACACATGAAAAGAAAACTTTGAGGTAGTTGTTAACTGTGGCCAAGAGCACAAATTTGGGAATCAAATATCTGATCTGAATAAAATGTGGATAATTCCTTTACTGAGAGGGTTGGCAAGTGCTCTAAAGCAGTTAGGCAAGAAATGTGCTTAGCTAGTTGGAGGAGGCAACACTAGGTCCTGACTTCCAGCCTAAGCAAAGCTCAGGTTTTCAAGGCTCCCTTGCTATGCTCTGCTGCCTCTCAGTGTGGCATATGAGGGAACTCATTGTCTTCCACCCTTACTTACCAGGTAGTGAGGTCCAGTGGGAAATTTATGCCCTCTAGGTTGGACGTGGCAATCCAGCTGGGAGACGAACTATGATGAAATTACTGCCATTTCTTTAGATTCTTTTCTTAGTCAAAGGCTCCTGCCTCTCAGGTTCAAGGGAATTACTTACTCTTTTGTTCCTATAGCTTATATGGCTTTCTACTTGGGTGGCAAATTCTTTTCATATCTTGATGAAACATTTCCCCAGAGAGGACATTGCCCTTTGGTTGTCAAATTCACTGTTAATTTTCAGTTGTTTCTCCTTAACCCCTGAGAACTTTAACCTTAGTTCTTTGCTATGTAAAGCTCAGGCAAGTTTCCCAGCCTTGGGTCACATTATTCACAATGCTGCCCCTGAGCACATCCTTGGCATTTTTCTGGTCAGGTTGGAAATCTACAGTCGGAGATAACTTGGCTTACTTCATATGACCTCCATCTAACCTTGGATTGTTGACAGGATGGTACTAATTTTGAAAACATATTGTGAAAGTCCTGACAATATTAATTATACTGACAGTATTAATTATACCTTCAGGGTTTAAGTGTTATGTAACTAAAAAACAATTTTGAGAGACTGAATTATTTTTTAGATTCCAAAGAAAGCTAGAAGCTGCTTTTTCCTTAATAGTTAATTCTTAGGTTGCAACCTGTTTATTTTTTGTGCTGGAAACTGAACCCAGGGCTACTCTACCACAGAGCTATATCACCAACCCTTTTTATTTTTTGAGATAGGGTCTTGCTAAATTGCTGGGGCTAGTCTTGAACCTGTGATCCTCCTGCTTCAGCCACCCAAACAGCTGCGATTGTAGCAAGTACCTAGCACAATCTGTATTTCTGACAGATTGATACTGATAGAAAGTGAAATAATTTAGAAGAGTAGTTAGGAAGACAAATTGGCAATCAATTAAGAAAGTCCTGATAAACACTCTATCCTAAACCATTTGGATAAAATGAAGGAGAAAAGGAATTTGTGATGATAAATTCTTAAACTATTTTTGGAGGATGCTTAGTACTCTCATCTACTCATTTTCCCTTTGGTAGCAAAATAAACATGAGATCCCCTAACATTTCTGTAGTCTTTTCCTAAGGATATTATAAACAAATTACTACAAACTGAGATGGCTTAAAACAGAAATCTAGGGCTGGGGTCGTGGCTCAGTGGTAGAGTGCTTGCCTCGAAAGTGTGAGGCCCTGGGTTCAATTCTCAGCACCACATAACAATAAATGAATAAAATAAAGGTCCATCAACAACTAAAAAATACTTTAAAAAAAAAACAAAAACAAAACAACAACAAACCCAGAAATCTAGTCTCACAGTTCTAGAGGCTAGAAAGCTGAAATCAAGGTGTTGGCAGGGCATGCCCCCTCTGAAACCTCCTCCTAGGGGGAATCCTTTCTTGCATCTTCTACATCTTGCTGTTTGCCTGAACCCTGCCTTGTAGATGCATCACTCCAAGGTCTGCCTCCATGGCTATCTTTTTTGTTGTTATTGAGGATTGAACCAGGAATGCTTTATCACTGAGTCACATCCCCCATCACTTTTATTTTTTAAATTGTAGATGGACAAAATACCTTTCATTTATTTTTATGTGGTGCTGATTGAACCCTGTGCCTTACATGTGCTAGGCAAGCGTTCTACCACTGAGCTACAGATCCGGCCCTGAACTGAACTTACATCTGCAATAACCCTATTTCTAAATAAGGTCACTCTCCTGAGGCACTAAGGATTAGAACTTCAACATAACTTAAAGGATATAGTTCAACCCATAACTTCAAATACTAGAAATTTAATTCATACAGCCTGTTTTTTCCCATAGCAATAAAAAAATTCAAATGATTTACCTCATAAATGCTGAATCTGAACTTGATATTAATCTGATAAAAATCTTGAGTGTACTTGGTATGATTTTGTTTGCATCCTTAGTTCTTTTTGTGTTATTACTAATAATCATCCTTTGATCACAGTTAATTCGTAGATTCTTTTGGGAATTTAGAATCAGAAGGATTCTTGCTCAGCCTAGCAACTCTCCTGATACAATCCCAGGAGCTATCTCCTGTGGGCTTCTCTTCACAACGTGGGTGGTAGGCTGGTGCAAAGGAGATAAGCAGATGCTCAGTTAGCACAGCTAAGGCTAAATTGTGATAACATTTGTGTCCTGGGTGCATTCCTGTTTGGGGATGTGTAGCTTCAGAATTCTTTGCTTTTTAAAGTCCAACTTAGGCTTCAATTATTTAATTTAGGAAGCACTTTTTTTTTTTTTTTTTAAACCAGCACCATTATGCAGTACAATTCTAGGAACTGCTGTCTAACACAGTAGGTACCATCACTTGTATTTAAATTAAATTAAAAATGTAGATACATGCAACATTCCAAATGCTCATCAGCCACATGGGACTGGTGGCTGCTGTACTAGATAGCACAGAGCATTCCGCCATTGCACTCTTGAACAGCCTGGTCTTCATAAAGGGCTCCCCCTAGAGTTACAGAGACACAACCAAGAGGAAGATCCACCAAGAGTAGCTACATTCTCCAGACCTGACATATAGAAGCTTTTTTAAACAATTTCAAACAATTAACTAGGCAAGCACTTCACCACTGAGCCACAACCCCAGCCCAAAGCTACTGTTTATTAAAAGTATATTTTATTTTCAAATAAGACCATCAGTTTCCAAAATTTCAAGTTTCATTAACATTTTTAATCCCTTTGGAGATATGAATTTCTAAGTGCTGTGTGGAAAATGCTCTTAATTTCGAGTTGTATGTGATAGTATCAGTTTCCTATTGCTGCTCAATTTGTATGTGATAGTATCAGTTTCCTATTGCTGCTGTAACAAAGTCTGTGACCTGAAACAATGAAGATTTATTATCTTGCTGCTTTATAGGTGTCTCACTGGGCTGAAACAAATTTGGTATTAACAAGATCATTCCTTTTTGTAAGTTGTAGGAGAGATTTAAAAAAAAAAAATTTTTTTTTTGTAGTTGCACATGGACAGCATGACTTTATTTTATTTGCTTATTTTTGTATGTGGTGCTGAGCATCAAACCCAGTGCCCCACACATGACAGGCAAGTACTCTGCCACTGAGCCCCAGCCCCAGCCCCAAGAATTTATTTTCTTGGTAGTCTTTGGGTCTTGGCCTCCTTCCACCTTCAAAACCAGCAATGGCAGGTTGAATCCTCATACTGCATCACTCTGAAATACTCTCTTGCCTTCCTTCCTATTCCCTTTATAAGAATTCTTGTGATTATTGGGCCCAACTAGACAATACAGGGTAGTCTCATCTCAGGGCTAGTTGATTAGAAATCTTCTTCTTCTTCTTTTTTTTTTTAATATTTATTTATTTATTTTTTAGTTTTTGGCGGACACAACATCTTTGGTTGTATGTGGTGCTGAGGATCCCGGGCCGCACGCATGCCAGGCAAGTGCACTACCGCTTGAGCCACATCCTCAGCCCAGAAATCTTTTTTTTTTTTTTTTGAATTTTTTAATATTTATTTTTTAGTTATCGGCGGACACAACATCTTTGCTTGTACGTGGTGCTGAGAATCGAACCCGGGATACACGCATGCCAGGCGAGCGCGCTACCACTTGAGCCACATCCCCAGCCCCCTCAGCCCAGAAATCTTAATTCCATTGCAATGAACTCCCCTTTGCCATACAATCTGACACATACACCTGTTCTTGCTATGAGATAAACATCTTGATTGATTCATTACTCTGCTAACCACAGATGTTGGACAGTGCACTTTGCACCTCTGGTTACTACAGCTGCATGAAATTTGTCTAAGTAATCTCTAAGGCCCTTCCAGTTTTAACAGGAATCCAAACTGACACAAAGTAATAGTCTCTATTATCAATGTCTATTCATCAAATATATATTAAATAATTATTCTGAAATAAAGTAACTTTGAATTCAGAAATGACTTCCAAAGATACTGGGTTGAATCCTCCAGAATGAGTGTTGGCCAAAGCCCCAAATACATATAATACCAGTTAAAAAGTATTAACTTCAAAAAGAAGATGCAAATAATGAATACCAGGGATTGAACTCAGGGGCACTTAACCACTGAGCAACATCCCCAGCCCTTTATAATATTTTATTTAGAGACAGGATCTCACTAAGTTGCTTGGTGCTTCCCTAAGTGGCTGAGGCTGGCTTTGAACTCCAGATCCTCCTGCTTCAGCCTATCAAGCTGCTGGGATTACAGGAATGCGCTACCACAACTGACCCTCTTCCTCCTTTTTATGGACAATCTAGGGACTGGGGTTGGGGCTAAGCAGTAGAGGACTCATCTCGCATGTGTGAGGCCCTGGGTTTGATCCTCAGCACCACATAAAGATAAAAAAGAAAGAAAGAATCTAGAGTTTGCTAAATCATTGGATAAAAGTCATATTATTAAAAAAGGGACAACAGGGGGCTGGGGTTGTGGCTCAGTGGTAGAGTGCTCGTATAGCATGAGAGAGGCCCTGGGTTTGATCCTCAGCACCACATAAAAATAAATAAAAATAAAGGTATTGTGTCCAACTACAACTAAAAAATAAATATTAAAAAAAAGTGGGGGCTGGGGTTGTAGCTCAGTGGTAGAACAGTTGCCTCACATGCATGAGACCCTGGGTTCAATCCCCAACACCACATAAAAAATAAATAATCAAAGATATTGTGTCCATCTACAACTAAAAAAATATTTAAGGGAAAAAAAAAAAAAAAAAAAAGACAACAAATTTCACCCAAATAAAAATCATTTAAATTCAAGGAAATGAAGTTAGAAGAGCTACTGATAATAGAATTCATCTTTACTTTCTGACTTACCAAAATGGCTTCTCTAGAAGAAAAAAACATATAGGACCTTTTGTATTTTGAGTAATAAAGTAGTCCTGTCTCCTTGACATACTAAAGAATAAGTGTTTTAATCAGAAATTAAAAGTTCATAAGAAGTAAATTCATCAGCAGGGATTATTGAATTCATCTCTAGAACAAGTCTTTTTTTTAATATTTATTTTTTAGTTTTAGGTGGACACAATATCTTTATTTTACATTTATGTGGTTCTGAGGATCGAACACAGTGCGCCTCATGCATGCTAGGTGAGCACTCTACCACTGAGCCACAACCCCAGCCCCAAGAACAAGTCCTCTTATGAATTTTTTAAAATACCACTGACCTTGTTATAAGATGGTCTTCTGTATTTAAGAATTTCTAATAATGTACTTTACACGTTTTTTTTTTACAAGTTGTCATAATATGTATTATTTGCAGAACATAGAAGTATTTTCATTTAATCAAGCAAAACACAAATTCTGATTTCATATATATCCACATTTAACTTTCTCTGACATTTGAAACTCAAGAGATTGGTGAATCCAGAAGATCTTCTATAATCATTATATGGAACATACCTACAACAAAGAGGAAAAAGAATTCAACTATAGCATTTACCAGAAAAAAAATATTAAAATTAGACTAAATAATTCATCTTAGTGAACTGGGGAAAGTCTAGAAAACATATCTACAAAGAGTATTAATACTTATTTTAAATTTTAACAAAAATATGGTTTGAACCATGAAATAACAAAAGTCATCTGTTTTTAATTTAAATGACTTATTTTCATCTCTTGATTGGCTGATCGGAACAGTGAAATAGGCAAGGTGTTATTTTATATATATACATATGTATGTAAGTTGTAGATGGGCACAATACTTTTGTTTATTTGTTTTTATGTGGTGCTGAGAATCAAACCCAGTATCTCACGTGCAAGGCAAGCACTCTACCATGAGCCACAACCCCAGCCCCCTAGGCAAGGTGTTATTTATAGAAAACAAAGAACAAAAGATTTGGATAGTCAACCCTAAAGCACTGAGATTGAGTTGTTAAATATGGAAAACTGTATTTTTTGATCACTATATTTATTTTTCAGCAGATAAAAGTTATCTACTTTAATCAAATTCTCTTGAATCATGCACAGTATATCTTGTTCACAGCTAGATCTTATCAGAAATTATCCAGCTAGATGTTAACTGGACAGAGATAATGAAAGGGTCATGCAGAAAAAAAATTCCAGGACTGGGGCTGTGGCTTAGTGGCAGAGCACTTACCTAGCACATATGAGGCACTGATTTCAATATTTAGCACTTCATGAAAAAAATAAAATAAAGGAATGCTGTCCATCTACAACTATTAAAAAAAAAAAAAAATCCAAAATCTAGAGTCACCCATTCTAGATTTTAGATTAGATGGGCATTCAGCAAGCTGCAGAGTACATTACCATTAATAAAATAGTGTTCCTGCTTTCATGGAATTCAGTGCGGGATATGCCAAACATATTAAAAAATATACAAATTATGATAATTTGTCATAAATCCTTTGAAGGCAATGAGTAAAGAACTATTAGATTAAAAAATATATAATTTTGGTTTCATTCTTAAGCATAACTGTCTTTGAATACGGTAAATTAATGGTTAAAAAATGATTATGCTCGAAGCTGGGGTTGTGGCTCAGTGGTAGAGCACTTGCCTAGCATGTGTGAAGGCACTGGGTTAGATTCTCAGCACTGCATATAAATAAATGAATAAAATAAAGGTTCATCAACATCTTAAAAACAATTTAAAAAATCACTATGCCAAATGATGCTGAAGCCAACGTATAAAAATTCATAAATGTGTCACAGACATAAATCTGGCACTACAAAGTATAAGCCTAAAAGACAAAACAAAACTACTGTATTTAAAAAGAGGTCAAATTGGGCTTGGGGATGTGGCTCAAGTGGTAGCACACTCGCCTGGCATGCATGCAGCCTGGGTTCGATCCTCAGCACCACATACAAACAAAGATGTGTCCACCGAAAACTAGAAAATAAATATTAAAAAATTCTCTCTCTCTGACTATCTCTCCGACTCTCTTAAAAAAAAAAAAAAAAAAAAAAAAGAGGTCAAATTAAGTTGCATACTCTCATCACCTATATAAATGTATACTTACTATATGAGTATCTCCAAAAGAATTTACTCCAAAGAATTTCTTCTTTTATACTCTAAAACATCTTCATCATGCTGTTTGATGAGCTACAAGTTAACAGTTAAAATTAGAAATGTAGTCTTTCTGGCAAAGAGAAGGGGAATTAACTAATGAAGCTTACTTTAAAAAAAAATTTTTTTTTTTAGGGTCTGGGGATATGGCTCAAGTAGTAGCGCACTCGCCTGGCATACGTGAGGCACAGGGTTCGATCCTCAGCACCACATAAAAATAAAATAAAGATATTATGTCTACCTAAAGCTAAGAAATAAATATTTAAATACACACACACACACACACACACACACACACTTACCACAATATCTTTATTTTGTTTATTTACTTTTATGTGGTGCTGATGATCGATCCCAGTGCCTCACAGGTATGAGGCAAACACTCTGCCACTGAGCCACAACCCCAGCCCCAGATGCTTATGTTTTTTTAAGAGGAACAGTGTAGATTAATTACTATTCTAGAGAGAAATAAAAAGCTAAGAAGTGGAACATGGTGGCACACTCCTGTAATCCCAGCAGCTTGGAAGGCTGAGATAGGAGGATTGGGAGTTCAAAGCCTGCCTCAGTAAAAGCGAGGAACTAAGCAACTGAGACCCTGTCTCTAAACAAAATTCAATATAGGGCTTGGGAGGTGGCTCAGTGGTCAAGTGGCCCCAAGTTCAATCTCCAGTAAACCCCCCCCCCCAAAAAAAAAAAAAAAAACTAAAGAGATTCAAAAGTCCAAAAACCATGAATGGAATATATTTGTTGCCCATAATCTGACATACTAAATATAAGAAGACAACCCTTAAACATTAAAATTGAACTTGTGTGAAATTTCACTTGGTGGGTAATAAATATAATGGATAGCCTTACCACAGAGGGACAAAATCAATGGGGCACAGTAGAACTTGGATATTACAGATTCAGGCTGGTGGGTGTGTGTTACACTTCTAACCATAGAGGTTTGATACTGGGATGACATACCAACTTCATCCCTCAACTATCTGTGGATTAATTAGATGTCAAAGGACAGTTACTTTCTTAGAATCACTGATAGAATATGTATCTGACACAGGACCTTTATGACAAGCAAAGATCCAGTTTCCATCATTAGTGTTCTAAATAGCAATGAAGCTTTCTTTTAGGAAACACGTTAAACTAAGAATGCAAAAAGGGCTGGGGATGTGGCTCAAGTGGTAGCGCGCTCGCCTGGCATGCGTGCGGCCTGGGTTCGATCCTCAGCATCACATACAAACAAAGATGTTGTGTCCGCCGAAAACTAAAAAATAAACATTAAAATTTTCTCTCCTCTCTCAAAAAAAAAAAAGAACGCATAAAATTTCATTATAAATTGGGTATGGTTGTGTATACCCATAATCCCAGCTACTCAGGAGACTGAGGTAGGAGGATCCCAAGTTAGTTGAGGCCAGTCTCAACAACTAGGGGAGATCTTGACACTAAATTAAGGCCCCTTGTCCCCCTCACCAAAAAAGGGAAAACATTCCCTTACAAAAATTATTGAAAAAGAGTAGTTACCATTAAGTTGTGACTTTCAACATCTCCTACCCCTTCCTATTCAAAGATCTGAACCACTTTATTTATTTTGGCTTTTTTTTTTGGTACAGGGGATTGAACCTAGGGTTGCTCTAACACTGAGCTGTATTGCTAACCCCCAACCTTTTTTTAAAAAACAGGCTTTCACACTTGGGATCCTCCTGCCTCAGCCTCCTGAGTAGCTAGGATTACAAGCATGTGCCACTGCACCCAGCTGATCTAAACCACTTTGAAGAGAAAATCCCAAATAAGAGATTAAGTGTGGTGGTACATGCCTGTAATTTCAGTGACCTGGGAGGCTGAGGCAGGAGAATCCCAAGTTCAAAGCCAGCCCCAGCATTTCTCAGGCTTTAAGAAACTTGGTGAGACCTTGTCTTCAAAGAAAAATAAAAAGGGCTGGGGGTGTGGCTAAATGATTAAGCTCCTGGGTTCAATCCTAAGTACCAAATTAAAAACAAAAACCAATACAGCAGATACTTTTATTCATTCATTCTTTCTGTCTATCTACCCATTCATCCATCCTGGTGCTGGGGATTGAACCCAGGGCCTTGTACATTGGAGGGAAGCACTCTACCAACTGAGCTATATCCATAACACCTTTTCTTTTTAGTCAACTTAAAAAAAAATAATGTTATCTCTAGAGAAGCAATATTTTACAGTGGTGTAGCAAAGTTCTGCAGTAAGGTGAAACTGGATTCAGTAAACTAATGTTTCTAAATTTCTTCACCTGTAAAAGAGTCAACAATATGTATCACTTAATAATGTTCAAAGGAAAGTTTACAAGTAAAGCACTTTGCATAAAGAAAACATCAAATACCCTGCTAAACACTAAGTACAATTTTCAGCAAAATATTTATATAAACACTGATTAATTCCTAATGTTTTGGGGCTTGGGACTCAGTAGTAGAGGGCTTGCCTAGCATACAAGAGGCCCTGGGTTCCATCCCCAGCATGGCAAAAAATAAAAAATAAAAGAGACATACTTTTTTTTTTTTTTTTCCACTGGGGCACTCAACCACTGCGCCACATCCCCAGCCCTATTTTGTATTTTTTTTTTTAATTAATTTTTATTGTAGGTTGTTCAAAACATTACCTAGCTCTTGATATATATTTCACACTTTGATTCAAGTGGGATATGAGCTCCCATTTTTACCCCATATACAGATTGCAGAATCACATCAGTTGCACAACCATTGATTTACATATTGCCATTCTGGTGTCTGTTGTATTCTGCTGCCTTTCCTATCCTCTGCTATCCCCCCTCCCCCCTCCCCTCCCTTCTTCTCTCTCTACCCCCTCTACTGTAATTCATTTCTCCCCCTTATATTTTTCCTCTGTATTTTTTATTTAGAGACAGAGTCTCACTGAGTTACTTAGCTCCTCACTTTTGCTGAGGCTAGCTTTGAACTCCTCCCGTCTCAGCCTCCTGAGCCGCTGGGATTACAGACAGCCCCTGATAAGACCTACACTTTTTTAAACTCTAAAGTTTTGGAAGTCTAATGAAATTTAATTTGTAAACTTGTTTACTGCCTACGTGTCCCTATGTCATTGAAAGAGGTGCCTTCATAAAACCCTAATTAAGAAATAATGTATTGGTATAACTGCTGTTCTTCACAAGACTATGCTACATAACAATAGATAACAGAAATTCCAACCTTATCATACTTTCTCCTTACTGCTGAAATGTTAATTTCTTTCTAAGTCTTTTTTTTGGATTCCCTTTAGGGAGAAATAGGTTATTAGGGGAATATTGTAGGGGAATTTTGTCTCCACACATTACGTCTTCAACATTCGGTCTCACTGTCCTCGGCTGGGTCGGGACGCGTGATGGGGACTAAGTACTCACGTAGAACCACAGGAAGACGGTGGTACCCAAGGTCAGCCCGACTTTCAGCCAGTCCGGCTGGTCGTTGGGCGGGTCCCGCAGGTAGAACTTGGACCGTGCACAAGCTGAAAGGGAACACAGGCCGTCTAACTGACCGCGGGCAACAAAGGAACTAGCAGTTACGCGTAACCGGGTGAATTCTTCCTTCGATCCCCCCCATTCAACGGCCCAGGAAACGGGTCCTGAAGGACGCCCCCGAGCTTCGCCGAAGGGCGGCGACTTAGACCCGCGGAGGGCCGCAGAGGCACCCGAGGGTCCCCTACTGGTGTGTGCGGGACCCAGCCTGCAGAGTGCGAGACGAGGACCGAGAGGATCCAGGTGGGTTCCGGACCGTGGCCGGCGAAGGTCACTAGGCCGAGCGCGGGTCGCCGCCGTCTGCTGCCCGCGGAGGTCAGGACCGCCCTGGGCAAGGGAAGGCTGAGGGTCGAGGGGGCCGGCAGGAGAAGGGACACTCACCGCCGCTCGGGAGCCTGGCGGGGACCAGCAGCCGCGAGAAGTGGCGCAGCAGCCCGGACGGCGCCATGTCTACGGACAGGCTCCGCCTTCGCCCCGCCCCCGGCGAGCCTGCGCGGCCGCAGCGCCCCCTGGCGGCGAGGGCGCTAGAGCTCGGTGCGGCGCGAAGGAGTCCAGTTGGCCAAGGTTCCCGGCGCCTCTGGCCTCCGTCTTTTGTCTTTAAAGTGGGGTTAGGAAGGAAATGGTTAAAGGGGCGGAGGCAGGTAGCTTACCCACGTCTTTGGTCTTCGGAGGGTTTCTAGTCACCTCCCCCACCCCAAAGTTGCCGAAACTGTTTTAGGTGAGCCAGAAAGTAAAACGAAGTGTCGCGCTGAGGTGTTCCAAGCCCGGTGCATTTACGCATCGCATGGCCTACGTTCCTTGGGTCTTTTCTTCTTCACCGGGATCCGGTGATTACCATCAATTTACAGATTAGCTCACAGAAGAGGGCACATCCAAGGCGATATTTCGTACCTTGCATTCGAAGACCTAAACAACAGTTCCTAAATGTGTTTACACTCAAGGTCATACTGAACACTGAGAGGTGGAGACAGTTCTGGTACAAGTGAAAGTGCCCTGACCAACCCAAGATCACACAGCTGGCAGAGGTGGGACTGAGTTCCAGGTGCTCTGACTCCTGCTCTGGTGATCCTCTTAGCCCACCTAATAGGCCTGTACTAAACCACCACTCAGGCTCATGAGAGGGGGAGGGGGAGGGGGAGGGGGAGGGGGAGGGGGAGGGGGAGGGGGAGGGGGGGGGAGGGGAGGGGAGGGGGAGGGGGAGGGGGAGGGGGAGTTAGATTAGTTTAGTTTTCGGGGGACACAACATCTTTGTTTGTATGTGGTGCTGAGGATCCAACCCTCCTTTGGCCGCACGCATGCCAGGCGAGCGGGCTACTTCTTGAGCCACATCCCCAGCCCCTGTATTTCAGTTTTACATCTAGAACATAAAAACTAGCCTGTAGGTCGCTGGGAAGCTTAGAAAGTGTGAATAGGAAACAACATTTTGTTTAAAGCATTTTTCTGATCAATGGTCTGATCTTGCATAACCTAGCGGGACTTTTGTGTATTCAATTCTGAGTTCAATGAGATGTCTAAAAACCATATAAAAATATGTATAGGTAATAGATGATACATTTTCACCTTTAAAGCTATTTCTTTAAACCCAATGCCATTTAGATTCATTTTAAAAGCAAAATGTTTGCAATTTTTTCCTTCTATGTATTTTTACCAATATCATTTAAGATCTTAAAAAAAACAAACAAACAAAAAAAAACTGTTAACCAAAGAGTAAAATAGTTGTTACGATTTCTAGCCCATTTTAAAAATGTAAATGATGATTGAATAGGTTGCTAAATTGTGAGTCACTTTAGAGAGTTCCTAACCTAGTTTGAGCCTCCTGGACTCATGCTCCAGTAAGCAAACCACCCAACTAATGCGCTGAGTCAGTTGTTGGCTCTCAGCTTCTTGTCCACTCAGCAACCTGTCAGTTGTATATCCTTTCTACACCACCCCTTAGAAACTTGTCCTGGCGAAGCTTTTGTCAGTCTCCAACAAGTTGAAACAAAAGCCACATTTAGTCAGAGTATTTAGAACCAGTGAGCAAATTACTAATAACAGTATCTGTTCTAAGAAAGGCTGTTTCATTCTTTTTCAGAGCTTTGGTCCCTGTATCCTTTTACTAGTGTGTATTTTGGGAAAGTGATGAAGTAGAAGTACACTGCTCAAGCATGTTAGAGCTGATGGAACCCTACACTTGGAGTAGGCAGCTGTAGGTGAAATTCCATCTGAAAAGAATCTTGGTGAAGCATTTCCAGCTAGGAGTTAATAGCTATTATATTTTGGTAGAAGTTGTTTCATAACATTCATTTAAACCATTTCCTGAATTTGAATGCTAAAATCTTATTCATGACCTAGGATTAACACAAAGATTTGAGTTAGCAGCTAGAAAAGCAAAATTTTAGTCCAATATTTTTCCATTAGGAGAAGTATTACTCAGGTCATATCTCCCAGGGAGGGTTATAGAAGATTGAGTTGAAAATACATAAAATGCAAGACACCACTACATGTTTACTGACTTATGGTACATAAGAATTGTATAGTTCAAATTTAGGACCTGGAGAGAGATGGACTTCCTCTTCTATAAGTTTTTTTAATTTATTTTTTTAAATATTTATTTTTTAGTTGTAGTTGGACCCAATACCTTTATTTATTTATTTTTATGTGGTGCTGAGGATCAAACCCAGCATCTCACACATGCTAGGCGAGCATTCTACTGCTGAGCCACAACCCCAGCCCCTCTATAAGTTTCTATTACAGAAAAAAAAAATCAAAGGCAATAGCAAAATGTTAACATTTGTTAAATTTGTTTAACACTTGTTAAACAAACACATAAAATCTATTTTGTGTGATTTTTCTGTAAAATATAAATATTTAGTTATCTAGATGTAAAAGTCTCAATAGAGAACATCTTACATATATGAAGGTGGAGAATTTTTATTCTATATATCCCTTTTGTAGAAGTAAAGTCTGGAAGCCAAATGATTTTATCTATTTTTGGTTATTTTCTGGGGAAGCTTGTGTGTGTGTGTGTGTGTGTGTGTGTACTGCTGGTGATGGAACCCACAGCCTTATGAATGCTAGGAAAGAGCTCTACCACTGAGCTGTATCTTCAACCCTAGAGGAAACATTTTGATCACAGTGAAATGGAAATATATGTCAAGATGCTATAGCAGCAGCTGCAGCATACAGAGCCTTGTTTATGAAAACTTGGTAGCACAGCTATCATTCACAGCATAACTCAAATGAAATCTCTATTTGTCAAATGGTGGTGAAAAGAGTAGATTATTTTATTGTTGTGTTCAGGTTATCAAGTCACTGTGTGGTCAGATGGCTGTGAATTGTAGGTGCAATATATATATATATATATATATATATATATATATATATATATTTTTTTTTTTTTTTTTTTTTTTAGGTCTAAATGGACACAACACAATGCCTTTATTTTTATGTGGTGCTGAGGACGAACCTGGGTCCTGCTCATGCTAGGCGAGCGCTGTACCGCTGAGCCACAATCCCAGCCCTGTAGGTGCATTTTAAAAAAAAAAATCTTATTTTTTTAGTTGTCAATGGATCTTTATTTTATTCATTTATTTATATACGGTGTTGAGAATCTAATCCAGTGCCTCACACATAATAGGCAAGTGCTGTACCACTGAGCCACAACCCCAGCTCCTGTAGGTTCATTTTAACTTGAAATCAGACTAATATTCACTGAACCTTAAAAACTGCTATTTAAGTTGGGCCTGGGAGTGTGTGCCTGTAATCTCAGCTACTTGGGAGGCTGAGGCAGAAGAATGGCAACTTCAAGGCCAGCTTGGGTAACTTAGTGAGATACTGTCTCAGAGGGGGGGAAAAAAAAGAAAGAAAGAAGCATTAGGGCACTTACCTAGCATGCAGAAGCCCCTGATCCCAAGAACCCTAGTATTGGAGGAGGAGAGAAAGCTATTTAAACTGGGTTTGGTGGCGCATCCCTGTTATCCCAGTGGCTGGGAGGGCTGAGGCAGGAGGATCGTTCAAAACCAGTCTCAGCAATGTAGTAAGGGCCTAAACAATTTAGCCAGACTCTATCTCTAAGAGCGCTGGCCTAGCAAGTGGGTTCAATCCTCAGCACCACATATAAATTAAAGGTATTGTGTCCAACTACAAAAAAGTAAACATTAAAAATTTATATATATATATGTATGGCTGGGGATGTATCGGCTCAGGGGTTAAGGGTCCCTGGGTTCAATTCTCAGTACCAACAAAACAAAAACTATTTGTTACTAGTCAAAAAGAATTAACATTTGCCAAGCTATTATTGCTGGCTTATTTAAGTAGGTATTCAGTTTCTGGTGGAAACCACTGTGTTTCAAAGGCCAGAAATTCGCTTCCCCTGAGGGGAAAAATAGAATATTATACATAGAAAAACATTTTTAAAATCTATAGCAAATAATATTGCTGTAGGGATTTTTGAATGAGGCCAGAGATTTGGAAACTCAAGTTAGTGACTAAAAAAAAAAAAAAAAAAAAGACGCTTTTTCTATTTTTTAATAGTTCAGATTGTTGAAAGTCGCTGGAAGGAGTGAACTTTTCATTATTACTAAATAACAATTGATTTTTATAAATTAAACTTAATTTTATATGTTATTTTAAAAAAAGATTAAGGTTAAGCAGGGCATGGTGTGTAAACCTGTAATCCCAGTGATGTGGGAGGCTGAAGCAGGAAGATTGAAAGTTGGAGGCCACATTTGGCAATTTAGTGAAATCCTGTCTCAAAATAAAAAATGAAAATAAGCTCAGTGGTAATTGTAAAGTGCCCCTATATTTAATATCCTGCCCTCCCCCCAAAAAAGTCTAAAAATCTGGCTACTTTTCAAATTCCTGTAGATATGATTTCCTCAAACTTTTGAAGAGAGATTACCGAATTCAAGGAATTTCCAGGATTTAACTGCTAAAACCTTACTTATGACCCAAGTGAAAAGAGAGCAACCAACATAGTGGGCAACCAACACCTAAATTTTAGTCTCAAGATTCTTCCACTGGGAAACGTCTTAACTCACACTTTCCAGGGAAGGGTAAAGAAGAGCAATTTGAAAACTGTTAAGTATCTGTGTAAACATATTTAAAAGGGTAAACCCACTGCACATCTTGTTTAATGACTCATAATGCAAAGAACGCTAGAGATCGAATTCAGGATGTGGAGAGATAATCAAGGGCAAAATGGCTCTTGAAAATTTTTAGAGCATCAGTGGAATGCCGCTTTTAAAAAGCTCCACTTTTTTTTTGGTTAACGAAATGTCTCTCATGCGGAAGGGGTCTTGTTAGAGTCTAGACTGACCTTGCCTGCTGGAGCAGTTGCCTCTAGTAGTCTTGCTAGTCTTGTCTTGCTAGTCTGAAGTCTTGTCTTCAATGCCTAAAGTTAGATGATTTGTGATGATGGGCAAGTCAATGGTCACTTTTTTTTTTTTTTAAAGAGAGTGAGAGAGAGAATTTTAATATTTTATTTCTTAGTTTTTGGCAGACACAACATCTTTGTTTGTATGTGGTGCTGAGGATCGAACCAGGCCGCTCGCATGCCAGACGGGCTGGGCGTGCTACCGCTTGAGCCACATCCCCAGCCCTCAATGGTCACAATATTACACAGGAGCTAGAAACCAGTTCCAGTAGGGTCAGTGACCCTGAACCCCTCCACTACACCAAGGTGACTCAAACCCTGCATTGTTTGGCCTCAACAGTGAGATAAATCATACGCTTCAGCCTGCAGAGCTCCTTTGGCCAGTACAAATAGGTCACTTCAGATCTGGGTAGCGACCTTTCCAGGCTCATCTTAAGAAATATTCACCCAAATCACCGATACCGCAGCCAGGCCCATTTAATAGGTCAGGCTCTTTCACGCTTTTCAAACTCTATTAGACCCCTTCGTCTCCAGGTGTGTTCACTAGTCTCCTCCGCGGTGAAGGGTTTTCATTCCCCCTCCGCCTCTGCTCCATAATGACTTCGGTACTGACCCACAGTGCTTCTTGAACACCTACACCTGCAGCTTAGCCCTGCAGGCTTAAAGCACGACCACACGGTGTGGGAGCGGCTACTCAATGAATGAAGGCCAGTCTAGCAAGAAGGAGCAGAAAGGCGATTTTCGATGAGGAGGCGGTCGGAAGCGTAACCGGCCGCGCTCTCGGATCTCCCCAGGGTGCCTCCCAGGAGCTGCCCACGGGAAGGACGCCCGGGGCCCGCCCAGAACCCCTCCACCTCCGCAGGCCGGCCAGCCTCCAGGTTCCCGGCAAGCTCCGGGACAGCGAGGGTGGGACAGAAGGTCACCGCGCCTGCGTGCTAGGAGGCGTGACCCGGGTGGGAAAGCCCTCCGCGTCCGCCATTTTGGCTGCCTCTGTCGGTCTGTTCAGTTACCACGTGAACCGCCGACGGAGACCCGTGGGGGGAGGGAGGCGGCGGCAGCGTTAAGTGAGAAAGGAAAAAAGACAACGAGGAGGAGGAGGTGTCCGGGAAGGGCGACGCGGCGACACCCGAGGCCTGGTGGTGGCGGCGGATCGGGGTATTCGGGGCTGAAGTGGCTAGGCATCGGAGGCGGTCGGACAAACAGACTGACCGAGCCGGGTGGTGGCGGGAGCCTCGGGAGGAGCCGGAACGATGCCGGCCGTGAGCCTCCCGCCCAAGGAGAACGCGCTTTTCAAGCGGATTTTGGTAAGTGTGAGGCTCCCGGCAAGCAGGGGGTAGGATTTAGCCGGCAGCCGGGCCTGTCAGCCCGAGCTTCGGCCCAGCGGGCGCCCAGTCACCCCCGCTCGGGACCCCGCCTTCGTAGTACTCGCGAGGCCGAATGCTCTTCTCCGTCCCCTCCCTGTGGCTCCCACTTCGGCCCCCGCGCCTGGGACCACAGGCTTCCCCCTCCCGTCCCCGCGCTTCCGAGGCCCTGGTTCCGGACTAGGCCCCGACCTCCCGGCTTCTAGACGGTTGGCTTTCACCCTTCCCGAGCGGAGGGAGGAGAGGCCTGGCCTCTAGCAGGGAAGCGGGCAGCACGGGCAGCGGTAGCGGCCCGGTTGGTGCAGGAATACTGCCGGCAGGCCGAAGTGGCACCCTTGGAAGGAACAGGTGGTGCGGATGCGGCACGACTCATTCATTGCCTGAACGCGGTTCCCTCTCGGTCGGCAGTCCCTCCCTCTTTCTCCCCTCCTGGGATTCACCTGTCCCCGCCCGGCCCGGGGTCACTGCACGACCTGGGAGGAGGGAAGGCAGAAGGGAGTTCAGTGGAGGGGAGAAAGCTTCCAGTCAGCTACCTCCTCGAAGTTCGTTGCATATCTGAGTCTGAAGCTCCTTATGGCCTCCCCGGTTCCCTTCTTTCTGGAGTAGGGAAGAGCATTTATTTCTTAGTTTCCTAGCGGGAAACAGCCCCACCCCATCACCCTCCTCGGGAGGTGGGGCCCAGGGCGAGGGGGCGGTCTGGTAGGAAGTGAAAAGTTGAGAGTCTTTAGTTGATACGTTCTGGACAGATTTTCTTAACTCTCTGAAATGTCTTAACACTGATGCCAAAACTTAACGCAGAAAAGGAAACACAAGAACTTTTAAGTTGGATCTTGTTGACGCTGGCTCAACTTCATTCTCTACGTTTCAAATGTATGCAGATTGCACTCTTAAAAAAACTGAATGCGTTGATATTTGTAGTGACTGTTTACATTGTAAAATATGCCCTGTAACCTTGGAGCTATAATTGATACATTGTATCACTTTTTTTTTTTTTTTTTTTGGTTTGTCATTTAGTGTGTGGGTTGTCCCTTTCGTGCAAATATTACTTTAGGAAAGAATTAACTGTACTTGCCAAACTTAAGTCTTAAAAATTTGGAGGGTGTGTGTAAGCGTTCACCTTTTGCAATTATAATTATTTCACTTGTTGGAAAGTGAAATTCCAGTTTTTCTAGAAATAATCAAACTGATTTTTTTTTTTCCAAAAGAATCCATATGTCAGATTTCAGTTCATGTTTAAAACATTAGAAAGTTTCATCAAGTTTCAATTACCCTGAGATCTGTATTAGCATTTTGTTTTTAAGACTAATTGGAGGGGCTGGGTTTATGGCTCAGCAGTAGAACATTTGCCTAGCACGTGCGAGGCCCTGGTTTTGATCCTCAGCCGCACATAAAAATAAATAAGTAAGGGTATTGTGTTCAAATACAACTAAAAAATTCAAGTATTTAAAAAAGGGGGAGCGTACTAATTGGAAGCCCAGAGTGGTAGGGCAGTTTTGTAATCTCAGGCTGAGGTAGGAGGATCTCAAGAAGCCAGCCTCAGCAATTTAGCAAGGCCCTAAGCAACTCAGTGAGACTGTATCTCTAAATAAAATACTAAAAAGGGCTGAGGATGTGGCTCATTAGTTAAGCACCTCTGGGTTCACTCCATGGTAACCCTCAACAAAAGTGATTGAAGTGTAAGTGGCTTAGTTTTAGGATGAATATAACACACACATACATATACACACACCTACACACACACATACATGCATGCACACACACACACACACACACACATATTGAGGTACTGGGGATTGAACCCCAGAGCCTGTGGCTTTCTAAGCATGTGTTCTTCCACTGAGCTACACTCCCAGTCCTTATTTTTTAAACCTTTTAAAAAACCTTTCAAAAGGCTGATTGATGTGTTGGTAGGGTTAAACATAGTTTTATTGCAATTTATCTTAATATCCCCCCTTTCCTTTATTTTTGTTTTTTAAATACCTTTTACTTTTCCATAATTCATATAATTTATATAAGTTGTTGCTTGTATCAGTGGTCTGTCCCTTTTTATTGCTGAGTAGTATTCCATTATGTGGATTTATCACAGTTTGTTTAACTATGCATGGAAGAGCAGTTCTTCCTCTGCTCCCCAATACTGCAGATTGAATCCAGGGCTTCATACATTCCAGGGAAGTACTGTACCACTGAGCTATGTTCCCAGTTCTGCAGTTCTTTTTTTGTTTTTTCTTTCTTTGGTACTGGGGATTTAACCCATGGGTACTTTACCATTGAACTATATCCCCAACCCTTTTTTATTTTGAGACAGGGTCTCACTAAATTGCTTAAGAACTTTCTAGGTTGCTGAAGCTGGTCTTGAACTTGCAATCCTCCTGCCTCAGCCTCCTGAGTCTTTGGGATTACAGGTGTGCACCATCGCACCTGGCTCTAGTCTTGACTAAGCATTTTAGACCGTTTTCTTTAGTCGTAGTGAAGGTGGAACAAATCTTTAATTTCATAGCTACAATCAGTGCTCAACGATTTATTTATTGTGACAAAGTGTAGGAAAAGAAATATGAAAATCACAAAATAAAATAGTGAAGAGAAATAATGTCCTTATGTTTCTCTTATATTAAGAGTGAAGAAAATATTAAACAAAAGGATAGTATTTTTTTTCCCAAATTACTTCAGCTTGCTCAACTTTTATAGTAAGTTAGCTCTTTATTTTAAGCCTTTTTTTCTTTCCTTCTGTGATGAAGGTGGACATACTTGAATGGTTAAGTCAAATGTTAGTAAGTTGGTAACTGTTAATCATTCTGGCACCATTCAGTTTTTGAGGTTTTACATAATTTGTTGTACTATATTTGTAAATTTATGTAGGAAATGAAGTTAGCTTATGCTTTCTAAAAATGTGAAGCTTCAATTTAAAAATAATGAAAATGTTTTGGCCTTAATTTTTCAGCGGAAGCCTTGTTTACACAGTTTGCAAAAATTTCAGTTTCTGCAGTAGATTTGCCTGGCTTAGTTGATATCTAAAATTAAATTTTGTTGCACATTTGGCCCTTCTAATTTTTCATATTATTCTACTTCTGAGTAAGCATTGATACAAGTTAGTCAAAAAAACTCTGCATAATGTTTCTTGTCTATAATTTGTTAATTTAATACGATATATATATTGTGTAAGATTTTGTTTAAAGAATTGTGTTTGCCAGAAGTTTTCTTCTTTATTTTTGAGACAGGGTCTTGCTGGCCTGTATCTGTGATCTTCCTGCCTTACCCTCCCCATTCTTAAGGGATTATAGTTGCCTGCTATTGCACCTGGCTATTCTTCATACTCTTAAAATGGGCATTTTATTAAGCAAATAGCTAGTTTTGGAGTCAGGAATCAGACTTTTGGTTTTTTTCCCCCAGTGTTTGTATGTTTGTATTAGTGTTTGGATATTTTGGGTAGCAGCATAAGAGGAGGGAAGGGTTCTTTTGTAGGCAAAGAGTTGTAATTGTTAGGTTTGCACATATTATTTCATATGATTTTTGGAAAAAGGGTTGTTTTTACAGTTAAAGCAGATAAGTTTTAGTTGCTGAAAAAGCTCACGTTAGGAATTCTTACCAAGTAGGTTTCCATGTGCACATGAAAGGACAGCTGATTTATTTTTTTAACTTTGTACATGTATGTGATACTGGAGATCAAACTCGGCAAGGTGATTTAAATTCCGTGTGATAGAATTTTAGTTTTGCAACCAAATACAGATTGTTGCTTTGAAATTGGTTTTGATACAGTTTTGCTTGTATTGCTTTTGTTTAGAATATGACAAAGAGAAAACAAAAAATAGAAACAATTTTTTACCTGCTGTGAAATTCCCTTCTGTACATAGTAACGAAAAGTTTAAACTAAATAAATTTCTTTTTTGTTTTTTCTTTCTGTCCTGCTGGAGATTGAACCCAGGGCCTAGTGCATGCTAGGCAAAGTGCCCTACCACTGAGTCACACACCCAGCCAGAAACTAGAATAAATTTGTGTCTTAAAGTTTTCCAGAGTGGGAGGAGGGGTGGAAAGATGTTGGTTAATATAGAGGTCCATTTGGAGAGGAGAAATGACTTATAATGTTCTACAGCACAGTAGGGTAACCTTGATTGGCACAATTAATCGTGTGTTTCCAAATAGCTAGTAGAAGATTTTGAATATTCCCAGCATGAAGAAATGATAAATGTTTGAGCTTATGGATATACCTGTTACCGTGATCTGAAAAATATTACTTTGTTCGCCATAAATATTATAATCTTGTCAATTAAGAAATAAAGACAATTTATAAAATGAATAATATGAGAAAACTAAATGTAATCTTGCTATGATGTAAATATACTTTGTTGTTTAAAAAAATCATTTTGTTATTTTTTTAAAAATCGCTTTTTTTCTTTTTGGTGGTACTGGGGATTGAATCCAGGGGTGCTTTATCACTGAGCTTATATCCCCAGTTCTTTTTTTTTTTTTTTAAGGCAGGGTCTCACTAAATTTCTGGTGCTGACCTGAAACTTGTGATTCTCTTGCCTCGGCTTCTTGAGTCTCTGGGATTATAGGTGTATTCTTATAATCACCTTTTTTTTTTTTTTTTTTTAAAAAGAGAGAGAGTGAGAGAGAGAATTTTAATATTTATTTTTTTGTTTTTGCTGGACACAACATCTTTGTTTGTATGTGGTGCTGAGGATCGAACCTGGGCCGCACGCATGCCAGGCAAGCGCGCTACCACTTGAGCCACATCCCCAGCCCATAATCACAATTTTTTAAGAAGCCTGTAAAAATCTAGTGAGAGGAAAAACCTTTTGATGATGTGGTAAATTTACTCTTTTGTTTATTTCTTTACTTTGACACTTTTGCTCTAATCCTTTCTGGAATGAGGTATAGTATGAGTGAACAATAAATACATTTTTAAAGTTTTATATTGACAGAGTTTATGTTTAAAATGTGTATGGTGTTAGAAACCTGAGATTTTTTAAAATTTATTTTTATTTATTTTTTATATATTTTTTAGTTGTTGGTAGACCTTTATTTATACACGATGCTCAGAATCGAACCTAGTGCCAGGCAAGTGCGCTACCACTGAGCACCAGCCCCAGAAACCTGAAATTTTTTAAAGAAAATGATTCTTTTGGGTTAAGAGAGCAGGTTAAGGGGCTGGGGATGTGACTCAAGCGGTAGTGCCCTCGCCTGGTATGTGTGCGGCCCGGGTTCGATCCTCAGCACCACATACAAACAAAGATGTTGTGTCCGCCAAAAAGTAAAAAAAAAAAATTAAAATTTTCTCTTTCTCTCTCTCTCTCCTATTTTTTTTTTTTTTTTTAAAGCAGGTTAAAAATGCATTATTTGGCAGATTATTTGGGGGGAGTTACGGTGTTTTAGTGAAATAGTGACTGCAGTTTAGTTTTTAGTAGCAATAGAGGACACTATATTTTTAGGAAAGAGGATGATAACTTAATAGGGAACTGAATTTAATGTTCCATTCTATAGTTATTTCAAAACCTTACAGCCCTCTGGGTCATTTGGGCCTCATGCAAACTAGTTTTTTGATGATAATAGAATGGCCATCCCAACTATTGCATTGAAGGCTAAGGGACAGTTTCCTGAGAGGCATGCTGGAGGGCTGCTGACCAACCTGCTTTTAGAGGAGGGATCTCTCTCTTTAGTGTGTGTTCTCATTTCCTTTAATATTTCTACCTCTGACAATGCAATCTGACAGAGCATCAATTCAAGTATATCTTCTTTGTTCACAAAAGCATTTTTGGACATAAAAAATCAGGTCATATAAAGAATCATATGCAAGGGGCTTTTGTTTGAATTTTCTCCCCCAGCTAACTACATGGCTCATTTCTCCTGTTTCTTTTAGGACTGCGCTCAGGTGTCCTCCAAGTATTATTTAGAGGTCTTTGTTGACCAGGAGTACTTTCTTACTTATTTCTTTTGTCCCTGCTTTATTTTTCTCCAATATCATTTATCACCATTTAACAAAAATTTGAGAGTGGACTTTATGAGGATAGGAACTTTGTTTTACTAATCACTGTACTTACAGTGGTTAAAGTGATCCACAGTAAATTGAAATGTAGCAAATATTAATAAATGTTAATAGTAAATATTAATACATATAGTAAATGTTAATAAATATTGTTGCATGAAATGAATGTTGAAATAATGATTACTGGGCAAGAGAAAGGTTAAGGACGTGTGCTTGGGTAAATATTTTTGGAGAAAGGAGTTAAGCTGGCCCTTGGCATTGTAGACTACATTATTATTTGAGGTAATTATAGGATATGGGGCAGAACCTATATTATCCTTGATAAGATCTTGGAGATTTCATTTGTGAATGAATAATGGTACCTGGTTTGTTTAAGTAGCCTTCTCTCAGAAAAGCAAAGCTAGAGGAAAATTTTATTGTTTCTTTTTTGGTTGTTTTAGCATTGGAGAAAAAAAATGGTATCAGGACATTATATGAGTTTGGTGTGAGGAGGGAGCCTGCTGACTTAGAATTTCCAGTTGGTAAGGCTCAGTCACTTGCTCCTAAAACTCTACAGCTGATTCTTACAAGGTTAGGGTTGAGGACCATTGTATATGATAACTATGAAACAGGGGTATACAATATTGGGAAATTTTTGTAGATTAGGGTTGCATTATGAGTGTTTCTCAGTTGAATTCTTAGAATTTGGCAAGGTATGTTGGGAATTCAGTGTGGGAAAGAAAGCAAGGTGCTTAATTTAATTCATCAGTGATCATTAGCCAGCCATCAGCATTCATGTCTGCATACAATTTTGCTTTCTATTTACGGGCATTATCTCTGTTGAAGAGAGAAAAATTTAGATTCTAAGTGAAAATGGTTCTGGAAAGATTGTCGTTTGCCAGTTCTAATAATGAGAAGTGCAAGTGAAGAAGAATCTTAAAGAGTGATAGTTTTATATAAATATTGAGGTGTGGAGGGAATTGGATGCTGTGGTGGCATTCTTGACTTTTGGGGATTTCCTTTAAATGTCAGCTGTACACTTAAAACATTTAAGTTCTTTTATGATGCAAGCTGTACAAACTTAGATTCAAGTTGTGACTTTAAAAAATACTAGTCTAACTTGTTGCATGTTTTTTTTCCCCCTTCGAGATAGGACATAAATTGTATTGCTCCCTTAAGTTTTTAATTTGATAAGCAGGGCACCGAGGTGCGCACTTGTAATCCCAGCTACACTGGAGGCTGAGGCAGGAGGATTGCAAGTTCAAGGCCAGCCTAGGCAACTTAGTGAAACTGTCTCAGAAAAGCTAAAAAGGTTGGAGCTGTAACATAGTGGTAGAGCACTTGCCTAGTTTTTTGAGGCCCAGGGTTCAATCTCCAGTACTGGGGGGAAAAAAAAATTGTTTATAAAGTACATAAAAATTCCTGTGTAGAAATAATTGCTGGAAAGGCCAATGTTTTTATCTGATAACACTCTACTGAGATTTTCTTTGGTTAGTATATGAACAAATCTTTAGTTGAGATAAGTTGAAATTTCTCAGAGCTCTCCTGGGGAAATTAATCTTTTTTTTTTTTTTTTAAGAGAGAGTGAGAGAGGAGGAGGAGGAGAGAGAGAGAGAGAGAATTTTTTTTTAATATTTATTTTTTAGTTATCGGCGGACACAACATCTCCGTTTGTATGTGGTGCTGAGAATCGAACCCGGGCCGCACGCATGCCAGGCGAGCGCCCTACCACTTGAGCCACATCCCCAGCCCGGAAATTAATCTTATTGAGGTTTTTCTCTGATTACATTAAAGGAGACATGAGAGTTTGTTTTTAAAATTATAAACATAAGAGAAAAAAGCCTAACTTTTAGGATTGGTTGTCTACTTTCACACATGATTACTGTTCCAGTTAAAGCAGTGTTTTGTTTTTTTTTTTTTTTTTTTGTGATGCTGGGGATTGAACCCAGTGCCTTGTGCATGTGAGGCAAGTGCTCTACCACTGAGCCACATCCCCAGACCCTCCAGGATGATTTTTTTTTTTTTTTTAAAGATTAAAATAAGGGGCTGGGAATGTGGCTCAAGTGGTAGCGCGCTTGCCTGGAATGCGTGCGGCCCAGGTTCGATCCTCAGCACCACATACAAACAAAGATGTTGGGTCCGCCAAGAACTAAAAAATAAAAATTAAAAAAAAAAAGATTAAAATAAAAGCAAAGACAGTTTTATTCAGGTGCTAAATAGATTTGAAAATTGAGAAACATAGGTTCCAAGACTTTTTTTTATAATTAAAATGATAATGTTTATTTTTTAGAGAGATCTTATTGGGGATTACAAGATCATATTTGATTATCAGTGCTTGAAGACTGATCAAAATCTTTAAGAATGAAAAACTAGTATTTTAGTGAATATTTTGAGGTACATTTTATGCTAGGCTTTGCATATTAGCTGATATAAATGTGTGATATTCCTTTAAGGAAATTATAGTAAGTATAGCCAGTGCTTAGGACTGCATGTCTCACACATGCTGGGCAAGTGCTCTACCACTGAGCCACAACCCCAGCTCTTTTTATATTATATTTAGAGACAAGGCCTTGCTGAGTTGCTTATGGCCTCACTATTTTGTTAAGGCTGGATTTGAACTTCTGATCCTCCTGCCTTAGCCTCCTGAGCTGGTGGATTACAAGTGTAACCCACTGTGCCTGGGAAGAGTACTCATTATCTTTTTTTGTTTGTTTAATTTTTTTAAGTTATACATGAACACAATATCTTTATTTTATTAATTTTTATATGGTGCTGAGGATCGAACCCAGTGCCTCACATGTGCAGAGACAAGCGCTCTGCCACTGAGCCACAAGCCCAGCCTAGGACTGCTTTTTTTTTTTGACATTGATGAACCTTTATTTTATTCATATATTTGTATGTGGTACTGAGAATCCAGCCTGGTGCCTCATACATGCTAGGCAAGTGCTCTACCGCTGAGCCACAACCCCAGCCCCAGGACTGCATTTTTTAAAAGGATATTTCTAATTGTTTTATATACAGTTAGTTCTGCTGTATCAGGACATAGGTTCTTTTTTTCCCCTCTTCCTTGTTTTTTGTTTGTTTGTTTTTGGGGTGGGGGGCGTTTAAGTTTCTAAAAGTCTCTGTACTTTGCAAAATCATGAAGAAGGTATTTAATAATTATGAATAAAACGGGGGAAATGGAGTAGGGCATAGCATTCAAAAATATTCAAAAATATTATTAGTGAGGTTAAAAGCAAAGATAAGAACATAATAAAAATGGTTGCATAGTTTTACATGTTAATGGTTAACAAATGCGTTAATACTACTATGTCAATGTTGCACTTTCTCTTCAAAACATCAAAAACTTGCTTGCATAAGTGGGGTCTGAAGGATTGGAGTTTGTGAATTGTTGAGAAGTGGTAGAAGGAAGATTATCTGAAATCTAACCAATGGTAACATCAGAGGTGGGTGGATGTGGCTTAAGGTGGCTCCCAACACACAAGGTGAACTGAGGCAGCTGGTAGGTGTTTGATGTATGTGCCTGTGGGCTTTTCCTGCTTACAGGACTTGTTTCAGCTGGGCGCTGTTTTCTGTTTTCACCTAGTGTTCTGGCATGTGAAGTTCTATAGAAGCAAGCATGAAATTTAAAGAGTGGCCCCTAATAAACCATGTTGGAGCCAATGTGTGTGTGTGTGTGTGTTTTTTTTTTAAACAGCTTTATTGAATTTATATTCTTTTTTTTAATATATTTTTTTTTGAGAGAGAGTGTGTTAGTTTTAATATTTATTTTTTAGTTTTTTTGGTGGACACGGCATCTTTGTTTGTATGTGGTACTGAGGATCAAACCCAGGCCACACGCATGCTAGGCGAGCCCGCTACTGCTTGAGCCACATCCCCATCCCCCAATGTGTATTTTTTTTTTTTTTTTAAGAATGAGTGAGAGAGAGTGAGAGATTTGGAGAGAGTTTTAATATTTATTTTTTTTTAGTATTTGGCGGACACAACATCTTTGTATGTGGTGCTGAGGATCGAACCCGGGCCGCACGCATGCCAGGCGAGCGCGCTACCGCTTGAGCCACATCCCCAGCCCCCCCAGTGTGTATTTTGAAAACAAGCATTACTACAGAATTTACTGTTCATTACCTTAGTATTATAAAGATCACCTTGCCTGTGTTTGGGTAGCTCTTCTCCCCGTGTGGTTAGTAACTAAGCTAGAGCCCCTGGTCTTTTTGTACATAGTTTCTGTGAAGGGTCATACTATTTACACTGCCACTGAAGGATATCCAGGGTGACTTAAACTTCTTCCAATGTTTTCTTTGTTAAAGGACCTTTTGATACAAGCTAATTCACTCTAAATATTTTTGTGGTGAGATTAATGTTTTAAAACCAAGGAAATAAAATATTGCACATTTCTCCAATTTGTGTTTTGAATCAGTTTTGATACTTAATGGAGGAAGCCTGGATATGAATCTAGGGATTGAGCCTAGGGGTGCTCTGCCACTTAGCTATATCACCAGCACCCCCCCGCCCTTTAAAATTTGTGACAGGGTCTTGCTAAGTTGCCTGGACTGTCTCCAACTTTCTACCCTCCTGATTCAGTTTCCTGAGTTGCTGGGAATACAGATGTGTGCCACTGCTCTTGTTATCATTTATTCTCTTTAAGACCAGTTGTTAAATGGGGGGATGGATAGGGTAGGGAAACAATACTTTTTAAAAAAGCTTTTTGTTTTAGTTATAGATGGACAAAATACTTTTGTTTATTTTTATGTGGTGCTGGGGATTGATCCCAGTGCCTCACGTATGCTAGGCATACACACTACCACTGAGCCACAATCCTGGCCCAGAAACAATACATTTTTAAAGTAATGAAAGTACCTGGTAAATGGTACTTTTAGTGTATTATTGTGAACTTCAACTTTTTCAGTGAATTGATCTTATATTTAACTGTGCATCTTTTTGAAAAATATTTTTTTTATAGTTGTAGTTGGACACAGTACCTTTATTTTATTTATTTATTTTTATGTGGTGCTAAGTATTGAACCCAGGGCCTCTCACATGTCAGATGAGCGTTCTACTCCTGAGCCACAACCCCAGCCCTTAACGTTGTGTCTTGTTATCTGATATTTCTATTTGCTCTATTTTTGTTATTTTTTGATATGGAAAAAATATATTTCCCCCACCCCCTGGGAATTAAACTTGGGGCCTCACACTCACTACTGTTGAGCTACACCCTCAGCCTACATTTTTGTTAGTTATCTTTATATTTATGCCTTAAAAATTATCTTAAGTCTTTTTTTCTTTTAAAAACTTATCTGCATTTATTACTGTTTAAAGCAGAATGTTGACTTGGGCAATAGATATTTCCATTCACAAGCCTTACTGAGTTACTTTTTGAACAGCTTTGTAACACACCTAAGGAAGGAGGTTTAAGCTTTGTTTCTTGAAATACTTTTCTTTGGAAAACAAGTCCAGGGGTGTTCCTCCCTCTTTTTTCTTATTTAGGCTTTTGCTTTTTGGTTTGTCAGTTTCTTTTTTTCTTCTTTAAAAAAATTTTAATAGTGCTAGGGATTTAAACCAGGGGTACTTTACTTCTGAGCTACATCTCCAGCCCTTTTTATTTTGAGGCAGGGTCTTGCTAAGTTGCTGAGGCTGGCCTCAAAAACTTGGTGACCCTCCTCTCTCAGCCTCCTGAGTTGCTGGATTATAGGCCTTTGCCACAGTGCCCCGTGTATGCTTTAATTGAAGCTGTTGAGTCTCATTTTTTTTATGTGTGGGGCAATGAATGACCTTATTCTACTTTCCCCTTTTCCATGTAAAAATAATTACTAGATGAGTTTTATTTACTTATTTATTTATATGTGGTGCTGAGGATCGAACCCAGTGCTTACAACCCCAACCCTGTTTTTTTTTTTCTTTCCCCCCCATACTGGGGATTGAAGCCAGGGGCACTTAACCACTGAGCCACATCCCCAGCCCTTTTTGTATTTTATTTAGAGACAGGGTCTCACTAGGTTGATTGGGGTCTTGCCAAGTTGCTGAGGCTAGCTTTGAACTTGAGATTCTCCTGCCTTACCCTCTTGAGCAGCTGGGATTACAGGCATGTGCCTCCATGCCTTGCACTGTATTTTTTAATTTTGAGACGGGGTCTAGGTTGCTGAGACTGACTTTGACCTTGTGATCCTCCTGCCTCAGTCTCCTGAGTAACTGTAATTCCAGATGTGCACCACAATGCCCAGAGAGAGTCTTAACGTTTTACATACTGTAAACACCTCATCAACACTTTTGTTTTAGATTTAGTTCTATAATTAAATATAGTTGGTGTTTACCAATGGACCTTTTTTTTTAGTTATCAATAGACCTTTATTTTTATTTCCTTATTTTTAATTTTTTTAAGAGATAATTTTAATATTTATTTTTTAGTTTTTGGCGGACACAACATCTTTGTTTGTACGTGGTACTGAGGATCGAACCCAGGCCGCACGCATGCCAGGCGAGCTACCGCTTGAGCCACATCCCCAGCCCTAGACCTTTATTTTTTATTTATATGCCGTGCTGAGAATTGAATTCAGGCCTTCACACATGCTAGGCAAGCACTGTACCACTGAGCCATAACCCCAGCCCCCCCCCCCCATAGACCTTTTGTTGAAGTTTTCTTGTTGGTTTCTTTGTTGAAGAAGGCTTATTATCTCAGGAATGCTCATGGAAATTTTTTTTAGTTGTAGTTGGACACAATACCTTTGTTTTATTTATTTTTATGTGGTGCTGAGGATTGAACCCAGTGCCTCGCACGTGCTAAGCGAGTGCTCTACCACTGAGCCACAACCCCAGCTAATGGAAATATTTTTTAAATTCTTACACATTTAAACTGTTTTCTATATTCTTTTTAAAATGTGTATTCTTTTACAACAATTTTTATGTCAGTTTTAATGAGGTACAGTTAACATACAGTAAGATTTGCCAATTTTGTATGTGTGCATGTGGTGCTAGGGATTGAACCCTGGGGTTTGTGCATGCAAGGCAAGCACTCTGTCAACTGAGCTATATCCCCAGCCAGTCTATATTCTTTTTTTTATCTTATTTTTTTTTTTTTTTTGGTGGGTTTTTTTTTTTTTTTTCTTTCTCTTTTTTGGAACTGGAGGTCGAACCCAGGGCTTTGTGAATGCAAGGCAGACGCTTTGCCACTGAGCTACATCCCAGCCCAAGCAGACAACTTTTTTTTTTTTTTTGATGCTGGGAATCAAACCCAGGGCCTTGTGCATGTAAGGCAAGCACTTTACCAACTGAGCTACATCCCCAGCCTCAGCCCTTCTATATTCTTGATATTTGAATGATAGCTTAGCTAGTTATAAAATTCTTTTTTAAAAAATTTATTTATTCTAATTTGTTATACATGACAGTAGAATGCATTTCAATCCATAGTACACACATGGAGCACAATTTTTCATTTCTGTGGTTGTACACAAAGGGTTGTAAAATTCCTGATTCACATTCCATCTTGAATAGCCTTGTTATTGTTTCACTTATGTTACAGATGCCAACCTGATCTTATTTCCTTTGTAGGAGAGTTGGTCTTTGTTCTCAGAGATCCAAGGGGTTTTTCTTTATCTAAATTGAGTTCTTGATATATCTCTGTGTCTGCTATAGAGTATAAATTTTCCCTGATTTGTGCTTTTGCAATCACAAATTGTAGGTTGATGTTTTAATTTAATTTGAGAAATTTTCTTGAATTACAGGTTCCAGTAATGGTTCTGTTGTTTCACTTCAGTTGTCTATAGAATAATACTCTTCTGTGTGTTATTCTTTGATTCTTTTTACCTCTATTCTTCATTTATTTGATAACATTCTCATTTTCTATATCATCATATCTGATCTCTAAGGCATCTGGTAACTTCATTTAAATTCAGCATGTTCATGTTTTCACATGTTCCTATTTGTTCAGTCTGTTTTGAGTTTCTGATTTGAAACTTTTTATGTCTGTATTTGTTATTTAATTGCTTGTAATTTGTAATGGGGTATTATATTGCATCTTTCCTCTGTTATGGTTCAGGTTTTTTAATTTGTTTCCATATGCTGACAAGTTTTTTACTTTTTTTTTTTTTTTTAATACCAGGGATTGAACCCCGGGGCACTTAACCACTGAGCCAAATCCTCAGCCCTTTTTGTGTTTTGAGACAGGGTCTCTGAGTTGCTTAGGCCCTCAACAAGTTGCTGAGGCTGGCTTTGAACTCCCAATTCTCCTGCCTTAGCCTCCTGAGTTGATTACAAGCGACTCTTCATTATCTTTATGTACTTTTTATTTCTTATAAGGAATTTGGTAAGGATGCTGGGTCTTTTTTTTCTGTTCACCTTATTTGTGCAGGATTTTACTGGACCAACAATAGGTGATGTTATTTTGGTGACAGGGTTTGAGCAGCTTCCTAAATCTCTTAATTCAAGAATAGTCTTATTTGTTGCTGCAGTAGAATTCAGCATTTTGTTGTTGTTATTGATACTGGGAATTGAACACAAGGGCACTTAACCATTGAGCCACATCCCCAGCCCTTTTATTACATTTTATATAGAGACACAGGGTCTCACTGAGTTGTTTTAGGCCTTGCTAAGTTGCTGAGGCTGGCTTTGAACTCAGGATCCTCCTGCCTCAGCCTCCTAAACCATTGAGATTACAGGTGTGCACCACCACACCTGGCTGTAAGAATTCAGCTTTTAAATAAACTTCTCCACGTAGCTCAATCTTGCTTTAGTGGGGCTTTTGTCTTCCAGTCACTTCTTCCCTTCACCATCCAGCCCAAATGACACCTCTTCCTTCTAAGATGCCTACTTTCCTCACAGAATCTGTGCTTTTTGATTCCCCAATGTCATTTCTCCTTCATGTCTCAGATCTGCTGTCGGTACTTCCTTACAGATGGGGCGTGCTTCTGAGGGTGAATTTTAGGTAATATTATACGTATAGTATTTAGTCACCTCTAGGACCCTGCGCTGTTGCCCTTTGGACAGTCAGTGTTTATGCATTTATATGTGAATTGGTGTTCTTAATTCTTTCATCATCTTGTGTTGTGGGATGAGAGCTGCAGGTTGTTTTATTTGCCTTTTTTATTTTTTAAATATTTTTTAGTTGTCAGTATTCCTTGATTTTATTTATTTATATGCGATGCTAAGAATCAAAGCCAGTGCCTTACACATGTAAGCACTCTATCACTGAGCCACAACCCCAGCCCTATTTGCTCTTTTTTAATCTGTATGGTATTTATGATGATTTATGAAGTATTTAGGAAGTGGACGTTATCCTATAAGAACTTTGTTTTTATGTTTTGCTTGAAAATAATAATGGTTGCTTTAAAATAATTTGTAATTAAGGTTTATATAATTGAATAACTATATTTCTGTTTCTGTGCCCCTATGGCCATTTCATCATTCTCCAGTCTCCATTGGGAAAATTTATCATTGAAATAATTACGAAGTTCTATTTCATAGCTAACTGAGTCATATGAATATACTTGAGTTTTGCAGAAATCTGCTCATAAGCTGGAATCCTAAACTCCCCTTCAATTTTTGTTTTTCAAATGACATAATTTAATGCTGAAAATTTTATTTATTAAATAAAATAAATTTTATTTTATTAAAATAAAAGCTGCACATTTTATGATACATTAACAGTATAGTATTCTGAAAGCAGATAGTGATTATTACCTTCATTTCTGCTGCTAGGAAGACTGTATATAATTTCACTTCTGGGCCCCAAATATCCAGAAATATATGCCAATGAATGACTCCCTAATGGCCAATCCTTCACAGAAATGTTGATGTCAAATTCTGTCATACCTTTTTTTGTCTATTTTATTCTGACACTCTGTATTTGTTTCTTTTAAAATATTAAGATGTCCATTGTTTTTGTGAAATACTGATGACACATTTTTTTTAAAAAAGGTTTATTTGGAGGGCTGGGGTTGTGGCTCAGAGGAAAGAGTGCTTGCCCAGCACGCCTGAGGCACTGGGTTCCATCCTCAGCACCAAATAAAATAAAGGTATTGTGTCCACCTACAATTAAAAAATGTCTTTAAAAAAAGGTGTATCTTTGCTGGGGTTGTGACTCTGCGGTAGAGTGCTTGCCTAATGTGTGCGAGGCCTTGGGTTCAATTCTCAGCACCACATAAAAAAATAAAGTATTGATGACTACAATTAAAAAATAAATATATTTTTTTAAAAAGGTGTATTTGGAAAAATAAAGTGGACAAGTTATTTCAGTCCTCCAGGATTATGGTTTGGATATGAAGTGTCTCCAAATCTCCTGTGTTAATGCAGTAATATGCAGAGGTGAGATGAATTATGAGAACTGTAACCTCATCAGTCCATCCAACTTTGAATGGACTAACTGGGTGGAAACTATGGGTAGGTGGGGCGTCGCTGGAGGAGGTGGGTCACTGGGGACTGCCCTGGAAGGGTTCATTTTCCCTGCACCTCTTTCCCCTTTCTCTGCTTTCTGGCTGCCAGGATTGGAGCAGTGCTCCTCTATCACATACTTCTACCATCAAGCTCTGCCTCACCTATGGAGTTGGCCCACTGTGACAGAACCTCTGAAACTGTGAGCCCAAAATAAACTGTTCATTGTTCGAGTTGTTTGTCAGGTATTTTGGTCACAGTGATGAAAATGCATCCAATTTTTTTTAACTTTACTACTTTTTTTAAAAATATAGAAGTATGAGAACAATATTATGTTAACCTCAGACTGATCAGAATGTCAGAGGGACTTAAAACTTTTGTATAAGGAATAACTAAAGGAAAAAGATGTTTAGCTTGCAAACTAAACTGATTCCAGTTCCATAAGTTATCAGCTTAAAGGTTGGCGGAGCTTGGGTCCATTTATATAAAACCATTTTGGTAGTTAAAAGATAGTCAGTTGGGGCCTGGGGTTGTGGCTCAGAGGTAGAGGGCTCACCTAGCATGTGTGAGGCACTGGGTTTGAGCCTCAGCATTACATTCAAATAAAATAAAGATATGTGTCCACCTGTAACTAAAAATAAAAATAAAAATAAAATAGTCAGTTGGCACCAGACATGAGCTGTGTGACTACTTACACCAGGTGACATTTGAAGTTCCTTTAGTTTAAGGGATATTATAAAATAGCCTTGATTTGTTAAGTATTACCTTGGTGGATCATATTTTATTTCATTTTTATACTGTTTGAATAAACAAACTTATTTTAAAATACAATATAAAGAATTTTTGTCCCATAGTTGTGGTAATTTGCCAAAAATCATAAGACATCAAAAATATAATATTATCTATAAACAGAAGCTCCAACTAAAAGAATTTTAGGAGAGAGACAATGTGTTTTTTTAGAGTCTGTTTGCAAAAAACATTAAAAAAATTTTTTTAATTGAAGTATCATTTATCCACAGTGAAATGCATGAAGTCATGGGTATATGTCCTATCATTTATAACAAATGCATACATCTGTGCAACTGCTTTCATTTTGAGATATAGAACATTACCATCAGCTCTTGTTCTTTTCTGTTTTAATTTGATTTCTGCTTCAGATTTCTCTATAATCATTGAAGCTGGTTGGGTCTAAAGTTATAAGCTTTAGTTAATATAGTGTTTTATTTAAATATTTTTATTGAGTGCTTACTCAGGTTTTTTATGTACATTTGCATTTAAATCTTGACCAACCCATGCAAGGTTGTTAATGTTCACATTTTACAGACACAATTGAGATTCTAATATGTTAGGCCAGTGCTGTAAAGCTATTTATGAAATAGTTGCTAAGATTTAAACTCTAGTCAATATTGCCCATTAGAATTTTTGTGATGATTGAAATTTCTATATCTGGCTTATAGTACAGTTGCTACTAGTCACATATGAACACCTGATATGTGGGTAGTAGGCTGAGGCTCTTTACTAAGGAGTTTCAAATGCCATTTAATTTATTTAAGTGTTAAATAGCTACATCTCTAGATTCTTAAGCTGTGTATGCTGTTTTTTTATCTTTCTGCCTCTATGGGGCCTACACTAAGAGACAACCAGGCTTCTAGAGTTAATAAATCTTAATTTGATTTTTGTCATACCCAAGGCTAGTTTTCTCTTCCTTTCCTTTCCTTTTGTTTTCTTTTCATGCTAGGAATGGAACCCAGGACCTCTCTCACAACAAGTACACTCTCTACTGCTGAGCTGCACCCCCAACCTTATGACTAATTTTCTTTCTAACTTTTTACTAATGGACAATTTCAAACACAAAAAAGTAGAGAATAATATAATGATCCTATCTCCTTACATTGACAGTTCCCAATTTTTGGTTCATTTTCTGTCTGTGACCCCTACCTCCCTTGATTATGTTGAAGAAATCCCAGGCATCATTTCAACCAAGCTGAATTTTTATCATTTATCTTGATTTGATACTGCATTTCTTTTAAACAGTTTCAGGGAAATACTTTTTTTTTTTTTTTGGTATTAACTGAAATAAAATGATGGAAAGCTATATTTAATATTATTAAAGAAAATCAACATGTAATCTTCAAAAAATACTTATTTTTCTTAGTTGTTGTTGAACACAATACCTTTATTTATATGTAGTGCTGAGGATCGAATCTAGGGCCTCACACGTGCTAGGCTCTACTGCAGAGCCACAACCTCAGCTCATCACCATGTAATCTTAATGCCATTTCTAACATGTTTTCAAGTTTTTGTTGCTTCTGTCATTGTTATTTCTGAGTCTGTTTCCATTGATTAATTTTGTAACCGGATATATTACGGATCACCATTTCCTGCTTATACATGTTTCTAGTAATCTCCACCCCCATAATTTTGGATCTGATGGACACTTGAATATTGAGTGTTTGGATCCTGTTATATTTTTAATAGTTTGGTTTCCACAGGCAGTTAATTTGTGCATCAGCTTGTTTCTTTTCAAGACTTATTTTTAAGCTTTAATAAAGGTTTGTCTAGAGTAGCTTTACTTCTAAGGAGTGGGCTTTGAGTTTTTGCTGAATTCAGTACTGTTTAATTAAAGTCGCCTAGCTGGTTGTAGGAACTCACATGTCTGCTGCTCATGTATAAGCACCATAGTTGGACTCCTGGGACTGGTGACTGTTCTTTGCCTGGCTTCAGTGGACTCTTGCTGTGTATCTGTCCAGCAAAGATTGCTATGCAGATTTATTCATTTATTTCCTTCCTTCTTTTCTTTCCCAGGAATTGAATTCAGAATTACTTGACCACTGAGCCACATTCCCAGCCCTTTTTATTTTTTATTTTTTTGAGACAGGGTCTCACTAAGTTGCTCAGGGTTTGACTATAAGTTCCTGAGGCTGGCCTTGAACTTTTTATCTTCCTGCATCAACCCTCCTGAGTTTCTGGGATTATAGGTGTACACTACCACACCTAGCTGCTATGCAGATTTCTGAAGCTTCATTTCTGTGTAGTTGTTTCTGGTACCCTGTTCCATACATTCTACCTATTCCAGCAGTTTCTCATTGTGATATGCCTTTACATTAGTGAGACTGATGGAGCTATTTGGGTTTCCCCTCTCTATTCTGCAGTCTGGAAAATGCCTATAGGTAGAATCAGAGATGTTTTTGGGGTTTTTTTTTTTTTTTCCCTTTCTGAGACCACTTTCCTGTGTTGGCTTTTGTCCAGCAGCTGAAAACAGTTATTTACATCTGTACTTTCCAGTTTTATGCTTTGCAAGAACCTGATTTGGTGTCAATTTTTCCTATACATTTGGAAGCAAAAGTCTCCAAGTGTATGCTTTCAGAATTTAGCACATGGATGTTATTGTCCACTAGAAAAAGTCTGTTTTAATTATATCCTGTTTTGCTTCATTGTTTCTTAACACAGTGGTAACATTTATAATTTTTAATTACTGGTCAAAGATACTGGAGTGAAAATAGTACAGTCTGTAGTGCTCTAGTATTTTTTAAATTATTGTTTAACTTTGATAACATAAGATAACATATGATCATGTTATAGGCAGGAGGAAAAATAGAGTACTGTGGCATTCATTCCATACCAACGGAACTCTTTATTCATCGTTCTGAAATTTCAAGAACTCCTCAAAAGAGCTTCAGATTAGGGAAATATAGTCTTGTATTTCTATTTAATGCAGTGATTCTATTGTAGAGAATTAAATTTGTTTGATTACTGTCATTTCACAATACCTGTGTTAAATAATTGTATGTGAAAGATTTGCTCAAATATGAAGTATTTTCTATTTTTCTCTCTCCAGAATAAAAGGTAAAGTAAGTTCTCAGAAAACTTAGTTTAAGCCTAGTAGTTTGGTTACAGCATTAAGAATCTTGTAATACTTGTCTTCCCATATAGTTCTGTGGAATAAACTCCAGTGGTAGTATGAAATGGATTTAAGAAAATAAGCAAATAAATATATTTTTTCATTGTCTTTATCATTTTAAGTGTACATTTCAGTGATATTAAGTATATTCATATTGTTGTGCAACCATGAGCACCATACATCTCCAGAACTCTTTCATTTTGCATAATGAAAGCTTTGTACACATTGAATTGTAACTCTTCATTCCCTCAATCTCCAGCTGCTGGCAACCACCATTATACTTTTTTTCTCCAAGTTTGACTGCTTTGTGCCTGGCATATTTCACTTTATTCAAAATCCTCAATTTTATTTTATCAATGTCCTCAAGTTTCATCTATGTCATAGAATATTGAAGAATTTCCTTACTTTCTAACCTTGAGTAACTTGGGGTTGCTTCCATATTTTAGGGATTCTAAGTAATGCTTTTGTGAACATGGGTGTGTAAGCCTGTATTTGAGATCCTGTTTTCAATTACGTTGAATCTATACCCAGAATGCAATTTATAAATCACAAGATTCTTTATTGAATATTTTGAGAAACTGCCATATTATTGTCCTCAGTTACACCATCATTTTATATTTTAATAAAAAATATAGGGGTTCCAATTTCTTTACATTCTTGTCAACACTTGTTATTTTCTATTTTGTTTTTCCTAATGCTGGGGATCAAACCAAGGGCCTCACACATGCTAGGCAAGCATTCTGTTTCCACTGATCTGTATCCCTAACCCTTTTTAAAAAAATACTAATAGGTAAGGGGTTTTATCTCAGAGTTTTAATTCACATTTCCCTAATGATTGGTAATGTTGATCATCTTTTCATGTGCTGATGGTCACTTGTGTATTTTTTGGAGATATCCATTATTCTAAATATTAATTCCTTCTTAGATATATGATTTACATATATTTTCCCCATTTGCTTGATTGCCTTTTTATTGTTGATTGTATCTTTTGATGTACACAAAGTTTAAAAATTTTTGCAAAGTCAAAAATTTGTCTATTGCTAAGATGAACACAGTAGTGCTCACCTATAATCCCAGACATTCGGGAAACTGAGGTGAGATGATTGCAAGTTGAAGGCTAGCCTGGAAAACTTACTGAGACTCTGTCTCAAAATAAAAATTTAAAAGGCGGGGGGAATGATGCTCAGTGTTAGGATGCCTGTAGGTTCTATCTCCAATACCACAAGGAAGAAAAAAATCTATTGATTGTGCTGTTGGAGTTGGATCCAAGAAATAATTGCCAAATCCAATGTTGTGAAGCTTTTGCTTTGTTTTCTCCTATGAGTATTATAATTTTAGGGCTTACATTTAGGTCATGGATCCATTTTGAATCAATTTTTATATATGATGTTAGGTAAGCATGCAGCTGCATTCTTTCACATGCAGATATCTAGATTCTTAGCACTGTTTATTGACACTCTCCTTTCCCCCATTGAATGGCTTTGGTATCCTTGCTGAAAATCACTTGAGCAAATGTGGGAGGACTTATTTCTCGGTTGGTCTTCCGTTTATCTGTTTTCATTACTTTAGTTTTGTGGTTAAGTTTTGAAATCAGGAAGTGTGAGTCCTTCAACTTTTCCCCTCCCCCGAGAATTATTTTGCTGCTTGAGAATTATTATGCTCCTCTCATATTCCATGTGAATTTTTGTGTGAGTGTGTGTGTGTGTGTGTGTGTGTGTGTTTTCTGTATGCCAAAAAAAAAAAAAAATGGAATTTCAGTAGGAGGGCATTAAATTTATAGGTTACTTTGGGTACTGTTGATATTGTCTTTCAATCCATGAACTTGGTGTCTTTAATTCTTCCTGAAATGTTTTTGTAATTTTTTGTACAAGGCTTTTGCTTCCTTGGTTAATTCCCAGTGTTTTATTCCTTTATATATGACTGTAAATGAAATACTTTTCTAGATTTCCTTTTTTGGATTGCTTGTTGTTAGTGTATAGAAATAAAACTTCTGTGTTGTTTTTATATATTTTTCTATTTTGTTGAATTCCTCTATTAGTTCCAACAGATTTTTTTTTTTTGGTGAAGTTTTTTAGAATTTTGTAGATATAAAATTTATCTTCAAACAGCAATAATTTACTTCTTTCCAATTTGAATGCCTTTTCCTTTTCTTGTTTAATTGCTCTGGCTAGAAGTTTTAGTACTATGTTGAACACAAGTGATGAAAGTAAGAATTCTTACTTGTTCCTGATGTTAAAGGAAAAGCTTTCATTTCTTCAAAATGGATTTTGATGTTTCCTGTGGGTTCTTCATATATGTATGTTTTTTATTATGTTGAGGTAGCTTCCTTCTATTCCTAGTTTGTTGAGTGTTTTTAATCTTGAAAGGTTGTTGAATTTTGTTAAACACTTGTGTGTATACAAATTGAGATGATAAAGTACTTTTTTCTGTGTCTACTAATGTAATATATTAGATTACATTGATCCATTATCACATGTTGAACAATCCTTGCATTTCAGGAATAGATTCTCCTTGGTCATGGTGTGTAATCCTTTTAATTTGTTACTGAATTTGGTTTGCCATTTTGTTGAGGATTTTTAAAAATCAACATTTATTTTCTATTATAATCTGGAGTTTATACATTTTATATATATATATATATGTATATATATATATATATTTTTTTTTTTTAGTTATTGGCGTACACAACATCTTTGTTTTGTATGTGGTGCTGAGGATCGAACCCGGGTCCCGCCCGCGCTAGGCGAGTGCGCTATCGCTGAACCACAATCCCAGCCCCTAGCCCTAGTTTTTTGGCTGGATTTTGTCATCAGGAAATATAGGATTAGCTCTGCATTGAATATTGATACTTTTTCCTTTATGGGAAGACTGCTATCATTTGTAACAAGTACTCTTAGAGAAGTAGTGCTTTCAGGGGGGAAAAAAAGAGATTGAGATCTATTTACTTAAATGCATACTGATTTTTTGTTCTCTGCTGTGCTGGGTATCAAACCCTGGGCCTCCTTCAAGCTGATTCTTTTCTTTCCTCTTTTTTTAAATCGAGGATTGAACCCTTTAGTCCTGGGGGTGCTTAATCACTGAGCCACATTCTGAAGTCTGTCTTATTTTTAATTTTGAGACAGGTTCTTGCCAAATTGCTTAAGACCTCACTAAGTTGTTGAGGCTGGCTTTTAACTTGTGATCCTCCTGCCTCAGCCTCCTGAGCTGGGTTTACAGGTGTGCAACACCACACCCAGCTTAATTTTCTTGTTTTAAACTCAGTTATTTGGGAGAATTTTCCAGTTGGTTAATCTTGTGTTTATTTTTCTCAGTTAATTTTTGGTGATTTTATATCCCCTTGATGGAAAACTGAGTAAGGAAAGAAACAGGGTAATATGATTGAATTTGTTGAGAAGATCTCTTAAAAGACTGGAAATTTTGGCATTAACAACTTTTATGCCAATAACATTTAATACAGTTTCTATATGTGGTAAAGAGAATTGTCCACCAAGGATCAGAAGGACCTAGATTGTAGTCTTAAGTTTTGCCATTATCTAGGTATGTAATCTTGGGTAAATTGCTTGTTTTCCACATTTTACTCCCATGCCATAAAGGTTGAACCTTTTGTGCTTAATTTGCAGGATTATCATGAAGATTATTTCCGTTTATTTATTTATTTATTTTATGTGGTGCTGAGGATTGAACTTGGTGCCTCATGCGTGCTAGGCAAGCATTCTACCACTGAGCTACAACCCCAGCCCTATCATGAAGATTTTGTGATAACGTTGGTATGAAATTCCTTTGGAAAATATGGTAGTGTAAACAAATATAGGTGGTTTCCATTCAGACCATGAAATCCTGAAGTTCAACTCTACAAAAATAAAGTCACACTGTGCATGTTAAGTGAAAACTACTCCAGGTCTATTTTGTGTTCACTACCTAGGTGTGGCCTTTCTGCAATGTTTGTTGAATTCTGCAGTTAGTCTTTGACACTCCATTCTGGCTAGTTGGAACTCTCAGCACCATTGACTGCTTTCTGGTCATTCTTTAGCTTTGTGAAGTTTTATCCTAAAAATGCATGACATTCTCTGCAGATTTCTGGATCTTTTCCCCTAGATAGATCCATCATTTTCAGTACTCTTCTTTGCAGAGTACTCTGCCGTTTTGAACATTAATCTGTTTCTCTTAACCCTGTGGACTAGTATGCTCTGTTGGGATCTTTTTTCCTGTGCTGCAATGTGGAAAGTGCCTACAGGTGTAAAGAATTAGTGTTTTAAGAGCTGCTCATGTTTCTTTCCCTCTTGGTTCACTATCTTGTGTTGCCTATTTTATCCTTGATCCAGTTTTGTTTATGTTGGAAAGACAAGTTCACCTTCACTCCATCATATCTAATATGGAAGTCATCTATTTTTAATTTTCAAATTTTTTCAAAATTTAAAGTAAACTTGTTTTTTAACTGACACATAAAAGCATAAAAATCATCCATATTTATGGGGCACTGTGTGATGTTTCAATGCATGTATACATTGTATAATGTTCAAATCCTGTTAAGCAGATCTGTTTCAGACATTGTTTTTGCTGAGAACATTCAAAATCCTTCTAGCTTTTCTAATATATAGTAAATTATTATCTATAGTCTACCTACTGTGCAGTAACATACCAGAACTTTCTTCCTTCCAAAAAAATATAATTTAGTTCCAGTTGATCAGCCTCTTCCCACCCTGCTTTACTTCTGCTTGTCCCAGCCTCTGGTAGCCACCATTCTACTTACTCTCACCTTCTATGAGATCAACTTTTTTATATTCCACATACAAGTAAGATCAAGTAGCACTTGTCTTTCTTTGCCTGGTTTATTTCACTTAATGTAGTAATCTCCAGTTGCAACCATGTTTTCACAAAGGACCAACATTAATCTATTTTGTGGTTGAATAGTGTTCCATTGTGTATATGTGCCACATTTTATTTAATCTTCATCAATTGATGGATAGTTTTTTCCCCCATTTCTTGGCTATTATGAATAGTGATGCTTGAAACATTGGGAGTGCATGTATCTGTTGATACACTGCTTTTATTTCTGTTGGGAGTGGATTTCTGTGTCTTTTGGCAGTTCTATTTTTTAATATTTTAAGGAACCTCATACTATTTTCCATAATGCTTTATACTTATTTACATTTCCATTAGCAGTGTGTGAGGATTCCCTTTTCTCTACATCTTTCCCAGCATTTGTTATATTTACTTTATTTGATCGGAACCATTCTTACTGGAGTGAGGTGATATATCATTGTGGTCTTTATTTGCGTTTCCCTGATGATTAGTGATGTTGAGCATTTTTTCATGTACCTGTTGGCCATTTGTATGGCTTTTTTTTTTTTAAATGTCTTTTGAGAAATGTCTGATGACCATTTTTTTTTATATTTATTTTTTAGTTTTAGGTGGATGCAATAACTTTATTTTTATGCAGTGCCTCATGCATGTTAGGTTAGCCCTCTACCACTGAGCCACAACCCCAGCCCTGGTGAACTTTTTTTTTTTTTTTTTTAAATATTTTTTAGTAGTTGATGGACCTTTTATTTATTTGTATGTGGTGCTGAAAATTGAACCCAGTGCGTCACACATCCTAGGCAAGCGCGCTACCACTGAGCCACAATTCTAGCCCAAGGTGACCGTTTTTTAATGAGATAATTTTCTCTTTTTTTCCTTCTTCTTCCTATTGAGTTGTTGGAGTTCCTTATATATTCTGGATGTTAGCTCATGTCAGATGTATAATCTGCAGATATTTTATCCCATTCTGTAGGTTGTCCTTCGTGCTCTTGTTTCCTTTACTGTGCAGAAGATTTTTCATTTTAGGCAATCTCATGTATCTACTTTTGTTTTTGTTTCCTGTGCTTTTGGTGTTGCCAAAAAATCCTTGCCCATTCAAATGCCTTGAAGTATTTTCTGTTTTCTTCTAGAGGCTTCATAAGTCTTCAGCCCGTTTTGAGTTGCTTTTTGAATCTGGTGACAGATATGGGTCTACTTTTTCTGCATGTGTATATCCTGTTTTTCCAGCTCCATTTATGGAGATGACCATCCTTTCTCCACTATATATCCTTAGTATCTTTGTTGAAAATTATTTGTAGATATGTGTGTTAATATCTAGGCTCTGTATCCTGTTTCATTGGTCTGTGTCTGTTTATATGCCAATGCCAAATTGTTTTATCTTAGTTTTGTAGTATATTTTGAAGTCAGGCAATGTTAATGCCTCCTTCTGTGTTAATTTTGCTTAAGATTGCTTTGGCTATTCAGGGTTTTTCATGGTTCCATACAAATTTTAGGATTTTTTTTTTTTTTCTAGTTCTTTGAAGACTGTTAATGGTATTTTTACAGGGATCATATTGAATTCCTTAAATAGGAACTCTGGATAATATGGTTTTTTTTTTGATTTGGTCCTGGGGATTGAACTCGAGGGCACTTGACCACTGAGCCACATCCCCAGCCCTATTTTGTCTTTTATTTAAAGACAGGGTCTCACTGAGTTCCTTTTGCTGAGAACTTGGATCCTCCTGCCTCAAATATGGATTTTTTTTAATGTTTATTTTTTAGTTATAGTTGCACAAAATACCTTTATTTCACTTATTTATTTTCATGTGGTGCTGAGGATCGAACCCAGGGTCTCGCATGTGCTAGGCGAGTGCTCTACCACTGAGCCACAACCCCAGACCAAATATGGACATTTTAACATCATTTATTCCAATTTATGAACATCGGGTATTCCATTTTTTGGTGTCTGCTTTGCTTTCTTTCATCAGTGTTTCATTGTAGAGATCTTTCACTTCTTTGGTTAAAAATATATTATTATTTTTTTTTTGGTAACTATTATAAGTGGATTTGCTTGATTTCTATTTCAAACCATTGGCTATTGGCATATAGCAGTACTGATATTTGTGCATTGATATTGTATCCTGTAAGTTTGTTGAATTTATTAGTTCTAAAAGTTATTTGGTGCTCTTGGGAGTTTTCTTCATGTAAGATTTTGTTATCTGTAAACCATGACAGTTTGACTTATTCTTTTCGAATTTTGTTTTGCCTATTTGCTCTGGCTAGAACTTCCAGTATGTGTTAAATAGAAGTGGTGAGAAAATGGCCATTTTATCTTGTTCTAGATCTTAGAAAGCTTTCTGTGTTTTTAGGGAAATAATTTTTCATACGTTAATGGTGGTTTTATGCACAGTAACACTCAGGCTCTTTGTACATACATAGGAAAAACTAAAAAAAAAAACCTTTTAATCAGCTTAGTCTTTATCACAGCTTCTTTCAGTGCATTTTATTATTATTATAAGTATTATAAGAAAAACAAATTGTTCTTGGGCTTTCTGCTATTAAATAGAGAGGAATCCTAAATATTGTTTATTGGTCTTACATTTTATTTTTTTTTGACCACTTGTGATTAATGATAGCTCCCAAGTTACTCCTGCTGTTGTTCCCTCTTCTCATCTCCTAGAATGTTGGAGGGCAGAGAAAATATGCACACTGGTTAGGAAGCTATTGCACAGAAGCTGGAGATGACAGTTCTTACTAGAGAACAGAAATATGAGGGAAGGAGAAACACCAAAGATATTTATTTAGTTTTGCTTAACCAGCTAGATGAGTGAATTGAGGTGAAGGCATCTACTGAGATGGCAAAGACTTAATAAAAAGAATACCTTTTAGGGAAGAAAACTAGTTGTGTTGTAATTAGGTTTGAGATGCAAAATAGCAAAGTAGAGATAGTGAATACATCTCACTCTAGTTTGCTGTAGCATGAGTATAATCAATGATTTCTTCATGCTGAATGTAAAAGTTCACATTTTCACTGTTTTGTTTCTGTATATTTTCTGTTTTATTCTTGCATTAACTGTCTCTCCCAGATTTGAGTATATTATTCAAGAAGTTATGAGTAAATTTGTTTAAATTTATAGTGGTGAATTCTGGCATCAATTATCTTTGAGATACATATTTTTTTCCTGAAAAAAAAGAATTCTTTAAAATATTTTTATAAAAACTTTTTTTTTTGGCACTAGAGATTTAGCTGAGGGTTGTTTAAACACTGAGCATCACTACCCCTTTTTACTTTTTATTTCGAGGCAATGTCTAAGTTCCTTAGAGCATTGCTGAATTGCTGAGGCTTATTTTGAACTTGTGATCCTTTGGTTTAGCCTCCTGAGAAGCTGGGATTACAGGGGTGCACCACCATGCCTGGCATTGAAACCCTATTTTGATAGCTGTGTAAATTAACTGTAAAAGGTTTATGATGGAAAAAAATTTCCATTATTTTCCTCTGCCCCCTTGCATTTCCAGTCCAGAATCAAGCAACTTAAGTTCTTTATTTTCTGTTTTTCCCCCTTGTTGCTTAGTAATATATCTTCTATCTTTCTTTCTTCTTCTTCTTCTTTTTTTTTTTTAATATTTAGTTGTAGTTTTTATGTGGTTTTGAGAATCAAAGCCAGTACCTCACACACGCAAAGCAGGCTCTTTACCACTGAGCTATAGCCCCAACCCAATATCATTATTTCTTGATATGTAACTCTAAAGATGTTTATTTACTATTGATAAATAAAAATCATTGACACATTTGTCTACTTCTTTTTTCTCATTTCCCCTTCATAGTTACATCAAAAGTTTTGATAAACCAGTACTGAATACTTATATTTTTCTAATTGTGCATATATTGTTCACTATTAGGTCAGATATCTCACTAAATCTGCATATCCTTTTTTTAAAAAAAAATTAGACATTGATGGATCTTTATTTTATTAATATTTACATGTGGTGCTGAGAATCAAACCCAGTGCCTCACACATGCTAGGCCACATCCCCTGCCCCTGCATATCCTTTTATATACCAGTGTTTGTTTTCCTTGGAGTCAATACCTTTCCATTTAGTCAGTTGCTTGATTTTCTATAGACTTGTTGCTCATTTTTCCCGAATGTTTTTGTCTTGTTCTTATAATAGTTTTCCATGTTATCAAGCACAACAGGTGAATTTTTGCTCTTAGTAGAAACCTATGGGAATCTTTTAGTTTCTTGCTCCAATTTGAAGTTGCTATAGATCTTGTGTGTTAGAGTCCTTATGTACTTAGTCTTGTCTTTTTAAATTTTGTTTGAATTCCTTTTTAAAAGCTTTTTAAGGCAGGCTGGGTTGCAGCTCAGCGTACAACGCTTGCTTAGCATGGGTGAGGCACTGGGTTTGATTCTCAGCAGCACATATAAATAATGAAAAATAAAAGTCCATCAACAACTAAAAAATTATTTAAGAAAAAAGCTTCTTAAGAGTATATGAGGATGAAAGCTTAGCTTTCTGAAAATACTTTAAAATGTCATTTTACTTATATATCTAATTTGGCTGGGTATGGGATGTGTGGTCTTTTTTTTTTTTTTTCATATGGTATTGAGAATTGAACCCAGTTTTTTTTTTTTTTTATTTTTTTTATTTTAATGAAGCAGGATCTTGCTAAGTTGCTTAGGGCCTCAATAAATTGCTGAGACTTGACCTTGAATTTGTGATCCTCCTCTCTTTAGCCTCCTGAGTGATTGGGATTATTGAGACTTAATTTTCATCCTGATTTTGAAGGCTGTGTATTTGTTCTCTTGTTTGTTAACAATATTTCATTTATGTGAAATAAAAGAGCTAGGGGTATGGCTCAGCATACATGCTCTGCATGTTTGAGTCCCTCGGTTCAGTCCCTAGCACCACCAAAATGAGTACAACAATGGAATAAAGAGTTCAGTGTCATTCTGATTATATACCCTTTTTATGTGACTTATTTGTTGCCCCACCCCTGCCAAAGCTTTTAGTATCTTTTTATTCCAAGGCTTTGAAATGTCACTGTGATATGCCATAGCTTGAGTCTTTTATTCTAGATATTTTGTATGTACTTCTTTAGCACTTTAAGCTTGAAAGACTTCATTTCTTTATAAAAAGAAAATGTTTAAAAATGATACCTGTATCTTTTATTATTTTCATTTTTCTATGACACTCAGTTGTTAGATTTTTTGGTTTTTTTTGGAGTTAGCTTATGATACTTGAATCTATTTTATGTCTCAATGACTTTTACTTTCTGTATTTGAGGTTTTTATATATTTAGTGGCATTTTAGTGGAACTTACAAGAATATGGAAATAACATTTAATACACTTAACAATTAAAAATTTAACATTGAATTTAAAGGTTTTGCATTTTGCATTTCTTGGTAAACTCACATTATTTATTTTTTGTTTTGACAGAGATGTTATGAACATAAACAGTATAGAAATGGATTGAAGTTCTGTAAACAAATCCTCTCCAATCCCAAATTTGCAGAGCATGGAGGTAAGAGCAAATACTATGTCTTTACTGCGTGTCTTTCTAGCTTCTTATTGGGCTCTTTTATTCAGCTGCTTTTATTTTCCAGAGAAAATGAATCCTATTTTTCATTCCTGTGAGAAAATAAAATTCAATACTAAATTTTTAATTTAATGGATAGCACATTCTACTTGAATTCTGATTTATTCCTAATTTGATATTAGTTATATAGGAAAGAAAGAAGGACCAAAAAGGCAGTCTGCTTATTTATGTAAAATTATGTTATAAGAAAATTTTACTTTAGAACTTAGTTCTAAATTTTATTCCTTATCATTAAGCTTATTCAGAAAGTGACCTTTTTGGTCTTCACTCATGAACTATCCTTTTTATGTTTATATTGTGTCTTAGATTTTCAAAAGTGAGTGATGTTTAAGGCATTTAATATAAAGTTGGGGTGGTTTACTAGTTTCCCAGTATGAAAGTAGATGAGTAGATATTTGTAGTGCAACTGGAGAAGTGTGTGGCTATGAGGAGGCAAAGGAAAAATAAGCTTTTGCAGGTGTGACCTGTGCAGACCTTGGAAAGCTCATCAGTGATGAATTTGGTAGTATGCTAGTATTGAAGAGGGGAGGGGCATAATAATTCTCTGTTAGCTCTCTTTAGTCTTGCCTACATTTACTATACTTTCTCCTTCACTGCATTTCAGTGTTTACTTTTACTGCAGTTGTTTGGATGGAAAGCAATGCTGATAAAAGTATCTAAATGCATCTCCTTTTCCTTGTCAGCTGGATATCAGGTTGTTTTATATTCATTTTTAAAGTATGCATACTGGTAATGTGGCCATTTTAGTAGTAACATAGTGATACTATAGAAAAGTACCATATTTCATTGTTAAAAGTACAATTTCCCTCACACTGTTTGATTATTTTTAAACTGCAGCTCCCTGTATTTTAACATATCTTGAAATAAGGTGCATGTGAAGTGTCATAATTTCAGTGAAAATATTTTAAAACTGTATTTGTTGAATCTTCCTTTTGATTATACCTTTAGTCCTTATCTTTTATTTCTCACTAAATTCTCTATAAATTGTAAATTTTGTCTTAAAATTAGGTAAATAAATGACAATTCACTTTTTTTTGCGGGGGCGGGGGAGTGGATTACTGGGGATTAGACTCAGGGGCACTCAGCCACTGAGCCACATCCCCAGCCCCATTTTATATTTTATTTAGAGACAGATTCTCACTGATTTGGTTAGTGCTTTGTTTTTGCTTAACTCCTCACTTTTTGCTGAGGCGGGCTTTAACTTGTGATCCTCCTGCCTCAGCTTCCTGAGCTTCTGGGATTACAGGCATGCGACAATTAACATTTTTTTATACCTTTACACTTCATAGGATATACAGTATAAAATTAGAAATCTTTTCTGGAAACGTAATACTTGCCACGGTTCTCTCTTTGAATCTGTTGACTGCAAATGGCAAGTTTTGGACATCTTTTACTCATATATTTAGTAATCCTAAAAAAATCGTTTAAAAGAAATTTATGAAAACCAGAAATGTAGGTAACTTGTGTATTTATGCTTTAATCAGAAGAGTAAATTTAACCTTTACGTAATTAGGTTCATAGAAATAAAGTCTATTTTTAAGATAGCTTTTCATAGTTTAATGGTCATCCCATGGAATTCCCCTGAGAACAAATAATAGTAAGAATGATTACATGTTGTCGGTATATAAATTACTAGGTCATCTTTCTGGTCAGATGTACATGCATTATGTATGTTTTTAATCTTAAAAAAAGAAGAAAGAAAAAAAAGCTTAGGAGAGTCTCCAAGAATTAATTTAGAAGTCTTTGCTTATTTGGTTTGTCGATTTAAAAAATATTTTAATTCTGGAAATGTGTCAGTAATCTCCTTCAATTTTTTAATTGTTAGCATAACATAGCATTTTTTTTTGAGGGTATGATTATGTTTTATTGCTGACTATTTTTATTTCTATTGTTTAATTTCTTTCACATTTTTTTACCCCCCCCCTTTTTGTTATTAAAATAGAAACCCTGGCTATGAAAGGATTAACGTTGAACTGCTTGGGAAAAAAGGAAGAAGCTTATGAATTGGTTCGTAGAGGTCTGAGAAATGACTTGAAAAGTCATGTATGTATCCTTTTTGAAATATATTTCAGGACTAAGTGGGGTGTTTTGAGCTAAGGCAGCAGTTTGAGAGTCAGAAGGTCTAGTTTCTTCTTACTGTGCAATTCCAGAAGAGATTTTTCTCTCTGAAATTGAGTTAATAGCAACTGCCTTCATCCAGGGAACATTTTAACAGGACTGTCATGATTTTTTTGCCTTTTTTTTGGGGGGGGGCGGGTTACTAGGAATTGAATTTGGTGCACTTAACCACTGAGCCACATCCCCACCCCCATCTCCTTTTCTTTATTTTTTTATTTGTGAAGCAGGGTCTCACTAAGTTAGTTGGGACTTTGCTAAGTAGCTAAGGCTGGCTTTGAACTTGTGATCCTCCTGAGCTGCTGGGATTATATGTGTGCAACATTTTGTGCCTGGGTCTTTTTGAGTTTTGTTTTATTTTCTGTTTTTTAAACTGGGCCTTGCTAAGTTGCTGAGGCTGGTTTTGAATTTGAGATCCTCATGCCTCCTCCTCTTGAGTTGCTTGGATTACAAGAGTGCACCAACATGTTCATCTGGACCCACCATGTTTTAACAGTATATCTGTCTCACATATAAATGGGATTTGCATTTAAAAATGTCTATGAAAGCTCTTCCCATTCTCAAAAAAGGGGGAGGAGAAATTGTTGAATGTTTGTGTCTCCCCAGATTCATAATTGAAATCTAACTACCAGTGTAATGGTTTGGAAGGTGAAAAGGACAAGAGAGTAGAGCCTTCAAATATGGGATTAGTGCCCTTATAAAAGAAACTCTTTGGTCATGTGATGACACAGCTAGAAGGAGCTGTTTATGAAGTGAGAACAAGCCTCACCAAATGCTGAATTTGCTTTATCTTGTACTTCATGGCCTCCATAACTATGAACAATAAGTGTCTTGTTGTTTATAGATTACTGTGTCTAGCTGTTTTATTATAGCAGTCTGACTGGACTAAGGCACCATGCAGCTTTATCATGATCATAATTTTAGAGAAAAATAAAAGAGAGAGTGTGTGTATAATAAGTAATATTAGACACAGTAGCGTATATATAGTTCAAAGCCCAGGCTTTGGAATACAGGCTTGGAGTATAATGTACTTCATGTAGATTTGAAATGCAACTCTGCTTTCTGTGTGATATTAGGGTTCAGTTTCCTCATGTGCAAAATGGGGATAATTTCACCCACCTCATTGTGATGCTATAAAGACAGTGATGAAATGCAAAACAAATTTTATTTCATTAAGGAAAATGTGATTTTTGGGATCAAATAGAAATGGATGAGGGTGGCTGGGGTTGTGGCTCAGTGGTAGAGCACTTGACTGGCATGTGTGAGGCACTGGAATCGATCCTCAGCTCCACATAAAAATAAATAAATAAAGATATTAAGTCCATATACAAATATATATATATATATGAATGAAATGGATGAGGGAAGATGGAGAAAAATTGTGTTATATTTTAAATAAACATTGACAAATATTTTTTGTCCCTATTTTGTGAGCTTAACAATTTTAATAGCTAAAATATTTAGCAAAATTTCAAGTGTTTTGTTCACCTACACCCTAATTATTAAGACTTCTTAATAATTATTAAATGAATGAATGATTTAATATTATATGTGGTTGACTTTTAGGAACTTTTTACTGTGCTAAGTATATCATTGGTTAGCCAAAGAAAAATCTATGTGATATTGTATAATTATATACCATGGAGGCCTAGCTTCTTTTTCCTTTTAATAATAAAGATAATTCCTTTATTTATTGTATGTATTCATTGAGTTTGTACCAGATACTGAACCCTTATAGTTATCACATTTAGTCATCACTCTTAGATTATATCCATTTACATTTTTTAATAAGCAAACTTATAGAAATTAACTTGTGCAAGGTTAGTGATAATAAGGCAGGGTAGGCCTACTTTCCTCTGGTTCCAAATGCTGTGCTCCTTTCCATTGTATTAACTCCCTTTTATCTTTGTATTCTTCTCTGCACCTTTTTTCAAGTTAATTTTTACCCGTGGTTGTAGGTTTCCAAGTTTCTTCGAGGATCATTTGGAACACTGTTTGTATCCTTAACTGAGTTCTTTAGGTTGGCATGTTTATGGCCTTCTTCAGAGGTCAGACAAGAAGTATGATGAAGCCATTAAGTGTTACAGAAATGCACTAAAATGGGATAAAGACAACCTTCAAATCTTGAGGGACCTTTCCTTACTACAGATTCAAATGCGAGATCTTGAGGGTTATAGGGTAAGTAAACTACAGAATTTTTTTTATTCTAAGAGGAAAATACTGTTCTTTAGAACTTTAAGGACTTCATTTTTGAAAAGAATTTAAATGGATTCCCCCCCCCCCAATTTAGAACAGGTACATCTTAAAATCTGACTTTATTTTCTTGTCAGGCTGATTTAATCAATTCATTAAAAAAATAAGTTCAGTCCTTTGACTGGTACTAACATGTTGTAACTCTAACTCATACTTACTATTTCCCACCCCACTCCTTTCCTTTTTTGTTGTGCTGGGGATTGAATCCAGGGCCTCATGCATACTAAGCAAGTGCTCTTAAACTAAGCAACATCCTCAGCTGCCTTTCCACATTTTCTGGAAAGCGAACTTTTTTTTCCTTCTCTTTTCATGTTCCTTGAGAATACCTGTTTTTGTAGTTTGAATTTACTTTTCTTGGGTTGTATGTGGGGAAGTCCTCTTGGTCTAGCCTCCCGAGTTATACACCACCATGTCATGCTTTAGTTTTAGTTTTAGCCCTTAAGTTAGTCTTGAATTTAGTTTGTTCCTAACTCTTTTATATATTTTTTTCTTTTTTTGTTGTAGTACCTGCTGAGCTTTCTCTTCTTCATTTAGTAGTTGGGAACTTTATTTTCTGAAGAATTTTTTTTTTTTTTTTTTTTTTTTTTTTTTTTTTTAGAGAGGGAGAGAGGGAGAATTTTTTAATATTTATTTTTTAGTTTTTGGCGGATGCAGCATCTTTGTATGTGGTGCTGAGGATCGAACCCAGGCCGCATGCATGCCAGGCGAGTGCGCTACTGCTTGAGCCACATCCCCAGCCCTCTGAAGAATTTTTGAATAATTTTTTTCCTTTGTACTATTGTTATTATCCTGTCTTAGTTCTTGAAGTGGATAGATTTGGAAATAAAAAAGGATATCTGGTCTTTAATTTTTTTTTTTTTTTTTAAATCTGGTACTGGAGATTGAACCCAAGGGCACTTTATCACTGATCCACATCCTTAACCCTTTTTTAAAATTTTTGTGACAGGATCTCACTAAATTGCTGAGGCTAGCTTTGAATTTGTGATTCTTGTGCCTCAGTCTCCCAAATAGCTGAGATTATAAGTGTGTGCCACTGTGTGTGGCTCTTTTTTTAAAAAAAGTCATAGCCAGGAGGCTTCATAGTGCTTAGTACACATATTCCTTTGCCTCTAAAGTTATACCATATGGATGTTTCAAACTATTTTCTATCACCATTTCCAGCATTTTGTAGCAAAATACATAGTGTTGTGGGGTAAATTCATGTGGTCTTTTAAAGGTGCATCTATCTGAACTATAAACCTAAGAAAAACTTTTTCCCCCTTGAAGGAAACACGGTATCAGTTACTGCAGCTTCGACCTGCACAGAGAGCATCGTGGATTGGTTATGCTATTGCTTACCATTTATTAGAAGATTATGAAATGGCAGCAAAGATTTTAGAAGAATTTAGGAAAACACAACAGGTAATAACAAGAAAACAGTCACTAGTCTGATTCTAAATATAACTGAAAGAATTGTTTTTATTTTGAAATAGTTTTATACTTAGAGAAAAGTTGCAGGTATAATTCAAAGAACTTTATATAGAAGTTTATTCACATTATCTAATGCTAATATTTGACGAATTTACTTTTAAATCTCTGACCTGCATCTCTATTTGCATTTTCTTCCTTAAACATTTGAGAGTAATTACAGACATCATGCTCTTTATCCCTCAGTGCTTCAGTGTGCCTTTCCTAGGAATAACTCTGTAATTGTCAGTTCTGTAGGTACTGATGCAGAGATGGTTGGACATTAATTGTTATTATCTAAGTTATAGCCCATATTGAAAATTTACTGATTGTCTTTTTGTATCCTTTCTACCAGTTTTTTCCTCATTCCCACTTTGGAATCATATCTGGCATCTAGTTATCATTTTTCTTCAGTCTCTGTAATCTGAAATGGTTTTAAAAATGTTCTTAGTATTTCATGACATTGATATTTTTGAAGAGTACAAGCAGTGCTTTTGTAGAATGTTCCTTACTTTGGGGTTTTTAAAAAATATTTTCTCATTAGATATAATTATGCATTTTTGGTAGGAAACTTTAGACATAATAATGAATCCTTCTCATTGATCAGATTGAGAGACACATGATGGCTCTTTTTTCCATTTGATTTCTACGTTAAGGTGGTACCTGCAACTATAAAGTTGAGTTTTATCCTCTGTTTGAATTTATTAAACAATTTGAAACTGAATAGCTTTTTTCTCATCAAACTTTCATCACTAATTTTATCATTCATTGGTTATGATTCTTACCTGAATCAATTACTCTCTTACCTAGATTTATTATTAGGCATTTCTTGTTAAGATCTTTCCCCTCTTCCATATTTATTTAATGTGCATAAGAACTAATAGATTGTTCTTTTTATTCAATTTATTATAAACTAATATTGTTTCTATTTACTTAATTGCTCCATAGACAGATATTTTGAGTAATTTTTAAAAAATATGATTTATCAAATAGCTGTTATCCTTTGACTTTTTATGTTTTTGAGTATGCAAATTATTTTCTAATAGGAAAACAAAATTCTTACTGTTAGTATTCCTTATGTCCATGTACAGACATCCCCTGATAAAGTGGATTATGAATATAGTGAACTCCTTTTATATCAAAATCAAGTTCTTCGGGAAGCAGGTCTCTATAGAGAAGCCTTGGAACATCTTTGTACCTATGAAAAGCAGATTTGTGATAAACTTGCTGTAGAAGAAACCAAAGGTATTTTTAAAAGAACATCATTTATTTTAATATTTAATTATGTCGAAGAGCAAGGCTGAATAGTCCTCAGCTGATAGCTGAGTGTAGTTCAACTTTTTGATGATGTAAAATCTAATGATTGTGTATGTTAAATAATTTGTATGTGGTAAGATATATACTTTTTGGATATCGTTAATATTGGGGAAATTGCAAATAAAAATTAGTTGAATGAAATAAATCAACAAAGCATCCATTTTTGTGTTTTACTGATGTTTTTGAGACAGGGTCTCCTTGTGTGGCCAACCTAGTTTCAAACTCCTGAGCTTAACTGATCTTCCATCCTCATTGGGGTATAGCTGGTATCACAGGCATGCTCCACTCTCTTAAAGTATCTTTTCATAAATACAGAGATTCAAAATTATTACAGGGTTTAAACACAGAACATGGGAAGCAATTATAAGATACAGGATTAACTACCTTAGAAACAGCTTATTAGCAAAACTACAGTAGAGTACTAAATTTCTTAATTGCCAGTAACACATATTGAAAAATTGGTATTTACTGAAATGCATATTGGACATTCCTGGGTGTCTTTATGGTTAATATGAATGTCTTTGAGGCAGTAGAAAGAACATTAATTCTGGAAGGAAAGGGAACAAGGTTTAGGTTTATATGTGTAGTTTGTCATGGAGGTGGGTCAATCCCTGAATAAATGGTTCCTATGCTGTTATTTATTAGAGGGTCAAGGAAAAAAAAGGAGGCCCACGTTTTTAGAAGTTGAAGACATGATTGTAAAATATGATAGAAGAATAAGTAATTGAAAAGACAAATAATTTTTAAGAATACTGTCTAAAATGTTGCTTTGCCCTGGCTGTTTGGGGAACTTATGCTTGCTGGTTTCACATTTCTTTGATTCACTTTGAAGTTAGACACTATAAAACTATAGAATCTATGTGCGTAGTAAGCATAGTCATTATTTGCTCACACGTAAACTTTTGTCAGAGGGTAATGCTCCTGGCAAGAAAAACTGGACATCTAAAGCTCCTGAGTGAACTGTAGGTCCAGGATAGCCCACTTTAATTTGAATTGATCATCCCTTAGTTTTCTATGGGTTATAAAGGGAGGAGGTCTTTTGAGTATAGACTGAGGAGAGGGATAGCTGGATCAAATGGTGGTTCCATTCTCAATTTTCCAAGAAATCTCCATACTGCTTTCCATATTGGCTGCACCAGTTTGCTGGTGGGACTCCACCAGCAGTGTATGACTGTACCTTTTTCCCCACATCCTTGCCAACAATCATTGTTGTTTGTCTTCATAATAGCTGCCATTCTGACTGGAGTGAGATGAAATCTTAGAGTGGTTTGATTGCATTTCTCTAATTGCTAGTGATAATGAACATTTTTTCAAATATTTGTTGATTGATTATATATCATTTTCTGAGAAGTGTCTGTTCAGGTCCTTGTCCCATTTATTATTTGGGTTATTTGTTTTTTTGATGTTTAGCTTTTTGAGTTCTTTATATACCCTAGAGATTAGTATACCCAAAGGACTTAAAAACAGCATACTACAGGGACACAGCCACATCAATGTTTATAGCAGCACAGTTCACAATAGCTAAACTGTGGAACCAACCTAGATGCCCTTCAGTAGATGAAAGGATATATATATACATATATATACAATGGAACATTGTATATGTGTGTGTGTGTACACACACAATGGAACATCACTCAGCAATAAAATAATAAAATCATGGTATTTGCAGGTAAATGGATGGAGTTAGAGAATATAATACTAAGTGAAGTTAGCCAATCCCAAAAAACCAAATGCCAAATATTTTCTTTAATATAAAGTGGCTGATTCATAGTGGGATAGGGAGAGAGAGCATGGAAGGAATAGACGAACTCTAGATAGGGCAGAGGGGTTGGAGGGGAAGGGAGGGGCATAAGGTTATCAATGATGATGGACTGTGATGATCATTATTATGCAAAGTGCAGGTATGAAGACATGAATTGTATATAACCAGAGATATGAAAAATTGTGCTCGATATGTGTAATAAGAATTGCAATGCATTCTGCTGTCATATATAAAAATAAATAAATAAACAAAAAAAAAATAAAGGAAGTCTGACATGATGGAAAGATCAGAAGTCTGGAAAAAATAGATCACAAGTTCTTTTTGTTGGTCACCAGGAACAAGGCTTGGACCTCAGTTTCTTAGTAGAAATACTTCATAGTTTTCAAGGTAATTTGAAGCATAATAATTTCTTCATTCCTGTTAATAATTTTATTATTGAGGAAGAATAGTAGATAGGTCAAATTAGATTCTGACTCAGAACTGACCCATGGATTTTAGCAGTTTGGAATCTGTTAGTGATCTTAACAAACACATAATCTGAACATTTGGGAGGAAGGTAATAAAAGCCCAAATATCAGATCTTTTCAAATGAAAGTGAGAGTAGAGGAATTGAAGTTGTTAAGCACAAGTGACCAGAAGGATTTGTTGTATAGGAAACAGTGGGGTGGTGTAGATGAAATATTGTAAGGATCTAAAGGTTTTTTTTTGCAGCATGTATTTGTGCTGATTGGGGAATGAAACAAAAGAATACTTGATAATGTAGAGGGGATGTGATCTTGTAGATAATTTGAAAGATGAACTTTAGATAAAAGTATGTATGAATAGTTCATCCTTAGTAACAAAGATGGTTGTTCATGGACAAGCATGTGTAGAAGTAGAGGTATTTGGGAGTTTTCTTATCATTGCTTCCATTTTCTACATGAAAGAGAAACAAGGCACTCAAAATATGTTGTTAGGTTCTGGGACAGGTATATAAAGAGAGGGAAGCTGAAAGTAGACTTATTCTAGCTGTAAAGGCATTATTGCTAGTGGTGATTGAGGGGAGAGAATGAGATGATAAAGATCACTTGGAACTTCCTGAAGTTGATGAGTGGGCAAAGATAGGTAAAATGTTTACTTAATTCTTTTGTGTGTGTATGTGTGCATATGCACACGTGTGTGGAACTCAGGATTCAACCCAGAGCCTCGAATACACTAGGCAAGTACTCTACTGCTGAGCTATATCCCCACTCCTTATATCATTAATTCACGAGTTCCCTCCATACTAAAAAGGTGGGAGGAGTTTATGGGAAGGAAATGAGGGTGGATGCAATGTAGAGTAGTAAAATTGCAGGTTATTTTTTATGTTTTCAGTGAAGTTGATCTTTGATTAATATAGAGTAGACTTTGCCAGCTTGTATTGTTGATATTATGAGCTTGAGTTATTGGGGGTGGAGATTGCTTGTGTGCATTATAGATATTTAGCAGCATCCCTAGCTTCTTCCCTTTAGATATCAATAGCTCCCATCACCCCAGTATGACAACCAGAATTTCTTTAGATAGTGCCAAAAGGTACCCTGGTTGAACACCACTGGTATGGATGTTAGGGATATGAATTATTTTAGCTAAATTGCTTGGGTTCAAATTCTGGTTACCAATACTCTTTGAAATATCCTTCACAGGTTTACTTAAGTTCTCTGCTTTAAAAAATGATGAAAATAATAGTAACTTATTTCATAAAGTTCTGAGAATTTAATTAGTTAATATACAACATTTAAAATGCAAAGTGACTATTCATTTTGTTTTTAATTACCTGATGGAAGTGAAGAATGGAATAGTTTGAAAATAATACCTTTGGTGAATGGAAGCTGATTAATAGTATGGGAAAGCAATCCTGAGTAGTGTCAGATGTTCATGTGACTTTGGAGCTCATGTATTTCCATTGCAACTATTGTCTCTCTTTATTCATCTAACTTGCTTCCTTCCATGAGAAATTATTCAACAAACATTTGGAATTATCCAGTCTTTAGTGTGGTGTGAAGTAAATAATGGAAGCCTAGCTTTGAGATAGTTTTGATGCTTGTTACTGCTAATGTTATTCAGGGAATGATTTATTATTGCTGGGGGAAGGCAAGCATTGAGTCTATAATTTGCTAATATGCTTAAAGAAAAGGGAATGGTTTGGGATTGGAGTAAAATTAAATAAGAGAAAGACAGTTAAGCTTAAAGCAGGATGCTTATTTGTTTGTTGGAAGAGATAAAAATACAAAGACTAATGGGGCTTTTTTTGGTACCTGGGATTGAACCCAGAGACGCATAACCACACTGAACCACATTCCCTTCTTTTAACTTATTTTTTTTTTTATTTTTATTTTTTAAATTTTGAGATAGGGTCTCACTAAGTTGCTTAGGGCATCATTAAGTTGATGAGACTGGCCTTGAGCATGCAATCCTCTTGCTTCAGCCTCCTGGTCCACTGGGATTATAAGTGTGTACTACTGCTTCCAGCTAGGCCAGGTGATTTTGAATGTGGTCAGGTTGTTATGGATTGCTACCATAGAATTGTTTTGTAGTTGATTAAGGGATCATGAGGTCAGGGTATTAAATTGGGTTATTGATTTAGATGTCAAAGTTCTTTTTTTTTTTTTTTTAAATTCTTTTTAAGTTGTAGATGTACCTTTATTTTATTTACTTATACATGGTGCAAGCATCAAACCCAGTGCCTCACACATGCTAGGCATGTGCTCTGCCCCTGAGCCACAGCCTCAAAGTTTTTCTTAAGATATTAGGAATAGTTGAGGAAGATGGTGGTTTGGTGATAGGTGTTCAGTTAACATGGGAAATGCGGCCTGAAGTTGGACAGTCTTCCCTGAATAAATAGAGGATCTGAAGAAAATGGCATTTCTAGGGCTAGAGTTGTAGCTCAGAGCGCTAGCCTAGCATGTGTGAGGCACTGGGTTTGATCCTCAGCACCACATAAAAATAAATAAAGTTGTAAAAAATATAATAACATTATTTTAAAAAATGGCATTTCTAAATAATGTAGACTTCTAAGAAGGAGATAATAAAATTACATGATAAATAGTCTTCTTGGAGGGAGATGGGACTTCCAGAAGGATACCAAATCTATCCACTTCTCAACATTGATTTATAATAAGGTTTTAAGAGAAATTTTGAGGAAAAGTTTTAAAAAAAATTTGAAGATTTTTCTTACCTTTTTTTTTTTTCTTAAATAATCAGGGGAACTTCTGTTGCAATTGTGTCGCTTGGAAGATGCTGCTGATGTTTATAGAGGATTACAAGAGCGAAATCCTGAGAACTGGGCCTATTACAAAGGCTTAGAAAAAGCCCTGAAGCCAGGTAGAGTTGTTAATACTAAGTTTTAATTGCTTCTTTTGTTAACGTACTAGAAAAATAACTGTTAAGAGTTGGTTCAAAATCTGAATACAAAAGTACATTGCATACTTCCATTTCATATGACAAATTGAGCATGTCCTAAAATCTTGTTTCTGCTACAAATTGATTGAAAACATCTCAATTTTAAAGAAAACTCACAAATGCACAGTAGCCTCAAAATCATGAAAGGGAAATTTCTTTTTTAAAAAATATATATTTTTTTAGTTGTAGATGGACACAATGCCTTTACTTTTATTTATTTGTTTTTGTGTGGTACTGAGGATTGAACCCAGTGCCTCTTGCATGCTAGGCAAGTGCTCCATCACTGAACTACAAACTCAGCCCTGAAATGGAAATTTCAATTGACAGAAATGGAGATGTTTTCCTTAAGGAAAAATGCAAAGCATAATCTCTGTGGTAAACTGTGGCTACAACAGAAGAGTCTCCCAGTGTCATATGCATATAGCCATGCTGAATGAGCAGTATATTGTTCCTTTGTAGAAAGACAGATAAAATTTCCATCACTCAGATAAACTTGGTTCCAGAAACCCTGTTTGTGGCCTCTCCCCCAACTACATCTTTCCCAAAATGGTGTCCACTTTTGGAGACAGGCCCAGAAACAAATAGGCAGGATTCTTAGCAAAATGATATAATATGAAGCTATTTCCCTCAAGTGAGCCATTCTTGTTACCCTTGATGTATAGAAGAGAAACCTGACCACAGATGGTTTGTAACAAAGATTCTCAGACTTTCATGGGAACACCAGCACTGGATAGTAACTAACAGTGACTACAAAAGGGAGAGTAGAGATGGTGGAGGAATTTAAGATGAATAGAGGGCATTGCAGCCATGAAACATGAATAGTCATGTGCAAGTACTCATTAGGAATCTAGGAAATGAAAAGCCTATTAATTGAAATAAAAATCTTAATAGGCTGAATATAAGAGAGGTCACAGCTGAGAAAAAGTAGTGAAATGAAAGATTAAACCGAGGAAAGCCTATTTATGTTTGCACTGAGAGTAGAAGAAAAAACATAAAATAAATAGGGAGAAATGTAAGAGAGGGGATTGGTCCAAAAGCTCTGGAGAGATCAAAGGAGAGCAGATAGAGGATTGAAGATAAATAGTGGAGAAGCAACATTAGGGGGACACAGTAGTGAAACCTTTTCAGTACTAAGTAAAGCTCTCAGATTTTGAAAGCTTAACTGAGAATGGGATAAAGAAAATTATACTGTATAGTTCTAGGTATTTAAGATATGAAATAAATTACTGGATATAAATATTTTTAAATAATATATTTAGGTGGCAAGATTACAAATAAATTTTCTTATCTTCAATTTGTCTTGTTACATATTTTAATTACTGTGAGAAACTTAAAATTTGCCATAAAAATGTGTAATTTATAATTACATACAAAATCAAGCTTTCTTTTTTCACAGCTAATATGTTAGAACGGCTAAAAATATATGAGGAAGCCTGGACTAAATATCCCAGGGGACTGGTGCCAAGAAGGCTGCCATTAAACTTTTTATCTGGTAAGTTGAGAATAATGGCAAAGGCATGAAAATGCTGTTGGTTTTAAGCATGAGTATGTAAAGATTAAGGTATGCTTTGTTAGAGTTGTGTCTCTGGGCAAATGTAAGCCAACAGGATTTTTCTCTTCCAAGGTGAAAAGTTTAAAGAATGTTTGGATAAGTTCCTAAGGATGAATTTCAGCAAAGGTTGTCCGCCAGTCTTCAATACTTTGAGGTCCTTATACAAAGATAAAGAAAAGGTAAAATAAAATACAATGTTTTCTTTTAGTGTCGTCTTTATTCAGTATTTACAATGATTGAGTCTTGATTATCCCTGTTGTGAATCTGCTATCAGTCTTAGTTTGCAGTTTGAATGCCTCTGTGCCTTTTAATTCCTTTTTCTCTTTGGTAACTCAGTGCTTGTTTTCTTTCCTTTGTTTTTGCTAATAAGTTAATGAGTCAGTGTGGGTTATAAAAAGTTGATAAAATAGTGATTTCTCTAACATTTTCTCTAATCCTTTTTATTTCAGAAGTCAGAAGTGATTTTTTTTTAAAACCTATTTTAGCTTAGTAATTTTCTGATTTTTATTTGGTAGAGAAAAAAAAAATTGTCAGAAGAGTTATTTACTGTCCCCCAGTGAGTTAACTTAATCTTTCAGCACTGTGTTGTAAGATTCAAAATGCTTATTTAGAGAGTGTTTTAATCTTAATTTACATTAATTTGCTTGCAAGTGCTAGCAAAACATGTTAGTTGGAGTAAAAACAAAATATATTGAAAAGAATCAGAGAAATGAAACAAATTAAATATGAATAACATATACTATAGCTTGCATTGCCAGTCTTTTATTGAAAGACTGAAGTTATGGGCTTTATTAATTTTTCTCTTTTCCTTGCACAAATCAAGTCCATAAAAATGTAACCTTGTTCAGCTTAAAGAGAATGAATGAAATAAGAATATTCAAGATCTCTCAGGAAGCCAGGAAAAGGTAGATCAGTCCAGACTCTGGAGAAATCACACCTGGATAGCCACTTGTTCTCCTGGGCCTCAGATGTCCCAGTGTTCTGCTTCACTTTCAACTAATGTTCTCTCCTGGATTATGAAAGTGAGAGTTCTCTTTTCACATACTGTTTAATTCTTGATTCTTAAAGAACAAATGTTACTGGTGGGTGTTATTTATGTGATTTGAGATAAAAATGATTCAAGATATAAATCATATACAGTGTTGCTTTTCCTGATTTCTAGTTCAGCTGATGCTTTATTTTCTACCAGGGAAAAGGAGTTTACCAATAAGTTTTTTTTTTTAAAGTTAGAGCTTAATGTGTAGCTCACAAATATATTACTTATTTTCAAATTTTTACTCAGAGGGTAAGATATTTATAAAGGTGAGTGTCTTTATTTAGTCTTCATTAGTAAATAGCAAATTTTTCATGAGTGGTAACCACGTATTTTTCCTATTAAAGTGTGCTTATGTGTTTATACTTTAGGTGGCAATCATAGAAGAATTAGTAGTAGGTTATGAAACCTCTCTAAAAAGCTGCCGTTTATTTAACCCCAATGGTAAGTGCCTAAGCTTTGCCTTTTAAAAAAACACCTTGAAATTCTTAATACATTATGAACTTCTTAATCAGAAGGTCAGTATTAATTATTTGTTACAAACATGGTACGTTACAATTTTTTTCCTACTATAATGAAGAACCATTAATTTGTACATTGTGTAACGATATTTTGTTAGAAGAGATTCATATTAGTTTATTGGGAAAAGTTTATGTAAAATTTAAAACCTCAATAAAACTAGAGGTAATAATGTAAATGTCCTTCCTATACAGCACTCAACTTCAGTAATTTTAAATTCATGTCTAAATGTATTCATCTTATTCACTTATAGTCTTACCTACTTCCCTCTGTTCTTATATTCTGAAATAAATCTGAAACTCACATTTCATTTGTGAGTATTTCAGTATGTTTAAAGATACAGAACTTAAAATATCCTGTAATTACTATTATGATTGAAAATTAATACTTCCACCCAGGTGCTGTGGCACGTGCTTATAATCCCAGCAGCTCTGGAGGCAGGTGGACTACAAGTTCAAGGCCAACCTTGGCAAATTATCTCAAAAGAAAAAAAATAAAACGGGGCTAGTGTCAGAGCACCCCTGGGTAAATCCCCAGTACTATGAAAAAAAAAAGAAAAAGAAATTAATGCTTTATTTACATAAACTATCCAGTCCTTATTCACATTTCCCATTATATTTGTCTTTTTTCCATACTTTTAAAAGTTTGTCTGAATGTAGATCCAGATAAGGGTTTATAATTTACTATAAATTTTTTTGTTGAATAAATTTTTTTGTGTGTTTTCTTAGTCTAGATTTTGAATGTACCCTTACATTTTAGCACATTGTTCTTTTGTACTCTGAATTTTCTGTAAGTTGGTGGTTGGATATAGAGTTGTCGAATATGGTAGCCATTAGCCACAGTGACTACTTGCACTTTTTAAAAATTAAACAAAATTCAGTTCCTCAGTAACAGTACATTTTAAGTGCTGTACAATAGATACTGCCTACAAAATTGGACAGGGCAGATATAGAACATTTCTGTTATTGCAGAACCTTCTAATATATAGGTCTGGCTTGAGGTTTGATTAGATGTGATACTCTTATTATGGTTGTTTTGCTTTTATCTTTATTTTTTTTTAAACATCAGAGGAGCAAGCCAAGATTATTTTATAGGTGGTGTATTCTTCCATCAGTAGGCATATCTTGTGATTAAAAGATAAGTTACATTTCTTTTCTGCTTACCTAGTATTTCGGATTGTGTAGGAAAAGCATGATAATAACGTTTTTTTCTCCTCTACCGTCTACCCTTTTTTTTTTGGGTTCTGTACCAATTTGGAAAAGAATGAATTGGTTCAGTAGCATCTTTTGGAGATGGCAAATAAAAATTTAAAAATTATGAACTTGTGGATTTAAACATACTTGATATTTCCAATCTCAAGTGGTTTTATCCTTCTCGTGCCATGGTAGTAATTGGTAGCTTTTTTGCTATTTGATGTGACAAGATACTGTAGTTTATCTTGTACACTGCCACTGAAGATCTGGAATCATTGTTTTTCCAGGACCTCTGGTTTCTATACTGTGAAAGCCCAATATGGAACCTGGGGTGTGCATTGCATAAGTTGGTCATTGTTTCTAAGTCTCAGATTAATCTTAACAGTACTTTTTAAAAGGCGTTACCATGGTTTCATTGGTTAATCATCATGATGTTCCTTTGATTATCAGCAATTTCCTACATATTTTACAAATGTGGAAGAGGTTCAATGACATGCCCAAGAATATGCAGCACTTTTGTTGCAGATCTATCAGATCGGGAGTTGGTGAGTTCCACTCCTATTGTTTGTCCACTGAGCCATCTTGCTTTTAGTAGGAAGAAAATAAGCAGTATATTGCTTTATTTGAAAGCAAATAACAGTTCCCAAGTTTTAGAAATTTGAGTTTAAAAAAAATTTTAGTGTGTAATTTAAATATACAACCCACACATTTTTGGGGGAGTATATTAAATCATGAACTAAAATATAAGTTTTTTTTAACATGTCATCTCATTTTTGAATATAGTTTTTATTCAGACTAAATAATTCATCTTTGTATATTCAGTATAATATTAGGTTACTAAGAATACCACCAAAATTCAAAATAACTGCATCACAAACATACATACAGTTAAATGTATTAGATAGAAACTCAAGTAGGCTTTTTGTTTGTTTTTTTAAACCTCATATTACTGGGGAATTTCTTTTGATTTCCCCCTCCCCACCCCACCTTAAAAAAGCATCCTGATCATTGCATTCTCTAGTTCTAGTACAATTTTGTCTCCCTTCACTCTTTTTTGTTTTCTTTTTAAGGCAGTTAGTTATATGATTAATCTTACTTATTAGCCTTATTTGTTATGAAAAGTTCTTAAATGCAAAGCATTGTGTTAAAATATTGTGAGGATGTAGAACAGAAAACATGATCCCTTCCAAAGATTTTATATACCATGATGTAGTTTTGTACACAAACTACTTTCAAACTTCTTTCCTTATGAATATAGGGACCGTTTTGAGGGGGGCACTCTTAACATGTGTAATACCTAATCATTTGAATTCTCTTCCCCTATTCCTCACTTTTTAAAGATGATGGAAAGGAGGAACCACCAACTACATTGCTTTGGGTCCAGTACTACTTGGCACAACATTATGACAAAATTGGTCAGCCATCTATTGCTCTGGAATACATAAATACTGCTATTGAAAGTACACCTACATTGATAGAACTTTTTCTTGTGAAAGCTAAAATCTATAAGGTAAAAATCTTTCCTTTTTCCTTTAAGATAATGATATTAGTCATAATTTTTTCTGTATTTTATAGATTCTAAATGTAAGAAAAATGACATCATACAAAACATGGAATAAGAAGTCTATTTCTTAGTCTGATTATGTTTATAATGTGGCCATGCTTTTTTGATCCTTCATCTATGTCTATATACATATACATACGTAAGGCCATTCATATGTATTTTATAGGTATGTACTACATATGTGTGTGTATATATATTTCTCATTCACACATCTGGTTTATTCTCTTGGTTTGGGAGAATAAAAGTATATGTAATCCAAGGGTAATTTTATTTGCTAATAAAGTATGTGATTACAGTAACTGTTAATTATGGTCACCTCGGTATGTGTAAATGACGTGAAACAGTGAAGATTTAATTATGAATTCTACATATTATCTTTTCTGATTTGCCTTCTGGGCTCTGCTTATGAATTTTCAGTCTTATTATGATTAGCACCTTAAAGTTGGTTCTTCTTTCTATTGCAAATACAATTTCATAAATCACAGTTTTTGAGAGTGGTTATAAACTAATAGTTTATTTAGCAGAAAATTAAGTAATTAATTGTGAAATGCTATTTTGGTGGGGGTAGGCAGTATTAGAGATCAAATACAGGGTCTTACACACTCTAGGCAAACACTCTGCCATTACATGGTATTTTAACCCTTTTAAAGCCCAGGTTTTGTTCATCAGGTTGTGTGGCTTTGCCAAATGGACTAGCTGGGTGGATTAGAATGAGGATCTTTGGGAGAATGTCCATTACTGTTCTAAACAATAATGTTTATCTGTGGTTTCTTTGTGGAAATTAGCTATTAATTTCCTTCTTAGGACTTTTAAGTTGGTATATATAAATTTTTATTTGGCTAAAAAACTTTTATTAATATTTATTCTTAGGTTTTGACAGCTATTTTTGAGTATTGCTATGTGCTAGGATCTGCTGTATGTATGTATGTGTATATATATATATGGGCTAACAGTAAATAAAATAGTTAAAACCAGACTCTCTGTCAGAGAGCATGCATTTTAGATGGCCAGAAAGATACTGGAACTTAGATTATGGAGGAAAACATGCTTGTATATTGAATAGCATCTTTTGAGCCATGAGAATATCTTTTTTTTCCTTCAATTTGTTTATTTTCATTACTTATCAACAGGTAACAAATTACCTGCACAGTAAAATGAGTGTACTTATTGGTTTATTTTGCTTTTGTACCTTGTAAGCATGCTGGAAATATTAAAGAAGCTGCAAGGTGGATGGATGAAGCTCAGGCCTTGGACACAGCAGATAGATTCATCAACTCCAAGTGTGCAAAGTATATGCTAAAAGCCAATCTGATTAAAGAGGCTGAAGAAATGTGCTCAAAGTTTACAAGGGTTTGTACAACTTACGTTCTTATTTATGAATAAAGAGGACTTGAGCCAGTTTATATTCATACTGTCTCCTTTATAAATTTTGTTTTTAATATTTTCATCAGCAAAATAGTCCAGATTTTAATTAGATTATTATATTAGAAGACATTTAAAACAATGTCAGTATAAAACATTTTCTTTTTACATAGTTGTATGATGGATTTTTAAATTCTGGTTTATATTAGTATATATCTAGAGGAACTTTTTAGGAGTTAAGAGAATTAGTATCTATTGAATATTTGCTGTGTATTGGTGTTCTTTTTCTTATGCTAATCTTTGCTGCACAATTAACATAAACCTTTTATTTAATCATTTGAAAATCTATTATTTTTAGTGATTAAAAAGTAATTTCATTTTCTTTCACGTATGAACTATTCCTTTTTACCCTGAGACTTTGAGTATAGATCCAGCAAATTGTTTTGAAAGAATTCATATCAGTTGATTATCTTTTTCCTTTTTAAATCTTGTGATGAATGGTGTATTTGGTAAGAAATGGTCTTGATATGTGTGATTTTTCATGTAGGAAGGAACATCAGCAGTTGAGAATTTGAATGAAATGCAATGCATGTGGTTCCAGACAGAATGTGCCCAGGCATATAAAGCAATGAATAAATTTGGTGAAGCACTTAAGAAATGTCATGAAATTGAGAGAGTAAGTATCTTATTTATCTTTTATTCTGTCAGACATTGAAAGTTTTTTGGGGAAATCTAGTTTTTTTCCTCTTCTATTTATATTTCATAATAGGTGATTCACTGTTTTCAGTTTTTGTAATAGAAGAATTATATGCTTTGTTTTTAGCTAACTTGTGTATGGTATTTTTCTTGTAAGAACTCTAAAAATTTTACGTTATTGTATCTTAGCTGTTTTTAGGGTTTTTTTTGTTGTTTTTTTTTTTAATCTATCTTTGGAATTGCTGCTGCTGCTTCAGTAGTACATAATAGCTCATTAACTAATCCTAGAATCCTGTTTTTTGTGGGGTTGATTTGTGATGGCCAGCAGTATATTCTTGATAAGCTTCACAAACCTTTTACAATATGTCTGTAGCATGTGCAGTTCTTTATTTTTTGACAAAGTCTTTGTTTTCTTAGTCTTCTTCACTTTAGATTCATTTCTATCACTAGTAAGAGGCTTTTGTTTTTATGTGTGTTTTTCACAGATAAAAATAGTTTATGTAATTCACATTTATAATATTGTCAAGCACAGAATCCCATTGCTTGGTTGAAAGGTGGAAGTTGCTGATTGTCTGGCTTACTAGCTAGCTGATTTATCTCCTATATACCAGCATTAAACTACATAGGGTTCAGATTTATACCCTCAGAAAAAAATATTTTTACCAAATGCTACATATAATGATCCTTTACAGATTGTTCTAAATTGTCTAATGAGAGTCTACTGTACTGAACTGTTTTATATATATATATATATATATTCTCATATATTTTAGTTACATCTTTTTAAAAAATTTTTATAGTTGTAGATGGACAGAATGCCATTATTTTATTTGTTTGTTTATATGTGGTGCTAAGGATCGAACCCAGTGCCTCACGCATGCTAGGCAAGCACTCTGCCACTGCTCCAGCCCCAGCCCCCATCTTACTCAGTTATGGTTGGTTTCTCAGAATGACTTTACTTAAATCTGATTAAGGCAGGAATAAATTGTGTGTGTGTGTGTGTAAATAAAAACATTGTGCTTTTCTTTTATTCAGCAGTTATCAGTGCTTGCTGTATATCATATCCTTTGCTAGGTGATAACCAACTATATTTGCTTATTTGATATGCAAAATATTTTATTTATGCAAAATATTTATATTGAATGGTTGTAATTTTTTGTATATTTTTTTACTTAAGTTTTCATTCCAAAGAAACAAGTAATTCCAAGGCTTTGACTTTATAGTTTTCTTAGACATTGCAATACTTCAGTGTAATAATAAAAAGATAATTTTGTTAGCATTTTATAGAAATCACTGACGACCAGTTTGACTTTCATACATACTGTATGAGGAAGATTACCCTTAGATCATATGTGGACTTATTAAAACTAGAAGATGTACTTCGACAGCATCCGTTTTACTTCAAGGCAGCAAGAATTGCTATAGAGATCTATTTGAAACTTCATGACAACCCCCTTACAGATGAGAATAAGGAGCATGAAGCTGACACAGGTATAACATTCAAAGACTTCTTATTTGCTCTGGTGTGTGTGTGTGTGTGTGTATTTATTTGTGTCTTGAGTAATATAGTTTTTTCTCAGCTTTTTATTGAACATCTTCTGGGAATATGTTTTACAGGGTTAGAAAACAGTAGATATTTTGTGAATTTCTCTAAGCAATAGAAGATAAATACTGCTTACTTTTATACTTTCAAAATAAATAGGGATTTAATTATAAATAAACATTTAAGTTTTAATTTCACATTTAATATCTGTTTTACCCAGCTAATTACTTTATAGTACTATAAATTTCTAACTACATAATTAGTGTGGGACTCTTAGTGTTGGCTGTTAGTGTAATTCCTCTTTTTAATAGTAACTTATAATTAACCTACTGAGACCATTATTCTTTATTATCTGCCACTGCAGATAAAAAACAAATAGGAGCTGGGGTTGTGGCTCAGTGGTAGAGTGCTTGCCTAGCACGTGTGAGGCCCTGGGTTTGATCCTCAGCACCATATAAAAATAAATAAAATAAAGTTATTTTTAAAAAGCAGATAATAAAGAATAGTTCAAATTCATGTTGCAGTCTTCTTTTGATTATTAAAAGGTGTTTTTTTTAGCTGGACATGGTGGTGCATGCCTGTAATCCCAGCAGCTTGGGACACTAAGGAAAGAGGATCTCAAGTTCAAAGCCAGCCTCAGCAAAAATGAGGCGCTAAGCAACTCGGTGAAACCTTGTCTCTAAATAAAATACAAAATAGTGCTGGGGATGTGGCTCAGATCGCATGCCCCTGAGTTCAATCCCGGGTTACCACCCCCACCCCAAAAAAAATTTTAGAGAAGAAAAGGTTTATTTTGGTTCAGTTTCAAAGGTCTCAGTCCATAGTTGGCCAACTCTGTTGCTCTGGGGTCATCATGAGACAGAACGTCATGGCAGATGAGTGTGGCAAAGGAAAGCTGCTCAGCTCATGGCAACCAGAAAGAAGGGAAAGAGTAGGAGACAGAGGAAGAGGGCAGGGATAGATATAGTCCTAGTGTCCCCTGGTGACCTACTTTCTCCAGCCATACCCCACCTGATTATAGATCCCATCCAGTAGTTAATCTACTGATGAGGTGCATCCCTCAAGATCCCATCATTAACACCTCTGAAATTTGCTGCATTGTCTAAAACACAGACTTTTGCAGGGCTATTGCAGATGCAAACAATAATACCTATGACTTGTAATGCTGGAAATACTTAACATCTTGCCCATTGCAGAAAAAGTTTGCTGACCCTTGGTATAGCATAATAGAAAAAACTTAGAGTCAGTAGATTTAAATTTTTGCTCTGTCTTTTATATTGCTCTGTGTTGTCATTTTTCAAAACTGAAACCTGTGTTTTCTCATGCAGTCATCCTGCAGTACCCTCAGAGGATTGTTTGCAGGACCCTCTTTGAATACCCAAATCAATAGATGCTCAAGTCCATTTTGTAAAATGGCACAGTATTTGCAGTTAACCTACTATGCATATCTATCAATACACTTTAAATCATCTACAGATTGCTTATAATACCTACTATGTTGTAAGTGCTGTATAAATGGTTGTATTGTTTAGGGAATACTGGTGAGAAAAAAATGTCTGAACATGTTTAATACCAACAGAATTTCTCCCCCAAATATTTTTTGTTTTGAGGTTGGGTGATTCTGCATGCAGTGCAGATTCAGAACCTACAGAAACATTTTACACTCTAATCCATGAGAATATTACATTATGTATGGTAGCATGTAGCAAGGATCCAAGTGGTATAGCAGTTACTTTTGGTTTTAGTTTTTAAATTTTGGGGGCCTGGTACTGAACCCCAGGGGCACCTAACCACCAAATCCCTAGCCTTTAAAAAAAAAAAAAAATTATTTTGAGACAGGGTCTCACTGAGTTGCTTAGGTTGCTTAAGTTGCTGAGACTGCCTTTGAACTTGAGATACTCCTGCCTCAGCCTTCCAAGCTGCTGGGATTATAGGCACGCACCACTGCCCTTGGTGCAGTTATTCTATACATCATTGAAAAGACAGCTCTTATATGGTCATAATCTTGTGTTTCCAGAACGTAATTTTTTGCTGCTTGTTTGAAATATTCCTTTTTTACTATTAAGGGATGTTTTTTTACCAGGAAAAAGAGCAATAGGTATGTAATTATTATTGGTGGTTGCATATTATTTATTGCTGGATAATAAATTTATCTCCAAATCTAGCATCTTAATTGTTTCTGTGGGTCAGGAATTCAGAAGCATCTAAATGGTTCTAGCTTAGGGTCTCTTATGAAGTTATAGCTAAAAGTTGGGCTGCGCCTGCAGTCTCATGAAGACTTAACTAGGACTGAAAGAAAGGTACATTTCCTAGGTAGCTCACTCCCAGGGTTGTTGGCATTCTTTAGTCTTGTAGTCTCTCCATAGGTTTCTAGAGTTCCTCAAGAGGTGGTAGCATCACAAGAGAATGAAGAGCATGAAGCCACAGTACCTTTAAAACATTCTGTTTTCATCTTGTTACTTCCTTTACACCCTAATTGGTTGACAGGGAGTCACCAAGTATAACCTGTGCTTGTTAAAGAATTTGTGAACATATTATATATATGCCAAATATAGTTAGTCCTCCCAATGCCATTACAAGTGTTATCCTATTGCAGCATTATCTTAAAATCTAGGAATCGGGTAAGAGTGCTGATGTAGCTTTTCTACTATAGCTTTTCAAATATAGTTCTTGACATGTAATTCTGTGAACTAAAGAGACAGTTATCACCAGCTATACACCTGGTACAAAATGTTGGGACAGTCACAGGTCTCCCATGGTGCACGTTCTTAAAAGGCCCACAGAATTTACTGTTTCATGTCAATTCTCAAGCCCATCGGGGCACAGATCAATAGTTTCTTGATTAGACTAAAGACGGAGGACTGATTTTTTATGGCTCTTGGATATAACTCTTGCTCTCTGGGTTCTTGGTTCCACCTTCTTAGTCATCCTTGCTTTTGCTTGAAAGGTGACATTTGTTTGCAACTGAATATTTTTTCCATTTGTTTCCTGCCCTTATAATTTTGAGTTTTCAAAGGCCAGTGTGATTTTGTACTCTTTATTTTTTTCAACCAAATTTTGGTATGCTTCTGTCTATGGAATTTTCTTAAGACCATTAAAGTTCTTTTTGTGAATTTTTTTGGAATCTATATATACCTTGCATCTTCAAGTTGCTTACAAGCTTTGTTTGATTGAGAGGTCCCTGTGAGTCACGCCTTAAAAACTTTTTGGAGAACTTTCTTCAGGTTGACTATTATTCTAAGGCACCCACTTTCTGAGTTCTGTGTCTTAAAAGATTTTATAGCCAATACTTTGACTTTCTCTCTTGGCATGTGTTTTCCTGACAATGACTTGGATTTGATCTTTGCTCAGTAGCCATTTCTGAAGAGATTTTTATGAAAATTTTCAAAACCATCAAATCCCTGATTCTTCTATTAGTTGCTTTCTTATCTTGCATTTTACTCTAAGCAGAACTGTAATCAGGTGCTACAGTTTAACACTTGGCCTGAAAATCACCTTAGCTAGATCATCAGTTTATTTTACAACATTTGCTAAACTTTTTGCCACTTACACTTTAAATCTTTATCTGCAGTCCCCTCAAAGCTGACTTCTATTAATAGGCTAAAACTCTTCGAACTTTCATTGAAGTTCATTTAAGTCCACTTTTCCCTGCTTCCTGGTTCCAAAGTTATTATCACATTTTAGGTTTTTGTTATAGCACTATTCCACTTCTGCATACCAGCATCCTCTTTGGTTATCTAATGCTGCAAAATACATTAGTCAAAAATTTTATATGGCATGGTTATCATCTGACAGTTTCTGTGGGCCAGGAATTCAGAAGTCACATTAGCCATATGGCTCTGAAGAATCAAGGTCTAATATTAAGGAGGTTGAAGTCAAGATGTTAGCCAGAGCATTTAAGGATTGAGTTGGGTTGGAAGACCTGCTCCCAGCCTAGCTTACTCTTGTAGTCTTCAGTTCTTGGCCACTGGGTCTTTCTATAAGGTAGATTGGGCTTACTTACCACATGGTAGCTGGCTTCCTTGGAGTGATGTACAAACAAGGAAGATTTACAATGCTTTTTTTTTTTAACCAAATCTTAGGTTATTACATACCTTCATTTCTAGTACATTCTTCTTCTAAGTGAATCATTATTGTAAAACCTATGTCCAAGTGAGGGGAAGGAAATAGGCTCTGCATTTAAAAAAATTTTTAATAAAAGAATTTATTAGTTGTTGATGTACCTTTATTTTATTTATTTATATGTAGTGCTGAGAATCGAACCCAGTGCCTCACCCATGCAAGGCAAGTGCTCTACCAGTGAGCCACAACCCCAGTCCCATAGTCTCTGCATTTTGAAGGGAAGAATTTTGTAGGCATATTTTGAAATCACAGTGTAGTATCTTTTGGAATGAAATTTTTCAGTATTAACAAGTGTTAACCATATAAACACTGAGCATGTAGTTTTCCCATTTGTTGCATGAAATCTAAACAATATACATTTTTCACTTTATTATATTTATTTGTCCGTATTTTATTATTCCTTTGAGACATTCTGAACTTTGTGCCGGTAGAGATATTATGAATTTTCAGTGTAAAAATTTAAGTTATCATAAAGTTATTCATTTTTTCTGTCTTAATAAATCTTTTTAGTGTTTTCTGTATGCTCAACTTGCTGCTAGGCCTTGAGAATATATAGAGTATGCGTAAAGTGGCATCTCGTCCCCAAGAAGCCCACATCTATAAAGAGACAATGTATAAGATATTGTGATGAGCAGAGTATATGAAGTATAATATAAAGCAGAGTATAATATAGCAGAGTACAATATAATAAAGCCATAGAGATAGCTGCAACAACTCTTTTATGTTCAAGAATTGCAAATAGTTTATTATTGCTGGAGGAACTGGTGTGCTTTGCCTTGTTGCATGTTTATATGTATAACCCATGTAGTTAAAAAGAAATTCTGAAGAAGTTACCTGTTTTTGCTATATTACGTGGAACCATGAAAAGGCTAGGTGTATGTAGGCACATTTACATGCATACTGTGTTGCATTCTTTTACAGGAGTTTGGGAATAGTAAAAAGTATAGGTTGATAATTATTAGTCTGATTAACATGCTTTTAATTTCATTAACACTGCCTATAGCGAACATGTCTGATAAAGAGCTAAAGAAGCTACGAAACAAACAAAGAAGAGCTCAAAAAAAAGCCCAGATAGAAGAGGAGAAAAAAAATGCAGAAAAAGAAAAGCAGCAGAGAAATCAGAAAAAGAAGAAGGATGATGATGATGAGGAAATTGGAGGGCCAAAAGAAGAACTTATCCCAGAGAAACTGGCCAAGGTATTTAGTAATAGATTTTTTCACAATTGAGTGAAATTTGATGGCCAGCTGTTGTCACTTTTATACTGTCTTATTTGCCCAATGTTATCAATATTAGAGACAAAAAATGTTCATTTTTAAACTTTCTCTCATTAATAAATATATGTATATATATTTTAAAATTCATATTTCATTTTTAAAACTTGAAATAATGAGCCTAGGCCCAGAGTAATTAGTGTGGTTGATTTGGTGGAAAAAGTTATCACTTTTGAGTCATTGTGATCTGGGTCCAGATATCAGCTCTTATACTTCTACTGTGTGCCCTTGGATACTTCATCAAATCTTTCTGATGGTATTCTCATTTGTAAAATGGCAATAAGTCCTTACTAGGATTGAGAAAATATATATGTAGAGCATCTAGGGTCTTTACAAGTGGTAAAATGAAAGTTTTTTTTGTATCTAGGCTAAGTTGAGCTTGCCATACTCTGAAGACTATACGTGTATCTCTCAATCATCCTTATTGTCAGTTAATATTTCTTCACTGGCCTTCTCCATTTGAATCTAATATTTTAAAAAACCTGTAAATATTTTTCCCAACCCAGAATCTGATCTGTTTTTTAAGCATTATGACAAAACATCACGTGAAATATTTTGACTAATTTTGATTAATATCAGGGCACTTCTTTTGACCTTTGACATCTACTGCATGTCAAAATATTCACATAATTCTTTATGTTAAAGCAATAGTAATTATATTTCCTCAGACTTGAATTTTAGTCTCAGTAATAACTGAAAATTCAAAATTAAAATATTTTTATAATTATACCAGAGCAGAAGGATAGTAGTGGCTCATAGAAACAGTAATATTAATAAAATAAATTTAGAAAAATTTAGTTTGGATTTCACAAGGTATATTGATTGAAGTGTTTTCACAAATGTGTAGTCACTGTGGACGAAGGTAGTACCTTTTTATTGTTTGGGAGTTTACTGGAAGAATACACTGGGAAGTGAAGAAGCACAGAAAATTTACCTCTTGGGTCTCATGGAAAATTGCACGAGTCCTTTGGTGTATAATGAACTTCAGGTTCCTCCATATCTTCATATAGTTCTTGAACAGATATTTGTATTGTTTGTCATTTTCTAATAAAGAGTATGTATCCCTACACATTAGAATTCTTATACCAGCTCTCCTTAATAGACTGTTAGGTTTTTCTTATGTTCAGGCTATTTGGTTGCCTTTGTGCCACATGTCAAGCTGTGGTATAATTATTTGTAGCTAGGCTTATAGCATGTCAGAACAAAATACCTATAGAATATGTTTTTGATGCCTTTGTTTGGAAGGAGTGTATTCTTGCCTGTTATGTACATAGGCTAATTTTCTCCAAAATGCCTGTTCTAATAGCATCCATACCCCATTGTGGTAGCAGTGTCAGATTACTCTAAGCTGTCATAACAAGGAGTGGCATTGTAGGCTATTTTAAAAATTGCTTGCTGTATCTGGGTTTAGCTTTTTTTATCTGGTCCTATATTTCAGTATTGTTCCATGTGGCAAATTGTGTCACTGGTTCATTATAACATATAAAATAAAATGAAAGCATTTTTATGTTAGCAGCTATATTATTCATTCATTCATTCATCTATCTACCTATTTATTTATTATTTTAGTTGTAATTGGACACAGTACCTTTATTTTATTTATTTTTATGTGGTGCTGAGGATTGAACCCAGCACCTTGCACGTGCTAGGTGAGCATTCTACTGTGGAGCCATCACCCCAGCCTAGCAGAAATGTCATTTAAAAAGAAGAAAGGAAGAATTGAGAAGGGATTTAGTTAATGACATAGAAGAATATGCATAACATTTGCAACTCTATCCAATATTTGACTCAGTGAACATGGGACCCTAGTTGAACAGGAGGAAGGCACAACTGCTGTTTGTTAAATCTGTCTCAGTTCTTATGTGCAGCAGTCTTCCTATAGTGATTGTGATTTTTGGTACTTAAAGACACTGTTTTCATACACATATGCAACTAATATTATTTTTTATCTTTTTAAAAAAAATTTTTTGTAGCTGTAGATGGACAGAATGCCTTTATTTTACTTGAGGATCAAACCCAGTGCTCATGCATGCTAGGCAAGCATTCTACCACTGAGCTACATCCCCTGCCCCCCCCCCCCTTTTTTTTTTAATCTTTTGACTACTTTTTTTCCTCTTAAGCACCAATTTTAGAAGCTCATTCTTGTTTGTATGTTTTAATTTATGTATAACCCTGTACTTAATGTGTATGTTTAAAGATGGAATATAGTTAGTTTTGTTGTGATTGGGTATGTATATTTAAACAATTAAATTTTTTTTTTTTTTAAAGAGAGAGAGTGAGAGAGAGGGAGAGAGAGAGAGAATTTTAATATTTATCTTTTAGTATTTGGCGGACACAACATTTTTGTTGGTATGTGGTGCTGAGGATTGAACCCGGGCCGCACGCATGCCAGGCGAGCACGCTATCACTTGAGCCACATCCCCAGCCCTCTAAACAATTAAATTTGACCTGAGAAACTGAGACTGTATGTGGGAACAACAGACCCCAGCCAGGTCTCCTTTGGAGACATATGTTCTTATTTATTAGAATTACAGACATAATTTGTTTTCTCCCTCTCAATTGCTTGATTTTACTACATACTGATGCTTGTATAGATTTACCTTACTCTGTTCCTTGTTGTTTTTCATCTTTTTTTTTTAATATTTTAAAGTTTTTGATGGACCTTTATTTATTTGTTTGTGGTGCCAAGATTCGAACCCAATGCCTCACACGTGCCAGGCAAGTGTGCTACCACTGAGCCACAACCCCAGCCTCTGTTTTCTATTTTTAATAGTAGTTCTATCACCCTGAGAGTAAATGATCCTGGTTAACATACTGGCCCTCATTTCAGACTGTACCCCCACGTACATGAAAAATTTGTTAGAACTGATTGGCATTTTCAGTTTTCATTCTTTGCCTTTCCAGGGAAGAAACAGTTTCTTCCCTGTGTTTCACAAATTGAAACCCAATAGAATATAGTATCATGGGAACAAGAAGCGAAATATTTAAAACTGTGCGAGAAAAGCACATGTATAAGGACCACATTTTCTCTTCTACCCTTTGGTTGTGGACTCTGTAGTTATTAGAGAGATAGTTCCATATATAAAGTTTGTTTCTGGTTTGGAACACGTATCCTTCAAAATAACATCATTCAGCAATGGTAGCTGGGGTTTTAATGGATAGCCTTACTGTCCTATAAGGCTGAGTGCTTTACATGAAAAGCCAGGGTGAATCCCAGAGAGATTACTTAATTGCTAAATTTGTTTTAATTCTGTGGAATAATTTCCTTGGTGAGAACTTATATTGGTAAAACCACAGATATTCTATTGGCAGAAGCCTGTTGGATAGATAATGTCAAATCCATTTTCCATTGAAAATGAGTAAATTGTTACTGCTTCTTTGAGAGAAGAATTTAGAGTCTGATAAATATGACATTGTTCTCCATCCCACCCCAGTGTGCAGGAATTAACTTGTCTTTATACTCAGTCTGGGAATATAACAGTAGCATGATCATGGGGTAAATATTACACCTGCTTAGTAATGATTACATGAACATGGCATTTATGTGATTAGTAATGGATGGTAGGGGCAGGATAGTATAAAGTCTTTGGATTTCATCTCCATTAGTATGGCATGTAAATAAAGTGATTTTTCTATAGAATTTGTAGTAAAACAAAGCAAGACAGCATGGACAGTATACTCTTCTGAATATCTTGATTATAAAGAACATTTACTTATTTTGAAATGTTGCAGACAATTTTCTTCGTACTCCTTTTCTTTTGATGCTATTTTACATCCATTGTCTTTTTTCTTTTTGGCTGTTGTTTTTCCCTGGTTCTTCTATTTTATCCACTTCTTTTTTTTTAAGAAGTATTTTTTTATGTGTAGGTGGACACAACACAATGCCTTTATTTTTATGTGGTGCTGAGGATGGAACCTGGGTCCTGCCCGTGCTAGGCGAGCGCTCTACCGCTGAGCTACAACCCCAGCCCTATCCACTTATTTTTTGATACTTTCTATCCAGAGATAATATGACATCTGTAGTTAAAAATCAGCAAGAGTTCTAGAGTTCAAGTAGAATACTTTGCTAGCATGCGTGAAACCCTGGATTTGATCCCTAGTACTGACACACACACACAGTTGTAGAGTTCAGAATCTCCTTTGTTTAGATTATGGGAAGTTAAAATATGACCTTATGTTTCTGGGTGATTGGTAAGTGAGGTTCTCCCCCCACCCCCATATTTTTAACAGAATAAAATCACATTCTCCAAGAATCTTTTTTTACATTTGTATAATATCTTTTATTTTTGTTAGGTTGAAACTCCATTGGAAGAAGCTATTAAATTTTTAACACCATTGAAGAACTTGGTGAAGAACAAGATAGAAACTCATCTTTTTGCCTTTGAAATTTACTTTAGGAAAGGTAGGCATTTACCTTGTTGTGGCCCTGATAAAACTGATCACTGTTTTTCTTAGGTATAGAGACACACTTCAGATAGCTTTACCTTTGTAGGCTTTTTTTTGGACAAATGATTGTAGCATCCTTTCAGAAATGCCATCCATGTGCAGAATGTTGTAGGGAATGACAATGATACAGTTACCATTATGAAGACATTAAAATCAACAATAGATAATATAGATAAACTAGGTTTAAGGTCAAATATGTGGTTCAATGAAATAGCTGATGATTGGGTAAAATCAGCTATTGTATATAATGCTCAGAATAGTGTTTATCCCATAGTAAGCATCAAATAAATGTTACCTGTTATTAGCTATCGTTATAAATAGAAGATATTTTGGGTTGGATCTTGAAGGATGAATCGTGTTCAAAGTTAAAGATACATAGAAGGGAAGAGTACCCATTAAGAAAACACAGGAGTGTATGAATATGTTGATGTTGTCTATATAGCTTTGGAGCAAGGTAAAAGATAAGGGTCCTGGTTTTTAGACTCAGAATGCTGAGACTATATACAGTAGATAATAGGGTTTTATTGTACAGAATTGATGTAATCCAACTGCTTCATTAAAAACTCCATTGAAAGAAGCTATTAAATTTATCTCAAGGTGATGCATTTTGAAGAAGAACTTTTGTTAATGAAGACAGGAGGTTGTTACATCAGAAAAGTAAATTTTTGAAAAGCCAGGCTTGACAGGGTATGCCTTTTTATGTCCCTGCTACTTGGAAGGCTGGCACAAGAGGATCACTTGAACCTAGAAATTGGAGGCCAGCCTAGGCAATTTATTAGACATTTAATTTTAATTTTTTTTTAAATTAAATTCTTGGGGAAAAGTTGCTATATGATAACAGATTTTTTTTTTTTTTTTTTTTTTTGTCCTGAGGATTGAACTCAGGGGTGTTTAACCGCTGAGTCACATCCCCAGCTCTTTTTATATTTTATTTTGAGACAGGGTCTCGCTGAGTTGCTGGGATTGCAGGCATGTGCCACTTGCCCAGGCATAATACAGTTTTGAAATAGGATATAGAAAACTTACTATGGATTGGAAGAAACTGAGAAGAAATCAAAAAAAGATAGATATGGTCTCTTGATAAAAATTTTGATTTTCCAAATATATTTTTTACTATATCTTCTATTTTTCATAGTGATTATAAATTAGAAAATAAATTTAATAAATAGCAATATTCAAACTTTTAACATTTAATACAGCTCTCCTCTTTATAAATGTTCTTAAATGTGCTGAGCACAGTGGAGTATGCATATTATTCCAGCAACTCGGGAGGCTAAGGCAGGAGGATAACAAGTTTGAGGATAGCCTCAGCAACTTAGCAAGGCCGTGAGCAACTTAATGAGACCCTATCTCTAAATTAAAAAGGGCTGGGGATGTGGTTCAGGGGTTAAGCACCTCTTGAGTTCAAACCCTGGTACCAAAAAAAAAAAAAAAAAACGAAAACGGTGGGTTATCAGATGGAACTCCAAAATATAAAATACAAAAGCTGCTCTGCTTAAAGTGGGAGGGGTAATGTAAAGCCCCCACACAGTTTCTTGGCTGCATGCTGACCTCAGAAAAGGAATCAACATTTGGAATCCACTGTAGTAGTATGAAATGTGTAATGACAGAGCAGGGCTGTGTTTTAAGTTTCCTGAGTATTGTGGGGAATGGAAAAAGAATTGTCAGAAGAACTTGGAGTTTTGTACTTTGGGAAATGGTACCAATTAAAGAAGTCTCTACAAAGAAATGATTATAAAGACGACATGAAAGTAGACTGAGTATTCAAGTGAAGATTTCCATTTAACAGGTGGAAAGGCTACTGAAGCTTGGGAAAGATAGAAGTTGAGAATGGGCACCTCATAGGGAAAAATTAGAAATTGACTGAAAATATAACCAAGGTGATCTCTAACCTATAGTGGTGGCAGAGAAATCAGGAAAGGAAAGGAACAGTCAGGTAGAAGGGGAATCATTAAATTAATAGATCAAAAGAAGGACGTACATACATTTCTTTATTTTGATTAAAGGAAATTAGGAAATAGCTTCAAATTTTCTTTCTTTGTTTATATGGCATTAATTCAAATATTTCTAAATGCTGTGAAGGTTTTCTCTATTTTGTAAAACCTTTTTCTTAATATTGTATGAAAAATATGTTGCTAATTGAAGAAAAATTGTTTGCTTTAGTCAGTTCAGTTGTGATGGAGTCTAAATTCATTTTTTCAGTTTGTAAGGTCTTGGCTCCCCACAGGAGGCAATTTATCAGATGTTCAAAACATATCTTTTTCTTTTTTACAGAAAAATTTCTTTTGATGCTACAATCAGTAAAAAGGGCGTTTGCTATTGATTCTAGTCATCCCTGGCTTCATGAGTGTATGATTCGACTCTTTAGTACTGGTATGTTTTTATTTTCCATTACTAAAATATTTGATTATAGTAGTTGACATAGTAATTGATATTTTCTGTATAAGTAATCTGTATAAGATTATCATAAATTTAGTCATTTAAAAACTTTAGAATATTAAGTTAGCTGAGGGGAAAGCAGGGCACTTTTCTTCGTAATAAAGGCTTTTATTTTAGAGCTACAGATGTTACCTGATTTGGACATTGTTTTTTAGCCCAGGTATTTGAGATTCATTTTGGTTGTTTAAAAAAAAAAAAGTCACATAAGTTGAAGTGTTAAATTATGTTTCATTATATAAAGTACCTTACTAAATTGTTTTAAAATTGAAGGTTCTCTTTTAAATTGATTAGTTTTCTCCTTATTATCTCTTAAAGACCTCAATTTGTAAGAATTAGGTTTGCTTAGCACAATTAAGTCATAGATTGTTTTGTTACTTCAAACATCATCATCTATGCCCTTGAAATATTTTGACAGTCAGATCAATACATTCATTTTAGTGTGAAATAGAACCATGGGATTTTACAAACCAAAAGTAGGGGTTTTTTTCCCCCCTAATTATCTCTTGTTTTATACTTAAGAAATCTGGAACCCTAAAAGATTAAATAATTAATTCTAGGTAAAATAACTACTTAGTAATGAAATAGGGACTATAGCCATTTGTTCTTTCTCTTGTGGTTAAGTATCTTTTATCTGAAATGTTCCGGGCCATAAGGGTTTCAGTTTGGGGATTTTTTTCATTCTGAGGAATTTGCTTGTACATAAATTGAGGTATCTTGGGGACGGGGCCCAAATCTAACGTAAAATTTATTTGTATTTCATATACAACTCATATTAGCCTGAAGAAAATTTTATACAGTATTTTTAGTGCAATTGTGTTTTGTGACTTGTCAGACAAGATAGATACGAAATTTTCCATTTGTGGTAATTTGTCAGTGCTCAAAACCTTTTGGATTTCGGTTTTGGTTTTTAAGTAACTAAAAAAGGAGAACAGAACAATATACAGAATTTGAAAATGATATTAAATTTGCTCTCTCATACCCGGCTCCATATATTTGTATAAAAGTGATGAGATTAAACCTAGCATTTCAATCACATTTTAAAAAGATGCTGAATTTGGACTGAGGTCTAGGTCAGTGATGAAGTGGATGCATTTATGAGGGGCTGGGGTTGTAGTTCAATGGTAGAGTGCTTACCTAGCACAAGTGAGTCACTGGGTTTGAGCCTCAACATCACATAAAAACAGATAAGGTAAAGGTTAAATTTTTTTTAAAAATATTATATTTACGGTTTTAAAAAATAAGACCTTTTTAGAAATGGAATTATAAAAATGTTCTCAATTTTAAAAATTTATCAGTTATAATATTATAGATAACATGTTAGAAAATGAAAGAATTTCTGTATTTTAGGGAAAATAAAGACACTTCCTTTTTAGTCTTTTTAGGTTGCTAATAAAGAACTTTAAAGCTGGATACAGTGGCATACATGTATAATCCCAGCAACAGGGGAGGCTGAAGCAGGAGAATCATAAGTTTGAAGTCAACCTGGGCAATTTAATGAGACTGTCTTTAAATAAAAAATGAAAAGGGCTGGGATTATAGCTCACTCAGTGGTAAAACACCCTTGGGTTCAATCCCCAGGACTGTTGCCCTACCCCCGCAGTCCCAACAGCAAAATTCTTAAAATCATGAATCAAAAATTAAGGTTAAAGTTAATAGGATGGAAATCCTTCTTAGCTTGAGACTTTGTTTTTAAATAATGCATTGAAAGTTACATATTTAGCCTAGTGTGGTGGTGTATGCCTGTAATCCACTGGCTGAGGCAGGAGGAATGTGAGTTTAAAGCCTGCCTCAGCAAAAGCGAGGTGCTGAGCGACTCAGTGAGACCCTGTCTTTAAATAAAATGCAAAATAGGGCTGGAGATGTTCAGTGATTGAGTGCCCCTGAGTTCAATCCCCTGTATCCACCCCATCTCCTCCCAAAATGTTACACATTTAAATGATTTTGCTTGTAGTATTGTATGTTGATTGACATGACTTCTCTTTCTACAGATTATTTCAGAAAATTAAAATGCATATGGACTTAGAATTATTAATAAGTAGTTAAAATTATTGCATATCTGTGCCATGTTATTGCTCTAGGTGTGCAGCTGAAGTCACTGTTACAAAGAGACTTTACAAAGTAATCCTTATTTTGAATATAGGCAGTGATTATTTGTAGTGATAGAGATGTGCTATCTCTTAAAAGACCTTTAAGAATTTGGGTAGTCTGTTTATCATTCCCTTTGTTAAGAAGAAGAGTGAATATTTGTGAAACTACAGAATATAAGATAGTAGAGGCATTTTTATTATGCCCCAAGATATCTTTAAGTAATATAATTAGTACTTTGATTTAGAGGTAGCTTTTCAGGAATACATTTGTCGTGTTAAGTATTGGCTATAATTCCTTTACAAAGAAAACTGTACACATGAGCACAGTTTTCTGGGGAGTATGGAAGAAAAAAAACAGAGTACATAACTATTTTATTAGTTGTAAAATTTTCTTGAAGTGAATGTATATTTTATCAAATATTTATTTTTATTTCTATTTATGGTACTGGGGATCAAACCCAGGAGTGCTTTACAACTGAGCTACCTTCTTATCTCTTTTTATTTTGAGTTAGGATCTGGATAAATTACCAAGGGTCTTACTAAGTTGCTGAGGGTGGCCTTAAACTTGGGATCCTTTTGCCTCAACCTCTTGAAACTGGGATCACAGGCATGTGCCCCACCTCCAGCTTACTGTTGTAAACTTAAGCAACTTTAATTACATTTTTGACCAGTACTAAGTAAAAGACTGAAGTTTATATATTAATATTTAGTTTGTCTAGTTTTTTTTTTTAAACAGGTTTATATTCTCTTAAATACTTTAAAAATTAGTACTATTTGGCTATCTGGCTCCACAATGAACTTTATATCTCTTTTCTTTCTCATTTGTACCGCCTCATTTTTTATCTGCCAAGATTACTTTTTTTCTGTATTTGTGTATCATCTCAAATGTCCTTTGATCTTTTATCATTTTATTTAATTCTGTTTAATATTCTCATTTATTTTGCTATATCAGTGGTAATCATTTAGTAGATTGTCCTACAAGCTAGTAACCCATGGTTTGAAAATATGAGCATTTTTTCAACCCACACTTTTTTTTTGGCGGCGGGGGGGGGGGCGCTACTAGGGATTTGAACTCACAGGCACTTGACCACTAAGCCACATCCCCAGCCCTATTTTATATTTTATTTAGAGACAGGGTCTCATTGAGTTGCTTAGCGCCTCACTTTTGCTGAGGCTGGCTTTGAACTCAGCATCCTGTGCCTCAGCCTCTGAGTCCTGGGATTACAGATATGTGCACCATTGCACCCAGCTCAAACTTTTAATAATGACAGTTGGCCTGGTAACTTAAGGTTACTCCTTTTGCTTAGATTTGCCTTTTAGTGGAACTTATAATCATTGATGATTACTTAATTAATTCTGTCTGCTGATAAACTAATAGCTTGAACCAAACACTGTTTTAGTTTTAAGATATAATAGGATCCAAATCAGAGAACCCTTAGAAGAAATTTTGTTGTTTTACCCCCAGCCAACCTCTCCTCAGTTATTGTTCTTTGATTCATGTGACTTATTTACTCCTTTTTTTTGGAACAGGGATTGAACTCGTGGTCACTCAACCACAGAGCCACATCCCCAGTCCTATTTTGTATTTTATTTAGAAACAGGGTTTCATTGAGTTGCTTAGCATCTCGCTATTGCTAAGGCCTACTTTGAACTCTGAATTCTCCTGTCTCAGTCTCCAGAGCCACTGGGATTACAGGAATGCGCCACTGCACCTGGTTTGCCCACTAGTCTTTAGCAGCAATAGGTCCTCTAATAAACATGTCCCAGGTGACATTGCTCCTTTCTTTTTTTCTTTTTAATATTTTTTTTAGTTGTAGATGGACACCGTATCTTTATTTATTTTTATGTGGCAATGAGGATGGAACCCAGTGCTTCAGAAGTGTAAGGCAGGAGTTCTGCCACTGAACTACAGCCCTAGCCTAGATATTGCTCCTTTCTTAGAATTCCATGGGCCAGCCAGAAATGGTGATGCAAGCCTGTGGTCCTAGCAACTAGGGAGGTCGAAGCAGAAGATTCCAACTTTGAGGCCAGCCTGAGCAACTTGGTGAGGACCTGACTTAACAGTTAAACAAAAGCAAAGGGCTGAGGATATAGCTCAGTGGTAGGGAACTCCTAAGTTGAGCCCATAGTACCAAGGGGAAAAGAAATAAGGAATTTCGTAAGGTGGGCGGGGGAGGTTGTTGCTATCTTCCTGGAAGTTACACTTAAAATCTATATGATTTTTTAAAAATGAATTTTTGTGGGGCTGGTGTTGTAGCTCAGTGGTAGAACACTTGCCTAGCATATGTGAGGCACTGGGTTCGATCCTCAGCACCACATAAAGATAAATAAATAAAGGTATTGTGTCCATCTAGAACTAAAAAAATTTTTTTAAAGTGAATTTTTGTAAAATTGTAAATGAAGTATGGTTTCATAAGCAACTATTAGTAAGAATGGAAGTTTATGTGTATATGATTTGTTACATATGTATTTATAGGTTGTTTTTACTTTTGTAGGATTCTTTTCTTAGCAGTATTGGTTCTTCTGGGGATATTAGTCTGAGGGAAATAAACTAATATAGGTAACAAAAATTATAAAGCGCCCCTCCCCTTTATATTTATGTAGTTTCCAAAAACATTTTAGGTATACCACCAAGGTCCCTGGAAATAATTTGTGTTTTATACAAGATCTGTAATTTTTGAGGTAATGTTCATTTTAATTGGCCCTAACCTATTTTGACAACTTTTCTTTCTATGGAAAGCATTGTTTGCTTCCTACAAATGCATGCTTAGCCCTAAGGGATGTGTTAAGTCATTATGGACATGTTATTTAGTATGTGGATTTTTCTGTTTTCTGTCTTACCAGAAATTTTCCTGTTTACTCTTTAATACTTTGTTTAGGGTGAGGAGTCTGTGTCCTTGTGCAGTAGTCTGAAGAATTTCCCTTCTTTCTACCCCCAAGTAAGCCCAGTTGCTATTTATGAGCAGTTTGAGCTCTATTTGTAGTATAGTCTAAACCTGTTATTTCCTTGCTGTCTAATAAATTCAGAACCTTTAAAAAACAAAAACAACTTGTTTCTTCCTTAAGAAACAAGTATTGATAAATTGCCAAAACAAATTTGAAAGTACAGTGGCATTGAAGATTAAACTAAACTTTTTAGTAGCTCATTTACTTGAGCCATCCAGTTCTATAGTACAATAGAAAAAGGTGCTGTTAACCAACAAAGGGCATATCAATGAATTATTCAATTAATACTTTTGTGTAGAATAATAGTTAACTTAGATGTTCACCCCCTCAGAGTTTAGCGTTAGAACTTTTAGGGTCATGATCCATTAGTGGAACAATGAGATCGGTTATCAGTGGAACATTACTAGCATTTGAAAACCTCAAATAGGACATTACAGAAAATGCCAGCATGTATTGCACATACTATGGATATGGAATGTATATTTGTCCCAGTACAGATAAATAATTGCAAGTCAAAATTTGGAAGCCACCACATTAGTTCTTAGCCATAGTGAAAATCTACTTATTCTTTTCAGACTATGATAAAAATAGTAACTACAATTTATTACACACCAATTAGCATTTTTATACATAGCTTTTTCTTCCTGCAGTTTTTCTAGGTTAGCTATTTCCCCATTTTCTATATCAGTAAATAGATTCAGGGAGGTTATGACTTATTCAAGCCTAGATCCATACCCAGGTCTGTCTAGCTATAAAGCTCCAGACTGTACCAAAATAACAATGAAACAAAGCATAACTTGCATTTAGTCTAGAGAGATTGGGGTCTACTTTTTCACTTCCAAAGTCCAATGAGAATATGATGACTCCAGTGTATTTATTATAGGAAAATGCTTTGGTGGTTCTTAAAGAGCTTTTTATAAATAGCTCAGTTCATATAGTTCCTTGAGATAAAGGTTACTGAAGTCAACCATGTTTTTATTTTTGTTTTAATTGATAAATTTACGTGGATATGGAAGGAAAGAGTAAGAAAATAATACTACATATCATTTAAATTTTTGTAGGTAAGCTCTTTAGATGTTGAATTATCCATAGATGTTGGTATTTGTGTATAATGGCTGTTTCATTGATCTCATCAAGTAGATAATTTAAGTACTAAAAACTTTATCAAAGTATCTAAATGCTAAGAGAGTTTACTTTACTTTATTCAACAGTGTGTGAAAGTAAAGATTTACCTGATACAGTTAGAACAGTATTAAAACAAGAAATGAATCGTCTTTTTGGAGCAACGAATCCAAAGAATTTCAATGAAACTTTTCTGAAAAGGAATTCTGATTCATTGCCTCACAGATTATCAGGTAATCACCTTACTTTGTCTTTTTTCAGCTTTCTAAAACAACTTCAGTATTTTAATGGAACAATGATAAGTTAAGCTTAGAAGAGGGAATATGCATTTTTTTTAAAAAGAGAACATGTTTTATTTTTATTAGACCTAATAGTAATGTTTACAGAATTCCATATGGAAAAATGTTAGAGGCATGCACAGGTGTTAGTCCTGTTGAAGAGATGCAGATGTGAGGAGGAGGTAAGATCTGGCTGTATCTATAAGGGGGTGTAAGAGTTAGCTGGGTATTAAGAAGAGAGATTTGTGTAGTCAGCGTTTTCTTGTTTTGACAAAATACCTAACAAGAACGACTTAGAGGAGAAAAAGTTTATATTGGGTTCATGATTTCAGAGGTCTCAGTCCATGGTCACCTGGCTCCATTGCCCCGGGCCTGAGCTGAGGCAGAACATCATGGTGAAGGGAAGTTGTCACCTCACAGCAGAACATGTGTGGTCCGAGCCAGGAATAAAATATAATCTCCAAGATTATGCCCCCAGTGACCTGCTGTTTTCAGCCACACTCCACCAGTCTACAGTTAACACCCAGTAGTCCATTGAAATTATTACTTCATCAGATGGATTAATCCACTTATGAGGTCTCACAGCTCTCATAATCTAATCATTCACATCTGAACATTTCTGCATTGGGGATCATGCTTTCAAAACATGAGATTTTTGCAGGGGATATTTCCAGATTCAAACTAACATCCTGCTCCAGGGCCCCAAAAGTTCATGTCCATTTCACATTGCAAAATATATTCAATTCATCTTTAGGAGTTCCCATAGTCTTAACAATTTCAGCATTGCCCAGAAGTCCAAGTCCAATGTTTCCTCTGAGACTCAAGGTAAACTCTAGTCTGTGGGCCCCTGTAAGATCGAAAGCAAAGTTACATGCATCTGATATATAGTGGCACAAAATAAACATTTCTGTTCCTAATGAAAGGCATAGAGGTGTAGAAAGAAGGGATAGGGCAAAGCAAGACTGAAACACAGATGTCTTGTAGCTCCATATCTGGCATCTGGGACACATGGTGGTGACATATGATCTTCAGAAGGTTTAGACAGTCCCATCCCTGTAGCCTGGTTCATTGTAACACATATGGCCTCTCTCTTGGCCTGTGCTCACTTTCTTCACCTTTCCTCAGCAGACATCCCAGCCTTCTTGGTCTCTTTTAATCCCAGGGATCCTTACCTCAGCTTTGGCTTTTTTCCCCCAAGCCTCACAAATCACTCTGTTGGGATGCCTACAGGGATTCTGCCTCTGTTACACTGGCCTGAGCCCCCAGGCCTTCCTTTGAATCTGAGTGGAAGCCTCTATAACCCCTGTTATAGAAGCATCCTGTCTTCCTGCAGAACCAGCAGCATGTAGATGATGTCAAGGTCTGCTACCTGCTCAGGCAATATCTGGGCCTCCTTGGGCCACTGCTGCTGAATGAAGCCTTTGGGTGCCTGGGTGGCTGAACATGGTGAATTAAACCCCAGGGAAACCACTTTTCAGGAAGCCTGGGTGTAACATATTCCAAACAAGCTTTCACTTATACACACTTGAGTCTTGCCAATTCCTGACATGCCCTCAACACATCTTTCCTGTTAGTCTGTGCTAAGTACGTAGCTTTTCTTTAGTGGTGGTATTCTCTTCAGCAATCACATTTTCCTTGGTACCTGTTTCACAGTCTTTCCTAGCCAAACTGTAAGACTTTCAAATCTTTTGTGCTTTCTGCTCCCAATTCTCACAGTGAAGATGGCTAAAAGCTTCAGCAGTATCTATGCCACTGCCTGCATGCTATGCTGCTTTGAAATTTCCTACACCAAATTTAACAATTAGTGCATCTGAAACCTCAAGAGCATGTCTATTCTGGTCTTTAAAGCTCACTCCAAAATTGCCCATTAAGCTGTGCTTACAGCATTCTATGGTTTCCCTCACCTGCATCACCATACTTTCAAATTGTTCCTATAAAGCAGTTTCAAAGACTGATGGGTTAGTCACAACAATGACCCTACTTCTTTGTACCAATTTCTGTTTTAATGTTAGCTTTTCATTAATGTGACCAAAATATGTGACAACAACTTAGAGGGGCTAGGGTTTTAACTCAGTGGTAGAGCACTTGCTGAGCATGTGTGAGGCACTGGGTTCAATTCTCAGCACCACATATAAATAAATAAATAAAGGCCCATCAACAACTAAAAAAAAAATATTTTTTTTAAAGCCAAAACAACCCAATAACTTAGAAGAGGAAAAGTTTATTTTAGCTCATGGTTGTGGAGGTGAGGCAGGATATCGTGGTGGAAGGGATAGCTCAGGAACAAAACTCTCCTTATGACAGCCCCTGGGAGGAGGCCTGTTACATTTTAATTCTATAAAAACAGGCAACTTAAATTTGCCTGTTTTTATAGAATTAAACTTAAATCAAGATCAGTTGTTTCTCCTAGTTCACCATTGGCATTACAAACAAATATAATTGAATATAAACATGTACATAACAGTGGAGGTGGAGCTTGCTTTCTTCTCATTCTTCCCTCATTGTGCTCTTCAGATTCTCTCCAAGTGACCCTCATATCCCATTTCTCATGCTTATGTAGGTATCAAATTTAGCAATGATAAACCTGAAATCATCTCATAGTTCACAGAATCTACGGGTAAAAGGTCTGTGTCCAAGAACCAAGGTCGGGACTTTATGGGACTTTGTGGATAGTGCTTTAGTGGTATGCTTTTTAAATTCCTGGCTAAGAAGCCCAGCAGCTATTATTGCCTTTGTGGAAACCCGAATTCAGCTTTTGTCTCACCATGGAGATTTGGTAGCCTCTCTTCACCTCCCTCTCCCACTTGTATTTTATGAAGTATTCCCTTCACCATCAAATCCTTATATTTATTTTAGAAAGAAAACTTTCCATGGTTTTACCACATAAAGGCAAGTATGATTAGAATATTTATATTTCTTTATCTCCTTGTGCACATTTCCAAATACATAGTGTTTTATTGCTAATGTATTGTAATCTCTTCTTTTACTCTGGACTGTGAGACTGTTTCTCAGGATTTTTGTTTTGTTTTTTAAATTACAGTGTCTTCCCATTTTTAATATGTAATAATACATTATGTGCACCTATATCCTGCATTTTATATTTGATTGAGTAGAGGATAAGATAATGGTTTTACCCTAAAATAAATTTCCTTTTTTCCTCTCGTTTAGCTGCCAAAATGGTATATTATTTAGATCCTTCTAGTCAGAAACGAGCTATAGAATTGGCAACAACCCTTGATGAATCCCTCACTAACAGAAATCTCCAGGTAAAGAGTTTTGAAATAATTTGTAAGAAAACCTAACTACCTTTTCTCTAGTCACCAAGAGAAATAATTGTTGTTTCTTTATTTATGTATAATATTCTCTAAACCATTATGAATTTGTATCAGAAACAGCTTATCTTAAATTTATTTAGGAGAATGTGTGTGTGTGTGTGTGTGTGTGTGTGTGTGTGTGTGTGTGTATGCACGCACGCACCAGGGTACCTGATATTTCATAACGAGTTTTACATCTATAAGTTGGAATAACTATTTTAGAGATGTTTTTGTAAAGTTATAGAGAGATTCTATAGTTATTTTGGGGTTTCAACTAATTTGCCTTTTTTGAGTTAGCAGTGGTCTCAGTGAAGATTATTACCTACTTATGATTTATTTACCAGGAACTAAGTTTAAAAAACTTAAATAGAACAAAATATATATTATGAGGATATGGCAAAATGTTACTTCTAGTTTAAGTTAAAAACAAAGGACAGCTGCCTCATGTTATAATCAGCCTGATAGACAATTTTATTGATGATAGTTTCATGTTCATTTAATAACAAATAAAAAGGAATAATTAAACTTGTTGGTTGCAAATTAATGCATCATTTAGATTAGAACCTGGATTTAAGGTCTTTGGTAGCTTGGCAAAGTTTATAGGGTACTATAAACTTTTCCAGCCCCCCCCCCCTTTTGGGTACTGGGAATTGAACCCAGAAGTGCTCTACCACTGAGCTATATCTGCAGCCCTTTTTATTTTTTATTTTCAGACAGGGTCTCACTAGCTTGCTCCGACTAGCCTCGAACTTGTTATCCTTCTGCCTCAGCCTCCCAAGTCGCTGAGATTACGGGTGTGCACCACTGTTCCTGGCCTAAGTAGTGTTTTCTTTTTTTAAGAGAGAGAGAATTTTTTAATATTTATTTTTTAGTTTTTGGCAGACACAACATCTTTGTTTGTATGTGGTGCTGAGGATCAAACCCTGGCCACACACATGCCAGGCGAGCGCGCTACCACTTGAGCCACATCCTCAGCCCCCTAAGTAGTGTTTTCTAAGTGAAAAGATAAAGAAAGAAAACATGAGAAATGCAACTTAGCATGAGTCATTTAAAAATATAAGAAACAGACTTACTTAGGGGGTGATTGAAAGAATCATTGTTTTGTTTTCATCAACCCAGTTTTTCTTGGTTTGTGCTTAGTTTGTGGATAATCCTTAAGATGCTCCTTAATTGGAATACAAAGTTGAGAAACCAGTGTTTCATTTTGCAAAATATTCAGAATGCTTTCATGTGTTAATTGGCATTGGCATTGTAAATTTTGACATTTATACAGAGGGCTAGGGTAGGTATGAAGTGAAGGGTCATGCACTTGCTGAGTGTTCCTTTAAATTCAGCACCTTGTATACATTGCCTCACCTTAGTCCTGACCTTGTTCATTTATTTGTCTCTCTTTATGCTTTTTGTATAAACCCTGCAATTTGCAAGAAATACTTTGAAGGCCTTGAAGAACATTCTAATAGAATGTGTACACAGGAGTACATTTTTTCCTTTTTAGTATGCCCCCCCCCTTTAAGTAATAATCATTATTTTTTTTTATTTTAGAAATCGGTAATGTCAAAATATCTCATGAATTTACAAAAAAGTCCATTTTTGAACAAGTTATAACATGACCTTTCTTCTCTCTTTAGACTTGTATGGAGGTATTAGAAGCCTTGTGTGTTGGTAGCCTAGGAGACTGTAAAGAAGCTGCTGAAGCTTATAGAGCAAGTTGTCATAAGCTTTTCCCTTATGCTTTGGCTTTTATGCCTCCTGGATATGAAGAGGATATGAAGATCACAGTTAATGGAGATAGTTCTGCAGAAACCGAAGAACTGGCCAATGAAATTTGAACATCATTAAACAAGAAAATGGATGATTTTGGACCATATCTAGTGTATAATATTTTTGTCACGCACCTGCTGCATTGCTCTAACTTACACAGAATGAGAGGAGTAAATGTTCTTGCCTTCAAATAGTGTTTTACGTTTTTTATCCTGCTGAAAAAGTATATATAAAATATCTAACATTACAGGACATAGGTTCAGTTTCTTAAAAAATTAAAAGCTGCTAAAATTGAGGGATTAAAAAAAAGATACCTTATCCTATTCCTACCTACCCACCATGTTTTTAAACTAATTTATATAAAATCTGGAGGCTATTACAGCTAACAAAGCAGGTGTGTGGCAGAAATATTACTTTAAATTTGTCTTGTGAGATTTTACTATATCTCTGACAGCATAAATGCTGTTTTAGCACTGGATTCTTTCACTGAGCACAAAGAGTTGTTGGGGCTTTAGCATCTGACTGATTTTGTTACGGGGTTGATTCTGACCATAGGAAGTATGCAATGTGAATCACTATTTACAGAGAAATCTACAACAGATGCTTGATGTTGTAGAAACTGGGACATATAGATACCAAGCAGGATTATAAGAAACCTAGGAGGTGTTCAATACGCTTGTTGTGTTTCCAAAATTCACTGTACATGATCAGTTTGGTGTTCTTGTACCACAGTTTTTAACTGAAGGAACCAGTTGGAACAATCTCAATTTTAACTAAAACTTGAAGAACTAAAATAACAATGCAAACCCTTTAGCATTGTTTTGGCCAAACTTGTTAAAACTGTAATGCAAGAACCAAATGCACTGTGATGTGGCACCAACTAATTAGCAAGCATGAATTTTTCACCCAAGAGTGAAAAAAGAAAATCCACCATGGCTTGAAGTTACAGACAGAACTCCTGACTACCATTCTATGACTGATCAAGAGACTAATAGTTAAAACCTCAGCAGGCCTTGTTCACGATATGCAGAAAAAAAAAGTGCTGCAGTTTAGATACCTCTGGAATTTTTCCACAGTGTCACAGGTTTGTAATACTTGAAGCCCTACATTTCTAAGAATATATTTCTTGCTCAGTTGTTTCAGGCAAGCCCAAGACTTTGTAATTTTTAAAGGGCCCAAGATTTTTTTTTTTTTTTTTCCAATAACAGACCAGCTTCTTTTTCCTGCAGTTACAGATGTAATTTCTTTTTTGTTGTCAAACATAAGGTACCAAATATGATGCAATAAATTGTTTTGAAAAACAGTTGTGTGAATATTTCCACTAATCTGTGTTGGGCTTCTGTGAAAATACACAGGTGGAAACAGAGGTGCAAGCCAGAGGCCATGTAGCACACTGTCAAGCTAGTGCAGTGGGCGCTTTTAGAATGGGCTGATGCTGGTGTCAGGGAAGTTCCGTAATGAAGTGTAGTGTGCCCCGACATTAAGGCTTCATTGAGGGTGGGATGGTGGCAGGTACTATGAATGTAACTCATACTCTGAAAGGAAAACAAAACTGCTACTTTGATTGGGAAAAATGAGCCTTAAACATGTCAAACCTGTACACTGAGAACTAGCCTCAGGCTCAATATTCTCATTGCATTTGCAAGTTCTGAGCAAATAAGATTAAGTAAAATGAATCAGCTGTATATATAATTGAACTTTTTGTAGTACTTTTAGTATATAGAGTGTATACTCTAAAGGGAATTTTCAGAAGTCCTAATTGTTTCATTGATTCTTTCATAGTACATGACCTGCATTCCACATCCCAGTCTAACAGTTTAGTGATAAAAAGAAAATTACAAACAGAACTCCAGTGCTTTGTTTTGTTTTATTAACTAGCCCTGTCTCAGGAACATCTTAACAGATGGCAAAAAAATAAACTTTTTTTTTTTTTTTTTTTTTTAACTTCTCCTATGAGTGGCAACAGAAGTTCTTATTGTTGGGCAAGAACACTAGTGCTACCTCTGCCACTAATGAGGTGTTTGGAGGAGGCACCAGCCATATGTAGGGGGTATGTGTGTGAATTCTGTTTAAACTCTACTGTATATTGAAATGAAATTCATCTATATGTCTTGACAATGTTCAAATGATGTAGATTGTCTTAGAATGAAAAGTACTCAGAACTCTAAATGCAGATGCCACCCATGGGGAGCTAAATTCCTAACATGTATATTGTATTCCAACCCGATTTTACTGGAAACTATTGAATAAATCTTTTATTTTCTTTCAGGTTTACTTGATAGTGGATACATTGTCTGGTGTCAGAGGACCTTGACTGGGTTCATTTTATGTCCAGACATCACCCCTAAAATATTGTGTACTGTACCCTCTTGCTCTAAGAAGTATCAACTATATCATCTCATATTTGCCTCATTCATTAATTTCCAATGATACTGTGGGGGGAAAACAGGGTTAGAAAACAAGTGGAAAAAATTGCAGTGATGTTGTAATCCAAACAAGTGCCTTATGTTTATTGCTAAGAACTGGTGTTATCAACCCTTTTGATAAGAAAGGGTCCCTTGACCTGTATTAACATAGGAAAGTAAAGTTCTTTTCGTTTTTCTTTATATTCAGTTACTCTTGTCATTTCTCATTGGAAGACTAAAATCTTGACTAGGTTAGTTTACTCAGCTTTAATTAGATAGTTCTGAGTCATACATTTTCACCATTTTTTCTGTATTTATTATGGCGCAACAATAAAGTATGATCTATCATGGCATGACTAAAAGTAGTGCCGATGTTAGTGAAGAGCTTTTCTGTGGGCTGTATCAGGCCCTGTTTTTCAGTGTTTGCATGTACTCTGTGGTATGTTGCTTATTAGAGCTGTGAAACGAAAACTGACTATGAAGAGGTCAGAACAGTGCGGTCCAGATTCAGGTAGGTTACAATAAATTCAGGGAAATCTCTCTTCTGTACAATTTCTAGGAATATTTCAGCTGCCATGTGTTCCATGTGTGGGAAAAGCTAAAAAATGAAAAAGATGGGTATATACAAGACATACTTGTGTAAGTATATACTTGTCTTTGAAAATTGCCAGCCTTGAATTCTGAAATTAGGAAAATTCAAAGAACTTTCTGGTGGAAAGTAGTGTAGTCTTCCTATTTTAGTTCATGCTGCTGCTGCTGCTGCCTTTTTTTTTTTTTTTTTTTTCCTTCTCTCTAAGGCAAGGTTTCTTTCTTTTTTTTTTTTTTTTTAATGTGGTGCTGAGGATCGAACCCAGTACCTCATGCGTACTAGGCAGGCACTCTACCTCTGAGCCACAGCCCCAGCCCCAAGATAAGGTTTCTTAATATTCTGTTTCTTAATAACTGTTGCTGAATCTGCTACTAAGTCTAAATTAAAAACAAGATCCTATGTAATGGCTATGACTGTGTTATAACATGGGATGCCAAAACATTAAATTTTATTTCAATTTGACATTCAAAAATCTCTCAACCTGTAGCAATAAAACATTTTTGGAAAATTACTTATCAAATTGCACTTTTAACTTTCAGCATGCAACCTATGAGATGGATCTTGAAATAAAATATTTGTAGTATGAGGAGGTTCTGGAGAAAATAATGCTCTATTTTTAGCAGCACAGAAGAGTATCTTTTATATACTCTCTAGATATATAAATACCAGCACAAACTGGTATTTGCATTAGGACATATCCCTTTATGATTACATTAAAAATGAGCCAAAGGAGAGGGAATAGTATAAGAAAGAAGTGGAAGTTTCCCACTATTGGTTTATTTAGGTGCCTTTAAGTACTGTCAGTTTTAGTACTATTGCCAGAAGAAAGAAAAAACTCAGATAATATTAGAACTTTTACTAACTAGTCAACTACAGACAAGATTGGAAGTCTTCAGCATCCTTTATACAATTCTTTTGGCCAAAAACAAAACGTAGACTTTGTTTCAAGGCTACTTATACCAAAAGTATAAGCAAACTAACAGAGCATACTGTGGTACTTCATCTTTTAAAAATTAGGTCTTTTTCTGTAGTTTAAGTGTCTTGTGTTATTCCATACAAGTGGTATAATTCTTTTTAACTGAAAAGAATTGATTATGATAAAAATATGCTTGAAATTTTTCTGTGATATACACATTTCCACTGCTGCTAAATATTTAACTTGGCTTCAATAAGTACGAATTATTTTCTTTAAGAAAAAAATATATTTTTGGAGTATATTCTGGACCTATGGCTTGCTTTCAGTATAATAATTAAATTTATATTCTGTGCATTAAGGCAAACCTCCCTAACATTCCAAGCCCAGATTACCATAGGTAGATTGTAACTTTGAGCTTTTATAAATTTGCAGTCTGTTTACTTTGATTTTGATTTACAAGTTTGGGTCCATGGTTTGTGCTTAATGCCTCACCTCAAATGGGTAAAGTGTGCTTCTAAAATTTTATTTAATAATTACCACCTCTCATCTTTCCTTATGAACTGCTTATTTGCCTTCAAATAGTCATACTGCTTAACTTTTAAAATAAAAAGATGGCCATTTAAAGAAGTAGGTAATAACATCCCTCTCTTCTACATTATTCCTTCTTAGTTCTGAACTCTGGAATACTAAATACTAATTCTTCATTCATTTAGTGAAAAAAATTAATAGAAGTATTTTTTAAAATGTATTTAGCATAGTTGTATAGTTAATATTTGTCCAGAAGTTCATTAAAAAGGACCTCTAAGAATGAGCCAACTCCTTCACTTGTAATTTTTTATGGCTTAAAATTTTTTAAGAGGCTGTTTTTTTCAAACATTCCATTTAACATAGCATTTTTCCATTCACCTGCTAGGATGCTTTTTATTTGAGAAAAATGTCCAATTATAATATGAAGTGAAATTATTAATGCTTTGGTTCAGACTCATGTAAATCCATTTTTAATGTGTTGTATGAAATCCTAAGGATTTACACTGGGTACCTGATATAAAGATAGTGACTAGGACAGTGCATAGTAGATATTTAAATCCTTGTTAAGCTTGCTGTGAATATTATTGCTCTACAGATTGTAGAAAATAGCAATAAAGTACTGTTAACTTTCAGGTCACCTACAAAGTCTCACAAATTTTTTTATCCTTATCTGTAATTGGTATATAGTATCTCTGTTTATCGTCCTCTTGTCCCTCTGTTGAACTTAAAGAATTTCCTCAAAATACTCTGAGCCATTATATTTATTTATGTTAAGAATATATTTGTCACATGTAATTTTTTTTCCCTTCCTGTAGTTTTTCAGACAAATGGTTGTGACTGGTCTTGTAGGAAGCAGATGCCTGGAGAACCTCTAATTTTCTATTGTCTGTTCTTTGTGGCATTGGTTGGCAGTGAATCTACTCATCCTTCATTTCTTTAGCAACCAGCCACCCAGGTAACATCATGCCCATTGAAATTAAGTTATGTGAGGATCATCACTGTTTTTCTTCTTTCAAATAACAGGGCACTGGTAACACCATCTATGTAGAATACATTTTTAATAGCCTGGTATCTCTGCTTTTAATCATTACAAAGAAAGAGACCCAAGGTATGAATCCACTATTTCTATCTGAACTCTTAGAGCCAGTCAATACCTGCGATTCATAGCTGATCTCAATTTGGGTTAGCTGGTTGAATCCTTCAGGTCATAAACTTGACACTTATAATTAAGAGTCCTAAGGGAACTATGATGCCCAGGCCCATGAGCAAAGATTCTGATATATATGATCTGGAGTCACTGTTGGTGATTGGCGTGCCTTCCTTTTTCTCTCTTTCCTTTTCTTCTGACCCTTTCTGTTCCCAGGGATCCAAAATTGAGAACTACCGAAATATTTTACACTATTGGATTGCCCCTCCCAAGGGATCAAAGGGTAAATAACTGGAAGTGCAAAGATATTAAAGTTTGACTTGCTTTACATTAAGCGGCAGAATGTAGGTTTGAATTTTGTTAAGAGCTTTTGTAGTTTCAAAGTCCATGCTTTTCATGCTGTTAGTATTGTACCAGAGACAATAGTAGAGAAAAAAAAATCACCTCTCAAGTTTTATTAGATGTATGGTAATGACTCCATTCAAACAACTTTTTAATGATAATTGCCATAGATAGGACCTTGAGTTTTTAAGTGAATGAATACCAGAGCAAAACAGAATCAGGAGGTATATATTAAATAAGAGCAGGAAGATAGATATATTATTCAATATATCCATTTTCCATAGCCCGGAATCAAGTGCCCATTTGTTTCCTTATAGGGATTATAGGACTGCATTATCCATAAATGAATGAATCACTATTATAAATTGTGTGAAAGGAACCATGATTCTAGGATAGGTGGAACTCAGGATGAGAGTGTTTGCCTGGTAGTGTAGAGACTGCATGTAGCCTGGCATTGTGGCACTGAGACAGGAGGATTGCAAGTTTAAGGCCAGCCTAACAATTTAATGAGACCCTGTTTCAAAATTTAAAATACAAGATCTGTGTATATAACTCAGTGGTGGAGTTGAATCAGCGATACTTGGAGTGGGGGGGAGATGAAGCTAGGTTTATCTTTGTAAATGTAGGACAGTTGTTGAATTTGAAGACCGTGCACATTTGAAATGGTGCTGTTAGCAATGGGATAAGAAGCAGAACAGGAGGCACCAGGATTAATCTAGAGACTTTGTAGTTGGGCTAATAAATAATCCATTCTCTGAACTCTTTACTGTGTGCCAGGCAGACATTTGGCATTTAGCTTTAATTTAATTCTTGGAAAACACCACAGGAGTTAGGTGGTATTGCCATTAAAAGGAAATGTAAGGGCCAAAGAAATACAGTAACTTGCCACTTATCACAGTTTATAAATGATAACATCTGGAGTTAAGCCCAGGTGTGTATTAGCTGCAAAGTGTTTGCTTCTGAAAACTAGAAAATATAGAATGCCCCAGAAAGAAAGTAGTTAGGATAACAACTGCAAATATGAAAAGCAGGAAAATGGGAGTCGTTTAAGAAGGTAGGACTGAATCAGCTAACTCCTCAGACGAGGTTAACAGATGAAGAAGGAAATGAGTTGACGTTGATGTCCAGGGTTTTGGCTTAATGCTTTGCCTCGAAACAGATAAAGTGGGAAGAAGAAACTAAGGGGAAAAGAGATCCATTTTATACAATTTTAGATGCTTTGGGGACATCTAAGTGAAGATGCTTATATCATCAGCCTAAGGTTCAGCTTAGATTGAAAATGAAGAGGTAGGCGAGTTGAAGAATGAGTTGTGTGTGGTATGGGCTTTACAAGACTGCTCCAAAAAAAGTACAAATCATAGTCAAAAAACTAGGCAAAAGCCAGGTGCAGTAGCCCATACCTGTAATTCCAGCAGCTTTGGGAGCCCGAGACAAGGATCACAAGTTCAAAGCCTCAGCAACTTAACAAGACCCTGTCTCAAAATTTAAGAAGGGCTGGATATGTGGCTCATTGATTAATCACCCCTGGGCTCAATCCTTTGTTCAAAAAAAAAAAGGAAAAGAAGATAATGGTGTTGAGGAGAAGTGTTTCAATGATGGGCATCAGTAATGTCAATATCAAAATACCATGTGATTCACACCTATAAAATTGGTGAAACTTTTAAAGTCAATATCAAATTGTTGGTGAAGATATTGTAAAACAATGTAGGAATTCTCAAGCACTGTCTTAAAATATAAATTGATACAAATATAAAATTATATCTGAAGGAATTCAGCAATATACATTAAAAAGAATGAAACATGCATATCCTATGAACCAGCAATATCACTTGGATATATGCCCTAAAAACATCCTCGCATATTTTCCAGAGTCATGTGCAAGAATATTTTGTGTAGTATTGTTTATAATGAAATTTGAAAAAAAAGAAAATGTTAACATTTTAAAAAAGGATAAATTATGCTATATTCATATGTTCTGTTAAAATGACTAAGTTAGCATTAAGTGAATCAAAGATGACCTTCCAGTGGGGTATGGTGGTGCACACCTGTGATTTCAGCAGCTCCAGAGACTGAGGCAGGAGGATTGTGAGTGCAAAACCAGCCTCAGCAAAAACAAGGCGCTAAGCAAGTCGGAACTATCTTTAAATAAAATACAAAATAGGGCTGGAGATGTGGCTCAGTGGTTGAGTGCCCCCAAGTTCAATCCCCAGTACCACCACCCCCGTGCCGCCCCTCCCCCCACCAAATGATGACCTTTCAAACAATGGTGATATCCAAAGGAACAATTGACATCATATATTCTACAGATATATATTCATATAAAGTAAAAATAGGCTTGGGAATCACAAAATTTAAGACATTAGTTCTCTTAGAGGAGAGAGGGAGATATGGGTAGCTTTACCTATACAATCTACCTAGGCCTTGTGCAGGACTTGTACGATAGGCATCTAGATAGGAAAAGAGTTAAGCTGTGGCCTTCTCTATCATGTGTGAGATAGGAAGAGAGTTAGCTGTGGCCTTCTCTACCATGTGTGAAAAATGATTTAACTGCAAAGGCATTACTTGAGCGTCCATCAACAGGTTGATCACAGAATTGATCCTTAGGAATCATAGAAGTTAAGTGATTTTACGATTATTTCTGGAACTTCAACTGAATGGCTTACAGGGCCACATAAATGATAATACTGACTCAGAATTGTGAGTTGGATGACAGGAGAAAGACAAGAACAGAAGGGAGTTGAGTGCATCAGTGCCAGGCTGAACATAGAAATGTGAGTAGAAAATATATGTATGAAAAACAGATGGCAAATGGAAGCATTGATAGAGGCCAATTAAAAGATGAAACCAGATAACAGAATAAAGTGGGACCAAGAATAAACTGGAAGAGGCCCCCACTGTGCTTGTTCCACCTGACCCAGACTTGTCCTTTGCTATGATGAGCAAAAGAGTGCAGGCATGAAATTTAACATGGCCTCAGGGAGAAAGCATCAAACCAGACCCACCAAGGTGACACCATGATTGTCATGTTACTGTTGGGAAAGACAGATCCCAGAATATATGATTCATTAGAATGGGTGAAACTGAAGCTGGGATAGATGGGCAGTCAAAGATCATTTGCTTTGTGATGCTAAAGAAAGTTGAAGATTACAGGATAAATTGGCAAGAAAAACCATAGTGCGCCCCTCCCCCCCAAGTGCTACAGGTTGCTTAGTGTCACCTTTGTCTTAAAAAGCCCCTTGTGTTGAAGAAAGTGACAAAATCTCCAGTAAATACTCCCTGTGATGTGACTTCACTATTTCTATAAGTGAAGAAAGTGATGTTGAGAAGAATGAAGTGAAAAAACTGCAAAAGAGAAGTAGAAGAAGGAGCAGTAACTAGAAATCCTTGAAGTGAAGAAGCAGCTGAGGATGACTGGGTTCGATATTCTCAAAAGGGAATGTTGATGAAACTTCGATGCCACACCAACTTCCTCTAAAATTTTTCTTCCAATTAAGGAAGAGGGCCACAAACACCAATGGCAGCCAGAAGGAGCTCGTTCCCAGCCTGCCTTTGTTGAAACTGCCACAATCCACAAGGTCGCCAGCCACAAGTGAATTGGCCACCTCAAAAGATGCAAAGCTGAACCAGAAGTATTGCAGTCTCGAGGTGGATGACACACCATACTGTGACAAACTGACAGCATCCTCTCCCCCAGCTAAGTGCCTACAGCAGAATGTGCTTGCCAGCAGCCCAGGCTGTCCTGCACCTGGCAAAGAGGATTCTCCCTGTGAAGAATTTGGTCTTTTGAAGCACTTTGGTCTCTTTCTTGGTTTTTCGCAGACAACCATGATGACTTCTTCCCAGACTCGGCTTGTGTCACTGCACACTGCTACACAAGAAACTGAGTGTAGTTTATTGAAGTTTTGATGGCTGTCAGATCTGCTCTGTCTAGTTTTGTGCCCGTGTTTCCAGGTGATGAATTAACACAATTATGGATGGTCGTCATACAGTGCAAATGAAAGGCCCAGCCACACGGGCTCTGTTATTTGAGTTGCTCACATTCTTATAGTTATTTCTGTTAAGAATTGCTTTCTGGGTGCCTGAAAGTGCTCTGATGCAACACTTATCCCCGAACAATCCATTTGTGATGGCAGGAAAAAACAGTGAGTCATTGGTGAAAAATAGGTGGTTCTGGTAGATGTTGCTTTGTTGCTGTTAGTTAATGAAAACCACATTGTTTAGTTATTTGTTAGCATTTAAACAAGTGGGTTTTTGGTTTTTTTTTTTTTTTGGCAAACTGTTTTCATTCTGATGCTGAGCAACTCTGTTCAACAAATTTTAATTTGTACTAAGAAGCTGCAAAGCAGTCTCAAGTATTTTAGAGGAAATCCATATTGATGGCAAGGAAAATTTTCAGCTGTACATTTGCTTATAAGTTCCTTCTCTGCGAAACATTATTTTCAGCGATAAGAATAAAGCATTGCCTGACTTCCTTGAAAAAAAAAAAAAACACAAATAAATGGAGGTGCTGATGAGGTTGAAGGTCAGGCATACCCAGCACCCACAATCAGTTTTATAAAAAGTTGGGAGTTGTGGCTAAGGTTTCAGACCTGTGGTGCCTGGTGTTCAATAGATTTGTCACATGAAGAGTGAAGTCTAGTAATAATTATTTAAATAAATTGGGGCTTAAAGGAATAAATAACGTGTTCCAGATTAATTTATTGTGGGGGAAAGATCTGCAGCTTAGTGGGTGTTAGCTAGGGACAAAGCAAGGTAAAGGTGACAGTTGGAGAGAATGAGCTTTAAAGAATTTTACAGGAGAATGAAATGGTTTGGAAGAGAGATACATAATGGCAATACCAATTCTGAGCCTTTTGGCACACAGAATTTGAAGGAACCATAAAGGAAACTGTCCTTGAAAGAAGTCAAGAAAATGGAAGACATTCATCCAAAAAACTTAGTGTATTATGGAGTTTATTTATAGTGGAATAGGTTGTGAAGCCCATGATAGAATGGGGAAATGGCACTATTAGGTGTAGAGAGCAGTGTGAAGATAAGAAATGAGAAACCTTAGGATGGCAAGGGTTCTGCCTTCTAAGCAGTGACAAATATAATGGAACTGAAAAGTTAGGACTAAAGTTTCTCAGCTTTTGACCAAGTTGTTTTGAGCAAAACTGATAAGGTTGAACTGTGCCTGGAACCTTTAGCTTATCTTTGTGGGGGGTGTCTCTAGGTTTGTGGTGTAGGGTAATTTGTGGGTCCCTGCAAGGGCTGTTCCACAAAACACGAAGTAATAGTATTCAGCTTAGTCTCTGTTGAACTGCCTTGTGGTATATGGTTGATTTCTTACACTCTGGCTATTATGGCACACCGAAGACATAACCCAAAGACTTTTCTTCATAGAGCTGCATATTATTCAGCCTAAGGATCAGTATCTGTGCTTTATATATGACAAAATCATGGGTATAATAGACCTTGTATATGCAGTGTGTAGAACACAAAGTACTGTAGAACATTTTCTCATCATTAATTATTTAATAAAAGTCTTACTAAAGACCATCTATCGGGCACTATGTAAGTCCTGAGAATCCAGAGATGAGTACGACATGATCCTTGCCTTAAGATCCTTTAGTAGGAGAGACAAAGATAAGCATATTCCACAACACTTGAGGGGTGTTTCAACAAAAGTTGAGATAGAAAACAATAGGAGCTTAAGGGCACAGTAGCTGGTTCTACCTGCCTGCTTGTCTGAAGCAGAAGGCAGGGAGCTTCCTTGACTATTCCTTCTGTGCATCTGCGCTCTGTGGGTCTATATTCAGTGTGAGCACATTTGCTGAAAGAGATCTGGTGTGCCTTTCACCTACTCCTATGGTGCCGATGATAATCTATGTGCTGAGGAGTTCAGCATCTCTTTAGTGAACATCACATAAATAGATGTCTGTTCCCAGATATACCATGAGTGCCTCCAGCTCAACAGCAGTAAAAACAGCTTTATAATTTTTCCTCAAAACCTGCTCCTCAACTTTCTGGGTACCGCCATCTACTCAGTTGTCAAGTCTGAAACATGGAAGCTCTCTTTGGTGTTTCCCTCTTTCTAATTTTCCAGAGTTAACTTTTAGAAAGTTACATTTATTATATACGCAAAACATCTTTCAAATCCACCCATTTCTCTCCATTTCCATTTTTATAATCCTAGTTAAGTAGTATTATCATCTCTTGCCTAAATTAACAACCTCTATTTGTCTTTTTGTCTCTAATCTTATTTCCTTTTAATCTATTCTCCAAACTGCAACCAGAATATTATTTCTAAAATACAAATCTAATTACTTCATTCCCTGGTTTAAAATCCTTCAAAAACTTCCCATTTGCTTCTAGAGTAAAACAGCTTACAGGGTACTGCAGAATCTGATCTGTCCTTACCTCTATAGCCTTCTCAGTTCTCGAGTCTTGCTGTTTTCATTTTAGATAAACTTCCACTAGTCTCCCCTAAATCCCCATGTTCCTGGTGCTCATTGTATGCTTCTGCTCTCATTGCATCTGCTATACTATATTCAAATTAATTGTCTGTTTCCCTGAGTAGACTAATATCAGGGCAGGGATCAAGTAGTTTATTTGTGTGTGTGTGTGTGTGTGTGTGTGTGGTTTAGCATGGGAAGGCCTTGATCCTGAGTGGTCATAGGATCCCCATCACCTACTTGGATTGAGGCCTGAATTCCTGAGGGCAACATAGACTGCACTATGGTAGTCATAATCAACATCCTTGGAAAGGAAATGTTATTGGCTGGGGCCTTCTGTGTGATCCTTGAATGGCTAACCGAAAAAATTTGAACACTGTTCAAAATGTTTTAATGATATACTCCATATTCAACATTGGTAGTGTTGTTTCTGCAGTTTACATCAAAATGAAGAAGTGGATTAAAATTAGACTTTGTAATGAGTTGCTTGCTTATACATTATTGTGTGAGGTAGTTAATCAGACTGTTTATTCTTCTCTTTGTACTGAGAACTTAAATATTCCCTAATATTTTATTTTTTCCTAATAGAGTTGAACAATTTCTGTCTATAGGAATAAAAAATTGGATATAATTTTACCTTATGCAAGGCTCTTAATCATTCACTATAATAGTTTATCACTAAATTTGTCATGTAAATACTTCTGTCTTCACTACCATCATTGTCTCATATGGTCCATAAATAAAAACACACATGTAGAACTTAAAACTTTATACTAATCTTTTACTTAGATTTGACTAAAATGGCATAAAAGACCAGGTGAAGAAAGAAGGGAAAGGAAGAAAAGGAGAGGAGTTGAAGTTGATGGCCCTCTGGGGGAAGTATAGTTTTAAACATTGTGTACCTGACACACATACATACTTATGAAATTATCACCAGAATCAATCTAGTAAACAAATCCATTATCCCCAAAGTCCCCCTGTAATCCCTGTCTCCTTTCTTCTTACTCCCTGACTTTGTTGCATTTTCCAGAGTTGCATATAAATGAGATCATACAGTATTTCCTGTTTTGTCTGGGGGAGTTCTGGTTTCTTTCACTCCATGTAATTATTCTGAGATTCGTCTGTGTTGTATATAGCAATGGTTAATTCCTTTTTAAAAATTTTTGAATAGTATTCCCCTGGAAATGTTCTAGAAAAAAAAAACAATTTTAAACTAATCTCCTCTTATTGGAATAAATAATTACAGACAGCACTGGAACTTTTGCCTCTTATGCATTTAAATAAACCTTTCTTACCAAAATAAGTTGGTATCAGCTTATATTAATGTGCCTTGTGTGCTGTTTTGTTGTTAGTGGAAACTTCAGAGTTCATCTTACTAATTATGTAGTGAAGAGAACCAATTGGCTGTTTGTTAAAAAAAAATAGTACCTTAAAAAGACAAGAAAAAGAGCCACTTTTATTGTTGTATAGTTCTCAGATGGAACATTAGCTTCTTATAATTTAAAAACTGGACATCTGCTTTCTAGACATCTGTGAACAGACAGGCCGAGAGCTGGGCTCTTCATGGCTCTGCAGACATTCCCCCTGCTTCCCTGCCAGGTCTTTGCCCAAGATTCTTGCTCTGGCTGGAATCATCTTTCCTCTTTTACCCACCAAGCAAATTGTGTCCATTTTTAAGGACCTCTTTAACTAGATGAAAATCCGATCTGTGATCTTTTTATAAGACATTCCATCTTCCTTTTAGTTATTTTTGCATGTATTGTAAGTTTCTTTTGAGCATTTATCTTATTTTTATACTATTGTGAACTTTTCATGGAAAGAACTTCCCAAGGTACCCTGGTAAGTATTTGTTGTTGAGTGGATAAATCTAATTAAAGAAGTGGAAAAATTATATGCATTTCTATTATTAGCCTACAACAGAACAGTGCTAAGATTTCAAAGGGAGCATTTCACTGAATACTTAAATACATTTACACCATGTGAACTTTATGTAAAACCCCATACCAACATATAAATTAGGATTTTTACCATGATATTGTGCTCCACCATGTTTCAGCTTTCTGTACTCTTAATATGGTGAGAGCATTTAAGATTTTTTTTTTTTTTTTTTTTTTTTTTGGTGCTGGGCATCGAACCCAGCATGCAAGGCAAGCACTGTACCAACTGAGCTATATCCTCAGCCCCGAGAGCATCTAATATGAAAAAAGAAATTCATCCATCCTAAAGTGACTCTTCATAGTGCACATAGCATCTGACTCTGACCTTATAGGCAACAAGCCCAGTCTGGCTTCGCTACCTTTGCAATCTGATTTCTTGCCCATTTAGAACAAACCCCCTCCCAGCCAACCTTTAAAGCCTGAGCTTCTAGTCATCCCTCCTCCAGTGGGGAATTCACCAGGCAATTCCTTTTCCTTTCCAAGGCCCAACATATTTCTTTTTTTTTTGGGGGGGGGGGGTCAGTGCTGGGGATTAAAGTAGGGGCCTCACACATGCTAGGCAAGCAATTTACCACTGAGCCACTTTCCCAGCCCCCATATTTATTTCTTTGAGAAGCATTTGTAAACATTTTAACCCATAGCAATGCTTCCCCTCCTGTAAATTCAGCTTTATTGACCTTATTACTCACATAACTTCATAAACATCAGAATACCTGATGTTTCTGACAGCTCATATTATTCTTGGTGACTTAACATCTTATTTGTAGAGATCTTTTCTCCAAACTAGATTGGGACCAGGGACCATGTTTTTTAATTTCTTCTTCTTTACTGGGAATAAGCCCAGGGCTTTGCATATGCCAGACAAGTTCTCTGCCACTAAGCCACATCCCCCCTTTTTAATTTTGAGACAGGGTCTAACTAAATTGTCCAGGTTGGCTTGCAAATCCTCCTTCCTCAACTTCCCATGATTGTGGGATTACAGGTGTTTACCACTTTACCCAGTGAATTTCGTTTTTTTTATGTCTCTTGCTATCCCTACCATAAGGCTTTCTATAAAGGTAATGATCATTGAGTATTAAATGGGTAAGTTTTATCTTACATGGAAATGCATTGTGAAGACGTACATGCCCTTAATTTGATAATAATTTCCGTCATCAAAATCAATTAGACAATTTCCTACATCAAAACATGATATAGGCCGGGTGCTGTGGTGCATGCTTGTAATTCCAGCAGTTTGGGAAGCTGAGACAGAAGGATCCAGAGTTTAAAGCCAGCCTCAGCAACCATGAGGCGCTAAGTAACTCAGTGAGACTCTGTCTCTAATAAAATAGAAAAATCGGGCTGGGGATGTGACTCAGTGGTTGAGTGCCCCTGAGTTCAATCCCTGGTATTCCCCCCTCCAAAAAAAGATGATGTAAAAGATGTAGACATAGATGTAGATGGTGTAAAAGATATATACGTAGACCAAAGCCAATTGTATTTCCTTGGGACCTATAGTAGTCATGATTTTACATATGACTAATAGGTTACTTCATATAATTGTATATTATGGCAAACAACAGGATTGGGGCCTACTTTGTGGCTTAGGATCAGGAACTCCATTTTTAAAGTTTATACACTTGGTGGTCAAGTTCTGGGAGATCATTTCACACAAACTGAATTAGATTTTCAACTTCAGTACATTAACTTACCACAGAAAGATCATCATACAGGATGATTAATCCACTTTAGCCAATCATAGAAGATGACATTTTGGCTCAACTAACAGTTGAGCTCTAATTTACACAGTCCACCAAGAAATATAGCTTAAAAATAAAGGAAATAACAGTCATTAATACAAAGTTTAAAAATTGTATTTTGAATTAAACTTGTACTTGAAAAAAACCAGTTTTAATTTTGAAAAGCAGATGATGTAAAGATGTGTATTTGTTTTATGGCAAGTTCTAAGAGACTTTTGGGGTTTTCAAGGGCTTTAGAGGCTACAGGAACCAGTTATTTAAGATTTCTAAACAACTTTTCCATTTAGTAGCATAGATGCTTCCCCCCTCCCTTGGTACTAGGGATCAAACACAGGGCCTTGTAAATGCTAAGCATTTACTCTATCTCTGAGCTATACTTCCAGCCCCACATGATATACAAAGAGGGAAAGATCCATATCTGGAGACTATATTCCCTGATAATTTGGCAAAAATTAGGAGAGAGAACTTTAGTGGTGATATTAACTCTAAGCTCTGATAGATGAAGATTCAAGGGTAGGGACACAGCATAGGTAAACGAGCTAAGAACCCAAGGAAGCCTGTCTGTAGAGGTTCTTAGTAAATGTAAGTCAGTTTCTATTTTAACAAGGTCTTACAGGGAGCTAGGGTAAGGTTATTTAGTTTCCTTATGGTTTCTGCAGTAAATGTTTAAATTTTACACTGTCTTTAAAACATAAAGAACATAACACAGAGGCAAGGCATATATGCTAAGAGTTGTCATCAAAATATTGCGGAAAGAGGCGATAGAGTGTAGTGGCAAGGGCAATTCAGAGGCTGGGTCTGTACAACAGAGTAGAGGAGGTCCCAGTGAGGAAGCAGTTCCAAATGCCTGATCTATCCAAGTATGCAAATTTGCATAAGTCTCTTCCTGTTTCTGAGTCTCCGGATCCTCATCAGCTAAATGAGGATAAAAACTGAGCCTACCTCATATGCTCCTGTGAAGATAAAATGAGACAGTCCATGCAAAGTACTGAGCAAAAGGGCTCAACCAGCAGGGCATGGTGGCACACAACTGTAATCAGTGACTCAGGAGGCTGAGGCAAGAGGATTGCAAGTTCAAGGCCAACCTGGATCTTAAAAAGTAAAATGGATTGGGAATATAGCTCAGTAGTGAAATGCCCCTGAGTTCAATTTCCAGTACTGACCAACCCCCCAAAAGGGCTCAACCAATGTGTGCTACTATTAAGCTTTACTAACAGTGTGAATTTAGACAAGTGGTTAAATGTTTTGCCCTTTAATTCTTCAACTAAAAAATGATGGCTTGAACTAGGTAATACTGAAAATTATTTTATTTGGAATTGGGAATTTAACCCAGGAGTGCTTTACTACTGAGCCATATCCCCAGCCCTTTTTTAAAATTTTATTTTGAGAGAGGATCTCACTAAATTTCTGAGGGCCTTGCTAAGTTTGTGAGGCTGGCCTCAAACTTGGGATCCTCCCATCTCAGTCTCAAGTTTATAGGCATATGCCACTGTGCCCAGTCTGAAGATTTTTAAAATAATTTTACTTAGTTTTGGTTTGGAAATTGAACGTGGAGCCACACATGTAAAATACATGTTAAATACATGTTCTATCACTAAGCTACACTGCCAGTCCAATATAAGTTATTAATTATGATATGTGTGTTATTACTTCAGGTGATATAAAAAAATAAGACACTTTCCTGTTGTAGCCACCAGATGGCAGGAGTGAAGAGCTTAACTGCCATCCTACTTTTGGGAAAACTTGAGTATAGCTTGTGGCAAAGCACTTGCCTAGCATGTGTGAGGCCCTTAGTTCAGTTCCTAGCTCTGCAAACAACAACTAAACTGTGATAGTAGAAGCAAATGTGACTCCATTGTATTTTATGACTTCATCCTGTAAAACAACCGTGCCAAGTAGAAGGGTCATGACTGGAGCAAGATGTTCTTTTCCTTTTGCTATAGAAACCTTTAAGAACTCAGAACTACCTAATGGGGCATTGTTTCTGTTACTAGAGTATTGGGGCTCTGTTTCTGTAACTGGGGTGACTGGGCTAACTGTGGTTGGTTAGGCTTGACTGCACTCTCCTGCTTCTGTAACCTGGCTTGCTTGCATTGCATTTACCCCCCTGAACATGAACATCCCTTTTGCAGTTTTCAGGCTTATAAGGAGCGCCCTTGCAATTGTTTGGGGCTGATCAGGGGAACAGCTTTATGTTCTGGTCAGTTGCCACTGGTGTGCTTCAATAAAGGCTTGATTCTATTATTCTTGAGTGGTCTGGAAGTCAGTTTATGAAACCCTGGGTTGAAGCTTTAACTATAACATTTGGGGGCTTATCCGGCATCCATTTCTTCCCTACCCTCACACCAAATTTGCCTTCAACCACGGCCTTTGGACCTTGGCCCCAGAGTAGAGGGGAGCTCCTGAGAGACGTTCCTCAGCCTCACTCCGAGGGCGACTCCAATCTGTCCTAGGACACTCTGAAAAGCCTCCTGCCGGCCTGTCATTTCTGGTGAGTTGGCTCTTCTGGGGAAAAGGTCAGATTGGACGAAGTTGCTTACACCTTTCCCAGGACTGGACGTTGTCACTGTCTCCCTGGAGGTCTCCCTGTGTGACCTCATCTTTCTGTATCTGGGGCCCACTGGAGGCCTCCCTGGGAGGCCTCATCTATCTGGGGGCTTATTTCTCCCTGGAGGAACTTCCCAAAGACACAGCTTTATTGGTCTTCTTGGGAGAGTCTCCCAGGTTGGGGTTCCATTTTAAACTGGTTTTTCTGGTTTCTTGGATAGCGGCCACAACTTTTAGCCTGACATTGAAAAATCTTTAGACCATTTTTTAATAGTTGGGAGTTATTCATGAGTTATTCATGAGTTATTCATGCATGCAAATACTGAGAGACAAAAGCCAAATTTTCTAGACAAAATTAGGCTTTTTGTTAAACAATATTGGTGTTTTTATAAGTTGGTAAACTAAAAATTTATTTTTAGTTAAAAGTACAAATGTCTTTAATGTTACTAATGAACAGTTTTGTTTCTAGATGGTTAAACAGCTGTTAAAATGTTAATGTCTATAAAGTGTCTGACATCCATTGTCTCTAGGATTTTTCTTCAACAGGAAAAATAGATTACTAATACTATTCAATGCACTTGTCTGATACCTTGTTTAAAAAAAAGATACGTAAATTTCATCTAAACAATATGAAATTAATCATGGATGTGTTTGTTAGAGACATCTGATTGGTTTACAAAGTTAAAATGCTAACTGTTAAATATAATATCAAGTACTCTTAACTCCTTAAATTCCATAAGGAAAAATACTTAAACAATATTGGTGTTTTTATAAGTTGGTAAACTAAAAATAAATTTGAAATTATTTTGTGTTATCATAAAAACAAAGTTATTGTAAATTACAAAGTCCCAACAGGTATAATTCTATATACAAGGAGTCAAGAGGTTTCAACTGTATTTCAATTAAAGTACTGTAAATAACAAATATTTCATCTTATTAAAATGGATTAATTTATCTAAATTCAGAAATTTATAAGGGTTATTTCAAGGTACAAACAGAAAAAAAGGATCAATGGATTAAAAATTATTAAAAGGTACTAGATATAAAAATATACTTAATGAAAAATGTTTCCAGGTAAAAAGTCTTTATGTTAAAGTATAATTATAATACATCTAAGTAAACAACAAAAGGTTCTAATTAAGTAATATAAAGGTCTACAAATAAAAAACAAATATTAAAATGTTTATATGTAACTAAGTTGGTTATATATGTAACAAAAATAGTTAAAACTATTCAAGGTTATTCCCTAAAGACAAATAATAATGTACTGATATATTTATGTGTTAAAATGACAAAAACTTCTAAAAATATTAATTACATTGTGTCTGTTAAGTTTTATCCCCTAGAACAAGTATTCTTGGAAAAATTAAGGTTTGTACATCTGTGGTTGAACTGCAACTGTTATTTTAAAGTACTGTCCTACCTTACAGAGTCTAGATTTTCCTTTAAAAGCTAACCATGGTTAATATAAAAACATTAATAAAAGTGTGGTACATTACTCTTCTTTACAGATTAAATGTGTTCATATCTTTCAGGTATACAAGTCTTTAAGGTAAAAGATTTAAAGGAACATTTTATCAAGCTGATGTTCTCCAAACTAAAGTTGTCTGTAATGGTAATTTAAGCTTATAAAGATAATGGATTTTATTGGGAATTTAACCAAATCTTATGTTACCTTTTACACTAAAATATAAAAATTTAAAGATATTTTAAAAAGTAATGAGAGCCTAATCTATTTAAAGATTAATATTATGAAACATTTTGCCACTTTTCCACATGGAAAAAAAATGTTAAGGGTTCTCAGCCTTTCCTTAATTAATGTTTCAGATGTATGTCATATTGTATTCATACAGAGTCAGGAAACAATATATGTAAACTTCATAAAATGATATCTAAAAAGAGAGACAAAGATCAGCTTTAGAACTAAAACACTTTACCTAAGATTTGTAAAGAGCCCCACCTTACCTGAAATAAGGCTCTGCCTCCCACCTTACAGCATGTCAAAATTACTTCAAAGTAGGCCAGATGTGAGTTGATTTAAAGTTATATTCAAAGATTGATTTTATTAAAAAGATTACTATGATCTCAAATTAAAAATATAATATATAACTCAGCCAATGTTCAAAAGTATATACAAGCTAAATGTTTTTATAATTATTAATTTCACTTTGTATTTTTATTATAACTAAAAAAAAAAGTGACCACGACACTCAGAGCAACCAAGAGACCTTTATTGTGGCAGTCTCTGATTAACAAAGAGAGAGAGAGAGAGAGAAAGAGAGAGAGAGAGAAAGAGAGAGAGAGAGAGAGAGAAAGGAAAGTGCAAGAGAGAGAGAGAGAGAGAGAGAGAGAGAGAGAGAGAGGGAAAGAGAGAAGAGTGAGAGGGAGAATGAGAGACAGGGAAAGTGAGAGAAAAAGGAGAGAGCAAGAGAGGAGGACCTGGCAGGAGAGAGTTTTTTTAGCCAAAATCTAATGGGGTCTCTGGGTCTGCAAGATGCTTTGTTGGATCATACAGTAGATGCTAAGGTGTCATCTACTGCCTTCAGGCAGATCTTCAGCATTACATAAATTAATAAATAAAATAAGGATATTGTGTTATGTAAAAAAATTAACTGTAAAGTTACAAACATTAAAGTTAAAGCCCAGCATTCTTACTTTAAAATTGGTAAAACTGGGCTGGGGATGTGGCTCAAGCGGTAGTGCGCTCGCCTGGCATGCGTGCGGCCCGGGTTCGATTCTCAGCACCACGTACAAACAAAGATGTTGTGTCCGCCGATAACTAAAAAATAAATATTAAAAAAATTCTCTCTCTCTCTCTCTCTCTCTCTCTCTCTCTCTCTCTCTCTGTCTCCTCTCACTCTCTCTTTAAAAAAAAAAATAAAAAAATAAAAAAAAAAATAAAAAAAATAAAATTGGTAAAACTGACTTGCTGGATTGTTTAAGGCCAAACTTAAATATTAAGGTTAAAATAAAGGGGCCAAAGAAACCAATATTTGGCTCTTGTCCTCTGAGTCATCCTGAACCCAGGACAGGGGGAAAAGCTTTAAAACTCTGGGCCACATAACCTCCCGATAAGGGAGATTAATGAGACCACTAGAAAACAGAAAGCCAATCCGTGTGCATACTGCAAAAGAGGCAGGTCATTAAAAAGGGGAGACATGCCTGATGCTTCCAAGGGAAGCCATATGGTCAGCGCAAGACCTTGACCCATCCTAATGCAGAAGACACTAACAGAGCTAAAGTGTTGCTCACAAGTTCCCCAAGAATGTCCTCCAAGGAAACTCAGCTGACTTACCAATAGATAGAAATAAGGTCAGTTTTACCAGCTTGGTCTTAAACACTCAGCAAAAAAACAAACAAACAAACAAACAAAAAACAGTTAAAAACCAAAACACAGCCATTCCTGGGCATTAAAACAAACAAACAAACAAACAAACAAAAAACAGTTATTTTAATGTAACTTAAAATGTACACTAGTATTAATACCCCCAAAAAATAAGTAAGACTGGAGACAACAAAAGAGAGATTCTTAGGCAAAAATGCCTGATAACTACCAATAAACATTGCCAGAAGTTTTTAGTCAGTTTATGGCTTACAGATCTTTCTAAATTCCTACGCAGGTAGACTTAATCAATGTTTGCTAGTATAATTATCCAGCTCTAAATAACAAAGATAAAGGGATCTCTACTAAACACAGAGGTCATACCAATAAAGATATTTTACAAAAATCAGATGACATTACCTAACTTACCTAAATGTTGTGTCTACATTCCTGATAACTCTGGCAATGTTAATGATTTATATTCCCTAAAAGGGGGGCCTTATTAGGCCTTGTTATGGGGTCAATTTTTCAGGTCTTCCACCTTCTGGTAAACAATTATTAATTTTTATCATTTTCATGATATTCATGGACAGGTTTCAGATGCTACTGTGTATTAATCTTACTTCAGTACTCACGTCTTTTTGTTTCTCTCATAGAAGTGCCAACCCCCAGGTGAATTTACAATCTGTTTTTCCTGAGCCAGATTTTTACCATGGACTCCTTGACCCTCTCAGTTTCTAAAAAGGGACTCCAAACTGCTTGCCCACTGCACATCGCCCCCTCTCAGCTCAAAGTATCAAGAATGGTCATCGCCCTTTTCCCTTACAGCAGTAGGAGGTCCTTAACATTAGAGGGAAATTATGGTTAATATAGATGTTTGCCAATATGTCTAGCTCAGGAAGATGTACCTGGGGAACTATTCCCAAGATCATCCTGGGTGATCTCCCAGAAAGAGACACTTGTTCCAAAACCCAACTTATAAGTAGGACAACTCCTGGTTCAGCAAAAATTGTGCTTCCTGGGTCCCACTTCGAACTCCTTGCCTAAATCTCCAAACTGTCAATAACTCTGAACTATGTAACCTACTATTTTGATGGAGTAAAAGAAAAAGAACACCTGGACTTATTAGAAGGCCAGGCTCCACTAATTTATCAACATAGACTGGCTGCCCCCATTTAATTTCCCCCTGGCTAGTATAGAAATAGCTGGATCTACTGCTTTGGGAACTGCAGCTCTTATCACAGGCTCTAAAAATTTTAAGTCCCTCAGCCATCAAATAAATATAGATTTAGGAAAACTAAAAAGATCGATCTCCAAACTAGAGGTTTCTCTAGACTCCCTGACAGAAATAGTCTTACAAAACAGATGAGGTCTAGATCTTCTCTTTCTAAAACAAGGAGGACTTTGTATGGCTCCAGGAGAAACTTGTTGTTTCTATGCAAACCATTCTGGGATAATAAAGGACAGTTTGGCACTAGTGAAAAACAGGTTAAAGGAAAGAGAGAAAGCACTAGAAACTTCAGGCAATTGGTTCCAAAACCTATTTTAATGGTCCCCTTGGTTAACTACCATCATTTCAGCCATAGTTGGGCCCCTAGTCCTTCTCCTGATTGGGATTACTATAGGACCCTGTCTCTTAAAAATCCTCCTAAACTATATATACAGAAATATAGGTAAGGTCAGACTTATGGTCTTGCGAGCCCAGTGTGGTCCCTTAGACACAGAAGGATGGAAAAAAACTGAGGCTTAATGATGTGGAAGATTGATATCAAACCTTCTAAAACCAGTGGGGAATGTGATAGAAGCAAATGTGACTCCATTTTGTTTTATGACTTCATCCTGTAAAACAACCATGCCAAGTAGAAGGGTCATGACTGGGGCAAGATGTTCTTTTCCTTTTGCTATAGAAACCTTTAAGAACCCAGAACTACCTAATGGGGCATTGTTTCTATAACTAGGATATCAGGACTCTGTTTCTGTAACTGGGGTGATTGGGCTAACTGTGATTGGTTAGGCATCCCACCACTTGACTGCACTCTCCTGCTTCTGTAACCTGGCTTGCTTGCATTGGCTAGACCCCCAAACATCCCTTTTGCAGTTTTCAGGCTTATAAGGAGTGCCCTTGCAATTGTTTGGGACTGATCAGGGGAACAGCTTTATGCTCTGGTCAGTCGCCACTAGTGTGCTTCAAAAAGGCTTGATTCTATTATTCTTGAGTGGTCTGGAAGTCAGTTTATGAAAACCCAGGTCGAAGCCTTAACTATAACAAACCTGCTCATCCAAGTTTTTTCTTCATGTTATTTTTTAAAATTTTTTAAAAAGTACACTATTAACCATACTGTTTTTCTAATCAGCTTTTTCTTTTTAAGCACAATATAGGATGAGCACCTTCTATATCAATTAATGTAGTTGTATAATTTTTTTTAAATACTGGGGATTGAATGCCAAGTCTTGCACATATTGAGCATGTACTCTATCTACCACAGAATATACTCCAGTCCCTTAGAATCATTCTTAAAAGCTCCATGGTATTCCACAGTTATGTGTTGAAACCATAATTTGTTGAAACCACCCTCTAATTGTCACGTATTGACTACTTCCATTGTTTTGGCATTACATACAGTGGTTCGATAAACAGCTTTGCCTAGCTGTTTTTCAGGGAAGTTTCCAGAAGCAGAATGTCTTGGCAAATCCTATGCACATTTTAAATCATTTTGTCAAATTTTGCCTCTCACATTTTTCTATAAATTCCATTGGAATTTTGATTGATATCCTATTATTTATGAATTGGCTTGAAGGAAATTTGCATCATTACACTGTTATGCAGCATTATGTCTTACCATCAAGCAATATAGTATGTTTCTACATTCATTCAATTCTTCTGTAAGTAATATTTGAATGCTATTTAGTTTCCAATTAGTTTATTTCTAGTTATTTTATATTTTTGTTATTATTTTTTCCTGTATTTTTCTAAAAGTCTTTGTTAATATACAGAAACTATTAATTTTAAAGTTACTGATTTTATGCTCTGCCAAATTACTGAATGTGCTTAATGGTTCTAATATCCTTTAGTTTATATATAAATTCATCAATAATTTATTGAGTATGTACAATGTGCCAGATACTATTCTGACTCCTGGAAATAAGCAGGAAGAAGTCTGTTTTCAAGGACTTTACATTCCACTGAAAGGAAATCCTATTTGGACAAATACATAACAGGTGCTGATTATTACTGCCAAGGTGGAGGCTGGAAGGAGCATGGGAAGAGGATGGCAAATGACCAGGCAAAATATGATTTCAAATAATGTATTCAGATAATCCCTTTTGATATGATGACGTTTGGGGAGAGACCTCAAATGATTTTTGCTGTTCTTGGGTTTCCCAGGTAGATGTTTATAAACATCATCAAGTCCTTCCCCACTCCCATTGAGACTTCCATGCTCCTGGAAGATTGACTGTCCAGCTGCAACACCCAAGATTTAATCTACAGAGAAAGCCTCCAGGATTCCCAATGTTCTTGGATCGAAATAAGCCATACAGAGTTGCTCCCAGCCACAGCCCAAGCTGATTTTACAAGGTCCACAGCATTCATTGTGCACCTGCTTCACCTTTGTAAATAACCTAACAGAACAGTTCTTAGGGTTATAATTAAAATCTATAAATTTACCAGGCCTGGTGGCACATGCCTGTAATCCTGAATACACGGGATGCCGAGGCAGGATGATTCCAAGTTCAAGGCCAGCCTCAGCAATTTAGACCCAGTTTAAAATTAAAAAGGACTGGGAATGTAACTCAAAGGGAGACTCAAAGGCCTTCTTACCCTTTTTTTTTTTAGGAAAAAAATAAAAGCTATAAACTCCCTTAAGAGAAAAATCCCAGAAGACTATGAGAACTTCCTTTTTAAAAAAATTAGAGCCGGGCTTGGTGGTGCATGCCTGTAATCCCAGCAGCTCGGGACGCTGAGGCAGGTAGATTGCAAGTTCAAAACCAGCCTCAGCAATTTAGTGAGTCACTGAGTAACTCAGTGAGACCCTGTCTCTAAATAAAATACAAAATAGGAGTAGGGATGTAGCTCAGCGGCTGAGTGCAACCCCTGGTACCCCACCCCCTAAGTTAGAAATGACCCCATCATACCTTCTGCTTCTTTACCTCTCACCAGCTCAAGTCCATTATATAGAATCTGAACACCATACTGCTTTAATTTAGTCTCACTACTCTTAACCTACTTTGATCCTTCCACTGCACCATCCTCAGTCAAATCCAATATGTGCTAACAACTTTTCTAAACATTCCTTTCATCATCTTTATCTAATCAAAATCTAGTTTTTTTCATAATATTGTCTCTGCTGCAATATCCCACTTACAAAAGGAGCTCAACATGAAGTTGGTGTCCTGCTTACTCCTCATTGTCAATTTCAGAACATGTTTTCTTCCTTACAAAATTCTCATTTCCTTGAGGTGCACACTATTAGACTATATCATCCATTCTTTCTTCTGATGGTCATATGCTGTCCTCCTGGTCACTCATCATTACAAAAAAGCTTAGCATGTTTTGTCCTGTCCTCCTCTCCAAGGCTGCTACTGTCAATATTGTTGACACCATAGCTGTGGTCCTGGGACGTATCTGAGATTACCCTTCTTGGAAGCTAACAGCCTGCCACCATTTTGCATACACATGCTGACAAAGACACCAGACCTCTGGGCTAAGGCCATAAAAATTTTGTCTTTGAAAACAAAAAGCTCTTACAGCAATATCTGGGGTCAGTCCCTGTGCCCCAATTCCCACAAAGTGACTAGGTGGGGACCAGGTATTTTCTGCAAGTGCAGAGGGCAGTATCACAGAAGGATCCTGAATTTAATAGGCTCCAAGTTCTGTCAGAGCTGTTGGCAAACTACCCAATCCCCACTCAGGAGAGAAATTACTCTTTTTTTTGCAGGGCAGTGGGGAGAGGGTGAACAACTGGCGATTTAACACAGGGATGATATACCACTGAGCCATATCCCCAGCCCTTTTTTTTAAAAAAAAATATATATACGTATATATTATTATAGATGGACACACTACTTTTATTTTATCTTACTTTTTATGTGGTACTGAGGATCAAACCCAGTGTCTCACACACAATAGACAAGTGCTCTATCACTGAGCCACAACCCCAGCCCATGCCCAGTCCCCTTATTTATTTATTTATTTATTTATATCCTAATTTGTTATATATGACAGCAGAATGCCTCAGCCCTTTTTAAATTTTTATTTAGATACAGGGCCTTGCTGAGTTTTAGGGCCTCACTATTTTACTAAGGCTGGATCTTCTAGCCTCAAACTCCCCAACTGGTGGGATTATAAGTATAATCCACCATGCCTGGCAAGATTATTCATTATCTTTTTAAAAAATATTTACAGACACAATATATTTACTTTGTTTATTTTATGTGATGCTGAGGATTAAACCCAGTGCCTCACATGTCTCTGCCACTGAGCCACAACCCCAGCGCTTGAAGGGTAAGCAAAATTCCTCTAGAGGCAAGGAGGAAAGCCTCTCTAGGTTTATTCTCTAGTTTATTCCCTGGAATTTAATAGACATTGTTTTGTTTTTTCTTTTTTGGTAGGTAATAATACCATTATGCCTCTTCTTACCCAAAGAAGACTAGATTGAACCTGTACCTTGGCTGCCCAGGTTAATTGCCTGCCAGAACAAAAATATCAACATTCTCCACAGAATTTAAACAAGTCTTAAAATAGTATACTTAAAATGTTCAGAATATAACTCCAAATTACTAAACATACAGAGAACCAAGAAATCTCAGCTTACCTAGGGAAAAGAGATGCCAACACTGAGAGAACCCAGGTGGTGGACATTAACTAATGAAAGCTTTAAATCAACCATTTATTAGAAGAAAATTCTTCATTTGTCCCTTGTGTTTCTGCATATCTTCTAGGCAAAGGCATTAATAGCTCATCTTTCTTTCTTCCTAGACTGTCTTTTTCAGGAATATTTGTATAACAACCACCCTTGGAAGATAGTGACAATGTCTTCCTCTGAACTCAAGATTTATTAGCTGTTTAGGATTTTAAAAATTGAAAAAGTGATGTCTAGCTCAAGGATGAGGCTCGGCAGGTTTGCAGGCCCTTTATAAGGCTAAGAGTTAACCCCAGGGGCTGGGGATGTGGCTCAAAAGGTAGCGCGCTCGCCTGGCCTGCATGCGCCCCTTGGAACCTCAGCACCACATACAAACAAAGATGTTGTGTCCGCTGAAAACTAAAAATAAATAAATAAATAAATATTAAAATTCTCTCTCTCTCTCTCTCTCACTCTCTCCCCCCCCTTTAAAAATAATTTTTAAAAAAGAGTTAATCCCAGAGTTATTCTCCTACAAAAGCCCCCTACATATATAGGTGTCACTCAACTCTAATTGCATCACTCTGTGGGAACTGGGACTCAAAAAACTGGTATAAATGCTAAAACCCATATCCTTCTAATAGGATGAGTAATACACTGTCCTTTATCCCTTATCCAGGAATCTCATGTCTTCTGCCTTTATTTATGGAATTGTGGCAGCCTAATTTATTAAAATCTCAGACCAGTCAAAGTTCCTGGCTCTCTTATAAAAATTCTCCTACAAGCAATCAAAAGCACTTTTGAAATCAATGGGAAAATAGGAGTTATCAGCAAAGAAAAAGAATCAAATGAATTTTTTTAATATTTATTTTTTAGTATTAGGTGGACACAATATCTTTATTTATTTATTTATTTTTTAATGTGGTGTTGAGGATCGAACCCAGCGCCCCGCGCATGTCAGGAGAGTGTGCTACCGCTTGAGCCACGTCCCCAGCCCCTCAAATGGATTTTTTAAAAACTCACTGGATGGTCTCAATAGCTGAGTGAACATGACAGAACATGAGAATAGGTCAATGCAAATTAACCAATATGAACAATAGAGGGGAAAAAAGGTTGAAAAATCAATGAACAGAATCTCCAGAACCTGTAGGACAGATTTAACAAGAGGTTGCTAGAACAACCTATAATCCCAGCTACTTGGGAGTCTTAGGCAGGAGGATTGCAAACTTGACGCCAGTCTCAAAAATACAGAAAAAATATGGGCGAGGGTTATAGTTCAGTTGATGGAGCACTTGGCTAGCACATGTGAGGCACTGGGTTTGATCCTCAGCACCACATAAAAATTAAATAAAGGTATTATGTCCATCTACTATAAAACTATATATAGAAAAAAATAGGACTAGGGCTATAGCTGAGTAATAGAGTGCCCCTGGGTTTAATCCCAAGTACTATAAATAAATTATTTATTTAACAAATAAAATAATAAATAAAGAAGGGGGCTGGGGATGTGGCTCAAGCAGTAGCGCATTGGCCTGGCATGTGTGTGGCCCGGGTTCGATCCTCAGCACCACATAAAAACAAAGATGTTGTGTCCGCTGAAAAACTAAAAAATAAATATTAAAAATTCTCTCTTTCTCTCTCTCTCTTTAAAAAAAAAAATAAATAAAAAGGAAGGATGTCGAACCCCTGGGTTCAATTCATGGTACTTAAAAAAAAAAAAAAAAAAAAAAGTATTGCCAGAGAAAAAGTTTTAGAATAAATGATGGATGAGAAGGTCTTAAATTTGGAAAACATAACCAATAGAAACTCAACAAATCCCACACAGGATGAACATATAAATATATGCCCAAACATTATCATAATCAAAATGCTGAAAAATAAAATACCTTCAAAGCATCTAGAGAAATACAATATACTATCTATATGAAAAGGACAATTTGAATCACTACAGAACACTCATTAGAAACCACATAAGTGGCACAACATTTTTTAAAGTTCTGAAAGGAACCATTAACACAAAATACTATATTCATTGAAAATATCCATCAGGAATTTAGGTGAAATAATAACATTTTCAGATGAAGAAAAATGAATTTGTTTCCAGCAGATCTGTTCTGAAATATTGCTAAAGATAATTTTTGAATTGGGGGAAATGATACCAGAAGGAAAACTGAAACATCAGGAATAGAGGTAGACCACCAGAAATGGCAAATGTATGTAAAAATAGTAAATTCTTGAATTCTTTAAAATACTTTACTGGTATAAATGCTAAAACCCAAATCCTTCTAATAGGATGGATAACAAAACACTGTCTTATGAGGTTTTCCACATGGGTATATTGAATTGATGACGACTATAACATAAGGAGAGAGGGTAATTGTACCTGTATAATGATGTTTTCTACATTCTACTTGAAATAAGAAAAAAATATTCTAAGTAGATTCAAAATTTAACTATGAATCTGGGGGCATAACTTAGTGATAAGAATGATTGCCAAGTATGTACAATGCTCTGGGTTTTACCCCAAGCACTTTAATAATAATAATAATAATAGCAGCTAGGCATGATGGTGCACACTTGTAATCTCAGTGACTAGAGAGGCTGAGGCAGGAGGATCACAAACTTAAGGTCAGCTTTAACAACTTAGTGAGAACTTCAGCAACTTAAACCCTTCTTCAAAATAAAAAATAAAAAGAACTGTGAATGCAGCTTAGTGTTAAAGCATTGCTGACTCAAATCCCCAGTACCAAAAATAATAATAATAATAGTAATAAATATGTATAATTGAATTATTTGAAACTATTTTTTCCCTCAAGGTCTTAGTAATTCCCTTTCCCTTATTCTTAAAAGCCATGTATATAACTTGCTCCCTCATTTCATTCATATCTCTACATAAATGCTAGGTTCTTATGAAGCCTTCTCTTATCACAGCTTTTCTCATCATGCTTTAACCTTATGTCCTGCTTTGTTTCTTTAATTTATTATTGTCCAAAATTTATATTTTTGGTAATTTCTTTATTTTTCCACTACCATGCAGACTTTCCATGAAGGCAATGGTTTGCCTGCTTACTTTGTTTCTAGGGACTAGACCAATGCACTGTTTTTATTTGATAAACCTTTCAACAACTGAGAACTATATGGAAAATTCTAAGGTTTTCTTGATATATATATAAAGACCATTTTATTAGTTACAAAATATATAGAATTATTCTATCTGTTGTGGTTTAGATATGAGGTGTCCCCCCCCCCCCCAAAAGTTCCTGTGTTAATGCAGGGATGTTCAGAGATAAAATGATTAGATTATGAGAGTTATAACCTATTCAGTGGATTGAACCATTTGGTGTATTAATACTTGGGAGAGGACTAGTGTATTGGATGGTAACTATTGGGATGTGGCTGGAAGAAGTGGGTTACTGGGGGCATGTCTTGGGTATTATATCTTGTCCCCTGGTCCTTCCTTTTTTCTTTCTGCTTCCTAGCCACCAAGAATTGAGTACCTTTTCTCTGCTCTGCCTTTCCACCATGATGTGCTGCTGCACCTTGGGCCCAGAATGATGAAACTGGTCAATCATGAATTGAGACCTCTGAAACCATGAGTCAAAATAAACTTATTCTCCTCTAAGTTGTCTTGTCAGTATTTTGGTCACAGTGATGAAAATCTGAAACTAAAATAGAAATTGGTACCAAGAAGTGGGATTGTTGCTGTGCCTATTCTTCACTATGTGGTTCAGAAGTCTGGTTTGAGGAGGAGTTTGGAAAAGTTTGGTGATGTAGGCTAGTGAAGCCTTACAGTGTTGTAAACAGAGCTTAGTGGATGATTCTGATATGAACTCTGAAGACCAGAATGCCGAAGGAATGCAGACAGTAAAGGCTGTGCTCATGAGGTTTCAGAGGGAAACTGGGAGTCTACTGGAAATTGGTCTAGAGGCCATTCATATTACAATCTGGTAAAGAACTTGTCTGCATTTTGCTCATGTTCTCAGACTTTTTTTTTTTTTTTTGAGGCTGAATTTAAAGCTAATGGACTAATAGGGTGGGGGAAATTTCAAGGTAGCACAGCATTCAGGTGATAACATGGACATTTCTGGCAGTTTTTAGTCAATTTTAGTGTGATAATCAGGAGCAAAAAGCAGTGAGGAAGGATTTTAAAAATTTGAAGCTTGGCCAGAAAAGTAAGTGTAAAACTAGAGTCAAGGAAGATGTGGTTACACAGGGGTGCTTGGGAAATTGCTCCATTGGTTCATTTAGTTCATTGTGCTTAGCAACCCAGGCACTCACAGTCTGCTGTAGCAATGTTGAAGTGGGCCCAGGCTACTGCTTAAGCTGGCAGCAAAGCTTGGCATCTTCCACATGGTGCTGGTTCTGAAGGAATGCAGGATGCTGGAGTTAAGGGGTCATGGAGACTTCTACTGATTTCAAAGGAAGACCTATGAGGCCAGGAAAAATATAGCAGGGTCAGAATCCAGGCAGGAGGGGGCTGGGATTGTGGCTCAGTGATAGAGCACTCGCTTAGCATGTGTGAGGCCCTGGGTTCGATCCTCAGCACCATGTACAAATAAATAAAATAAAAGTAATGTGGCCACCTACAACTAAAAATATTAAAAAAAAAAAAAAAAAGAGTCCTTGAAGGAAGCCCCTTAGAAGGAGATGTGTGAAGCTGTGAAGGTGAAGCCAAAGTTGGAATGGAGACCCCTGGGATTAAGAGATGACAGTAAAGTGGCACACTTGTCCAGAAAATCTCCTGACTGTGGACAGAGACAGCCTAAGAGAGAGGCAATATACACTGCAACTGGCAAAGCCATAGGGATAGGGCATCCCAGTCTCTTTGGAAATAACATCTCACACTACGTGTCCCAATGCCAGACATGAAGCTACAGGACCTAGTTTTTGCCCAGTTTTGGTTCCTCTATACCCTGATTTTTCCCTTTTGTAATGGAAATGTTTACTGCATACTATTATATACTGTATATAAATAACTTGCTTTTGATCTTTACAAGGTCTCACAGCCAAGTGGTTCCCTTGAGTCTCTGAGGACACTTTGGATTCTAACTTTTGGGCAATATTGGAAATGTTAAGATTATGGGAACTCTTGGGAGATGGACTAAATTCACTTTGTGAGATGCATATGAGCTTAAAATTAAGTTCCACAGAAGAATATCAATGCCAAGTAACACTTTCTAATACCAGACCCCCCACCAAAAATCCTAAGGTGGGGGAAGGAAATCCATCTAATTGGAAGCTAAAAAACTCCTGTGTTAGTGCAAAATGTTGAGAGGTGAAATTATTCAATTATAAGAGCTGTAACTTAATCAGTGGATCAATCTATTGGATGGAATAATAATTTGAAATGACCATTGTACTTAGTCTCTTAAATCATGTATAAAACAAAAGGTAGAGATTTTCATTGTCATTACAATAATACTAGCTTTTATAATTACCTACATATTTACCTTTATTGAGATCAATTTTTTTTTATTTATGCAGGGGATTGAACCTAGGGCCTTGTACATGCTAGGCAAGCACTGTACCAATGGAGCTATATTCCCAGCTCAAGATCTTTATTTATTTATTTATTAAATTTTTTTAAGATGTTGGTGGATCTTTAATTTATTCATTTATTTATATGTGGTACTGAGAATTGAACCAAGTGTGTCACACATGCTAGGCAAGTGCTCTACCACTAAGCCACAACCCCAGCCCCTCTTTATTTATTTTTTTTATAAAGGATCAAGTTACATCTAGTATCCTTTGGCTAAATTGTGTTTCATTTTTACCTTGGTGGGCTTTTTTTCTTATAGTTGTTAATTTGTAAATAACTTGTAAATTTGCAGTTATGGTTGTGATTTTCTCCTTGACTTGGAATTATTTCTTAGATGGATTTCCTTCCCCCACCTTAGAATATATATATATAAAACTGGTATTAGAAAGTGTTATTACTTGGCAATGGTACTGACATTCTTCTGTGGAGCTTAATTTTAAAAATCAGTTTTCACAACTGTTTCATGGACAAACAAGTGTCTTCATCTGCAAGTTATAGTTTAATAATTTGTTAAATCTCATATTGTTATTTAAGTCCTTTTGAAATTGTCTATTGCTTGTCTACTGAGGTTTCAAATATAGAAATATTAAATAATGAAACATTTTAAAGGTAGAAATAAAAATGAGATAGAGGAGCAAACAACAGGGGCCATCACAATAGAATTCTGTACATACATGAAATACTTGCAAGGCCTCCTTATCGAGAGTTTGGGTTTGTGAGGAATGCCTCTACCACAGGAACAGGCATCTCTAGCACATAGTCCTCTTCAGGAGGTCTATCATCCAAACTCCTAGTCTGCCTACAGGTGAGCAGAACCATTTACAACCCTTCTTACTGCACACTTCTTCACCTATCTAGAATTCTTCAAGTCCAGGCCAAGCATCTCTAGAATAGAATTTAGCACTTTGTTTGTTCTGATATTCACTAGTGGTTTAACTTGCTTCTGCAGTTAGATTATAAATTCCTCATGAACTAAAATCACATTTTATTTTGCATCTTTCCCCTCCCCAATTACTAGCATAATATTGAGTATACAGTTCAAATTGCACTACCTCTACAATGACCCTTATGAAGCCAGGCCTTAAAGAATTCTGTGCCAGGCACAGTGGCGCATGCCTGTAATCCCAGCAGCTTGGGAGACTTAAGGCAGGCAGGAGGATCACAAGTTCAAAGCCAGCCTCAGCAATTTAGCAAGGCTGTAAGCAACTAAGTGACATCCTATCTCTAAATAAAATACAAAATAGGGCAGGGGATGTGACTCAGTGGTCAAGTGCCCTTGAGTTCAATCCCTGGTACAAAAAAAAAAAAAAGTTCTAAAACTTTGTGAGCTCACCTATAAAGTGAAAGTATTCACTGTTTAGGTGGTAAAGTTAAAGCTCTTCCATGATGTTTAGGTTATTAAACATAGTGATATTCTCTGGGTAACAGAATTCTTTTTTTTTTTTTTATTGGTTGTTCAAAACATTACAAAGCTCATGACTTATCATCTTTCATACATTTGACTCAAGTGGGTTATGAACTCCCATTTTTACCCCAAATACAAATTGCAGAATCACATCGGTTACACTTTCACATTTTTCCATAATGGCATATTAGTGACTGTTGTATTCTGCTACCTTTCCTATCCCCTACTATCCCCCTTCCCCTCCCCTCCCATCATCCCTCTTTACCTCATCTGCTGTTGTTCAATTCTCTCCCTTGTTTCCCTCCCCTTTCCCCTCACAACCTCTTATATGTACTTTTGTGTAACATTGAGGGTCTCCTACCATTTCCATATGATTTCCCTTCTCTCTCCCTTTCTCTTCCCCCACTCGTCTCTGTTTAGTGTTAATCTTTTCCTCATGCTCTTCCTCCCTGTTCTGTTCTTAGTTGCTCTCTTTATATCAAAGAAGACATTTGGCATTTGTTTTTTAAGGATTGGCTAGCTTCGCTTAGCATAATCTGCTCTAATGCCATCCATTTCCCTGCAAATTCCATGATTTTGTCATTTTTTACTCCATTGTGTATAAATGCCACATTTTTTTAATCCATTCATCTATTGAAGGGCATCTAGGTTGGTTTCACAGTCTAGCTATTGTGAATTGTGCTATCATCATTGATGTGGCAGCATCCCTATAGTACGCTCTTTTAAGATCCTCAGGGAATAGTCCGAAAAGGGCGATAGCTGGGTCAAATGGTGGATCCATTCCCAGCTTTCCCAGGAATCTCCATACTGCTTTCCAAATTGGTCTCACCAATTTGCAGTCCCACCAGCAATGTACAAGTATACCCTTTTCCCCACATCCTCGACAGCACTTATTGTTGTTTGACTTCATAATGGCTGCCAATCTTACTGGAGTAAGATGGTATCTTAGGGTGATCTTGATTTGCATTTCTCTGACTGCTAGAGATGGTGAGCATTTTTTCATGTACTTGTTGATTGATTGTATGTCCTCCTCTGCAGAATTCTGTTTTTAAGGGAGAACCCTTATTATCACCTGGGATGGACAAGAATTCAGAATTGTAAGATGAGATCTTATGTAGGCCAGTGGCTCAGAAGAGAGAATCTGTGTACCCCCAAGAATTTGGCATTAGAGAGGAGAGTTGGGTTGTTATAGCTGGCGGTGGGATGTTACTGGTATTTATGGATAGACATCAAAGAAGTTCATACACACCCTGCAATGTAAAGGAAAGAATCTACAACAAGGCTTAAAATGTCAATTCCATCAATATTGAAAAACTGTTAGGTAGACAATCCAGGGACTTTTCCGTTGTACTGTGTAGACTGGAACTGAGAGAGCGGTCTGAAAGTTATTGCTGGGTGAGACCATTTAAAAAATGGCCTCTACCACAGGGAGGTGGGCATCTCTAGAAAAGAAAAGCTGAAATTGAGTAGCCCTGTTTTGATTGTAAGATTATCCTTATGTTATTCTGTTTTAAATATATAATATTCTTCTATTAGAAAAGCACACACTCACTTTACCTTAAACCATTTATAATGTTCTAGTTTAAGCCATACCAAACAATTTCTCCCTAGCTGTGTAACAAGGTATTAAATAAAGTGTTTTATATAAGACTCCAAGGACAAAATGAACTCTCAGGAATTAGGAAAACATAATCCATCCACTCTTCCCAATATTAGAATCTCCTCAAGGATCAATTCTGGAGCCTCTGGGGTTAATCAAGGTAGCATACACTGTAATCACATTGCATTATCCTAATGTCGAGTGTCAACAATAATTTTTCAGTCTAAACAGTGCTGAACTGTGTATAATTGATAAAGGGGTCAAACTGAATTCATACACAAGAAATTTTCCACTTAACTCATTTATTTGTCATTTGCTAAATAACAATGAACTTCCAGTCAGTACAATCTACTTAGTAAGACACAGCATATAATAATGAAACTTATCAAAGATGTATTTTAAGGCTAAATGAGCAATATTAAAATGTATTAGAGTTTATAAGAATAAAGAGGAGAATGTTCAACTTGAAATAATGAGAAATGCACAGAGATGGATGTGAAGAATAAATAGGATTTGGAAAAATGTAAAGATTTTCTTTATTTTTTTTCTATTTAGACAACTTTTATTATGAAGAAATTCAACCATAAACAACCAAGACTAGTGTAATGACTCTTCATGTACCCATTATCCAGGGTCAGTCATCGTTGACTCTTCACTCTGGTGAATGCCTAATCTTTCATCAAGTATCTGTCTGAACATGACTTCCTTGGAGAAACTTCCTACCTGCCCATCTCACAGGTTTTCTTTGCTGCTGTTACCCTCCTTCATCTCCTCTTCCCTGTCTTCTTAACAAAACACTTAACATCATCATTTGTTTCATCCATATAGCCACCGTGTCTAGTCTCCCCAGGGCTGTTTTGAAGAAAATCCCACAAGGCACATCATTTCACATCTATGAAACTTTCTATGTATTTCCAGATAAATATGTGTGTATCACCAAACTTCTCTAATAAAGTGTTTTTTAAATGTAAGCATAATCATGGAAAGGATTTTGTTACAGTTCAGCAGGAGCTAAATTGAAAGAACACAAAAAAGAAAGAAGAGAGGTGGTCTTGGGGTGCAAGGATGTTGATAAATCATCCTTCGAAATTCCCTGATTATTCATAGCTTTGAATTCAACTTTAGATTCCCTCCTTTGACAGGAATAGAATAGGGGGATAATATATTCCAAGGTCCTCTAATAGTTGTTTCTGGATTAATTTTTTTTGGGGAGCTGGTGCTGAAGATTGAACGCCCGGGTGCTTTAACACTGAGCTACATCCTCAGTCCTTTACTTTGAGACAGGGTCTGGCTAAATTGTTCAGGCTGGCCTGGAACTTGATACTCCTGCTTCAGCCTCCAAAGTGGCTGGGATACAAGTGTGCACCACCACACCTGGTTAGAGGATTAATCTTCGTGGAAGTAACCTTAGAGACAAACAATTTCGATATTCCAGCCCATATTCTAGTTTCAGTAGCAGGAAAGTAGGTAAGCACAATTGCCTTATTTGTTAAACAAGGTGAGTAAACTTTTTTTTCTGGTTAACATAATGTGGTATATTAGTGATTGCATTTTTTTCTTCAGCAACAGAAATTATATTAAGGCTTTTGTAAATTTCTGGCAACTCTAGGTATGTTTAGATCCTACCACTCTGATTACGTTTTCATTTCATCTGATGGGATAAGCAGCTTATCTCCTTTCCTACAATTCTAGAGTTCTGTTGTCCTCCTTTTCATAGTCCTTAACTTTTAACGACATCACCATCTGCTCAAAACAAAGTAAAATAGTTTTGCTATTGCAAAACAAGGCAGCACTCTTAACAAGAAGCGGTCTGTCTGCCCTGTGGGACCCTTTGTACGACAACGTATAGTAGTAGGTCTCCACCGTAGAATTCTAGGCCATTTCTTAAGGCTGCCGGTCTCACCTATTAACACCCTCCGGAGGCAGCCGACCCGGGTGCGCTGGTATTTAACCACTACATCATCGCCGCCCAGACGCTAACACACAACTGGGGCACAATGGGTTTTATTTTCACCAGACAGGCTGGGGTCACAGGCCCCCGAGTGCCCCCAGGTGACTTGCTCCACCTTTGAACCTGGGATACTGGCCGACCGGGCCCTGGGCGCCAGGATCCCCGGATACCTGCAAGTGGCCGTGGGACGAAGCCTTGGGCTCTGGGCGCCAGCCCCCGCCGGCTCACTGACAAGAAGGCGCCCGCGAGGCCGAGGGCGGCCCGAGCTGCAAGCCACGGAGCCCGCCGCCCGCAGAGCCCGCCGACGTCCTCCCCGTCGCTGGGCAGGCGCACGCCCCCGCCAAGGCGGCTCCCGGCCCTCTCGCGAGAGAGCCCGGCGGCACCTCCTTCCTCTCGGCGGTCCCCTTCTCCCCGCCCCGGAGGACTCGCGCGGCTTCCTCCGGAGGGCGGCAACCTCGGACGTGGCGGGTGCGGGGCCGGAGGCGCTGTGCTCTGCCGTCCTCAAGCACAACGCCTGCTCCGCTCCCGCCCCGCGCTCCCTGGGCCTGACGGTCTGCGGCGCGAGCGCGGTAGGGGCGGAGCCGCGCGCTGCGGGCGCCTGCGCGGGCGGGGCGGCGGCGGCGGCGGCGGGCGCCACACCTGTGCGAGGCGGGGCGGGAGGTGCGCACGCGCGCTGCGCGGCCGGCGGGCGGCGGCACCCGGGACGTTGCGCAGTCGGGGTAGAGGGCTGGGCGCGCTCGTGGCGGTGGCGTAATTCCTCGCCCTCTCTGCGTCTCCTCTCCTCCGCCTCAGTTGGGGGCGGGTCGGGAGAATGGCTTCGGAGATGGAGTCGTCGCTCGAGGCAAGCTTCTCCTCCAGCTGCACGGTGTCCGGGGGCTCGGGGTGCCTGCCTCCGGCCCGCTCCCGCATCTTCAAGATCATCGTGATCGGCGACTCCAATGTGGGCAAGACGTGCCTGACCTACCGCTTCTGTGCCGGCCGCTTCCCCGACCGCACCGAGGCCACTATCGGGGTGGATTTCCGAGAGCGAGCGGTGGAGATTGATGGGGAGCGCATCAAGGTGAGCGGATGGGGGACTGTCAGGGAGAAGGACGCCCCGCGTGACAAGTGTCCCAACCCCTCCGTGGGCTGATTTCTGCCCCTGTGCAGAATTTTTTTTTTTTTTCTCACGCCGATGTAGAAATTGGAAGAATTTATATACAGCAAAATTCTAAGGCATGTTCCACCAACTTTGATGTGCATGCGATTTGCCTGGGAATCTTGTTTTTTTAAAAAATGCACATTCTGATTTGATAAGCCCCCCAAATGACGCAGATACAGCGAGTCCGTGGACCACTCTCTGAGTATCAAGAATGTAGAGAGTATTTACTGACTCATTGGCTGTGTCTCATATGCTGGGTGGGAGTCAGTGAAATACGACCGAAGGAAAAGCAGTGAAATTTATCAAGCAGAGGAAATCCATTATGTAAACGTTACTTATTGAGCATTCATTCACGCACTGCCCAAAGTATTGTGGAAGTAAAGCCTGTTGCCTTTGAGGAAGTACTTAGGTAATTCCATACAGTTTTGCTACAGGAGTTTCTGTATGACATTGATTTGTTTGGAATAATCCATTTTCCCACAAAAAAACATTCTGTGTATGATAATTCCTACTTGGGTGCCAAAGGGTATCTTTTTTTTTTTTTTTTTTTTGACATTGCTGGAGATGGAACCCAGGGCTTGGTGCATGCTAGGCAAGCACTCTACTACCACTGAGCTACATCTCCAGCACTTTTTATAGAGAGAATGTTACCCTAAGTTGTCCAGGCCAGCCTAAACTTGTGATCCTTCTGCCTTAGCCTGCCAGGTAGCTGGGATTGATTAGAGACCTGTGCCACTGTGCCCTGCTGGAAACCGCATCTCAATGCCAACCCAGATCCTCTCTCAATTCTTTTTTACCTTGAAGTCATTACTGGTGGCTCCTGATACTGGGTCACTGAGTAATATTAGAGATGGTATTAGGTCTGAGGAGGGCTAGGGTCCTGAGGGGTTGGAATGAGGGCACTGGTGCCTGAGGATCAATGACAAGGCTGAGACCTCCTGACTGTATACACCTTAGACACACTTCCTTTCAAACGCCCATTAAATACCACTTAATCTCTCTCCTTAGGACATAGGGAGCACAAGAACTGCCCTGCCTTCCTTACTCTATAGAATTTTACTTTCTGCTTTAAATTGGTGGTCATCTTTACCTCAGGTCACTTGGAAATGGGTGGGAACAGGCTTTCTTGGGTCATTTTGCTCTTATATCCTTGAGGCAAGCACAATTGGTTTTTCAGTTCCCTAATTACTGCCCTATCCCACCCACAAAGGGCTTTTACTGTTAATAATAGTAAAGGAGAAATAGGCTGAGGTAAAAGAAATCAACCTTTCTGTAGCCCCCTTTGCTTTTTTTTTTTTTTTTTTTGTTTGTTTGTTTATTTTGTTTTGTTTAAACCAGGGATTAAACCCAGGGGTGCTCAACTACTGAGCCACATCCCTAGCCCTTTAATTTTTTTTTTTTTTTTTTTTTTTTAAATTTTGAGACAAGAGTCTCACTAAGTTGCTTAGAGCCTCGCTAAGTTGCTGAGGCTGGCTTTGAACTTGCGATACTCTGCCTCAGTCTTGGAGCAGCTGGGATTACAGGAGTGTGCCATTACCCCTGGCTCTCTTTTGCTTTTTAATTGTACAATAATTTTTTATTATCCAGTAGTTTTCTTGCCTAGCATGCATGAAGCCCTGGGTTTAATTCCCAGCACTGCAAAAAAAAAAAAAAAAAAAAAACAAAGTGAACATTGTAGAGAAAAACAGAATAAGGAGAGACTAAACATTTACCAAAATTAGAGTAAGCCCAGAAGCCTGTGGGGAAGAAAATGTGGCTTCTGAAGTTTGAGAGTTTATAGTGGGAGTAACAGGAGTTCTTGGAGAAAGTTCTCAGGCTTTGGAGCCCAATCAACCTGGGTTCAAATATGAACCTATGAAAGGTTAAGAACTAGGTTAAGAACTAACAAGTGGCATACACTTGTAATCCTAGTGATTTGGGAGGCTGAGACAGGAGGATCACAAATTTGAGGCCAGTCTTAGCAAATTAATGAGGGCCTCAGCAACTTATGAAACCCTGTCTCATAATAAAAAATAAAAGGGATGGGAATGTAGCTTGTGGTAAAATGCCCCTGATTTAAATCCCCAGTACCAAAAAAAAAAAAAGAAAAGAAAGAAAGTATGGTTTGAGTATGTCCCCCAGACCCCCAGATTCATGTGTTGGAAACTTAATCTCCAAATTCATATGTTAGCATATGTGAGTATGGGTCCTTTGGGAAGTGATTGGGTAATGAAGGCTCTGTCCTCATGATGGGTCAATATGTTCATGGATTGATGGGTGTAGAGGTTAGTCTGTTCATGGATTCATGGGTTGTCATGGAGTGGCTTTGTTGTAAAAGTAGGCTTGTTCTGCCTCAACCATGCAGTGCCCTCCACCTTGTTGTAATGCAGTGAAAGACCCCCATCAGATCTGGGCTCCGTGTGTGTACATCCCAGCCTCCAGAAGTACTAGCTGTATAAACCTCTATACTTTAGAAATTACTCAGTCTCAGGATTCTTTAGAAAAGCAACACATAGTGGACTAAGATAAACTATGTGTTCTTTGTGGGATGATCAACTGCCTGAGACTGTACAGGTTTTAAAATTAGGAACCCTTAAGGAACCTCCTCCGTGTCAGGCACACTGGGATAGTTGGTCACCCTGGTCCTTGAGCAGGTTCCTTAACTTCTCAGAATCTGAAAAATTAGGACCGTAATACTTTATCAGACTGGTAGGAGGATTAAATGAGAGCATATATGAAGTACCAGGTTCATAGTTGATGTCTATAGAGAGACTGCCTTTCCTGATGTCTTGAAGATTACTTTTTGTGCTTGTTACCATTTACCATTAGGGTTGGAGTTAGGATTAGTGCCCAAAGAAGAAAACTAGAGGTAGAGGAGGGCACGAGTAGACAGCTGAAGGGGAGAGAAATTCTCCCAAAAGTTGGACTGGAAAATTGCTCACAGTTGAATCAGGTGCAAATTTTAAGAGTCATTAATACCAAAAAACTACACAGTATGTCCAGTGTATAAAGTTGTTGAATACTTAACTACAGGGCCGAGCGCTGGCAGGGATCTGTAGGCCAGACCCACGGGCAGGATGGAGCTGAGAACTTTGTTTTGTGTGTTGGTTCTTTTTGAGGCATCCTAGGCATTGTCTTGCCTTCATCTGTAAGACTTAAGGGTTTTGTTTTGTTTTATTTTTACTGGGGATTGAACCTAGGGGTACTTTACCACTGAGCTACATCCTCAATTCTTTTTATGTTTTATTTTGAAACAGTGTATCACTAAGTTGCTTAGGGCCTCCCTAATTTTCTGAGGCTGTCCTCAGACTTGGGATCTGCCTGCCTTAGCCTCCTGAGTAGCTGGGATTACAGGCATGTGCCACTGTGCCCAGCAAAACTTGAGATTTTATGGGTGAAAAGATTACAGAAATATTCTGAGGCTTCTGTAGTAGAAAAAGATGGCAGCTATGTTGGAAAGAACAAAACTTTTTTAGTACCTATTTTGTTTTTTCTATATATATATATATAGAAAAAACAAATATATGTGTATATATACACATACACACACACACACATATATATATATATTTTAAATATACACTTAATGTGCCATATTCTTCTCCAATTTTTTTTAAACAATACCTTTATTTTATTTATTTATTTTTATGTGGTGCTGAGGATTGAAGCCAGGGCCTCACATGTGCTAGAGGAGCACTCTACCACTGAGCCATAATCCCAGCCCCTAATATATATTTTTTTTAGTTATAGGTGGACACAATACCTTTATTTTATTTATTTCTATGTGGTGCTGAGGATTGAACCCAGGGCCTCACACATGCTAGGTGAGTGCTCTACTGCTGAGCCACAACCCCAGCCCACTAGTGCCTTTTTTTTTTTTTTTAACTGAAAATTGATAGAGAAAATCTTTATCCCATTTGCTGCTGCTTCCCTGGTTTCGCTAACCTGTGCATCATAAGCGCTGATGAAATATTCATGTCATGTTCATGTCTCCTTGGAATATCGTACGCCAGATCTGACTGGCATTTCTTAAAGTTTTTTTGGTCTTAAGCTGGAGAATTCTATACTACTTTACTAATACAATGACATTCCAGATATTTTGTGTTTGGTTAAAGTGAGATATTGTGTTAAAATGTCTTCATAATTGTGGGCTGGAAAATATTTCAAAGCCCATAATTTAAAGCAGTGCCCTTTCAGTTTAAATGCTTCATGAAATGAAAGTTTGTATTCACTAAGCTAATTCTAGGCACTATGTATATATAATTGAAAGTAGAAAGTCTTGTTTGCAGAATTTAGGGAGTTGAATAGAATTTATAGAAGTAATCCCTTAAATAAAGATGCATTTGACTTTTAAATCGAATCTCCCAAGTGTAAGCCATATGCTCCTTCCCTACATTTGTCCCCATCCGGACTAGCAATATTTCTTTCTCCCATCTATGGCAGATACATTATAAAAAGCCTCGTGCTTTTAGATTTAATTAATCCTCCCATTTGGGGTCAGTAGCTCCTGCTTGAACATTTCAATAGCTTCCTTATTTGTAAAAGTAGGAAGGAAATTTTGCCATGTTAAATACAAGATGTTAATGTTAACTTAAGGGGAAAAACCAGGCTTCTCTGCCCCTGTTAGTGAATCAAATATTTGATGAGTAATAGTTAGCCAAAAAAAAAAAAAAAGACATTTTGTTAAATATAAAGAATTACAAAATATTGCCAGGGTTCCTGAACTGTGCATAGGGGCAAAAATGGTCTGCTGCTGGTTTTTATGTGGCCTGTAATCTAAGAAAGATTTTCAAATTTTATTACTTTTTTTTTTAGTTCTGGGGGTCGAACACAAGGCCTCAAGCATGCTACACAGTGCTCTACCATTGAGCCACACCCCTAGTCTGATATTTAGATATCTGGTTGGGAAAGATAATAAGATTTCCTGACAAATGAAACTTATGAAATTCAGAGTTCACCCAGTTCATGCTCTTCTTCCTGAGGCCTAACCCCTTTGCTTTCTAAATCCAATTGGTCATCTAGCTGCATAATTTCTCCTGTCTTCAAAATCCTAGCTCAAGTGTTTTTTCCAGGTCTCTGTACTGTCACAGCAAGCCATATGAGCTCCCACACCTACTCTTCAACTTCTATTTTGTTCATTGTTGCCTAAAATGCCAGACTAGTGGGATTCAGGGAGATAAATTTTTCCCGCCTCATGTTATAAAATTCCAATATTAAAATAGCACAAGCCTTCCTTCATTGGTCTATTTACTATTGTTGTTGTTTTGTTTTTTGAAACAGGATCTTGGTAAATTGCCCAGGCTGGCCTTGAACTTGAGATCCTCCTGCTCAGTCTCCCCTGCAGCCTGGATTACAGGTGGATGCCACAGTGGCGCCTGGCTTCCACGCTGCTTTTCTAACATTATTTCCCACTTATTTCCTTCACATATCCTATGGTCGAGCAAACGATATATTGGACCCTGTTTCTTCTTTTCCCCACTCTCTGCTTGGAATATCCCCCTTCCCATATTGACCACATGTATTCTTCTTTACTCGAGTCTGTGATCTCCATCAAGGACTCCCTCCACTCTTCTCAAGTGCACTCCCTGTAGACCCTGTAAGTGACCTCCATCTCACTGTTATATGTGTGTCATGCTCCCTTGCTACGTTAGATTTGAGGTGGGATCCATGTCTAGTTATCCCATGGGCTCCGTGTCTAGCCTCATACTTAAACCATGTTGTAGGTAGGTACCCTGGATAAGTGTTGAGTGTATAGAGACAGGAGACCCATTGGCAGTCTGCTCTGGAAATGCAGAGTTGAACTGATAAGAGAAGCTCATGAAAAGACAGAGCTAAATTAAAAAAAAAAAAAAAGTAGTTTGAAGATGAAGCTCAGGTTTTAACTAGCTGGCTTTCATTGATGACTCAGCAATGAGGTTGAGTCTGGGTGACTGGAAGTGGCACAATTAGAGACTAAGGGCGTTTTCTGGAACTTTGAATTTTATAAGCCCCTGTTTTATTTTTATTTTTAGTTGTAGTTGGACACAGTACCTTTATTTTATTTATTTATTGTTTTATGTGGTGCTGAGGATCGAACCCAGGGCCCCAAATGTGCTAGGTGAATGCTCTACCACTGAGCCACTACCCCAGCCCAAGCCCCTGTCTTAGCCAGGAGTTTGGTGGCATATTCAAGTGAAAATGTCTGATTGGTTGCTAGGACCATGGGGTTGGAGCATAGGGAGATTGTTATGGATATGAAGGTAAAGTGTGGAACAAAGATAAGAACAAAATGGCCGATGTAGCTGTAGAGAATAGAAGTTTGAAGTCAACTTGTACCTTAAAAGAATTAAGTTAAGACTTGGAGGGCTGAGGCAGGAGGATCACAAGTTCAACTTAGCAAGGCCCTAAGCAACTCAGCAAGATCCTATCGCTAATAAAATATAAAAAAGTGCTGGGGATAATGCAATGCCCCTGGGATAATCCCTGGGTACAAGGAAGGAAGGAAGGGAGGGAGGGAGGGAGGAAGGGAGGGAGGGAGGAAGGAAGGAAGGAAGGAAGGAATTAGTACTTTATCTCTTAAAATGTGTTGGTGGTTAGAAGACCTCATTGGTCCCTTGGATTCAGTGAACTGGAGTATTAGCAGCTGGGACACCCTATGAAGAATCTTAATTTGTGACCCCTTGGTCACAAACTGGTGGAGAGCTTGGGTGTCATCTGACAGACTGGAAATTGCTGAGGTCTGGTGCTAAAGGCCTGCGTGGTAGCAGAAGTTAATTTCTCTGTTTGCCTAAACTAGGGCGGTGATGGCGTGGGGTGCGGTGCTGCCTAGTCAGGTCTAGGTCACAAGCCTAACCTAAGAGCCAGGGGCTCACATGAATTGAAAGCAGGGAAGGGATGGTTCCCCAGAGAGAATGAGGTGCTTTTAACAGAAGCAGGAATGGACATTAGACTTCTGGAAACATTGAGCACACTGTAGAATCAGGCAGCCCAGGTTTGAATCTTGGCCTTAAGACTTGGTAGTTCTGTGACCTTGGGTGAATCTTTTTTTTTTTTTTTTCAGTTCTAAATTTATTTATTTTTATGTGGTGCTGAGGATTGAACCCAGTGCCTCATGCATGAGAGGCAAGTGCTCTACCATAGAGCTATAACTCCTTGGGTGAATTCTTAATTTGGTAGACCTTGGCTTCCTCTTCTTTGCTTTGAGGTTCAGTCCATGGCACTGAACATAGGAAAGCCATACATGTAAAGGATCTAGCCTAGTCCCTGGAAGGTACTCTGATGTGTGAAGCCCCAGAGAAATAATTAGTAGATTACCAACGCTCCTTCCATTGTTGGGAGAGACAGTAACTGGTGAGATAGGGAGGAGAAGAATAGTAAAGCTTCTCTTCCCAACTGGGTGTGGCATGCACCTGTTATCCCAGCCAGGCAGGAAGATCGAAAGTTCAAGGCCAGCCTGGACAATGTATTGAGACCCTGTTTCAAAATACAAAAAAGTTTTAGTAAGGGCTGGTTGTGTAGCTCAGTGGTAGAGCACTTGCCTAGCATGCGTTGATGCCTGGGTTGCCTCCCCAGTCCTGAGGGGGTGAAAAAGATTTCTTTGCTCAAACATGGGGGAAATGGACCCAATGTTAGCCCTGGTTTTAAGATTAAACAGCCTCTGAAAGCCAAGTGACGCATCAGCTGAAGTTTTTAGTCATACTTGTCTTTCCTCAAAGTCTTGGTAGATTGGAATGCATAGGGTTTCCAGCAGGACCCATGGTAGAGGTGCAGAACTACCGCATCGGTATCCCAAATACAAGGGTTTCTGTGGGTAAAAATTCTTAAATTTGAGTTTGTTTTTATAAAAGAAACATGTGCTCAGAAAGGTAGAATTAAAAGGGGGATTTGCCTTAAAGACAGCCATTGTTAGTGTTGGGTATATATTTTCTTTTTATCTGCTTTTTGTTTGTTTTTAACCTGAGTATACTTTTGTGTGCGTCGTGCTGGGGTGGAACCCAGGTCCTTGTGCATGCCAGCCAAGCGCTGTATCACTGAGCTCCATCCCAGCCCCTGTGAGTATACTTAAAACCTTGCGAATTGTCCTTCATTTTTTGAGTGAATTTTGAATACCCAAACAACGGGAAATGTTATTTAAAGAAAAAATGTTATTTAAAGAGAAAAATCAGCTCCAGTTTATTTGGATAGCTTTTATGTGGTCATTCGATTTGTTATCAAAATCACAATGTCCTTCTAAATGCTAAAGAAAGAGCTTGAAGTTTCTTTTTTCATTAAAACTTGAGATATAATTAACATACCACAAAATTCACCTTTTTAGTGGGGGCACACACCTATAATCCCAGCTACTTTGGAAGCTGAGGCAAGAGGATCACAAGTTCAAGTCTAGTCTGGGCAACTGAGTGGAGGCCCTATCTCAAAATAAAAAGGGTTGTTGATGTAGCTCATGGGTAGAACACCTCTGGGTTCAATCCCTTGTACCAAAAAAAAAAAAAAAAAAAAAAACCTAGTACTTTAAAAATATGCAGTTTTTAGTGTATGGTGTTTTTAGTGTATTTACAAGGCTACAACCATCTCAGTGTCTAATTTCAGAACATTTCACTAGAGAAAGAAGTCTTATTCCATTAATAGTCCTTCCCTATCCCTTTTCCCTCACACTCTGGCAACCATAAATCTACTTGACCCCAGAAGTTTGCCTAGACTGGACATTTCATGTAGACAGAACCTTAGAATCTGTGGCCTTCTATGTCTAGCCTCTTCCCTTTGAAAGTCTTCTAGATTCACCCATGCTGCACGTGTAGCAGTACTTTATTTCTGTTAATGACCAGGTAAGGTTCTGCAGCATGGTCACACCACATTTTGTTCCTTCATCAGTTGGTGGGTATTTGGATTATTTCTGCCTCTTGATGAATATGAATAATGCTGCTGGGAACATTTCTGTTCACATTTTTATGTGAACCATTTCTCTTGGGTGTAAACTTAGAAGTAGGATTGTTGGATCATATGTTAAGTCTCTGTTTAGCCTTTTTCCTCCTGATTTATTGGGGTGAAATTCAAATAACGTAAAAGAAACTATTTTCAGGTGAACAATTCAGTGACATTTAGAATATACACGATGTGCAGGCACCACCTCTATAGAGTGACAGAATTATTTCCCTTCCTCCAAAGAGAAACAGTAGATAGTCTCTCTCCTTCCCCAGCCCAGACAACCACCCATCTGTGCTCTGTCTTCCTGAATCTGTATATTATATATAGTTCACATAAACTGAATCTACAGAACATGTCTTGTGTTTTCACTTAGCCTTCTTGGGAATTCGTCCTCATTATGGCATGTGTCAGTACTACTCCTTTTTGTGGCTGGATAACAAGCTGTTTTACTCTAGTGAGGATCTGCCAAACTGCTTTCCAAAATGGCTGTGCTATTATATGTCCTCCTTATCAAAGTGTGAAAGTTCTGCTTTTTCTACATTATTGTCAACATTGGTGATTGTCTTTTTGATTATGTCCCTCCTAGTACATGTAGAGTGGTATTTAATTGCGATTTTAATTTCTGAAGTTTTAGACTGTTTTGGGTGCTGGGAATTGAACCCAGGGCCTCATGCATGCCAGACAAGTGCCCAGTCACTGGGCTGCACCTGCATTTGGTTTGCATTTCTCTGATAACTAATGATGTCGAGTACTTGTTGGTCATTTGCATATCTTTGGAGAAACATCTCGATTCTTAAATTTTTATTTATGTATCTTTTATCACTGAGGTGTGAGCAACTAGACCCTTTTCAGATAGATTTTATTTGCAGATATTTTCTCATATTCTGTGAATTGTCTTCACTTGCTTGATAGTGACTTGAAGCACAAACATTTTTAATTTTGATGAAGTCTGATTTAGCCTTTACTTTGGCGGTTTATGCTTTATTTATCATATCTAGAAACCAATATCTAGTCCAAGGTTACAAAGATTTACCCCCATGTTTTCTTCTTATACATCTTAAAGATTTAGCTTTTCAATTTAGGTCTTTGATCCATTTTGAGAAAGTTTTTGCATATGATTAGAAGTATAGATCCAACCTCATTTTTGATTGTTGTCCCTTGTGTTCAAATAACTATTCTCCCCTAACTGCCATTGAATTGTTTTGAGACTCTTGTTGAAAATCAGTTGGCCAAAGAAAAGTCTGACTTCTATAGTTTGAAACATGTTTAATTGTACATAGAGTGTTTTTTTTTTTTTAATTTTTCAATGATCAGTTAGTTCAATTTAGGTCATTTACTAGAGTCTTTTTTTTTTTTTTTTGAGAGAGAGAGAGAGAATTTTTTGATATTTATTTATTTATTTTTAGTTTTCAGCGGACACAACATCTTTGTTTGTATGTGATGCTGAGGATCAAACCCGGGCCGCACGCGTGCCAGGCGAGCGCGCTACAGCTTGAGCCACATCCCCAGCCCTACACAGAGTGTTTTTATTCTTAGCATGCTAGTTGGGGTGAAAAAAAAAAGGTGAATTTTTTTAGAAAAGGAAAGTTGTAGGTGGGTGTGGGGTATGCTCCTGTAATCCCAGCTCCTCTGGAGCCTGAGGGAGGAGGAATGCAAGTTTGAGTCCAGCTTCAGCAATTTAGTGGGACTGTTGCAGAATTAAATAAAAAGGCTGAGATTGTAGCTTGCAGATACAGCATTTGCCTAGCAAGTGCAAGGCCGTGAAAGGAGGGAGGGAAGGAAGGAAAGTAAATGAATTATATATTTTTTTAGTTGTTGATAGACCTTTATTTTATTTATTTATATGTGGTGCTGAGAATTGAACCCAGTGCCTCACACATGCCAGGCAAGGGCCCTACCACTGAGCCCCAGCCCCATAAGTTGTATTTTTAAAGAATTATACATTTGTTTTATTGGCTCTCTGCAAAGTCATGTAGCTAGTATTTAGTATTCATTTGTAAGGTCTGGAACTAGCTTTCCTTTTATCATTGAGGGCACTAAGGCCTAAAAGTGTAGCCATAATCTACAGGTTGGTCTAGGTGTTGAGTAAATATTTGTTGATGTTAGTTGTTAGTGTGCTTTGTAAACAGCTAATGATTTATGTGACACTGAGTCTTTATGACCCATCTGTTAATTATGTTGTTCATATCACAAAATGTGTATTTTATGATGATTCACCTTGAGACACAGTCTTGTGCAGTACTGAAAAAAACTTTATGCTTTCTGATTTATGTGTGAGGAGCATAGGTTTCAAGTGGTATATAGGAAGTAATACTTGGATGGTATTCAGCCACATGGAAGAGAAATTCGGCTGTGCAGTTTATCCATATGAGGTCTTGCTTTTGTCATGTACTCGGGAGACCAGAGGTGGCAGTCCATCTGATGGCACCCGCCAGCTGGGTGTTAGCTTTATGCTTCTGCTGTACCTTTCTTGTGGGTCTGGCTTCATGGCATAGGATGGCTGCTGTATCTCCAGGCATCGTATCCCATTCCAGGCAGAAAGGGAAAGGGTAAGAGAGGAGCAGGAGACCGTGCTAAATGCTCTTTCTTCTTCTTCTTCTTTTTTTTTTTTTTTGGCAGGGAGTAAAATGGGGTTTGAACCCAGGGGCACTTAACCACTCAGCCACATCCCCAGCCCTTTTTATTTTTAGACAGGGTCTCACTAATTTGCTGAGGCCAGCCTCAAGCTTGAGATTCCCTGCCTCAACCTCCCAAGTTGCTGCGATTACAGGTGTGCACCACCATGCATGGCCCAAATGGCCCTTTTTTTTTAAAAAAAAGAAAAATCATAAAAGCAGTAGTTTTCCTGGAAACCCATAATGAGAGGACTATCTACATATTGGCTAGAATTATATCCCCCACCTCCCAGTGCTAGGAGAACACAGGAAATCAAGATTGTATAGTATCTTTTAGTTTTGCCTGGAACAAAAGTAAAAGGACTTACCATTCATACCAGCGGGCAAGTTCTGAGGAGTTCATACCTTCTAATCTACATTTTGGCCATGTACGGTGTCCCCTCAGGTGGTTTCCTTCTATTTCCACATCACTGTGTGAGAAATTACTAGTTCAGGCTTTCAGCGCTTACTCTGTCTAGATGTCATGCATCTTTCAGTATAAAGTTATCTAAGTAAATCTGCATGACCGGTACCCTCGTCATTTAACTTTGTTTTATTCATTGTTTCACGTGAATCATGATATGGCTTACATTTGGCCATGGACATCATTGCCCTGGATCCCTTCCGTGTTCCCACTAGGAGATACTGAGATAGTTTTGTTGAAAGAAATGTTTAGAATTAGATAAGTTGAGTGTTTAGCACTTTAAAATTTTCAAGTGACCCCTACCTTACAGAAGTGTACGTGTGTTGGTTTGAGGGCTGGACCTCTTATCACCATGTTTCTTAAGTCTAAATATTTTAAGTTAGACTAGGAAAGGTACAGAGGAGCATACAATAACCAAATTTATAGGAGTTAAGTATTTGTTAAAACCCAATATAGTTTTCTCTTAACATTTTAAAATAAATTTTTGAGGTATGATTTTTATCAGAGCAAATTTGATGTAATGAAATTTAGAAAATGCCAAATGGAAATATTTGTCCTGCCACTTGTACTGGGATTTAATTGTGGGGTACTCTGCTAGTGTCGCACAATCTGGATCCCAGAGGCCACACTGGACGGCTCCAGAAGAGAGCAGTCAGGCATCGAGAGTCGGGTATTCCCAGAGACCACGCATTAATGAGGACATTTCTTGACAGACTGTTTTTCTTTTTTTTTTTTTCATTTTAAGATCCAGCTGTGGGACACAGCAGGACAAGAGCGGTTCAGGAAGAGCATGGTACAGCACTACTACAGAAATGTGCACGCTGTCGTCTTCGTGTATGACATGACCAACATGGCTAGTTTTCACAGCCTGCCATCTTGGATCGAGGAATGCAAACAGCATTTGCTGGCAAATGATATACCACGGATTCTCGTTGGAAATAAATGTGACTTGAGAAGTGCCATTCAGGTACCCACAGACTTGGCACAGAAATTTGCTGACACACACAGTATGCCTTTGTTTGAAACCTCTGCTAAAAACCCCAATGATAATGACCATGTGGAAGCTATATTTATGACCTTGGCTCATAAGCTTAAGAGCCACAAACCATTAATGCTTAGTCAACCCCCTGATAACGGAATTATCCTGAAACCTGAAGCAAAGCCTGCAGTGACATGCTGGTGCTAAATAACAGCTTTATTGCACTATCTCATTTTGACTAAAAATGCTTTTGAAGAATGACAGTGATAAGTCTTAAGATTTAATCTCAAATATAATGGATCATCCTGACACCTCACTGTTATCAGTGTCATGCTTACTTTTGTATTGTGTATCCACTTAATCAAGTTTGTCACTGTGACAACACAAGGGAAAAGTTGGTTTTGAAGTGAGATTGAAAATGAAGCAAGGCTAGGAGGAATACCAGCTCTTCCCATGGAGAGCCCCATGAAGGAGGCCTCCAGGGAGCGATGCTGGAAGTGCCAGTCAGGAACCCTTCCATCCCACGCTCCTGGGACTGAAAAAGAAAATCTGTTCAGGATACACCTCCTGATGTAAGTCCGGTGTGAGGGCAGATGCTGTGACTTCACAAGGTGCTTTATACTTTATTTTATCATCTTTAAGCAGCAAAAAATGAATGAAAGCATCTGAGGAATTGTAACTTTGGGGTGGGGTTTTGGTGACAGGGGTTCCTGGTATTTCTTGCTCCCCGTCACCCTGAGCAACTTCATGACTAAGTGCTGGGTGAACTCAGCTTGCGTTTGGATTGTAGCTCTGAGGGCATTGCTCTAATTGATTTGAGTCTGTGTGTATTTCTGTAATAAATAGTATTGTGTTATCAGTTTTTAAAATGTTTGAAACTTATGGTCACAATAAACAGTTCCTCCTCAGTGTGAAAAAATAAGTTAGATATCGTCTGTTCCCTTGGTGATGGAAAGAATATTTCAAAATTTTTTGCCCTAAGTATTTTAATTTTGAATTTAAGACTTTGCACATAGAAAATAGCACGCTTGACTATGAAGCTATTTATGTAAATGGAATATAAGCCATGGACTGAACTGCAGTGTGCACATAAACTGATTCTGACACTTTGCTGCCCTTGATAATTTTAGATGAAAGTAAGCCAAAAAGATGATTGTACTTAAAATATTTTCAGAATGTGGAAAACCAATTAAACATGTCCTCTAATCTAGTTTAGGATTTTCTGTTTAATCATTAGGGTGATCCTAACTGGATAATTTAGTTACAAAAAAACTGAGATCATTCTATAAATAAACTAAATGAAAGTAGTGATTATAATAAATATTCAGCTTTAAGTATTAGGACTCAAATTGGCTTTATTTGTATTTAAGATTAATCCATTTTTCTTAATCATGCTGGAATTAAAAAATAAAGATACCTTTATCTAAATTAACATTGATTTGTAACTATTTTTATAGTAAAACGACAGCTGGAGTAGTTGTGATGGTTGTAGTAGTTTTTTAAAGAAGGGAATCTGTTGCTTTTCAGAACATTTCCTAAAGTGGGGGAAGAAAATTTATAGACTTTCCAAGCACATTTGTGTTTTTTCAGTACTGTTATTATGATTTTAAAAAGATGTAGTTTAACTTTCTTTTTTGTAAGAAGTTAGTACTAAGTGTCCTTTATACTTCTGTGAAAGGACTTATTTTTTCACTTTAATAATTTATTAATTTTAAAATATTTGTATCATTTGCAACAACTTACATTTTAATTTTTGCTATGTTATCAGTTGAATGGGGATAAAGCTTTTAGATATTCCAAAATATTTATAAAACATCTTATTGACTGTTGAAATCACTTCCAAAATGGTGACTATCTAATAACTAATTATAAATTTTTTTAAGCACAAATCACACATTTTGTAAGTCTGTGAATTTATTTTAACTCTCACTTTTAATTGATGTATCAGGTATGTTTTAGAAAAATCTTTGAGAACACCAAAGGAAACTACCCCAGAATCTAATGTAGTTCGTTGTTAACAATGCTTTAATGAAAGTATATTGCTAATAACAATATTTCCTCAAGAAATCTAAAGTTGAATAATTTTATTGTAGAAAAGTATGTTACATTTATCCATGAAGTTCAATAAATCATCTTTGTTATGAAGAAATGGTGTTTTGATTTCTTTGTTTACTGGGTTGAATATAAAATTTTTTAAGAATCTCTCTCCCCCACCTCACTTTCCAGATAATATATGTACACAGGTTGAAAATGCCTAATCTGCAAATCCAAAATCCAAAACTTTTTCCATTCAAAAATGTATGGATTTTGGAGCATTTTGGTGTTTCAGATTAGGGATATTCAACCAGCAGTAAAGTCTATGCAGATCTAAAGTCCAGAAAAACTCCCAAATCCAAAATACTTCTGGTTCCAAGCATTGTGGGTAGGGGTAGTCAAAAGTCTTAATTGTAAGCAGAAAATGCTATAAAAGTGGTTGACATCTATTTGGACATAAAAGAATTCAGCAGAATGAATAGATGCAACTATAACAAACGTGGAAGGACAGAAGCTATTTGAGGTATAAGACTGCAATTCAGGCCCTTGAGGAGAGTGAGCCTGGGGCTTTGGGGCCTCTGAAGTTGAGACTGCTGCCCCTGGTCACTTTAATCCACAAGTTACTTTTGTGTCCAAACAATTACACTAGTGAACGACTGCTTTCTCAATCATCTGTGGAGTCAATGAGTTGGTCATGTCTTTTTGAGGCACCTGGGGGACAAAGGTTGACTCACTTGGAATAAGCTGATCGTGGAAAACGTTTAATCAAGCATCTGCCATGTGTGCCCCAGTGGTGGTAAAAGTAGACCTGTAAGACTGTTCTGTAAGAACTTGCAAAATAGGATATAAGCAAGTAGGAATTCTACCATACAATGTGGTAAATGTAAGAAGCATATACAAAGGACAGTGAGCACAGAATGGACTTAGCTGAAGGAAACAGCAGATAATCCAAAACCTTGCAGCCAAGGGGACATAGTTGCTGCACCTTGAGGTAGATGTGAGGCAGTCTTGTAACAGGAGGAATCTGCAGCCCAGGTGGGTGCACCAGAAGACTCTTGGAACTGAACTTGTAGAGAATGGCTAATGGTTGAGTAGTTGGGGTGGTGGTGTGGTCGGAACACTGGGAAATGAAGCTGGCTGATAGGATGTGGTTAAACTGCCAAGGTGCCATGTGCAGTGGTTTAGGGATGATTTGAGTGCAGGTTTTGGAAACAGTTTAAATCAGCCCACAAGGGAGAATACATTGTAATGGTCTGATAAAGTTTTTCCCTGGATTCAGGAGAGCTGGGATAGAGCACTCAGGTTCCTAACTGAGCCCAGCTTCTCTATACATCTTCATTCTTCCTTACAGCTGGATTTCTGCATGTTTCAGCTTATTTGGCAGAAGATGTGGCCACTGATTGCGTATGAACTTCTGCTTGCTGCAGCTGTCTCAAGAGTGATGAACTGATTGCCAGGCCACGTTGAAATATCTAGGATGAACTCAATGGGCCTGGCTAGAGCCAGGTGCCCTCCCAAGATAACAACCGAAAAGGAGAAGTCATTTCCACATTGTGGAGGAGAAGTAATTGCGGGGGAAGGAAGTGAAAAATGAAGATAGCCGTTGCAGCCACACAAAAGCATTTGAACTTTAATACTTATTACATAAGTACAAAATGAAAGCATTTAGCAAGGGAGTGAGATCATCTTTATACTGGGAATTCCAGCAGCAGGGGGAAGGACACAGGGGATAAAGGCATGGTGACAGTCAGCTTACCATAATAGCCTGGAAGAAAGAGCTTTAACTGGGACACACTCAAAAGAACACAGAGTTGAGACATTTCAGCTAAAATCCCAGGTGGAGGGCTGCTCATTGTAGAGCACTTGTTCAGGTTTGAGGTCCTCGGTTCAATCCAGAGCATACATAATAAAAATTTTAAAAATAAAAAGAATTCCCCAGGAGTTGAGGATGGATAAAATCTAAAAGGCCAAGGTCAAGAATTTACTTCCATGAACCAGTTAGTGTTCTTTCCTAGAGCTAGCCATTGCATGCATGTCTGAGGTCAGATGTTTTAATAATGTCTGATTTTGGTTTTACTTTTTGGGACAAACTATTGTTTTAATTTGTCTTTATTCAGAGTTTGGTTCTTATTATTTGTAATCATAATATTTAAAAAAATTTTTTGAATTTATTTAAAATGATCTGACTTTTGGATTCTAAAGCCTTTTTGGTATTTTTATTATTTTTAAAAGTAATTTAATTATAGAAGATATTTTATATTTTTCTTGGAATTCCATAATATTCTTTGAATTACATTCAATTTTTGTTTTGGATCATTCATTCCATGGAATTAACAAGAGTATAGGAAGGCATCTTATTATTTATTAGCTCCTCATTATTAATCCTTCATTGCCAGAAATTAAAGAGCTTCAGTTTCAATAAAACATGGCCAGTAATAGGACTTATTTTTTAAAACTAATCTGTGTGTGTGTGGTGCTGGGGGTTGAACCCAGGGCCTGGCATGAGCCAGAGAGGCAATCTACCATTGAGCTCTACTCCAGATCTTGATTATCATGGTTTTAGCATGAAAATAATTTTAATGTAGTGAAACTTAGCAGTCTTTTTATGGCTTTAGATTTTGTTGTTATTGTCTTTTTTTTGCAGTCTGGGGATTGAACCCAGGGGGATTCTACCACTGAGCCATATCCCACCCACCCCTTTTTATTTATTTTAAGACAGGATCTTGCTAAGTTGCTAAGGCTGGCCTCAAACTTGCTATCTTCCTGCTTCAGCATCCCAAATTTCTGGGATTGCAGTACCGGTATATGCTATACCCAGCAATCTCTTCCCCCCATCCCACCCCCCTCTCATATCAGAGATTGAATCCAGGGGCACTTAACCACTGAACTACATCTCCAGCATTTAAAAAAAAATTTAGATAGGGTCTCTCTAAGTTGCTTAGGACCTCACTGAGCTGCTGAGCCCTGCTTTGAACTTGCAGTCCTCCTGCCTCAGCCTCCAGAGTCACCATGCCTGGCAATTTCTCCTTTATAATATTGATCTTTGATCTATCTAAAATTGATTTTAATGAAAGGTATAAATTGTCTAACTTTTTTCAGGTGACAGCTACTTATCCTACCACTTGGCCTATTATTTTTAATAACCTGTCCTCTTTGAGTTTGAGATTGCAACTTGATCACTTACTCAATGTTTAGGGACTTCTGAATTTTCTATGCTATTCCATTAATCTCCTATTCATGTGTCATATGTTTTAATAGTTATAGTTTATTGTTTTAATATCCAGTAAGGTTCATTCCCAGTTTTTAGTCTTCTTTTTCAAAATTTCCATGATTTTTGCACATTTCCCCCAGTGCTGGAGATTACATCCAGGGCCTCCCACATGCTAGGCCAGGGCTGTAGCACTAAACTCCCCAGCCCTCCATTGGCACTTTAAAACCAGTTTGGGATCTGAAGTCTAGTATAGAATAATCCTGGGTTTTCATTAGGTTACTGTTCAATTTTGAGATAAATTTAAAGACAATCAATACCTTGTTAAGACTTTCTGTTCAAAACCATAATGCATGATGGCCCAGGCTGGGGATGCAGCTCAGTGGAAGAGCATTTGCTTAGCATGCAGGGAGCCCTGGGCCTGATGCCCTGCACTGCAAGAAAAGAGGGGGAGATCATGACAGCTCTTCCCGTTTGTTCCAGTGTTCTTTTGTATCCCTCAAGAGCGTTTTAGAGATATTATTTCCATATGAATATTGCTCATTTCTTGAGAGGTTTATTTATTTTATTTTTTAATATTTTTTGAGGTGTCAGTGGACCTTTATTTTATCTGTATGCAGTGCTGAGAATCAAACCGAGTGCCTCACACATGCAGGCAAGCACTTTACTACCATTGAGCCACAACCCAGTGAGAGGTTTATTTTTTATATTTTCTTTTAATCATCCTTTGGTGTTTGAGAAACTTTTTTTTTTTTTTTTTTTTTTTATGGTACCAGGGATTGAACCTAGGGGCACTTAATCAACATCCCCAGCCCTTTTTAAAATTTTTATTAGTGACAGAGTCTCACTGAGTTGCTTAGGGTCTCACTAAGTTGATGAGACTGGGTTTGAACTCGCGATCCTCCTGCCTCAGCCTCCTGAGTCGCTGGGACAGGTGTGCCCCACATTGGGGGACTATTAAGTGTTTTGAGAATGGATCTCAAATCTATATATTTTGGTCAAGATGGAGAAATTGGACCAGATGCCCTAGGCTTAAACAGGTAGGATTTTAGATAAAATGTATGAAGCACCAGTTTTCAGACACTGAACAAAAGGCATTGCCTGACTTGAAATCCAGAAAGTAGGTGAAAGAAGTAAGGTGAGTTCTGTGATTGCCTGAGAGGCAGTTGCTGGACCGTGGTGCAGGATGGCAGGGATTTGTCAAACCCTTGGTGTCTTGCTGATTTGCAAAGATCAAGGCTGAAGTTAAGAGAAACCAAAACAAGACTGGAGAAGAGCAGGGAGTTGAATACAGAGGGAGCACCAGAGAATTGCAGAAAGGTCCCATCTTTGCTGGGTGTGGACTGAGACCTACCCAGGGCTTAGTCAATAACCACCAGAAAGGAGTGAAGAATACTATTACAGTCTCATACACTGTTGGCAATAGTTTGCATTCCCACCAACCAGAATGAAAGACTTTATACTTGAGGGCATCAGGTAGAATCCTTAGAACGGTATTGACTTAGTAGAGGGGTTACTTTAAGACCTGCCCTACCAAAATGTAAAAGCAAACCTTGAAAGACTCTAATTCCAAATAACTTGTCTGTGTCAGAACAAAACTTCAATGTTATACATAGGAAGACAAACAAAACAAAACAAAACCCAGCATGCAGTAATGTGAAATTCAAAAAGCCCAGCATCCATTGAAAAATTAATAAGCCTGCAAAGAAGTAGGAAAACATGGTCTACAATCAGGAGGAAAAAAAAGTTCATAGAAAAAGACTCAAAAATAATAGGGATGGTGGAGCTCACAAAGATGCTAAAGCAGTTAAGAATATGCTCAATTGTTTAAGAAAAAAAAATCATGAACACAATGAGAAAAGGAATAGAAAATACAAGATAACCAAATATTACTTCTTTTTCTTTTTTTTTTTTGGGGGGGGGTACTAGGGATTGAACCCAGGAGCACTCAACCACTGAGCCACATCCCCAGTCCTTTTTGTTTTTTATTTTGAGACTGTTTTACTGAGTTGCTTAGGGCCTCACTAAGTTGCTAAGGCTGGCTTGAACTTGCAATCCTCCTGCCTCAGCCTCCCAAGCCACTGGGATTACAGGTGTGCACCACCATGCCTGACACAAATATTACTTCTATGGTGCTAAAAAGAAGTGAGCTCTCAAGCCATGAAAAGAATGCATACTACCAGGCAGAAGAAGCCAATCTGAAAAGGCAAAATACTGTGGCATTCCAACTCTTTAACAATCCAGAAAGAGTCAAACTATGGAGACAGGGAAAAGATTAGTGGCTGCCAAGAGTAAGGGGGAGAGAGGTATGAATAGTGCATCACAGAGGATTTTTTGGGGAAAAAGGAAAAACTAATTTAGTATGATGCTCCACTGATGGACACATGTCTTCATGCATTTACCGAAATCCATACAATGTACACCAGGAGTGAACCCAACATAAACTCTAATAGACTCTGGATGATTATGATGTGTCAGTGTAGACGCTATGCTACATACCACACTTGGCGGGAGGGGGGGGGCTGTGTTGTATGTGTGTAAAGATAGGGTTTATGTAGGAACTCTGGTTTTTATTCAATTTTGCTGAGAACTTAAACCTGCTCTAAAAATAGTGTATTAAAAAATATGTCAGAGACTGCAGGTTGCCTACTCAATTTATCTTCTCTCTCATGTTTGTTCTGGGGCTGCAGTAACAGAGTACCACAAACTGGGTGGCATAAATAACAAAAACGTATGTTCTCCAATTCTGGAGGCTGGCCATGTCCCCCGGAGTCAGTGTCTTCTGAGGGCTCTGAGAGAGACTCTGTTCCAACCTGCCCTCCTAGCTTCACGCACTCGAGCGTTCTTGGCTTATGGACAGAGTTGCTTTCTGTGCCTTGGTCTCTGTGTCCTGATTTCCTTAGTCATATTGGATTACGGCTTGCCTTAGTGACATCACTTTAACTCGATAACCTCCTTAAAGACCCTATTTCCAAATAAAGTCGCATTCTGAGGTGCCCAGGATTAGGTCTCCAACATACCTTTTTGGGGAGGGCCACAGTTCAGTCCATAACACCTTTCTTCCTTCCTTCTTTTTAAAAATTTTTAGTTATTGGTTCTTTTTAGTTACTCATGACAGCAGAATCCTTCTTTCTTATCAGCAGAACCCTGAGTGTGGCTGGCATGGCCACCTAGCCCACTAAACACCCATTTCTGAGACCCTTTTATAGTTAGGTATGGCCATTTGTCAGGTTCTGACCAAAGAGATGGAAGCAGGCGACTGCTAGGGATTTCCTGGGAAATTTTTATTTCTTGTGAAGAGGATGGCCATATCCTCTGTCTGCTCCCTTCTTTCCTTTTCTCATGGAAGCCAGACTAGAATTGCTTTGTGGTTATGATGGTATCTTGCAGCTTGGGCTATTCACCTCATGACTTCCAGTGAGCAAAACAATGTCTGTTGTTGGGTGGGGAGGAGTGAGTGCGGGTAACTGAACTTAATCCTAACCAGAAGAATGTTTTAGGAGGAGACCCGGGGACTTTGTGCCTAAGGCTTTTGAATAAAGAATCCCATCTAGAGGCTTCTGTGTGGTCAGGGAGCTAGTCCACCAGGAGGGAATTTCTGGGGATGCCAGAATCAGTGCCTTTCCATCATGTTCTAAATATGGGGGAAAAGCACTCTTAGAGTCTTGGTGGAAAATAGGGAGGGCATGCAGACATCATTCCTAGACAACATACTAGGAGCTGAAGAGGAGTAGGAGGGACACCACCCATTCCCAGATGTTGAGTGACAATCATCACAGCCCTGGACTGCTATGACCAGACAGTGAATGAAAGTCAAGCACAAGGCCACTGTTCTTTGGGTGTAATGAATACCTTATCTAAGTGACCTTAGGAAAGTACATTTAGCTTTAAATTGCTAAAATTTGTCAGTCCAAGATAAAATTGATGGTGCACAATTTTAATACTGGTTGCACAGCGGTGTTTATGGAAAGTCTGAGATGGAATAGACATAGAGCAGGGATTTCTTCTGGTTTGTTTAAGGAGAAAAGAACCGAGAAGGTTTGGGGTAGCTTGCATGATCTCTAGGAGAACCTGGGCCAATAATTTAGTTGCTACAGAGACAGAACAAAAGCAGCCAGAAGAAATGTCCAGGCAAGTCAGCTGTCACAGGTGCTGTCACCATTGCATTTCCTCAATGCCTGTGACACTCAGGACTGACATGTCCCCAGAGCTGTCCCAGAATAACCAAAGCCCTCCGACATCATGCTGCCACGAAGGGCCCTTCCCCTGCCGCCCTCTGTGCTCCCTCTTGTCACACATTGACGGGCCTGCTGGCAGAACCTGACCACCTCTCAAACTGAAGCAGTCTCGGGAAGTGGAACATTCCAGTCTCTGTGACAGAAGAGCCAAGGAGAAGAAAACCGAGAGGCTTCACTGAGCCGTCAGAGCATCTGCTGCTGAAGATGGCACTAGCTCATGCCTGCGAAGCCCTGCACGGGCCAATGCAGCATACCGCACATTTCCATGTGCTTTTGAATCACTTCTGAATCGGAAATCCTTGTCAGTTGAGGGTTTGTTATATTTTCAAAAACTTCTCATGCCAATGTAAAATTAGAACTGTTGCTTGCTTCTTGGAGGCTATTATCCCACAGATGCTATTTAGCATGCATTTCCAAACTCCAGAAACAGGCTGGCTGCAGCAGTGCATGAAATTCTGCAGCAGTTGCAGAAATTCAGGAGGCTGAAGGCAGGAGGACTATAAGTTTGAGGTTAGCTTGGGTAACTTAGCCAGACCTTGTCCCAATAAAAAAAGGGGTGGCCAATCTGGGAATCTAGCTCAGTGGTAAAGCCGCCTTAGGTCCAATCCCCAGGACCACAAAATGAGTAAAAATAAGTAGTTTCGGAAAACACTGGGAACTGGATGGTGAGGGCAATGTGCATCATACGCTAAAGGAGGAGGCCCTCCCCAAGCCCTTGTCCACCTGCTTCTCTCCTGGCTGAACGCACTTTTCCTTTATGGTCTCATCCTCAGAAAGCTCTGGATTTCTGAGCTTGACTTTGACCCCTGACTTTCTGAATTTGCAGCTGCACATAGGCCATCTCTTTTTGAGGTACCAGAGGAGCATTCAAATAAACATGGCAACATCTAAACTCACGGCTGTACTGATTAAACTTATTTTTCTTCCTGTGTTTTCTGGAGACCTCCAGGTTCTATGTCCTCGAGTTTCTCTTTCCTCCATCTCCCACATCTGGTCCTCCTCCTGGACCCAGCACTCCTGCTGTGTCCAATACGGGCCTTGGTCCCCTTCTTTCCAAAGGCAGTGGTCACCACAGGCACAGCCCTGGTGTCAGACCTGAGCTTCTGACAGCTAGGCTGCTCAATACTTCAGTTTCTTTATTTTTATTAATTAATAAATATTCCTAATTTTTATTATTTGGGGACTATTTATATTTATTCATAAATTAAAATATTAACATATTTTATATATCACATTTATAATGACAAATGTCTGGAATGTACACAAAGGAGTATACTATCTTAATAGTTACTTTTAGAAAAACAAACACACTTTCCTTTTACTTGTGTACATAGACATCTGAATCAACCACCGTACACATGGCTTTTATCTTCCTGTGGATGGTGACACACACAGACAGGCAGGTAGCTGCATATATATGGATAAATTTCTGTGTTTTATTTGCAAACATTTTTATATAGTTATGTACAGGTTTCTAGTTGTCCCACCCATATATATATTAATGCATATATAAATATGCAAATATTTATCAGACAAGGCTTGTTTTGCTGAGGAGGCCATATGGGTCTGAGCCTGGCATGAGTGACCCGAGGGACCCCTGGCTGCTGGCCCTTCCTCCTGCTGGCCTTCCTCCCGGGGCTATGCCCAGCTCTTTGCCTTGCGCATGTGCAGTTTCCAGTCTCCTCATTTTCAAAGACAACTGGTAGGTTATTGTGAGGATTAAACGAGTTAATATGTGTGTGGTATCCTTTGTGCATGACAAATTTCCCCAAAGTTCAGTAGATCAAACCACCATCACTCATGATCTCTCGCTGTTGTGGAGGGTGAGGAATGTGGGAGCCGATCAGCAGGGTCCCTGGTGTGGAGTCTCCAGTGACAGCTGGTGGAGCACCCCCGCGCTCCTCTGGCTTCTCTCTCCCTGGGCCCTCGCTACCTGCTACCTGGCAGCCGAACTTCCTACATGGTGCCTGGAGATACTGGAGCAAGTGGCCCAAGATCAACCTGCAAAGCTCTAGGGTCTTTTCTCATTTAGCTCAAAGAGTCACTCTAGGGCTGGGGTTGTGGCTCAGCGGTAGAGCTCTTGCCTAGCATGTGCAAGGCCCTGGGTTCCATCCTTAACACCACATATAAATAAATAAGTAAAGGTATTGTGTTCAACTACAACTAAAAAATAAATATAAAGATAAAAAGTCACTCTACTCATCCCCCGCAGCAGTCCCCCAAACCTCCCTAAGCTACAGGGGAGGAGACATAAATTGTATTTGTAGGTGGGAGACCAGGCAGAAAACTTAGGAACTTTTTAAAAAGCCATCACAGAGTGACCATGAAGATATGTTGTAGCATTCACAATAGTCTACTTTTTATCTCTGGCAGAATAATTAAAAACATTTAAATATGCACACACATTTTTCTTTCACAGAGACCTGATTTGAATCATAGACCACATTTTTTTGTTTGTTTGTTTTTGCGGCCCTGGGGATTGAACTCAGGCCTGCTCTACCACTGAGCTCCACCTCCAGCTCTTTCTATTATTCATTTATTTATTTGTTACTGAGGATTGAACTCAGGGGCACTCGGCCACTGAGGCCATCCCAAGCCCTATTTTGCATTAATTCCAGTAAAAACTTTTGCAAAGCTGGTGGGTGGAATTGAAAACTCAAGAGTAGGTCCTTCCCCCCCCCCCCGCCCCGCCCCAGTGATTAAACCCAGGGGTGCCTAACCACTGAGCCACATCCCTAGTCCTTTTTATGTTTTATTTTGAGACAGGGTTTCATTAACTTGTTTAAGACATCCCTAAGTTGCTCAGGCTGGCCTTGAACTTGTGATCCTCCTGCTTCAGCCTCCCAAATTGCTAGGATTACGGGCATATGCCACTGTGTCTGGTCAGGAGTGGGTCTTAATAAGCCAGGGCAATCGTCTCCTTTTCCTCCTCCTCCTCCTCCTCCTCCTCCTCCTCCTCCTCCCCTTTCTCTTTCTTCCTCCTCCTCCTCTTTCTTCTACTTGGATCTAAGGATCTTTCTAAGGTCATTTCTTTTTTAGCTTTGATAGACATTAAATGCAAGCAACAACATAAACACCATATAGAAACAGAACTTCACCTTGCTTTATCATGAAGTGTTAAATCAAGGTGTTCAAAATGATGAAGCGTATCTAATTCTCATGACTTTGATTTTAAGATATCAGCAAAATAGTTCGGTGTGTGTATGTGTGTGTGCGTGTGTGTGTGTTCAACAGGTTTTTTAGAACTAAGTGAAAAAGAAATAAAAATTATTTTAAAAATTCTTTATCTTCTTCTAAATTTCAATTTTGAAAATGGTGTTTGATCTATTTAATATGATTAGTAGTTTGTGATTATAATTTTATATGAACCGATCAGAGGTGTAACAGTAGTGTTTGCTCATACACTTTTCTGATGGGGGTGAGAAGGCTACTGAGAGGCTGGTCTGTGCCCCAGCCTCGGCAGAGGGCAGGTGAGTCTTCTTTGTGGCCCTGTGGCCACACGTCTCTGGCTGTGTGGGAAGGGGCAGGGCCAAGGGCCCGTGCTTGAGGACCCACATTAGGCAGCTTCCCCCTGCTCCAGGCCTCTCTAGAGTGTTACCGGGGAAGGAGGAGCAGCTGTCTGTTGGTTCTGCTTGTAGCAGCCTTGATTGCATGGACAGTCTTCGCATCTTTGTGGTCAAGATCTTGGATTTGATCTTCCCTTGTTTCCTACACAGCCCTGCTCTCCTTCCCCGACAAGAATTTGGCATCTGAAAATCACTTACTTCCTTGAGTGATTCCTCTCGATTCTTTAAAGCTCCAAGGACTTTATAAGAGGAAAAAAATTCCCGTTGTGCTGGTTGAGTCATGCTTTGTGAAAATGAGCAATTTATGCCCAGCATGATGCTATGGCAATACTGCATTAAGGCTTTGCAGAGAACATGTGTCTTTTGAGAATTTTCTTACATGAAAGTATAAATAAAGTCACTTTGCTTTTCATTTCTTTGTTAAGCTTAACAAAATGTCTTCATTAAAAAAGATAATTAGGCTGGGCGCTGTATCGCATGCCTGTGATCCCAGTGGCTGGGAAGGCTGAGACCGGAAGATTGAGAGTTCAAAGCCAGCCTCAGCAACTTAGTGAGACACTAAGCAACTCAGTAGAATCCTGTCTCTAAATAAAATACAAAATAGGGCTGGAATGTGGCTCAGTGGTTGAGTGCCCCTGAGTTCAATCCCCCAGTACCAAAAAACAAAAACAAAAAAACCCAAAACAACAACAAAACCCTCTGAATTCCTCATCTGTTTCTCTTGTATCAAAATGGCAAGAAGGTCCAGTTCTGCTGGTTGGTTCTCACTCAGGAAGACCTCTACAAACCACATTACAGTTCTCTATCAGCCTGAGTTTCCCCATCTGCCAGGTGAGGACAATAATAATACCTGCCATTTTTAAGTCATAGAACATTTATCATTAAGTCGACTTTTATTGATTGGGTTCAGTGATGCATGCCTATAATCCCAGCAGCTCGGAGGCTGAGGCAGGAGGAGCTCAAGTTCAAAGCCAGCCTCAGCAACTTAGCAAGGCCCTAAGCAACTCAGCAAGACCTTGTCTCTAATAAAATATTGCTCAGTGGGTTCAATCCCTGGTACCTCCCCCCAACTGACTTTGATTAATCAAATCCTCTGAGAAGCATAAGTAGGACTTGATTCTTCTGCAATTGACAGCCTAGTTTCTAATACAAACTTCTCTACTTGCTATGATTGTATTTTGTGTGGTTCCCCATTATCCCCAAATTTAATAGAGCCAGAATCTTTTATGGCCTTATGAATTGACTTTGAATTAGATGCTGTTGGTTCCAGATACTCTTTGTAGCACAAACAGAGCCAACAGGAAGCCAGCAGACTCCACCTGGAGGTTCTGACCAGCCGGGAGAGGCTGGCTCAGCAGAGTCCAGGGAGCTTCTCACAGGCCTTTCCCGCCCAGGGGACCCTCCACCACTGTACAGGCAGAATGTTCTGAGGCAGACTTTGCCTCTCACCCTTTCCGCCTCTTTTTCTTTCCCCAGGAGCTCAGGACTTCTCCCTTCCCGCCTGGGTTCAATCTCAGAACTTCCGCAGTGGTGGCTGCCTGAGGGCGGAGGAGCTCCTGGGCTCCAAGAAGACTCTATTTTGCAAGAAGCTGCCTTGTTCCGCCGCCTTCCGCCCTCAGCAAGTTCTCTTTGTCTGTTAGGGAGTTCCCCTGGGCTCAGGATCTTTCAGAACTTATGATGGGGAAAAGAAAAAAGGATTGACCCCCAAATAGGAAAATACAATGAATAACGCAAATTTAAGAAACATTTGGTTAAGCCTACAAACTAAAAATTGTGCTGACATTACTAATTGATAAAAGGTCATAAAATATTCATAAAATAATTACACTTGGAAACAATTGGTGGTAGGTTAGATTATTTCTACTCAAAAGATTTCCAACCAAATACCATGATTGCTTAGAAACTTTGGTTACAGATTAAATGGTTTATTTATAGTTAAATCATTTCAAAGGCAAAATTCTTTTTCTTTTTCTTTCTTTTTTTTTTTTTTTTTTTTAAATTAGAGCATTATAGTTATGGGTTAATTTTGACCAAACTATACCTGCATGAAATTTGATTTACTCTATTTCAGTCTCTGTTCCCTACCTGTCTTCCTAACCCCTCCTTCCTATTATTCTCCTTCCTCTACTGGTTTTCTTTTTTGTTTATTTATTTATTCATTTATTAATTTTTGGTACCAAAAATTGAACCCAGGGGCACTCAGACACTGAGCCCCACCCCCAGCCCTAGTCTGTATTTTATTTAGAGACAGAGTCTCACTGAGTTGCTTAGCACCCCACTTTAGCTGAGGCTGGCTTTGAACTCATCATCATCCTGACTCAGCCTCCCAAGAGCCACTGGGATTACAGGCATGGGCCACCACACCTGGGGAATTTATTTATTTTTGATTGGTACTGTCACACACACATAAAGGTGAAATTCCCTGCAATAAGTTTACATATAAGCACAACCTAATTTTGTTAAATTCATTCCAAATTTCCTCCCCTTTCCTGTCTCTCTTCCTGCCCTCTCCATCTCCCCTATATCTTTATTCTCCCCCATCCTTCTTCCCCTTATTTTGCTCTAACTTATATGTATGAGAGAAAACATTCAACCCTTGAGGTTCTGAGTCTGGCTTATTTCACTTAGCATGATGTTCTCTATTTCTACCCATTTACTGGCAAATGGCATAATTTCATTCATCTTGATGGCTGAGTAAAACTCCATTGTGTATATATGCCACATTTTCTTAATCTGTTCATCTATTGATGGGCATCTGGACTGATTCCATAGTATGGTTATTGTAAATCATGCTGCTACAAACATGGGTGTGGCTATATCACTATAGTATTTTAGTTCTGATTTTAGTTCTTTTGGATAAATACCAAAGAATGGGAGGGCTGGGTCCTATGGTGGTTCCATTCCTAGTGTTTTGACTGCTTCCAGAGTGGCTGCAGTCCTACCAACAATGTATCAGTGCACTTTCCCCCTAATCCTTGACAACATTTATTATTTGATTTCTGACTGGAGTGAGATGAAAGTGTAGCTTTGATTTGCATTTCCCTGATTCCTAGAGATGTTGAGAACACTTTTTCATGTATTTGTTGGTTATTTTGTGTTTCTTATTTTGAGAAATGGCTATTTAGTTCTTTCACCCATTTATTGATTGGATTACTTTTTTTTTCTTTTGGTGTTAAGTTTTTTGAATTCTTTATATATTCTGGATGTGAATCCTTTATCTGACTAGCAACTGGCAAAGATTTTCTCTCATTCTGTAGGTTCTCTCTTCATGCTCTAAATCATTTCCTTTGCTGTGCAGAAGCCTTTCACTTACTGACTTTTGGTTTTATTTCTTGCATTTTAGGGGTCTTGTTAAGGAAATCTGTGCCCGTGTCTATAAGATGGAGTGTTAACCCTATTTTCTTCAAGCACTTGCAAAATTTCTGGTTTAATTCCTAAGTCTTTGATTCATTTTGATTTGACTTTTGTGCAGGGTGAGAGTTAGGAATCTAGTTTCATTGTTCTACATATGGATATCCAGTTTTCCTAGCACTCTTTGTTAAAAAGGGTATCTTTTCTTCAACATATATTTTTGACACCTTTGTCAAGTAGCAGATGCTGTATGTCGCTTTGTCTCTGTGTCTTCTTCTGTATTCCATTGGTCTTCATGTCGACTTTGATACCAATATCATGCTCTTTTTCTTATTATAATTCTGTAGTACAATTTGAGATTGGGTATTGTGATGCCTCCTGCATTGTTCTTCATGCTCAGGATTGCTTTGGTCATTCTTAGTTTCTTACTCTTCCAAATGAATTTTTTTTTTTTTGTAGTAAATTTTAATTTTATTTTTTTTATTTTTTTTTTCATCTTCCATACATTTGATTTAAATGAGTTATGCATTTCCATTTTTACCCCAAATACAGATTGCAGAATCATATCAGTTACACATTCACAATGCTTACATAATACCATATTAGTGACTGTTGTATTCTGCTGACTTTCCTATCCCCTACTATCCCCCCTCCCCTCCCCTCTCATCTTCCCTCTCTATCTCATCTGTTGTTGTTCCATTCTCTCCCTTCCCCCCCTTTCCCCTCACAACCTTGTATATGTGATTTCATATAGAAATGAGGGTGTCCTTCCGTTTCCATGCACTTTCCCTTCTCTCTCCCTTTCCCTCCTATCACTCGTCTCAGTTTAATGTTAATATTTTCCTCATGCTCTTTTCCTCTGTTCAGTTCTTAGTTGCTCTCCTTAAATCAAAGAAGACATTTGGCATTTGTTTTTTAAGGATTGGCTAGCTTCACTTAGTATAATCTGCTCTAATGCCATCCACTTCCCTGAAAATTCAATGATTTTGTCATTTTTTATTGCTGCATAATACTCCATTGTGTATAGATGCCACATTTTTTTTTATCCATTCATCTATTGAAGGGCATCTGGGTTGGTTCCACAGTCTGGCTATTGTGAATTGTGCTGCTATGAACATGGATGTGGCAGTATCCCTATAGCATGCTCTTTTAAGGTCCTCAGGGAATAGTCCGAGGAGGGCGATAGCTGGGTCAAATGGTGGTTCCATTCCCAGCTTTCCCAGGAATCTCCATACTGCTTTCCATATTGGCTGCACCCTTTTGCAGTCCCACCAGCAATGTACAAGTGTACCCTTTTCCCCACATCCTCGCCAGCACTTATTGTTGTTTGACTTCCTAATGGCTGCCAATCTTACTGGAGTGAGATGGTATCTTAGGGTGGTTTTGATTTGCATTTCTCTGACTGCTAGAGAAGGTGAGCATTTTTTCATGTACTTATTAATTGACTGTATGTCTTCTTCTGAGAAGTGTCTGTTCAGGTCCTTGGCCCATTTGTTGATTGGGTTATTTGTTATCTTATTGTTTAATTTTTTGAGTTCTTTGTATATTCTGGAAATTAGGGCTCTATCTGAAGTGTGAGGAGTAAAGATTTGTTCCCAGGATGTAGGCTCCCTATTTACTTCTTTTATTGTTTCTCTTGCTGAGAAAAAACTTTTTAGTTTAAGTAAGTCCCATTTGTTTATTCTTGTTATTAACTCTTGGGCTATGGGCGTCCTATTAAGGAATTTGGATCCTGACCCCACAATATGTAGATCGGAGCCAACTTTTTCTTCTATCAGGTGCAGGGTCTCTGCTTTGATATCAAGCTCCTTGATCCATTTTGAGTTAACTTTTGTGCATGGCGAGAGAAAGGGATTCAGTTTCATTTTGTTGCATATGGATTTCCAATTTTCCCAGCACCATTTGTTGAAGATGCTATCCTTCCTCCATTGCATGTTTTTAGCCCCTTTATCAAATATAAGAAATTTGTAATTTTGTGGATTGGTTTCTGTGTCCTCTATTCTGTACCATTGATCCACCTGCCTGTTTTGGTACCAGTACCACGCTGTTTTTGTTACTATTGCTTTGTAGTACAGTTTGAACTCTGGTATCGCTATACCTCCAGATTCGCACTTCCTGCTTAGTATTGTTTTTGCTATTCTGGGTCTTTTGTTATTCCATATGAATTTCATGATTGCTTTATCTATTTCTACAAGAAATGCCATTGGGATTTTGATTGGCATCGCATTAAACCTGTAGAGAAGTTTGGGTAATATCGCCATTTTGATAATGTTAGTTCTGCCTATCCATGAACAGGGTACATTTTTCCATCTTCTAAGATCTTCTTCTATCTCTCTCTTTAGGGTTCTGTAGTTTTCATTGTATAAATCTTTCACCTCTTTTGTTAGGTTTATTCCCAAGTATCTTATTTTCTTTGGGGATATTGTGAATGGGGTGGTTTTCCTCATTTCCATTTCAGAAGTTTTGTTGCTGATATACAGGAATGCCTTTGATTTATGCGTATTGATTTTATATCCTGCCACTTTGCTGAATTCATTTATTAACTCTAGCAGTTTCTTTGTAGACCCTTTTGGGTCTGTTAAGTATATTATCATGTCATCCGCAAATAGCGATAATTTAAGTTCTTCTTTTCCTATTTTTATGCCTTTAATTTCTTTTGTCTGTCTAATTGCTCTGGCTAGTATTTCAAGAACTAAGTTGAATAGAAGTGGTGAAAGAGGGCATCCCTGTCTAGTTCCAGATTTTAGAGGGAATGCCTTCAGTTTTTCTCCATTTAGAATGATGTTAGCCTGAGGCTTAGCATAGATAGCTTTTACAATGTTGAGGTAAGTTCCTGTTATCCCTAGTTTTTCTAGTGTTTTGAACATAAAGGGATGCTGTACTTTGTCAAATGCTTTTTCTGCATCTATCGAGATGATCATATGGTTCTTATCTTTAAGTCTATTGATGTGGTGAATAACATTTATTGATTTCCGTATATTGAACCAGCCTTGCATCCCAGGGATGAATCCTACTTGATCATGGTGCACAATTTTTTTGATATGCTTTTGCATTCGATTCGCCAGGATTTTATTGAGAATTTTTGCATCTAAGTTCATTAGAGATATTGGTCTATAGTTTTCTTTCTTTGAAGTGTCCTTGTCTGGTTTTGGGATCAGGGTTATGTTGGCCTCGTAGAATGAATTTGGAAGAGCTCCTTCTTTTTCTATTTCTTGAAATAGCTTGAAAAGTATTGGTATTAATTCTTCTTTGAAGGTTTTGTAAAATTCTGCTGTATACCCATCCGGTCCTGGGCTTTTCTTAGTTGGTAGTCTTTTGATGGCCTCTTCAATTTCTTCTTTTGTTATTGGTCTGTTTAAATCGTGTGTGTCTTCCTGACTCAATCTGGGCAGATCATATGATTTAAGAAATTTATCGATATCTTCACTATCTTCTATTTTATTGGAATATAGAGTTTCAAAATACTTTTTAATTATCTTCTGTATTTCTGTAGTGTCTGTTGTGATATTGCCTTTTTCATCCCGTATGTTAGTAATTTGCGTTCTCTCTCTTCTTCTCTTCGTTAGCGTGGCTAAGGGTCTGTCGATCTTATTTATTTTTTCAAAGAACCAACTTTTAGTTTTATCAATTTTTTCAATGGTTTTTTTTGTTTCAATTTCGTTGATTTCCGCTCTGATTTTAATTATTTCTTGTCTTCTGCTATATTTGCTGTTGTTTTGCTCTTCCTTTTCTAAGGTTTTAAGATGTAGTGTGAGTTCATTTATTTGTTGGTTTTTTCTTTTTTTGAGGAATGAACTCCAGGAAATGAATTTCCCTCTTAAAACTGCTTTCATTGTGTCCCATAGATTCCGGTATGTTGTGTCTGTATTGTCGTTTATCTCTAGGAATTTTTTGATTTCCTCCTTTATATCTTCTGTAACCCATTGATCATTCAGTAACATATTGTTCATTTTCCAGGTGATGCAGGATTTTTCCTTCCTTCTTTTATCATTGATTTCCAGCTTCATTCCATTATGGTCAGATATGGTGCATGGTATTATCTCCACACCTTTATATTTACTGAGAGTCGCCCTATGGCATAATATATGGTTTATCTTTGAGTAGGATCCATGTGCTGCTGAGAAGAATGTGTATCCACTTGATGATGGTTGATATATTCTATATATGTCTGTTAAGTCTAGGTTATTGATTACGTTATTAAGTTTTATAATTTCTTTGTTCAGCTTTTGTCTAGAGGATCTGTCCAATGGCGAGAGTGGTGTGTTGAAGTCCCCCATAATTACTGTGTTGTGGTCTATTTGACTCTTGAACTTGAGGAGAGTTTGTTTTATGAACGTTGCAGCACCATTGTTTGGTGCATATAAATTGATAATTGTTATGTCTTGTTGGTGGATGGTTCCTTTTAACAGTATATAGTGTCCTTCTTTATCCCTTTTGATTACCTTAGGTTTGAAGTTGACTTTATTCGATATGAGAATGGCCACTCCTGCTTGTTTCCGATGGACATGTGAGTGGTATGATTTTTCCCAACCTTTCACCTTCAGTCTGTGAATGTCTTTTTCTATCATATGAGTCTCCTGAAGGCAGCATATTGTTGGATTTGTTTTTTTAATCCAGTTACTAGCCTATGTCTCTTGATTGGTGAATTTAAGCCATTAACATTTAAGGTTACAATTGAAATATGGTTTGTACTTCCAGTCATGTTTATTTATTTATTTATTTTAGATTGGTTAGTTTTCCCTCTTTGGTTATTTTTCTTCCCCTTTACTGAGATACCTCCCACTGTTAGTTTTGGGCGCTATTTTTCAGTTCCTCTTCTTGTAATATTGTGGTCAAAATGTTTTGCAGTGCTGGTTTTCTGGCTGCAAATTCTTTTAGCTTTTGTTTATCGTGAAATATTTTAATTTCATTGTCAAATCTGAAGCTTAGTTTTGCTGGATACAGTATTCTTGGTTGGAATCCATTATTTTTCAGTGTTTGAAATACGTTGTTCCAGGATCTTCTCGCTTTCAAAGTCTGTGATGAAAAATCAGTCGTTAACCTAATTAGTTTACCCCTAAATGTAATCTGCTTCTTTTCTCTCGTAGCTTTTAGTATTCTCTCCTTGTCCTGTATGTTAGCTATCTTCATGATTATGTGTCTTGGGGTTGGTCTATTATGGTTTTGGATGTTTGGGGTCCTGTAAGCTTCCAGGATTTGGCAATCCATTCCATCTTTCATCTCTGGGAAGTTTTCTAGTATTATCTCCTTTAGTAAGCCATCCATTCCTTTGGACTGATTCTCTGTGCCTTCTTCTATCCCAATGACTCTCAAATTTGGTTTTTTGATAAGATCCCATATCTCTTGGATAGATTGCTCATGAGATTTCAGCCTCTTTTCTGTGTTAACTATATTCTTTTCAAGTTGATAAACTTTGTCTTCATTATCTGATGTTCTGACTTCTACTTGATCTAGTCTGTTTGTAATATTCTCATTAGCGCTTTTAATCTGATTTACGGATTCTTGCATTTCTATGATTAAAACTTGATTTTTTTTTAACACCTCTATCTCCTGATAAAGCTCATTCTTTACTGATTGAATTTGTGTGGTTAGTTCCTCTTCAAAATATACTTTCAATGCTTGGATTTGCTGTCTCATGTCTTCTCTAATATTCCGTTCCATCTGAATTAGGTATGCCTTGATTTCTTTCCCTGTCCATGTTTCTGTTTCTGCTATGTCCTCTTGTACATTTAGATTGTCCTGCATTGTTTGTAACCCTTTTTTCTCTTGTTTTTTCATATTGTTCACGTCGCTATCCAGCTCTGTTTGACTGCTTTGTAACTGCTTTCTCCTATACATTTGTTTTGGCTTTGTATATCTCTGTTGTCTCTCTTTTGTGTTGGGAGATTATGCCTAGAAATGTTGGGCTTTGTTGTGCTTTAAAGCAGATTCATTCAATTCATATAAGGCTTCTAGGTTCTGTATGCATATAATGTTTTGCTGTTTGTTCTTAGGTCTATATGTTTGGGTTAGGTGCTCTGGTGGTACGATGGTTAGTATGTCTTGGCTACTTTAGGAGATTGCTCCACTGAAGGTGGATACTACCGGGCAATTGGATCAGGGTGTTGTTAGTAGCTAGGTATTTGGGAGTCTTATAGACAGCCTCGAGATATTCACCTATTTGCATTTAGACAATTACACGCAATGGAAGATGTAATGCTTGGGATGAGAGTTGGGGGGTAAGGGGATGAAGGTGCTGTTAAAAAGATAAAAGGATGGAGGGAGAGATAGATTAGAGGGGAATGAAAAGAACAATAAAATTTGAAATGGGATAGAAAGAGAGAAAGAGTAGGGGGGAAAGGATCAGGGAGAGAATAAGGAGAGAGAAAAAAAATATATCGGCAGCATCAACCACAACAACAACCACAAAAAAATAAAAATAAAAATAATAAAAATAAAAATAAAAAATAAAAAATAAAAAATAAATTAAAGTCTTGGAGATCCTCCTTCTTCTCTTCCAGTAGGTGGAGCTGTGCCCTCCAAGCGGAGCGTCTGCTCTGTACCTGCCGAGAGCTATCTCTGTAGGGCGTCTCCTGGGAGTCTCTCAGACTTGTCAGTCCCGAGCCATTTCACTTCTCCAGCTCTTAACCCCCTTCCTCCTGTCAGCCTGCCAGCCAGGTCCTGTTCCCCATAAGTGATTCTCCAGAGGTCTAGTTACACTTGCAGCCCCACCGTGTGTCCCTTTTAAGCCCCAGTGCTGTGGTAAACTGGCGGCTAAGACCCTGGCGGTCACCGCTGGTGATATGGGGGCCTTGGGGTCTGGGATCCCCTCTGCTTCCCTACGGACATGACCCCTGAGAAGTCAATGATGTTTCCTGGCTGCCTGTATCAGTATGTGAAGTCACGCACCTGCTAAAGTGGATTCTGCTGGGAAGGAATTCCGCCGGCCGAACTCCGATGACGTCACCTCTCATCTATGGCGGGCCCCAGGCTCCTTGCTGTAGTGTCCGAGGGGAGGGGTGAAACTGGTCCGGCCCGGTTTGCCTCAGCTCCTGCGTCGTGGGGGCTTGGCTAAAGACTTCTTCCTGCCAAGCTGTGTCTCGGCATCTAGCAGGACCCAGTCACTTTTGCTGCGGGCGGGTGGACAGATCTGCAGCTGTGCCCGCGGTGCGCAGACTGTGGAAGGTGAATCTGGTACTCCGCGTCTAGCGGCAGGGTCCCGCTCGTCCGGGTCACATAGACGTTTTAAAAAAATCCTAGTAGCTCCCGGGCGGTCTCTCTTCAATGGAATTTTGCTAGGAGAATCTCCGTTGGAAGGATCCAAGAGTTATCCTTGCAACTTTATGCCCCCATCACTGGGAGTACAGTGAAAGTGCAGCCTCTCTGCCCGCCGCCATGTTGGATCCCCCCCCAAATGAATTTTTAAAAATATTTATTCTTTAGTTTTAGGTGGATACAATATCTTTATTTTATTTTTATGGAGTGCTGAGGATCGATCCCAGTGCCTCACATGTGCTAGGTGAGCACTCTACCACTCTACCACTTGAGGCACAACCCCAGCCCCCCCAAATGAATTTTTTTTTTTTTTTTTTAGAGAGAGAGAGAGAGAGAGAGAGAGAGAGAGAGAGAGAGAGAGAATTTTTTCTCGGTGGACACAACATCTTTCTTTGTATGTGGTGCTGAGGATCGAACCCGGGCCGCACGCATGCCAGGCGAGCGCACTACCGCTTGAGCCACATCCCCAGCCCCCCAAATGAATTTTTAAGTCTGTTTTTTGCCGCAGTCTGGCTGGGCACAAATCACGAGCCATTCAAGCAGGAACAAACTTTATTTCTGAACTCCACCAGCACACTCCACACACGCTCCCTGGGAACTCTCCCGAACGCCACCCTCGCAGCTCCTCCAGGAACCCCACACACCAACTGGAACTCTCTCTCCAGGAACTTCCCCAACCAACTCGAACTCCCCAGGCAATCCTCACGAGAACTCCAAAGAAGCGGGTGCCCAGGCGGACAGTAAAGGTCTAATATACAATTGAATCAATCCAGCATCATCTTTTTTTTTTTTTTTTTTTTTTTTTTAAAGAGAGAGAGAGGTAGAGAGAGAGAGAGAGAGAGAGAGAGAGAGAGAGAATTTTTTAATATTTATTTTTTAGTTATCGGTGGGCACAACATCTTTGTTGGTATGTGGTGCTGAGGATCGAATCCCGGCCGCACGCATTCCAGGCGAGCGCCGCTGCTGCTTGAGCCACATCCCCAGCCCCCAGCATCATCTTAATGGCTTGCCTCTCAACCAATACTATTAGCAAAATGCCAGAGGCCATTCCTACTCGGCTCTCAACAGTTTTTCATAGTTCTTTGAAGAATGTCATTGGTATTTTGATGGGGATTGCACTGAATTTGTATATTTCCTTGGTAATATGGACATTTTGACAATATTGATTCTGCCTGTTAAGAATATGGGAGGTCTTTCCATATTTTAGGGTCTTATTCAATTTCTTTCTTCAGTCTTCTATAATTTTCACTGTAGAAATCTTTCACCTCCTTGGGTAGATTAAAGTCCCAAGGTTTTTTTTTTGTTTGTTTGTTTTGTTTTTGTTTTATGTTATTGTGAATGGGACGGTTTTCTTGATTTCTTCCTTGGCTGAATCATTGTTGGAATATAGGAAAACTATTGATTCATGGGTGTTGATTTTGTATCCTGATACTTTGTTGAGTTCATTCATCAGCTCTAGAAGTCTTCTGGTGGAGTTTTTTGGGTCTTCCAGATATTAGAGCATGTCATCCCCAGATGGAGATATTTTGACTTTTTCTTTTTCTCTTTGTAACCCTCTAATTTCCTTCTCTTGTCTGATTGCTCTGGGTAGTGTTTCAAGAGCTAAATTAAATAGAAGTGGTCTTGTGCCTGATTTTAGAGAAAATACTTTCATTTTTTCTCTGTTCAATATGATGTTGGCTTTGGGTTTGTCATATACAACGTTTATAATGTTGAGGTAAGTTCCTTCTATCTCTAGCTTCTCCAACATTTTTAGCATGAATAGGTGCTAGATTTTATCAAAGGCCTTTTCTGCATCTTTTGAGATGATCGTATGATTCTTGTGCTTAATTCTGTTTAAGTGGTGGATTACATTTATTGATTTGTGTATGTTGAGCCAACCTGGCATCCCTGGGATGAAACCCACTTGATCATGGTGTATTATCTTCTTGATGTGTGTTTTGAATGAAGTTTGCTAATATTAAGAATTTTCAGAGGCAAATCATTTAAGTTTTTTTCAGAAAAATTATACAATAATATGGGTCCATTTTGATACTGTTGAGTCTTCCTGCCCAATAATATGGTAAGTCTCTCCATTTATTTAGGTTTTCTTTAATGTCATTCATAATTTTCTTCTAAAAATAATATTTTCTTTTCTTTTTCTTTCTTTTTTTTTTTTTTTTTTTTTTTGGTACTGGGGATTGAATTCAGGGGCATTTGACCACTGAGCCACATCCCCAACCCTATTTTGTATTTATTTAGAGACAGGGTCTCACTGAGTTGTGTAGCACCTGGCTTTAGCTGAGGCTGGCTTTGAGCTCCTGATACTCCTGCCTCAGCCTCCAGAGCTGCTGGGATTACAAGCATGAGTCACTGTGCCTGGCTCTAAAAAGATTCTTAAATTTTTTTTTCTAAAGTATTTTTTGATGCTTTTTAAAGGCATCTTTAAGTTTTTTCATTTTCTATTTGCTTGTTGCTGATGTAAGGAAATACAATTGATTTTAGTATATTGACAGAGTATTGAGGAGACAAAAGAGACATTTTTAAAAGTTTTTATTATTTTTAATTTTTTAGAGATGAGGTCTCAATATGTTGCCCAGGTTGAGCGTCATCTTCTGGCCTCATAGGATCCTCCCTCAGCCTCTCAGTAGCACCAGCACACCTGTAGCTGTGAAACACTTATTAATTCTAAAGATTTGTTTGCAGATTTCTTTTGGTGTTCTATATAAATAATATCATCTGCAAATAACAACCAATTTTTTAAAAATACTTTCCAAATTCCTATTCTTTTTATTTTTTATTTACCTTATCTTGTTCTACTGCATTGGCCAGATGTCCGACATAATATGAAATGGAGTGATGACACAGCAGTCTCTACTACATTCTGCTCTCATCCAATCAGAATTGCTCTCCTACTTTTTAATTTTCCCCAGTAAGTTGGCCCTCCTGATTACTCTTCCTGGAAGTCATCCAGCCATCACGCATGTCCCGTGTTGATACTTGCTTTTCTCACCCCATTCTTGTGTAGTGTCCCATTTCCTTTGATGAATCAATAGAAGGTGGAGATTCACAAGGAAGGCTCATTCATTTATTTAATAAATATTGCATGAGTGTCTCCCAGGTTTTAGGCACTGTGCAAAGACCATGCCACCATGGCGCATATGTATCTTCTAGTGGTAGAAGACAGACAGCTAACAAGTGAACAAATGCACACAGTAACTGTGGCTCGGGGATAAGGGATGACAAATGAAACAACAGAGGGTAAGTGGAGGAACGTCTAAGACAGGATGGGGACCTGTGAGTTGTGAGTGCTGAAGTTGGGGAAGGGGGACCCAGGTAAAAGGCTAGAGGAAAATTTGGGCAGAGGAGCCAGCAGATAGCCAAGGAGCCAGGAGCTCACTTGGCAAGTTTGAGGAACAGAAGATTTGGCTGGAGCACAGTGGGACAGGGTCGGAGCGGGGTGGGACTGAATGAGACTGTAGAGGCCGAAGGAATCTGGATTTTACTCTGTGATGGAAAGTCATTGAAGGGGCTCAGCAGGGCAATGGCATGATCTGCTTCCCTTGTCTTAACAGACCAGTGCAGCTGCTGTGAGGAACATTAGCTAGGGGTAGAAGTCAAGAGCAAGCCAGCACAGGCTATTTCCTGTCCATAGCTTTGCGGAGGCATAGCCTATGACCTGCCTCCCAAGCCCCACTGTCTCAGGAAAGAACAGGATCCGGTGGAAAAGCCTAGCTGCAAGAGTTTCTTGGAATGTGAATATTTAAGGCACAGAAAGGCAAGGGGAAAATGTCCTGTGAATGGCTTTTGAATAACCAATCCACAGCGTCTGCAGCTGAGTCATCTCCACTGTATCGGAAATGAGCCTACAGAAATAGACGGGACAATTTTTATTTATCTCATTTATAAAGGGCTAAACCATTAAAAAGCACACAGGTTGGTGTTGTAGCTCAGTGGTACAGTGCTTCCTAGCTTATGCTGGGCCCTGGGTTCAATTGCCACACTGGGAAAAAACAAACATACAAACAACAACAACAACCAAAAGAAAAAACCCAGCACACAGTTAAAAGGGAAGATCAAGGGCTAGAGTTCAGATTTCCTGCCCCACAGTACTGGGTATGGAACCCCAGGCTTCCTGAATGCTAGGTAAATGTTCTACCACTGAGCTGCATTGCCAGTCCTTTGAAAGAATTTTATTCTTGCCGGGTGTGGAGATGCATGCTTATAATCCCATTGGCTTGGGAGGCTGAGGCAGGAGGATTGCAAGTTCAAAGTCAGCCTCAGTAATTTAGCAAGGCTCTAAGCAACTCAGTGAGACCCTGTCTCTAAATAAAATATAAAAACGAGCTGGGGGTGCTGGGGCTGTAGCTCAGAAGCAAAGCGCTCGCCTGGCATGTGCGGGGCACTAGGTTTGATCCTCAGCACCACATAAAATAAAATAAAGTTATTGTGTCCATCTATAATTAAAAAAAATTTTTTTAAACCTTAAAAAAAAAAAAAAACGGGCTGGGGATGTGGTTTAGTGGTTTAGCACCCCTGGGTTCAATTCCTGGTACCAAAAAATAAAAAGAAAAGGAATTTAATGCTGAGTTAGGGTCTCCCTAAGTTGCCCAGGCTGGTCTTGATTGTGATCCTCCTGTCTCAGCCCCCTGAGTAGCTGGGATTAATGAGTTCATATCTTTTGATCTCCTATTGAATGTGCTCTCTTATTACTTTAAAGCAATAAGAGCCCTGCAAAACGCTGATCTGGTTACACATGTCCTGGTGTGTCTACTAGTGACCCTTTCTTGGAACTCTGTGAGCAACATCTATCATGTGTGCAGTTATTAAGGCTGGACAGGCACGGAGGGATGCCAGGTCACCAAACTCAACTTTAGAATGAAAAGAAGCCTAAAACAGGAGAAGAAAAAGCAAAGTAATAAGCAGTGTCTTCTATTAAACTAGGAAATATTGTTCCACCAAACAATGATAAAATGGAGAGATATACCCCAAAGGACAGGAAGGACATTCCCCTGGATACGGGGAACATTAGAGGTAAACATCGCCTCCTCACCCTCCATTCGTCAGTGGATTATGACAAAGGGCCTAGGCAAGTGGCTTTATGATAATGTATCTTAAACTCCTCCAATTCCTTTGTAATGATATTGGGAATTTCAATGAAATTCTACCCAGAAATAATGCTTCATAATGTGATGTATGTGTGTCTCACATACACATTATATATATTTAAGAGATAATAAGTATATTTCATATCTGTCACATGGCACTGTAGGCAGAATGTGGCTCTGTAGATTACTTGAAGTATTTAATTCAAGTGGTGAACCATCTCTTTCAATCATTTCCTTCGTTTAACCAATTTGGAAGAAAGTCTTGCTAAGGAATTGCATACCATAAAACATGCATATGGAGGGCTGGGGTTGTAGCTCAGTTGGTGGAGTGTTTGCCTTGTATGTGTGAAGCCCTGGGTTCAATCCTCAGCACCACATTAAAAACAAATTTAAAAAATTAAAGGTATTGCATTTGCCTACAACAACAACAAAAAATTAAAAACAAACAAACAAAAATCATGTGTATAGAAATTAAATGAGATAACCAATGGGAAGCCCCCAGCAGAAGGTTTGATGCACCATAAACATTCAATAGGTTATAGCTATTGTTTGTGCAGAAATTCAAGAAAGGAACTGTGAGCTGGATGGGGTGTTTTTGCACCTTGGTGGCTGCTTGCTCTGGGTCACCTGGGAGATGTTCATTATGTTGGGAAATCTTCCTTGACTTAGTCCCTTTCCTGGTCCTTAAAGGCTCCCAAACTTTAAGTTTCCAGCCCACTCTGAGCACATGCCTTTTGGGACAGACTCACTAACCAAACTCATAAGACCAATGTTCAGAACCAGAACCCAGTGTAGTCACAAATAGAAGGATGTGATTGTCCCATCAATTGAGGGGCTATGTTGACATGAGCCATAAAACATGAATATATGTTTTATATTCTATATGCATGTTTATGGTATACAAAAAAATGAAATATTTTCTCCTTGGTGCCAGATTGTCAACCAGAGAATCACTTGGTGAGCAGGGAATCTGGAACAGAGGCGTTTCCACACATGTAAATGTCATGTTTAATGATACCTGATGTATCCATTTCACAAGAGAGATTAATTGCCAGGGGGCTCAGGAAATTCAAGGAAGGCAATTGCTTGGATGGAATTAGAACGGTAAGGCTTGCCTCTGTGACTCCTGTTTTTCGACATGTTTGTAGCTCATAACCTTTTGGGTTGTAGATAGATATAAAACCTTTATTTTATGTATTTATTTTATGCGGTACTGAGGATCGAGCCCAGTGCCTCACACCTGCTAGGTAAGTGTTCTACCACTGAACTACACCTGCAGCCCTGGGTTTTTAAATTCTCTCCCTTCCCCCTTATTTTTTTTTATTGTGGAGACTTAAAGACCTGCACAACTCCACCTCTAGTGCTGGGCTTGGTGCCCAGCCCCCACTGCAACCATTACCCACACATGGCCAATCCAGTTTGTCCACACCTCCAGCCACTTCCCTCACCTCCTGTATGATTGTGAAGAAAATTCTAAACATTCTCATTGTTTTCAAAGCTATTTATCCAGTCTTGCAGGTTTGAGAGTTGTTTTCTTTTTTCTCTGGTGACTTTAGATGTCTCTGCTCAGATCTTAAAATGGCTCCCAGAGAGTGATCTTAAGTTCTTGGGGGGAGGCCAATGTTCTGCCAACAATCACATGGACATTAAGCCGACTACTTCCACTTACTTTTATCTCTTCATAATCACTTGGGAACATTAGGAGTACCAGTTATGGGTCTGCACTGGAAAGCAAGGATGACAGTTTTTCTGTGTTCCACCCAGGGGACCACCCAGATCTGCGGACTCAGATCTCTGAGTGCAGCTCAAGAACCTGTGCATTTAACACACTCCCAGGCGACGCCTCTGCGGCCAGAGTTAGAGAAGCACCTGGCTGAGGACGTTTTCAGAGATTATCACGGTACATAGATCACAAGCCTGGTGCAGAAAAACTGGAAAGGAGACTTTTAGAAAACCAAGTGCACTTTTCTAACCCTTCTCCCTCTGGCTCTTGGTGACTCCTCCCTGGGCCAGGGCTCTGAGGCTGGTCTCTGCTGTTCCGCGGTGGATGTGCCAGGGCAAAGTGCATGAACTCTGGAAAAGCTCTTGACTGCTCAGAGGTCACTTGGTCCCTGGTTTCTGGCTGTGCCCCAGCTGTGGGTCTCCACACACACCCAAATGCACACAGGTCAAGGGCTCTAAGCCTTCTCATGTGTAAAGGAATTTCTTTACTGTCTCAATCCTGTGGGGCTCTTTTAGAAATCAGTTTCAGTCCCCATGGGGTGGACGCGAATCTCCAGCATACAGCCCACTCACGAGCGAGCCTGAATATGACTTGGTTCATCTCACTCTCCCTATAAAGGTCCTCAAGCCTTCCCTGTTTTGGAGACATTTTCTCTTTCTGTCCCAGATAGGAGCTAAATTCTAGGATCTAGAAGAAACCCAGGAAGTGGTGGATGGCACATTGATTTAATTCCAGATGGTTTGTGCCTGTGATTAACGAGAGGGCAACTACCTCTGGTGAACAAAGACTCATTCTCCATAAGACACTGACTCATTTAAAAAAAAAAAAAAAGAAAAAGAAAAAGAAAAAGAAGAAGTGATATGTCAGGAAAGTGCGGAACTGTGTTATTTTAAGACACTTGAACCTATAACCCATATTTTGGCAAACAACTGTGCGCTAGCCATACAGAATTTAAAGAGCCACATAACATAAAAAATGCTTTTGTTTGTTTTAAAAGATAAACTTTTGTTCAACTTTGTTCAACTTACTTTTGCTGCAGGCTCTAAACATGCTATTTAGCCCTTTTGAAATTGGGATTTATTTAAAAAGTCCTGGAAATTGTATGTTCAGTCAGTCACTCAAAGTTCACCCTGATGATAGGAAAGAGATTAGCCAAAATGACAAAATCATAGAATTTGGAGGGAAATGGATGGCATTAGAGCAGATTATGCTAAGTGAAGCTAGCCAATCCCTTAAAAACAAATGCCAAATGTCTTCTTTGATATAAGGAGAGTAACTAAGAACAGAGTAGGGACGAAGAGCATGAGAAGAGATTAGCCAAGAATTTTTAAATTTGTATTTATTTATTTATTTATTTTGGGTACCAGGGATTGAATCCAAGAGCACTTAACCACTGAGCCACATCCCCAGCCCTTTTTTGTATTTTATTTAGAGATTGAGTCTCACGGAGTTGCTACTAAGCACCTTGCCGTTGCTGAGGTTGGCTTTGAACTTGGGATCCTCTTGCCTCAGCTTCTTGAGCCATTGGGATTACAGGTGTGCACCAAGGAGCCAGGCTAGCCAAGAATTTGTTTGTTTTGGGTTTCTTGTCTAGCAGCAGCTGGGGACTGTATCCAGGCCTCACATGTGCTACACCTCCACCCCACTGGCCAAATTTCCACATTTGCTTTTAAAATGTGTTAAATCATCCTCTCCCTATAGCTCTGTTCTCTGTCTTCTTGTAAGAAACAATGTGATAAATTCTTACCACAAGAGGGAGCTGGACCATGAAGAAATTCATGGATTGTTTTGGAAACAAAAACTGGAGCGTGTTGGAGATTGAGGTTAGCCCAGGTGACAGTTTATTTTCACTAAGTGATTACTCCTGTCTTAGTGGCTCAGACCCAAAACCATAGACCTCATGCTTGATTCCTTACTTCCTAATGTAGGAGACATGTCTTTTTCTCTTTTTGGAGCTGGGGATCAAACCCAGGCCTTTGGGCAATGCCAGACAGGTGCAGTTCCACCATGCAGATGCACCCCCAGCCCTGAACCCTGTCTTTTTTTTTTTGTGTGTGTGTGTACTGAGGATTGAACCCCTCAATCCTCTGCTTCTTAAAGGCAGAGACAGTAGAATTTGCTGAGATGTAGGGTCAGGCATTTTTAGATGTAGATCTTATTAAGGTACGATGAGACCAAGATCAGGAGAAGAGTGCCGAGTGAAGACAGTTAATCACAGTTCCCGTGAGGTGGTGGTCTTCTTTGTTACATAAGCCTATTGAGTTGGATTCTCTTTCCTCTTTCCCTCCCTCCCTCTTTCCTTCTTTCCTCCCTTTCTTTCTCCAGGGATTGAACCCAGGGATACTTTACCAGTGAGCCACATCCCCAGCCCATTTCTTTTTTTTTTTTTTTTTTTAACTTTGAGACATGGCCTTGCTAAATTACTTTGGGTCTAGCTAAATTGCTGAGGCTGGCCTCTAATTGGAGATCCTCCTCCTAGCCTCCCGTGTTGCTGGGATTACAGGCGTGTGCCACTGAGCCCAGCTTGGATTTTTATATCTTGAAGCTAGAAACATTCTCATACTTGTAGAAGTAAAAACCTGGTACCAATTGAGATGACTGTTAATCCCCTTTCTCTATACTGTACACTATAAGAGGTGAAGCTCTGAAATCAAATGTTGCCTTTTTTTCTTTTCCTCCCACAGCAAAACAAAACATTAGGAAAAACACGTTTACTGAATTCATCAACATGTTTTGGGGGAGTTAGACAAAAGTTATTTTCTGTAATATTTGGGAGCAGAATCTTATTAAACAACCACAAATCAGTCATATGCTGAGTTCAAACTGGATGACTATGCTATGGTTCAAATGTTGTGTTAGAACTGGGCATGCCGATGCACAACTTTAATCCTAGTGATTCAGGGGGCTGAGGCAGGAGGTTCACAAGTTCAAGGCTAGCTTCAGCAACTAAGCAATACTCTGTCTCAAAATAAGAAGATAAAAAGGGATGGAGATGTAGCTTGGTGATTAAATTCCCAGCAGCACCCCCCCCCCCCCAAAAAAAAAAGACCTGACAAGAGCAACTTGGAAGAAGAAAAGTGTATTTTGAATTTCAGAGGTTCAGTCAGTTTGTCAGCTGACCCCAGAGCTCTGGGCCCAAGGTGAGACAGAACATCATGGCTGAAGGGCGTGGTGGAAGAAAACTGCTCACTTCATGGCAGACGGGAAGCAGAGAGAGCTTGAGCTAGGGATAATATAATCCCCAAGGACCCACCTCCTCCAGCCATGCCCTACCTGCCAAAACTTACTACCCATTAGTCATGTGATTAATCCATCAAATGTATTTTAATCATTAGGTCACGGCTCTCATAATCTAATAATTGTACCAATGAACATTGCCGCATCATCTCACACATGAGCTTCTGGGGAACACCTCACATCCAAACCCAAACAAACGTGTTCCCCAAATTTTACTAGTTGTAAACTTGATCCCCAAACTCATATGCTGATGGTATTTGAAGGTGGGCCCACTGGGAGGTAATTAGGAACAGAGAAGGTCATCAGGGTGGGCCCCAGGAGGGGACTGGTGGTTTTATGAGAGTGGACACACACTTGCCCTGACTGGCCACGTGGTGCCTGTGGCCAGGTCACGATGCAGCACACAGCCCTCAGGGAGTGCTGAGCAGATTCCAGCTCTGTGCTCTCGGACTTCCCAGCTTCCAGAACTATGAGCCAAATAATTGTATTCTCCACAAGTTACCCATCTTATTAGGTATTTCATCATAGCAACAGGAAATGGAGTAAGATAGCCCACTTCTGGATGGCTGGTGCCTTCACCTGGAGGTGACTGCTGAACGGGCAGGTTGAATGATTGAGGTTTCAGTAACAAGTGTCCCTGGATGGTCACTGACACCAGCAGTGTTTGGTCTCGATCTTCTTCACATGACCTTTCTCTATAACTCTTGGGCCCACAGGGAAGCTGCCTGATTCACTTTTGAAAGTTTAGCTTCTTAGAATTACCTGGTTTGTATTAAAATTTTAATTCTACACCTCTTTTCCCCCACAGGGAAGGATACCACTGCTGTGGTCTAAGCCATGAGTGCTGGTGGGGACAGACCTGCCTTAAGATCCAGCGTGGGATGTCCCTGTGCAAGCCGAGGAGCTGGCCCAAGTCCACTCAGATCATCACCCTTGTTTGTGTTTCCTTTCTTCTGCAGAAGAAGGAGTGATGAGATCAAGGACTGGGCAATGGAAGGAGCCAGCAGAGCAGTTATGCCCTCTTCCAGGTGAGGCCTAACTGGCCCAACTCCTTGAGGTTAACTGCTTTGAGGTCCTGGTGATCCAGCCAAGAGGGAAGCAGTGTTTTGACTCTCTCTGTCTTTGGCTTTTGTGTTTTGGGAATAGTGAAGGGGATGGTTTAGAAATGTAGATTGTGATTGGACAGGAATAAGTTCCTGGGTTCTTCACCCCAAATGCCTCATAAGATTGCCAAAATCTCCTGCAATTTCTAACAATTTTTAAAATATTTTCCTTAAGCCATAAGTTGAAGCTTTTTAGCTTTCAGATAAGTTTCCTTAACACGTATTCACTTCTGGTGCTGTGGCTAATGGTTCAAGATTCATGAGTATTTGGGGACTCAGCTACTTCCTTCGCCTCCTGCTCTCCTGCTCAGATCTTACTGCAAAGCTTTGAAAATGGAAAAGGCTGAAGAGCATTTTTAAACAATTTATAATGTAAAGTTTTTTTAGTAATTTAGATATGACAATAACATTGCTTTTGCAACCAAAGAAAGACAAAGGCGGATGATTGTATATTTTGTTTAATACTTGCATTGTTTCTATAGCGCAATTATAGCAATCTTTAAATTTACTTTTCATTACAAATATTTGTCAAGTTTTGTTTCAGAAACATTTTTCCTACTCTCTTGCACATGCACCCAGACACGCTACAAAAAATTCATTCATAACACAGTAAGGGCAAACATTACTCATGTAAACATCTTCCATTAATTTCCCATAATTTAAAAAAATCATAGAATTATAGATATTGAATAAGGCTCATAGATTTAGTTCAAATTCCACAAAAGACCAAAGATGCTTCTTAACTGAGATGGGGTTGACTTTTGGTTGCGGCGAATGCCGGAAGCATCCCCCTGGCTTCCACTCCTTAAACATACCTCACAACCTAAAAAATGCATTTTTAGGAGAAAAAGAGAACAGAGAGGAAAATCTTTTAAAGTAGGGAGCTCAGAATCATGGACATAACTTTCTTATACCATAAGCAGGCATTTATGTCATCCCTGTCATTTCTCCATACAGCAATCAAGATTAAGTAGAGTAACCCCGAAATGTAACCAAGTAGATCTGTTAGGAGACATTGGCATGTGTGTTCATATTGCTAGTATACACAGTGAAAATTTGTCATGTTTATATTTCATTATATCCAGGACCAAAATGAACAAGAACAAAACAACCCACTCAAGTCCAATGTCACTATAAAGGATTTTTTTTTTTTTTTTCCCCAGTAACTCAAGAGTCAGGGGGCTGGGAGGTATGCCTAGGGATGGGAGTGGTCTTGATATTTGGATGACTTCTAACAACTGTGAGTAAAGTCACAGACAGAGGAAGCAAGGATTCCCGTTATCCGAGGACGTCTCTCTCTCTGGTTGGAAGTTTGGTGCTGGGGTGCATAGTCTTCCAGAGCTGAGACAGAGAATGGGCTGTGCTGAGAAATGCGCCCCTGGCCAGCGGCTGCCTTCCCCTCCCTCCCTGGGAGGTGGAGGTCGGAAGGCAGGGATCGCTGGCAAAACCGTGAAGTCCCACCCTGGGGTCTGAGCCCCAACTCCACTGAGGGCAGCCTCCCTGACATTGTGACTAGGCAGTAGGGGTGGCGGTTGGTGGCCGGGCTTCACGGCCAGGTCTGGCTTCTGATTCTGCTGCCCTGCAAAGAAATTGTGCTCCGGATACTGCACCGGTGGCTCCCGGGCCCCTAGTGAGTCACTGAAAGGCGGACACACCTTCATTAGCACCAAACTAACCACCAGGAAGCGGCGGAGGCACTGGCGAAGCCTACGGGGCTCTCTCCGGACAGACCGACAGACGGACAGACCGGCAGGGGGCTGCCTCGGTCGGAGTCGTGCGTAGGCTTTTTGATTTTTAAAAATCAAAATTGATCTGCATTATATCTCAATAGACTCAGATAATTCTCACCAAAAATTTTTTGTAATGTGTTTAAATAGCACTGGAATAATTCAACTTCATTTAAATATATTCATTCTACCATGAAAATATTTCATACAAACATCTATTTACATACAAACACATTAAAATTTGTGAAAAGGGTTTCCACCCCTGTGGTTGTATGGCTTGAAATCGTTTCATTGCTTTGAATATGTACGCACACATTTGGCAAAAGAAAAAAAAAATTTAATTTAGAATTAAAAAAAAAAAAAAAAAAAAAAACAAAAACCCAAAACCTGACACCAAAGATCCAAATTCCTCAAGGAAAGACCCAAGAAAAGAAACAATCTATTGAGGTACCTCAAGTACATGTAAATTTAATATATTTTGTGAACCTTTGATCTGTGGCAAATTAACATTACAACTATCCATCTTGCAACACAGTTTTGCTTGTTTTTCTACAACAAAAGATGTCTGGATTCTAAATCACTACTCTTAAGACAGAACTTGAGGCAAGGCTTTGAAAACAAAACAGAGAACTCTGTCTTCTTGGAGGATTTTAAATGCATTTTGCACTGAGTGATTTAATTTTTTACATATTAAATGAAAATTACTAAAAGTGCCACATACTGTCTCACTAAGACAACCCTTTACTTCACTGTTCACAATTAATGCAATTTTATTTTTTCACAGTGCTGGGGATAAAACTCAGGGCCTCAGACTTCTTAGGCACATGCTGTGCCACTGAGCTAGTCCCCAGCCCAGTGAAATCTTCTTTTGTTACAATTAAATGTTGCAAATGGTTATATTTGGCCTTGTTGGCTATTTCAGGTTGTTCAAGATGAGGAAATAGTTTTTCAAGTTTGATCAACCTACAGGGCAAGGAGGTTGAACTCTATTCCCAGATAGGTCCAAAGAAATCTTGAAAAACGAGTTCCCTTCTCAGGTGCTCAGGAAGACCAGGGGTGAAGCTGGTTAAAATCAGAATAGGTACTACAAAGCTCAAGTCCTCCTCAGCGGTGGCTGTTAATTTCACCATTCCTTTGTGTCAGAAATTCAATCCTCCCCGTTGCTCTTGTTAGTCCACACAAATGCCAATTTGGGGACATGCTCTTACAGATTAGTTCCTATTCCTAACTCTAACACAAGATAATATTCATAATAGAAGAGATGCTAAGGCAAGGTCTAGTCATGCAGGGATTGGCTTGAGAGCTCCGAGTGAATCCCCTTGACTCCAGGGTATCATGCACACACAGGTGCTGGCTGTTTTGGGAGAGCACAAGTCCTTATTCTGCACCATATGTGGGAGATACTATGCTAAGGCCACTTGATTCGGTTGCTTCCTGACTATGTTCTTTTGTAAAGCATGTAAAGCAGAAAAATACATTCTGAAGCTTTTCCACTTTGGTTCAACCAAGGAATAAGCCCCTACCTCCTCAACAGTGAATTCTTCATGGAAACCCCACCCCATCAACTGCTTCACCTACCTACCAACACAGTGAATCTCCACCCCCTGAGTGCCAACTGTGACAGTCAGAAGTTTGGGGGAGAGAGAGAGGGGGGGGGAGGGGGGGGGAGGGGAGGGGAGGGGAGAGAGAGAGAGAGAGGAAGGGAGGGAGGGGGAGGGGAGGGGGGAGAGAGAGAGAGAGAGAGAGAGAGAGAGAGAGGGAGGGAGGGAGGGGAGGGGAGGGAGGGAGGGAGGGAGGGAGGGGAGGGGAGGGGAGGGGAGAGAGAGAGAGAGAAGACTAGTAAGAGAGGAGAGGCTGTCTGCATGGAGAAAGAGATGGGCTGGCACTATCATTCCACACGGAAGCCCAGGCAGTTCTCATGCACGGAGAGAGAAGAGGAAAGAGACACAAGAGCTAGAAGACAGGTGAGTATGAGAAGAGGGAGAAAGACACAGAGAGATTTCCTCTTTCCTTTGATTTGTTGCAAGGTCACAGACAACCGCTAGGTTTTAAACCCAGACTGTGAGCATTCACTGATGTGGAGAATTGATTATCTGGTTAATCAATTAACTTACAACTCTCCAATCCCATTTATCCAAAAAATATATATATTTAAAAAAATCCCATTTGAATGGGATAAGAATAGCCCTTTAGAATAGAAATGATACCCCACTGAAACCACCCTCAGGCCCACCCATCCTCAGGCATGAAATGACTGAGCCAGCTGTGAGGAGGCATGACCTGCATTCTCCCCTCCAGCCCAGGTTTCACTGCCCAAGGTCATGAAGGGGTGGATGAAAGCCATCTTTCTCCTGAAGACAGTCACTCACTTTGGGACACATTTAAATTAAAGCACCTATCAAAATACAAATCCAGAGCCTTGGCCCACCTGTCACAGTTCACAGACCAGTCTCTTTCTGCAGAATAGAAGCAATCCTATCCTGGTGCCTTTCGTCTAAAAACTCTATTGGGAGATCTTTCTGGAAGCCTGACAACTTCCTCTCCTGTGGAAACTGGCAGCTCAAGCTCATAAACAGGGATCCAACTGGATTCTCCAGAAACCACTGCCATCTAGCTGCAGAGGAGGCAGCTGGATGTTCCAGGAAGCCTGTCCTTGCAAAAAGGAGAAGAGCAGCCCTGTCATTCACTGTCCTGGGGGTTGAACCCTGAGCCCAGAGGCTGCCTCAACCAAAAATTGGGAGCAGCCCCGAATCAAGCACTTTTGTCAAAGGCTTGGTGAGAACAACGTGTCACTGACAACCAACAGGGAACTTCCTCTGCCGAGTTCCTCACTCTCTCCCACTCCCAGCAAGCATCTCTCATCTGCTGGAGCTCTCTGCACAACTTAGAAGGCATTAGCTTTCAAGACCAAACCGACAGAGGTGACAGGTGGCACAGTTGACAGCTGCAGACTGGCACAACTGCTGCTCCCAGGCCTTCCAGCCACCTCATCTGTCCAGGCAGCTAAAGAAGACAGAGCCATGGCATGTGATGAGGGGGCTTATCAAAAATGACAGCTCTCAGAATTCACTCAGAGCAACCCCAGTTATGTTACAGATCTAATATGCTAAACTAAAAAAACAGGGTTTTTTTCCTTATTTCTGTAGTGGTGATTATACATGACTTGTGAAATGGCTGAAATGCTATCAATAATGCTTTTAAAGTATGCAGGTGTGAACTCTTAGCTTACAGGTAAGTGCTTTGAAATTACAACGAGGAAGAGTTTTAGCATTAAGGTTTGATTTGTACCTAGTGATCTGTATGTTTGCTTTCATAGTACTGATTTAAAATAAATTTTTGAATTCTGCATTAGAACTCAAGTTTTCTGTTTGACTTCTGAATTCAATGCACTGGGCACCCCAAGCTAGGCTGTGCTAGGTTATGTACATGTAATGTGTACCCAGGGAGAAAAAAGAGTCGCTAGCACTATTGAAGATATTGCAAAATTGCCACAGTTACTGCTTGGAGATTACTAATTTTCCTCTCTTCTTTCTTAAGGTATATATTACAACTCTTCCATAACTGAATGCAAACAAAGCAAATTCATTTCTTCTCACATCTGAAAGCAAAGATATCTTTGTTTACATGCGAGAATAATAATTCTATAGTAATATCCTGGCCTTAGGAGCCAGTACTTATATTAGGACATAATAATGAAATAATGGTATAGAAAGAACCAGAGAGACATACACATTGCCACGGATGCAGAATCCATGTGGAAGTTTCTCCTGTGAAGGGTATCTACGATAGGAAATGAGAAGAGTAACTAAGTGGGCTTCTGTTCACTAGGAAAAAAAACAAAGCCATTCTATTGCAAGATACAGATCAAAGGTTAAAAGGCAAATTATCCTACATTGAGAGAATAAAGATGTCGTCGTTCTCTACTCCAGCACGGCACAAAGACAAGCGCAACGACACAGTCTGCTTTGGCCGTAGGAAAAACATCATGGAAAACCCCCGACAAAAAAATGACTGAAAAAAAAACCCCTTTCCCTTTTTCAGTCTAATCATTTGGCATCTCTGAACGTGGTACAGATTTAGACTTGAACCACCAAAGTACATGGTGCTGTCTGTGTCAGCGCTCGGCAAGACCTCTCAGTAAGACGTTGTTGCAAGGCTAGCTAATTTTAAATCTGGTATGAGTAATACAGTCAAACCTAGTTAGTATGCGAGAAAGTCGTTGCTAACGCAGGGTGAGAGGATGTGATGTCACAGCATGAGCAGTCCCTGGTTGTCCCATTGTTGGATAAACGTAGTGCATAGATCCAAGTTTCTATTCCAGGTCTCTGGACTCCGGAGCCAGGCCTTTCACTTTTGCTGGGTGGCCTGGAAGGCCTTCAGCTCCACCTGGTACCACTCGGGGGCTTCAGGCCCGCTCTTTCCAGGAGGGCTGTGGTCATAGCCGTAGGCAACCGTGAGCTCCTCGTCGGCCTCCACTGCTCGAAGGGTGCGGATGCATTTGATGGGCCCGAAGCGGGGGTGGACAAACCTAGACATCAAGATGCACACGGTCATGCCAGGGCCAGACCTGGGAGGGAGAGGCAAAGGCCAGCGAGGGGCCAGTGCAGATGAGCCCATGTGCTCTTGCCTGGGCACCGTTGGAGGGCACTGGAGGTGCACGCACAGGTCAGCCAGCTTCTGCTTCACCTGGGCGCTCATTAGACTAGAGCATCTCAGCCATGCCTAGACATAGGTGGGAATGTGCATCTAACAACACCTGGAGATTCACTGGCATATTCAAGTTTGAAAAGCACTGCTTTATCTTCCGTTTTGAGCATATTGGGCACTCTATTTTTTTTGGTGGGGGGTACCAGAGATGGAACCCAGGGATGCTTATCTACTGAGCGACATTCCCCATCCTTTTTATTTTGAAACTGGGTCTTATTTAGTTGCTTAGGGCCTCGCTGAGTTGCTGAGGCCGACCTTGAACTTGTGACCCTCCTGTCTCAGCCTCTTGAGTCGCTGGGTTACAGGTATGTGCCACTGCACTGGGCAATGGCACTCTGTATTTCTTAAGCAACAATCAGGGTCAACAACAAAAACCTGTCCTTAATGAAAAGTGAGATCTTGTGCAGCTTCCCACACTTCAGCTCACTGCCTGGTAGCATCAGGCTCCTTGGCTATTTCTCAAGCAGAAAGAAGGCTTGATCAGATTGCTTTTTTGGAATTGTAAGGACAGACTTCTGGCTTTTCAAAAGAAAAAAAAAACCTACTTGTATTGCACCCTATCCATAGAGAGGAAATATTACTTTCTAGCATAAGAGTAGATGAAGATTTCTTCTCAAGAGGGAAGTCTAGACCTTTCTGCCTACCTGCTTCTTCCATATTTCCCTTGGTGGGAAGCATCCTGTGAAGGGAACAATATCTCCTCCTAGTAAAATCCTCTCAGAACCAGAAGTGGAGTTAACACTCTTTAATCACTTGCCACAGGTTCCCACCACTGTTCACCTGCCCAGCGCCCTGCACAACAGGTGCATAAATAAGTAATGGACTTAGCTCCCCTGACAGTTGCTGAAAGAGATCTAAGACCAACATGGCCAGAGAGCAATCTGCTTTATTTTTATATGCATTTGGCCAAGTCAATCTCATTCACTTATAGTCTATTGTTAAACAAAGGGCCCTGAGTTGGGGTGCATATGGTAGTTTGGCTGACTCCCTCTGTTGGTGGTGGAGATAGGAGCATCTGAGATTTTGGGCTATCTTCCATGTGGTATAAAAAGGAGCAACCTCTACCTCACACCAAAGGCGACTCAATGTCCACCAGAACTAACACCAGTCTCCTGACCCCAGGTTAAACTGTCCCTTTTATGAAACATCACGAACATCTCTTTTATGAAAAAATACTATTTCACCAAAGGGATGCTTAACTTGGGGTCAAAAGACTCTGTTGTTAGTCCTGGGTCCACACATATTACTGGGTATTCTTGGAAACTCCACCTTGTATTTCTCTCTCTCTCTCTCTTTTTTTTTTTTTTTTTTTTTGATGGTGGTGCTGGGGATTGAACCCAGGGCCTTGTGCATGTTAGGCAAGCACTCTATCAATTGAGCTTATACCCGCAGCCCCTCCACCTTGTATTTCTGAATCCCACTTTCTTAATCTGTAAAATCATAATGATACTAGTACGACTTACCCTATGGGATCATCATGGTGACAAAATGGGGTCACACATAGAAAGCACCCCACACAAATCCTGGTACAATAGAGGACTTGACTAATATTAGTTACTGTGTGTGTGTGAGCATGCCTATGTGTGAGCTTGTGTGTGACTGTGCGTGTGTATATGAGCATGTGTAAGCATGTAAGCACACAGTAGTATCAGATTGTGACCATCACAAAGGAGATGCCTGCACCAGGGATTGAGGAATTCCTTGTTAAAAAATCACAACTTTGTAAATTAAAATGTTCATCATAATTTCCATCATGTTCTTTCAGGATGAAGAAAAAACCTGGACTCCTGAAATAGAGCTCTGATTAATCTTCTGACCCACTGAAAAAATCCTGGGTTGCCTTTTCCGGGCCTACAGGGTTTCTATGATCCTCTTGTATTTCCTGCTCATCATCATGTTTTCAGAGTAGATAATGGGCAGATTGAGAAGAAGGAACTTATTTCAGTGTTGATCCTTGGAGAGGGCATTCCTAACCCCTGGGCCTTCCTGATCTGCATTTCCTGGTCTGAAATCTGGAAAGTAATACACGTGGGCTCTTGAATTCCTGGGCTGATCAAATGAGACAATGCATGAAAAGCACCCAGAGTGAGGATTGGGGTGTGGCTCAATGCTAAAGTATGTGCTTAGCTTGTGTGAGTCCCTGGGTGTGATCCCCAGCACCATCACCACAAAAAAAAAAAAAAGTACCCAGAGTAGTTACTGACCATTTTCAGCTGCATGATTGGCCATCAACCCAAACCTCTGTGCTAAGCAGTTTGACCCCTGTCCACATGTTACCTACATTTACAGCTAGGAAAGATCTTGTCTGTGTCCATTTGACATTTTGTGCCTGGTTACATTTAAAATAGCTTAGGAAAGTGTTGTTTTACTTATATTAAATATATAAAGTGTATGTAACAATACCAGTGTTGGGAAATAAATGAATGCCATGAATTGCAATCTGAATGTTACATTTGATCAGTATTCAAGTAGTCCTCCCCTGACCCCAAATAACTAAGGTTTGATCACACTGAGTTTGCAAAACAATCAACCAACCAACAACCAAAGCAAAACTTGCAGAATGGGTTGGGGATGTGGCTCAGTGGTGGAGAGTTTGCCTAACAGGTATGAAGCCCTGAATTCCATCCCCAGTATTAAAAAAAAAAAAAAAAAAAAAAAAAAAAAAGCCCTTCCGAGCAAAGAGACTTGCATTTTTGCATTTGCACCAATAGAACTTTCTCTTGTCTCATGTGCTCTCTTCCTTCTGGTGAGAAAAATCATGTCCTTGCAATAGAATCAGAGAGCTAGTTTGTTTTAAAGGAGTGGTCTCAGTGGCATTTATGATGGTTAGTTCCCATACTTTAGGGGCCTTGTCGTTTCACTGTGTGCAGCTTGGGTTGATGCTTTGGCTAATGCACTGGCCATGAAAGCCTTGCTGTTAATAACAGTGTCAGTTTCATTTCACTTGACACATGTCCTTTGCCATTTCTGCCGCTCTTTGAACAGAAGTTGTAGCTCCAGTGCTTGTTATTGGCTGCCAAAGAGAGCAGATTACTGCCAGAATGATTTTTGAAGCCATCTCAGGGATGCAAACGGAGACATTCCTGAGGAACCTTCAACTCTTGGCAATTTCCCTGCACATGAACTGCCTACGATCTGCTCTTGCTTATGCTAATAACCTGGGTGACTTGAGGAGCTGCAGTTATAATGAAGCAGAAAAGGTCATGCGCAGCTCACTGGCTCCCAGGAAAAGCTGGCAGGCTCAGGCCAAGCTCAGAGAGGCAACAGAGAAGCCCAGCTGTATCCTTCAGAGAACAGTCAGAGATGCTTGGCTTTGGGAAGAGGAGATTTGGGGGCTTGTGAAAGCTGCTAAAATATTTGCAGTGCTATCATGTAGAAGAGAGATTGACAGATTCCACAGGAAAGAGACAATTAGGACGGAGGGCTGAATATCACAGGAAAACCCATTTAGGCTCAATAAAAGAAACCTGCTAGTCCTCAGAACCCAAAGGCAAATTTCATGCTGTCTCTTTCAATTGCCTTTGTGGATAACAGTAAGCTTCCCACCAACGGAGGTTTCCAAGAAGAGAGTCAACGAGCAGATGGAAGGGCAGGCTTGAACACCAAGGGGGACAGGGGTATTTGATTTTCTAAAATACAGCTTTGTTAATATATAATTCACACACCATAAGATTCATCCTTTTAAAGTAGTCAATTCTGCGGTATTTAAATATTCACAAAGTTGTGAACTGTCATCTAATTTTGGAAATTTAATTGCCCTCAAATGATACCCCACTCCCATTAGCAGTCACTCCTTAGGTGACCTCCCAGCCCCAGGCAGCCACTAGTCTACTTTCTGTCTCCATGGATTTCCCCCTTTGGACATTTCATACAAATGGAATCACCCAATATGTGGCCTTGGTGACCTGATTCTCCCATTCAGCATAATGCAGCTAACTCTCACCACACTGTGGCGGGTGTCAGTGCTTCATGCCTTTTTATTATCATAATTGGGGCTCTGATTTTATGGTGCTCTTCTATGAGACTTCATGCCCTTGGCGTAGGATTGTATTTTCCTCTTCCTTTCACATCATAAAAAGGGTTTCCTAACTTTCTCCATTATACAGAGTAATTTCAGATAATCCTAAATTTTTTATTTTATCCTTTGTGTTTTTTTGCATTGCTGGGGCTCAAACCCAGGGCCTTATGCATGTTAGGCAGGTGCTCCATCACTGAGCTACACCTCCAGCCCCAAGTGAGAAAACTGAAGGACAAAATGTCAGTAATAAAACAACCGCTAAGTACACTCTTCCTGTGGCATGTCCTACTGTGGAAGCACTTGTCTATCACTTGGCTTGCCAAGGCCACAGGGTGGGGATGTCTGGATTTTTGTTTGTTTGTTCTTTTTAGATACAAATCACAGTAGAATGCATTTTAACATAGTATACATACATGGAGTGTAACTTCCCATTCTTGTAATTGTACATGATGTGGAGTTACACTGGTGGTGCATTCATATATGAACACAGAAAAGTTATGTCTGATGCATTCTGCTGTCTTTCCCATTCCCATCCCCTCCCTTCCCTTCATTCCCTTTTTGTCTAATCTAATGGGGATGTTCAGATTTTGAGTTTCAAGTCATAACACAGGCCTGTGGCAGAGGCCCTTTGGTTATTCTGATGGGGCATCTTTTATCTGAGATTTAGGGGCACTTCCCAAGGGTGCTCCTCAGTCCCAGGGCCCTGGGCATAGATGCATCCAGCAGCTCAGGGCCCCACTTACATATCGTAGATGCAGTTTGGAGTGAAGGAGTGGTTCGCCTTGTGTCCCAAGGAGGCACAGTACTTGGCTACGTGGCTGTAGGGTTCAGGCACATCAATGACCGTGTCCTCGTCGAGGGAGAGGGTGTTTCCATTAAGGGCCCAGTCCCTGCTGTCGACCTGCAGGGAACAAAACAGTGGGCATTGGAGGGTGCCTATCTCTCAGAACTCATAAGATGCCAGAGATATTAACTCATTTCTCCTTAAATTTCATAATTTGAAACACAAAACCCAAGACATCTCTCCACACATGGAAGGTGCAAGCAGACGGCTCAATTTACTATTCATTGATTTTTTTCCCCCTCATTTTATATAGAAAAATGGAGTTCCCTCCCTTGTAAAGACACACAAAAATGTAACTAGATAACTTGAATTAAAAGTAGATGAAAGCTGAAGTGGTAGTGCATGCCTATAATCCCAGCAATTCAGGAGGCTGAAGCAGGAGGATCATGAGTTAAAGCCAGCCCCAAGCAACCTAGCAAGCCTTTAAGCAACTCAGTGAGACCCTGTCTCTAAATAAAAAATTAAAAAAAGGGGCTGGGGATGTGGTTCAGTGGTTAAGTGCCCTGAGTTCATCTCCCAGTTCTGGGGGCTGGGGGGGTGGGGAGTAGATGAAGACAAGGCAAATAAATATATGAATAAATAAATAAAATAGGAACATCAAATGGATGTTCATGTATGAACATAGGCTAGTTATGTCTGATGCATTCTTCTGTCTTTCCATTCCCATCCTATCTCCTTTCCCTGGGAGAAGGGGTTGGTGATGTAGCTCAGTGGTAGAGCACTTGCTTAGCAGGTGCGAGGCCCTGGGTCCCGTCCCCAAGAGATCTCATCATGTATATGCAAATATTCCAAAATCAGAGAAAATCCCAAACCCCAAACATTTATGGTCCAGAACATTTCAGATAAGGAACCCTCAACCTGTAATGTATCGTTTTCCTGCAGCCACTGTTCATATGCTGAATTTCTTGGGCTTTCTGGAGTGCCTTCAGAGGTCACAGGGACCCTGCTCCGCTGGAGTGCATTGTCCCTTGGTTGGTGCACCTGCTCTGCATGTGTGACAAATGAAACATCTCATGGCATTTTGTTCTTTATTGTTTGGCAGGGATGAGTAAAAAAGTGGAGATAGGAATGTGAAACATTCGCCGTAAGCTTCAGTCCCACACAGAAAACTGAATCAGGGATGGAAGTCACTCACTGGGCAGAAGGCTTCAAATTTTTCCCTTAAGCAAACTCTTAGAGGTTAGCTGAGAAGTGAAGAAAAAGACCAAAAAAACAAGAAAACAAAAAAACCCCAGAACATATGTCAAATATGTCAAAGTTTTTGTCTCAAAGGGAAGAGGTGATTCAACTGAAACATTCTATCAGCACCTAGAACTCTTCCCAGCAAGACACAGGCTGCGTATAGCTTTTGCACTACCAGGAGAAGGCGCTTTCCTAGAGGGCACCCTGCCCAAGGTCATGAATCAATTACTGACAGAATCTGACTGGATCTCAATTTTCCAGACATTGGGTGTGTCTTGTACAAAGCAGTTACTGTCTCAGGGACGGCACTGCCCCCCTTTCTATGAATTAGCTGTGGAACTTTAAAGGGACCCTATTTGAAACAAATGCTTTAACCAGTCTCACAGCTTGTCACCTCTCCCCACTCACCTCTTGGTGTGTGATTCGGACTCCATTATAAAAAGACATAACAGTATTCGGTCCCACTGCTACCTTGGAAAATAGTCCTTCTCCGGCACTGGAAATGAGAGACTCAGCAACATAAACCCTACATGGGGGAAAAAATAATGATTTTTAAAATGTGATATGTCACTCTTTACGTCAACCACCAAATTATCAATATGGCTACTGGATCTAAAATATCAGTTCCTAATAACCAAACGAAGAAGAAAAGAAGGAAGAAAATGCTAAACCACAACATTTTAACATCAGAAAAGGAAGAAATAGCAGTATAAAGCTACCCAGGACTTGCTATAGCAGCGATTTTCTTTTGGTGGATGGTTAATGACAATTTTCAGTCTGATTGTACAAGTTGATCAGTCTCCAAAGTTAGTTAAAACTATACCCAAGTTTGTCAATGTCAGTGATGAACCCAGCCTAATCCCATCTTAAGATTGGGAGCCAACTCATCACAAAGTCATGAAAAGTTAATTTCTGTTTTACTATAAATTACTGAGATTTCTAAACTTGTTTGGAATTCCTGCCCATGCTCTGAACTCACCCACGTCTGGCTCTCCTTGACCAGATAACAACCCTCTCTAAAACCTTAGTGGCACCTCATAAATCCTGGCTCCCCCTGACCAGATAACGATCCTCAACAGTGCCTCAGAAATTCTGATGTTGGGATCTGAATTTACTCCCTATCTTGAAATATCATGCCATGTAGATCATTAACCTACTATCTGCCTTTGTATTATGCTTGTCAAAATCCTGGTTTTTTCCACCCCCCTTTGAAACTTTTTGTGTTATAAAACCTTTTTCCTGGAGAGCTGGGGGGCTGATCTCCAGCCCAGCTTAGGGAGAGACAGTCCTGGCCAGCTTTATTTGTGTAAAACAATATAAGCTTGCTTTAATTTGATTTAAAATCGGAGTTGGTGATCTTTTCTTTGTATCGTGGTTCAATAATCAGTTAAACCCCAAGATGAATCTTCTACATGGAGGAATGACAGTTAATAGGAACAATTACTTCCCCCCTCTTTTTTGTGTTGCTGAGGATTGAATCCAGGGCCTTGTGCTTTTGAGACAAGCACTCTACCTACCAACTGATCCATATCCCCAGCCCTCCAACAAGTACTTCCCAACAAAGTGGTTTGTCCAGACACTGGCTAACTAAAGCCCAAGGATCAAATCTGGCTGCTGCTCATTTTTGTAAATAAAGTTTTATTGGAGCATAGCCACCCGTATAGGCTTGGTTATCTTCCTGACTGCTGTAGCTCTGCTAAGGCAGAGCTAAGTTCTTGCAACAAAGCTCACCGGCCTTCAAAGCCTAAATATTTACTATGTGGCCTTTTGTAGAAATAGGTTGCCAATCACTGGTTTATAAAAAGCAAAGACAGCATTCTGCCATAGAACTCTCTCTCTCTCTTTCTGTGTGTGTGTGTGTGTGTGTGTGTGTGTGTGTGTTAGTTACTGGGAATGAAACTATATCCCTACCACTTTTTTCTTTCCCCCACAATGCCTATATCCCTACCACTTTTTTCTTTCCCCCACAATGCCTTTATTTTATTTATTTGTTTTTATGTGGTGCTGAGGACTGAACCCAGTACCTCCCACATGCTAGGCAAGCACTCTACCACTGAGCTACAGCCCCAGCCCCTTCCCGCTTTTTATTGATATTTTGAGACAGGATCTCACTAAGTTGCCGAGGCTGGCTTCAAATTTGTGGTCCTCCTGCCTCAGCCTCCTGAGTCACTGGGATTACCAGTGTGCACCATTACGTCCAGTTGGATTTGAATTTTAAAACAGAATATATGTTCCGTCCACAACTCTTTCAGTTCTTTGGACACCATGATGGAATGATGCCGCAGGGATAGGTCATTTGTAATTTTTGTTACATGGAATTTGTGTTTATTTCATGGACTGAATAACAGCTTCCAATTCTACTCTGTGATAGGAGTATACATCCTGCCACTTTACGAGGTGACCTCAAGGGGCCTCCCCAGTGGTGGATCACACATGTCCGCCCTGCTGATTTAGTACTTGGCTGTATTCTGCTTTGTGAGCAGAATGGACAGAAGCGACTGCATGCTGGGTCTCAGGTGGAAGAACCCTAGAAGAGTTCTGCCAGCCTCCTCCAGCATTTCCATGAGAAGAACATGCTCCGGGGGCTGTACTCCTGTACTCCAAGTCTTGGAATGAAGACGCACGAAACAGACCTGAACCCAACTTGAAGCCTGGAGTCCAGCCTAGTCCAGCTGAACTAGTTGATCTGGGTCCAAAGGGGCTGAACCTCAGCCAACCTGCAGAACCGTGTCACATAAAATGTTTGCTTTTGAAAACTGCTCCTTGTTTTGAGGGTGTCGTGAAGAATCACCCCAACAATAATAAGACTGATATATACAGTTACGGTGCTGTGTTGTTTTAGGGCCAACAGAGACACAACTGTCTTCTTTGTAACTGGGCCAGAGCCTCTTGTCAAAAAGAGGCCATTCATTGCTTGTGACATTGCAGGGTCAGCTCTGTCAGCTAAGTCAGGGGACAGAGACCGAATCAGAGTGAGGCAGAGAGAAAACCAACCTCAGAGGTGTCCTTGCTCAGAAACACCAGCTGCTAGGGAATAAGGATCCCAAGCAGGGTATCAGCAAAAGCCACCCGAGAATGGAGGGTACAGTGCAGCCATCCTCAAGGATAACATGTGAAGTGGAATAGAACTTGACACTTGGAGTGAGCTTGTAGAACCAGAGACTTGCCATTTACAAGCTGGAATGTTTTTATGCTTTATATGTTCAGTTTCCAAACTCTCCTTGATGATTGAATAAATTGCCTTGCGCTCCGGACCTTCAGCTGAGCTAAGAAAAGGAACGTTCTGGGGGTGAAGGCTAGGGCTTTAAAGAACGTGAAATGCTCCCCTGGAGGACCGCATGAGTGTGCAGCAGAAACCTTGCCACCAGAGCTCTAAAAAAGGGGGCCCTTTGGCAGGGCGGGGCCACCTGGCCTATGGCTCTGTTCACCTGGAGCTTCCATGCTAGGAAACATGGGAGCCCTGTTCTGTGCATGATAAGTGTAGAAACCCTCTCTAGGGAGAAATTCTGTATGAGAATAAAAACACTCATCCTCAGAATATGTAAACATTTATTTGGAAGGTTTGCATAGGACAAGGGACACTCTCATGAGGGGCTTTGACAGAACAGAAGGAGCCCAGCTTCAGCAGAGGGTGAAAGGCGTGTGAATTCCCATCACTAGGATTTTTTTGCACCAAGGATTGAACACAGAGGCGCCTAACCACTGACCCAGCCCTTTTTATATTTTTAAATTTATAGACAGGGTCTCACTGAGTTGCTTAGGGCCCCTCTAAGTTGCTGAGGCTTGCTTTAAACTTGAAATCCTCCTGCCTTAGCCTCCTGAATCATTGGGATTATAGGCATGCACCATAGCACTAGGATTTTTAGCTCTACATAAACTGTACAATTAAAACCACAAGGAATTGCAGCACTATACAGATTTAATGCAATTCCAATCAATTCCTCATAGAAAAAGCAGTCATGAAATTCATCTGGAAAAATAAGAGACTCAGAATAGCTAAAGCAATCTTAAGCAAGAAGAGTGAAGCAGGCATCACTATACCATACTTTAATCTATACTGCAGAGCAATTGTAACAAAAACAGTATGGTACTGGCACCGAAATAGACTGGTAGACCAATGGTACAGAATAGAGGACACAGAGACTAACCCACAAAATTACAATTATCTTACATTAGACAAAGGCGCCAAAAACATACATTGGAGAAAAGACAGCCTCTTCAACAAATGGTGCTAAAAAAATTGGAAATCCATATGCAACAAGATGAAATTAAGCCCTTATTTCTCACCATCTCTCACAAAACTCAACTCAATGTGGATCAAGGGCCTAGGAATTAAATCAGAAACCCTGCGTCTAATAGAAGAAAAAGTAGGCCCTAATCTCCATTATGTTGGATTAGGCCCCAACTTCCTTAATAAAACTCCTATAGAGCAATAATTAAAATAAAAAATCAATAAATGGGATGGATTTAAACTAAAAAGTTTCTTCTCAGCAAAAGAAACAATCAGTGAGGTGAATAGACAGCCTACATCTTGGGAGCAAATTTTTACCCCTCACACATCAGATAGAGCACTAATCTCTAGGATTTATAAAAAACTCAAAAAGCTAAACACCAAGAAAACAAATAACCCAATCAACAAATGGGCAAAGGATGTGAACAGACACTTCTCAGAAGATGACATACAATCAATCAGTAAATACATGCAAAAGTGTTTATCATCACTAGCAATTAGAGAAATGCAAATCAAAACTACTCTAAGATTTCATCTCACTCCAGTCAGAATGGCAGCTATTATGAAGACAAACAACAATAAGTGCTGGCGAGGATGTGAGGAAAAAGGCACACTCATACATTGCTGGTGGGACTGCAAATTGGTGCAGTCAATTTGGAAAGCAGTATGGAGATTCCTTGGAAAACTGGGAATGGAACCACCATTTGACCCAGTGATCCCTCTCCTTGATCTATACCCAAATAACTTAAAAACAGAATACTACAGGGACACAGCCACATCGATGATTATAGCAGCAAAATTCACCATAGCTAAATTGTGGAACCAACCTAGATGCCCTTCAGTAGATGAATGGATTAAAAAAATGTGGCATATATACACAATGGAATGTTACTCAGCAATAAAAGAGAATAGAATCATGGCATTTTCAGGTAAATGGATGGAGTTGGAGATGATAAGGCTAAGTAAAGTTAGCCAATCCCCCAAAACCAAATGCCAAATGTTTTCTGTGATATAAGGATGCTGACTCATAGTGGGGTAGGGAGGGGGAGCAAGGGAGGAATAGATGAACTCTAGATAGGGCAGAGGGGTGGGAGGAGAAGGGAGGGGGCATGGGGATAGGAAAGACAGTAGAATGAGATGGACATCATTACCATAAGTACATGTATGAAGACATGAATGGTATACAACTATAAGGAAAGGAAAAAAAAAAACCCACAAGGAAAAAGTTACCTGTCCGATTCATAAGGATCTGGAAGGAGAGCATTGGTTGAAATGCAAGATGAAGTCGACTTATCAAAGTGGTACACGGAGCCTAAAAAGCAAAAACAAGCCAACCGTCGTCAGTGCAGGTAGAGGGTTGGGGAAGAGCATTTACAACATTTACTTCTATCCAATGGACAATAAAGAGCTTATCAACCACAGAGATTATTCTGGTTATACCTATTCGAATGCAATTTTTCCATTTAAATAGAGTTATTCTTTAGTTGTATTTTCAAGTCTTAATGAACAGCCATTAAAAGTGCATCTTAAAAATCCCTATTTTGAGATAGAGATTCAAGAGAATTTTCTTCATTCAAATAATTTAAAAGATACTTGGCTACTTAATAATTGTTTTTTTTAAAAAAATAAAAAAATGCCTTGTTGTGGAGTTTTCAGATATCTGGTCAGATCAAATTGAATAGTGGTTAAAAATTTTGTTGTGGTTTTCTTCATACGAGACAGTCTGTAAAATCTAACAACTGAGCCCTGGCTGTTGGTACTTTCACTAAGAATAAACATTCAGTCTCCAGAATTCAGGAGGAGTGCACTCACTGCTTTTGATAAAGCATTAACAAAGTCATCTTATTTCTGTTGAGGTGGTTCAGAACCCAATCAGTAATTTTTTCCAGAAACTAAGATGTGCAGCCATTCGAGAATTACCAATGACTCTCTGCAAAGAATAAGCCTCAGAGAATTCTCACAAACCATAATGGAGACATATGATGTTCTGAAGGCTAATAAGTAAAGAAACAAAATTTAGAACTGTAGGGCTTACTACTGTAAAGTAAATTATTTTAGGCATTGAGACATCACTAATAATCCATTAAGCAGTTCTGCCATGGTTACCAATGGCTACCAGGTCCTCTATTTTTTTTTTTTTTTTTTTTTTTGTACAACTCAAGCCCAAATTAATGTCTCAAATTAAAAGTTAGAAAACAACCCAAATCGGTTCAGGACTAAGTAAGAAATAGGCCATTTAAGTATTTCAAAAAGAGAGAATTTAACTCAGGTAATTAGTTATACTGGAGACAGGAGAACCGAGAAGCCAAGATGGAGTAGGGAGGAGACAGGAAAAGGAAGCCTCCACTCTAAGTTAAGGGGTCTAAGAGAACGTGGTGCACCTGGGGCTCTAGGGCTGGGGTGGCCAGAGTTATGGTGGACTTCCCTGGTAGGAGATGGAATCAGGAGGCGATGGCTAGGCTGCTGCTGCAGATGCTGCTCCACAGAGAGGGAGCTTCCCCAAACCCCCTCCCTGTCTGCCCTGGGGCCAGGAGCCTCCCTGTGGCCAAACCCAGACAGAAGACTGATAACAGAAAAGCCTGTTCCTCTTGCAACAGAAGCAGGTGAAAAAGAATGAGAAATAGATCTGAGAGTAAATCAGTAAGAAAGGAACCAGCAGACAATCCATGAAAGGCATTTAGTTCCGAAAACAAAAACAAAAACAAAAACAAAAACAAAAAAACACACGATTTTTTTTAAGCCAACCTTGTGTGTGTGTGTGTGTGTATGTGTGTGTGTATGTGTGTGTGTGTGTGTGTATGTGTGTGTATGTGGAGTCCAACCAGAGCCTCACACATGCTGAGCAAGTACTCTACCACTGAGAGAAGTCCCAGCCCTAAATCAAACATTTGTGTGAAAATTCTATAAATTTCCATCTCCTTCCTTAGACTAAAGCTTTCAACCCCAGTGTATACTGCGTGCCAGCTACATGTAACACAACACCTTAGGGACGCTGCTGATACAAATGGGTTACATCTGTCCTGTATTCCAGGCTGCGGAACAGCTTCTTCCACTCCCTGGGACACACAGGACTCCAGGCAAGCACAACACTCCCTTTTCCGTCTCCTTTCCTCCCTAGTTTTCACCGTGACTTGGGATTAGAACACATCACGCACTCAGCAAGCACCGATTATAACAGTGAGCCAGAGAGCGCAGGGCCTGGCCAGGGGAGGGGGTCTCCAGGGAAGGCTGAAGAGTGAGAAGAAAGTCCAGCCAGAGGCAGGAGGAGAGAATCAGCCCAAAGCCAGAGGAGACCCAGAAGCAGTCGGTGGTCACAAAAGCACCAAGAGAAAGGGGTGGGGGGACAGGAAGCCAGTGAGGTGGCAGGTGGGGGAGAACTTTATGGGGAAGATGGTCACATGACCCTGGAATGCCTACTGCATTGGTTAGTCAGCAGTTCAACGATGCCCACCGACAGGAGGCCTGGAGGAGAGCCACAGGAACGTGGCGGGACTAGATCTTGGGTGCCTCAGAGGTGCCCAGGACAACCATGGTCCCTGACGCTCTTCAGTTGAGTGCTTTCCCGGCAGAGCTGTTTCCTGACCCCTTTGAAGACCATTTCCTTAAAATGCCAGAGGCCTGCCAGAATCTTGCCCACGAATGTGCCCCTTTCTCTTTTAACCTAAATGGATTCGAGAAGGGTGTTTGCTATTTGTAACAAGTATAAGAAAGACAATCATCCCCTTGACAATCATCACTCTCAAAATCAGTTTTTTATTCATACCAAGAAGAACATAAGAACAACAGTAACTTGCATTACGGTGCTTTATAGTAGGTGCTAACACCCATATTCAAAGTGAAGAAACATAGTTCTGAAAGATAAATAACTTGCTCAGGACCACAGTATGGTGGATTTTAAAATTGAGACTCAAACCAGGTGACTCTTTTTTTCATATGTATACATATTTTTTTAGTTGTAGTTGGACACAATACCTTTATTTTATTTATTTTTATTATGTGCTGCTGAGGATCGAACCCAGGGCCTTGCATGTGCTAGGCGAGTGCTCTACTGATGCGCCACAACCCAAGCCCCTCAAACCATGTGACTCTTGCTATCAACAATGTTGTCATTTCTGAAGTGTTAAACTTTGCATCACTGGGCTGGGGAGGTAGCTCCAGGGGAAGATGGGCTGCCTGGCAGGTGCAAGGCACTGGGTTTGAACTCCAGCACCCCAAAAGATAAAAATTAAAAATTGGAAATATTGGATTACCAGTTGGGATTCTCCCTGCCCCAGGTCTCCTGGTTTCAAAACATTATAACATTATCTTTTTTTCAGAACATATCAAGAGTTGAAATACTAGAGTTTGTAGCTCAAAGATTACTGCTTCCCTTTTTAAGAAGAAACTGTTCATCTTGGAATAGTTTTAATTATATAGAAAAGTTGCAAATAAGCACAGAGAGCTTTCACTGTCTCTCCTAATGTTAACTTCTTACATTACAGGGTACATTTGTCAAAATTAGGAAACCAACATAGATACATTACTAGGAACCAAACTCCAGACTTTATTCAGATTCCACCAGTTTTTCACTAATGTGCTTTTTTTGTTCCAGGATCCAATCCAGAACCTCACATTGCATTTAGACTGCTTCAAAATTTAACTTAAAAAATAAAAATGGAGACATTTAAAGCAACCCAAGTCAGACTTAAATGTAAATGTGAGATTTTCTATTTTTGGAGAACTTTTCTTTGCAGATTCTCCTGCAGATCCCAAATAGCTAAGTATTATTTGGGCCTACTAAGGCATAAGTTTATTACCTTTTTAATTTTTTCTCCTTCAAACCTAACCTGGACCAGAGATACAGGCATTTATAGTTTCCAAGACATCAGACTAATTCAAACAATGTTCTTAGGCTGTGGCACCCAAAATGCTAAATTTTGAATTTTTTCTTCGTGTTTCCCAATTTTCTACAATAAAAATTTTATATCCAGAAAAAAATATTTTAGTGTGGCATATTGCACATGCAAAGAAAATCCACTTTTTCTCATATGGATTCTCTTGGGTTCATACATATATTGAGTGTGTGCTCCATGCAAGATGCTGGGTTCTGGAGAGGGCAGGGGAATGTCACTATGCATTTGTCTTTTCCAGTTAGCGCTCAAGTTGAATCAGCCTTCCAGTATGTACAGGTTCGGAGGTCCATCTGATCTGGTTCTTTTTAATATCATTAAATCATGGTTCTGTGCTTTGGAAATGTAGTCATTTGACATTGATTGGATTACTACTGTCATTTCTTAGCTCCTGCACTGTATTATAGACTCATCTATCTGTGCTTCTTGTCATGTGACTTTTCAGTGACTCCCACTAAAGTGTATGATGTAATTTCTGTTTTTCTTGTATCTGGCTTAGCCGTGTGACTTGTTTTGGCCAGAGAAAACTGGTCATTCTGTCCGTTCCAAGGCGAGGCTTTAGGGGACATCACTGGGATCTGCTTCTGTTGTGACATGTTATGATCCACTGTGAGAAAAATCTTGCTCAAAGTTGCCATTGTCCCTTCAGCCCAGGTCCCATCATTAAGACACACAGTGGCACATGCCTGTAATCCCAGTGACTCGGGAGGTAGAGGCAGGATGACTGCCAAGTCTGAGGCCAGTCTAAATAACTTAGTGAGATCCTATCTCAAAAAAAAAAAAAAGAAAAAAAAAAAAAGAAAAAAACCAAAAAACCAAAAAGCATAAAGCAAATCAAACTGAACAGAATCCTCCCGCCCAGCCTCGCCCAGCTGTAGCATAGATGGTCAGCAGACCTACATCTGCTGCTGTAAACCATCAGGTTGGTGAAGTGTCTGTTCTGCAGAAAAACTTGACTAAGGCACCATTACAGTGTGCTACTCAGGTCAAGAGACTTCTCTCGGCCTATCACCCATCTGAAGTGCGTTCAACTTACTTCCAGGCATCAGTTCAAAGTGAGGCTTCCCTTCTTCAGTGGCCATGAGCGTGGCCAGTTTTCCTTCGATCATCTCTCCATCAATGAATTTCCCATAGAGTGCGGTCCTCTCGTCAGGGTACACGTAGGCTATCTTCTCTCCAGTCATCTCCCCGTCTTCGTTGACATCCCCTACAAGGCTGCCTCCGTCCTGATGGGAGAAACCAAAACCCAGAAAATATTATATATAGTATTTATCTATAGGCCACGAGTTCAAGAAATTTCCATTCTACACTATTAGTAGCAAGAATGAGAACAGGAAACATAGCTCCTCAAGTTAGTGTCCCCGTGTGTGTATAACTTTCCAGACCCTTACAAAAACACTGCGGTGATATTACATACACAAGGGCTGGTAAAGGGTGAGAAACCGAGTTACACTTTGTATCCCCAGACTCCCTGCAGATTCTCTATCTTGGTTTGTTATTTAAGAAACAAACATGTTACATTTGGAACATTAGTTGCAGACATTTAAAGACAATGTGACATTACCTCTGGCTAATATCAAGGCAATCCTACCTGCCATTTCTACGATCTACTTAATGTTAGATTTTGGATTTCTAGTCTGTTAAGAAAATCTTTGGTTTAAATGTATCTAAAAATTAATTTGGTGTGCATGGGTAAATATAGAGTTGTCTGCATTTTCTAAGAGAGAAACAAAAGGACTTCCGGACACTGCCTTTCTGAGAATCCTATATCATTATCTTTTTTTCTGGTACCAGGAATTGAACCCAGGAACGCTTAACCACTGAGCCACATCTCCAGTCCTTTTTACAATTTATTTAGAGACGGGGGGCTGGCTAAGTTGTTTAGGGTCTCGCTAAATTCCTGAGGCTGGCTTTAAACTCGTGATCCTCCTGCCTTAGCCTCCCAAACCATTACCCCTAACCTTAACTCCAAAGGCAAAGTGAAATCAGATGAACTCAATTCTCTCTCAATCACTTCACACTCTATTTACTGCTTCCTTTTGCCTCCTTCAGTAAGAGGAGCCGGTTTTGCTTCATTCCTAAGGATCACTGTGTACTTTAGCATAGAGGCTATGATAGAATTCTGTATCCTAGATTCCACGGACATAGTAGGTAACCCATAAATACTGTTTTAATTGACCTGGGGGTCCAAGAAACAATGCATCATTTAATCCAGTTCCTTCCCCCTCACGCCCTACCCTGAAGGTCCTTATGGTATAACTTTGAAATCTAAAATCTTTACATGTTTGATATAATGTAAATGCCATAACATTGATAAAAGTTTGGTTATTTTCCCTGGTTCAAGGATCTAGAAATAGCTACTCAAAGTCAGTGATGTGGGTGACTTGCTGCTTATTGGGAAACAATAGAAATCAATTACATAGTATATTTGATTTCTATGCCTTGCCACAGTCTAATTGTTCTTTGGTGGGAAAAAGTTTATAAATTAAAATGAATCTCAGTGCTCCCATAAGAGGAAAAATACTCAGAAGCATTTTTTCATAGGTAGAAAGTGCACTAGTACTCTATTTATTGCTCTTCCTCCTCCCCAAATTAATTCTTACTAGGCATACATGAGGACAATACTTTGTGCATAATGCTTTCAGGCTGTCAGTGATGATTACTGAGCCTGGGCTTATGACATGCCCGAACATAAACCACTACCATTACTAGTAATTTAAAATAGAAGTCTTTCTTCCTACTCCTCATACCTTTTCCCTTAAAAGCTTTAAACTTCTGGTTTTGGAAGAAGTGAATGTATTTCTCTAGAATGATAAAATAGAAATTCTTTTATTTCCCAAAGGAGTTATGCATTTTTATTTTATTTTATTATTTTTGGATACCAGAGATTGAACTCACAGGCTCTCTACTGCTGAGCTCCTCCCAGCCCTTTTTATTTTTTTAATTTGAGACCTGGTCTTGCTAAATTGCTCAATTGTAAGTTGATCCTATTCACAGGATAGGCCTTGAGCTTGCCATCCCCCTGCCTTAGTCACCCAAGTAGCTGGGATAATATTCCAAATAATGTCCAAAGAGTTATGCATTTTTAATCAAGAACTTTGTTTTACAGTTTGAGGGAATTTCTTGAAAGAAATGAACTCTTCTTAGAGTGAGCCTACAAGCACTGCGGGGAGAATAAATTATTCTTTTCCTGTTTTGATTCCTTCACACAGAAATATCCTTGTCTGCTCTCTGGGGGGTGCTGGGTAGGAAGCTGTGGATTCTGGCCTCTGCTCGCTGGCTCCCCCTGGTGGAGCGAGGAATCATTCAAGCGATGTAGCCGGCTAGAGGGCAGGTCTGACACCAACACCCATTTCTTCTTTGGGTGGGAGTAATAAGATAAAGTCTTCTTTCATGCATCTGCATTTTTCTTTCTTTCCCAGGCCCTTATCTGCTGCCTGATTTCCCCTTTCCATTGGAAGCTCCTCGAGGCAGGCCCATAACCCCTGGGCAAACATACGGCCTTCTAGCCACTGTCCAGAGCTGGCCCATCTGCTCAGTTCCAAGGGAAAGGAGTAAAAACTGACAACTTGACCTCTGACACCTGTGTCTATTTCTTAACTGTTTCAGACTCCAGACAGCAGAGCAGTGTGAGCCACCCCCTCAACTGCCCACAGATACCACACTTAAAACAGGCATTATCAACCACTTCTGAAAGCTAAGAACTCATTAGCCCTTCCTTCCAAAGGCAACTTCTCTTGGCATTTAATAAGATAATAATTAAGGCTACTTATTAAAATGTAGCTGCATTTTTAGTTTTCAAAGTGCAACAACACTGAGAGAGGTGAACGCAGTCCCCCAGCTTAGAGCATCTTTGATCTCACAGCGATTGTAAGTTGATCCTATTCACAAGTTAAATGACAGGCAGTGGGAGAGCCTGGGGATCTCTATTTTGCCTCTCTCTGCCTACAGAGTTCCACTTACTTCTGTGACTTCAAGGTTCACTGTCATTTCAGCACCTCCTCAGCAGTGGGCAGCCAGATGCTCACCTGGAGCCTCAGGAAGCCCAATCTCAGTCTCCTTAAGGTGGCAAGTGCCTCCCCTCTTCCTGTCCCACTTGCCTTTTTCTAGGTGGTAACTGAAATGACTTATGATCAGTCATGGATCCTACCACGAGGATATGTAAATGCTTTCGTAATTAAAAAAAATTATTAGTTATTGATGGACCTTTACTCATTTATTTGTTTATATGTGGTGCTGAGAATTGAACCCAGTGCCTCACACATGCTAGGCAAGCATGCTATCACTGAGCCACAACCCCAGCCCCGCTTTTGTAACTCTTAGCAAATGTTTTACATGATCTTTTCCTAGAGTATATGTTCCTTCCTTCCTTCCAGATGGGTCTTGCTATGATGTCCTGGGTTCAAGCAGTTCTCTTGCCTCAGCTTCCTGAGTTCTTGGGACTACAGGCATGCACTTCCATACTCAGTTTAACTTTTTAAGAACAATAATGTGTAAGTAGATTTAATGGGAGCTATTTTTCTCGTTACATATGTAATAATTTGTTTTTATTAACATTTTTAAATTGTAAGAAGATAGGGTTCAGAGTAAGCATCTGGATATGACAAAATATTAAATAAAATATTCCCTAAGGTTTATTTTCTGAAATATTTTCTGGAAACTCACTAAGAACAGATGGGATATTTGAAATGTGAACAAAAATTAGAACATTAATTCTGAACTATGGGTTTTGCCATGTCTACTTGCTCCAATAAATTCCAGAACTATCACTATTACCAAATACTCAGGCAAGTTAAATTAAATCACCTTAATTCAAGCAATGTAAACTATAAAGCGACTTCAAAAGTAGTGACATTGTGAAAGTAAACAATGGTGTAGTAACAACAACAACAAAAAGTAAATCTCTGGATTTAATCTTACATATGAGAAAGAGAACACAATAAATAGGAACAATGAAATAGCCTATCACTCTTTCTATATGCCAAAAGGAATTAAAAGCAATGTGTGTGTATATATCTATATCTATCTATATCTATATATTATCTTTCACTTGGTTAGTGGTATGATAAAATTGATTCATCCCAGTTAATCATTCTTTCCCAAAATGACTCTAAAAAAATAACCAACTCCCAGGACTAAGCCTACGTCAGCAGCGCACAGCATGCCCCGGCCTCCCAGACTCTGGGCTCCAGCTACTGGGCTGCTCGGTTCTGCAGCGTCTCCAGTTGGAGCAGAGCGCGCACCCCGCTTTCTGCCTTACTGCACCACACCTTCCCCAGGGAGCGGACTCAGGCTTACTGGGTAGTAGATCCAGCACACTCCATGGCGAATGTTGTCTTTGTACTGCCCCTTGAAGATCAGGCGCCCATCCGTGTCGTACTCCTGCGCTGGGCCGTTCAGCTCTCCGTCCACGTAGGTGCCCTGGAGAACGCCGCCGTCCTCGTAAGTGTAGACGCCCTGGCCCTGCAGGGCGTCGTCCACGTAGTACCCCTCCAGGGTGCTGTGGGGGGGAGGACAAAGAGGGAAGTCAGCCAGGCTCAACTCTCCCCAAGACAGGATCCCGCCCGAGGCCCTGACGTCCAGCTCTGTCCAGCCCGACAGGCGCAGGGCACCCTCCTGAACCCTGGTAAAGTGGGTGAGGTGAGGAGGGAGGATGACTCCCAGTCTGGATTCCCATAATCCTTTCTCGGCTGGAGGAAAGAGAAGAAGAAAGCCACAGTTGGAACCGAGGACAGACCTCACCTAAATATGTTTCTGGGGCTAGAGACCAAGCCACACGGGGCCAGAGAAATTCCGGCATTTCCTTTGCCACTTATAAACCACTCACGTTGATCTCCCTCAAGAGAGGGCCAGAACTCACTGGGAGTTCTCAAGCTCTTTCCGATGGCTACAGGGAGAGCCAATAAGGCGAATGCAGGTTAGGATGTGTTTGAATGCAGGTTAGAATGTGTGTGTGTGTGTGTGTGTGTGTGTTAAGAATGCATGGCTACATATGTGTGTGTCTGTCTACCCACATAAGCTCCAAATCACTAACATGCAGCTCACCAATGATCACCTTAAAAGGCATCCACACAAGTAATCCCCTTGTATCTCTTTGGAAGGTACTGAACATTTATTTAAATGTATGGACATATGTGTATGTTTGTTTGACCCACAGACATAAGTCATGCATCACTCGACATGAGAACAGCTCCTGAGAAATATATATATATATTTTATATATATATATTTTTTGTACTGGGGATTGAACTTGGGCACTTGACCACTGAGCCACATCCCCAGCCCTATTTTGTATTTTATTTAGAAACAGGGTCTCACTGAATTGCTTAGCAAGTGGCTAAATTGCTGAGGCTGACTTTGAACTCAGGATCCTCCTGCCTCAGCCTCCTGAGCTGCTAGAATTACAGGCATGTGCCACCACGCCCGGTGAGGCACATGTAATTTTGCTATTGTGAACATCGTAAGTGCACCTATACAACCCAGATGATATAGCCTTCAACACACTCAGGCCACAGTAAAACTGTATGGGATTCACTATCCTACATTCTGCCTGTCATGCCATTCTTAGGTGGTATGGGGCTACACACACACACACACACACACACACACACAATCATGGCCAGTGGGGGCAAGAAGGAAGACCATGGCTCACCCTGCTGATGTCTTGTCTCTGATAACTCCTGAGCCCTGGTACTAGGTGGGAGAGCAGTGCTGTGGTGATGTACCAGCACCCCTTTATCTCTCTCCCCAGAAAACACCCTTGGAAGTTCAGAAACAGGACTTCTGTGTCCTATCAAAGGCTATGCAATGAAACTAACCCTACCAAATGTTTCCTTTATATACTAAAATTTGGAATAAGAGCAGCTCAAATTATTATTATTTGGTACCAGGGATTGAATCTAGGGACATTTGACTACTGAACCACATCCACAGCCCTATTTTGTATTTTCATTAGAGACAGGGTCTCACTGAGTTGTTTAGCACCTCGTTTTTGCTGAGGCTGGCTTTGAACTCACCATTCTCCTGCAACTGGGATTACAGGCATGAGCCACTGTGCCTGGCTCAAACTATGTTTAAAATTTAAAATGTGAGAAATTTAGAAACAAAAACATCATGATTGTTTTAATATATGCATGTAACATTCATTCACTGATTATTTTAGTATGTGTAACTATATTCACTCATTCATTCATTCATTTATTCACTCAGACAGTGAGCATTTAGAGTGTGCCTTCTGTGTAGCAAGCACTGTGTGCGGCTCTAGAGAACATGAAGACAGAACACACAACTGGACTGTTCGGCCTGGTGGGCACACACCGTGTCCTGAGCCAGGCAGGATGAGCACACATGGGGTGCTGGGGTACATGGGATGCAAAGCGGCCACAGGAACTGAGGTGGCTGTCCATGACTGCTTGGTAAAGACTTGTCTCATTTTAATGAATGACTGAGAATGATCTATAATTATTAAATGAAAAGCACAGCCTAACAGGCGATAGCCCCTGATGACATTGTAATTACACTATTTGTAGCCTCCCAAGGAGATAAATAGTTCTCTTTCAGCTTTGTTTGCACTATCAATGACAAATAGGCTTACTAAATTCATGAAGAAAATGCACTTAGCATAGCCGTTGCATAAATAATCAAAATTCCAAATCAGTGAGGCTGAAATTAATGAGATTCATCCATTATTAGACTCCCACAATTAAAGAAAAAAAAAAAAACACCACCTTGGAGAACGATTACTAATCAACTGACATATTGATGCAATATACAGTTCAAAAAACAACTTAATCATTCATCTTCATATTTTGGATTGTCAGATAAAATATCAATGCCTGGTTAAGTTTGAATTTCAGAAAAATAGCAAATAATTCTTTAAGTATGTACCACCAATTTTTAACTTAATTAATTTATTTTTAATTTTAAAAATTTCTTTTAGATAGTCTTACACTATTGCTCATGAATGCCTAGGCTCAAATGATCTTGCCACCTCAGCCTCCTGAGTAGCTAGGACTATAAGCATGCATCATGGTGCCCAGCCCAAATACTAAATAGTACATGATTATAGTAAATTTTTTTTGTTGTTGTTGTTTATCTGAAATTCCAATTTAACCATGTGTGGTAGATTTTTATTTGCTCATCTTGGCAACTCTGTGGACTTTGGATTCTTAGCAACATTCAAAATGTTCCTGTGTGTGTTTGGGTACAATTATCCCCCAAAGGACCAGTCTGCCAATATTCCTCAGGTTTAAGACCAAATCTTCAAGGCACAGATCTTGCAAATCAGTTAAGTAATAACATAGACTTGCATATATTTTCCCATAACCATATCCAGTGGCTTGTCCTATTCCTTGCCAAAGGCCAATGAAGAAACTGCTGTTTCCCTCTCTAAATCCAGCTGACTTTGGACACACCAGTGCAAATTCTTAAGGTGCTGGACAGTAATCTTACTGCATGACTCTTTAGCATCTGCTTATCCTTAGCTTTCTTGGCAACTTTTTATGGTAACTTGGATGGGATCTTATGACAAAAAGGGAATGTCACACACTCGAACTGGATTCCCCAAGGAAATAAAAATCTCTGAAATCCTCTGGCATTGAAGAAATGAAGGAAAAGCTCCTTAGATTGGCCTTCAAAACCAGGCTTTCTTTCCAGCTTTTCCTTCCAGAGAAGGCTGGAAATTGTGGCCCATGACTTGCTTTTGTCAATAAAGTTTTATGTGAACACAGCCATGCACATTCCTTCTTGCCTCCCTGTGACTGCTTTCTGACCCTGGTGGAAGAGTTGAGGAGTTGCAGAGATGGTATGTGGCCCAGGAAGCCTGTTCCTCTCTCACCCTGAATAAAAAACATTTACTGCCTCCTGTTCTAGAATCTTCTGCTTACATTATATACTCACAGACTTCTATGTACCTTAGCTTTCATACTGTGTGTTTCCTTTCATCCTCCTTGAAACCTAAGTGAGCTGACTTTTTAGCTCTGCATCTCAAAGGACATATTCAGGAAAAAATCACCAGTTAATTTTTCTGTCACCTTCCTTCCTTCCTTTCTCTTCATTCAAAACATAAATGCCTTGGGATAATAATGAATATTTTCAATCCTCTGGCATTTTTCCATTCAAAGAGAGAGAAAAAAAAAACTAAGAGAAAATGGTGCTATTTTGTAGCCACTAAAATGTCAATGTGGTTATATTTGAAAAGTAGGTACACAGAAGTAGCTTTCTAATCTTTCTTGCAGAAACTGGACTGAGAGTTGTTTTAGAGCATCTGCTCATCACTGTATGAACATAGATTCCTTATCTTCCCCATGGAGCCCTAATTTCCCTCAAAGTCTACCCTGGCCAGGCAGCCCTGCAGACCATTACTCATTGCAGTTTAGTCAGGCACTATTCTAGAACACTCCAAAGCTTTACTGAGGTTAAACTCCATGTCCTGGGCTGGGGTGTAGCCCAGTGGCAGAGTGCTTGCTTAGCTTGTGCAAGGCCTTGGGTTTGGTTCCCAGCATTGCAAAAAGTAAATAAATAATGTGTCCTATTTTTCTCTATCTAGGTTGTAAGTCCTTTACGTATAAACATAGCAGATCATCCTTAACAAGAACCTCAAGGCTATGATGGCGAGCTTTCCACTGAGAAACTGGGTTTAAAGCAAGGAGACAGTTATAAAACACTGGGATAGTCAAATTTAAAAACTGCTTCAATTCTAGTTTTTTTTTTTTTTTTAAGCAAGAAAGAGTCCTCTCTTTTTGCAGTAAATTATGAGTGACCCAATTGAAAGGGGAAGGGTGGAATAAATGGCTCTTTATGTTAAAAAGGTAACATGTGTTCACTGTCAAAGAAAACACACACAAGAACCCTGAGCCGTGGAAGGCAGAAACCCAGGATTTGAGCCCAATTATGCACAGCATCTGAGACTTTTTCATGGGTGTACCATGCATTTTCCCACCTTTTGTTTTTGTTGTTTTTACAAAAATGGGATCACAACACACAATTTCTTAACTTGTGTTTTCTTGAAGTCCTTTTCAACATCTTGGCAGATTTTTCAGTAGGTTATGAAATTACAAAAAAAAAAAAAAAAAAAAAAAAAGGTCTTTCAATTTTTCTGGCACCAGCATCTGAATTAAACAACTGGAAAGTTTAGAGGAAATGAAAACATCAATTTTAATTAAATTACTTTCTCTGCATGCGCACAGACCATTTCTGGTTTATCAAAGCTCTCATACTTCCAGTGAAGTTTTCAGTAATAAATTAGGAAATCTAACTTAACATAAAAAATATTTTTTATAATAGTTTGCAAGATGCACTTGAGATCTGATACACTTGCATTTTATACAGACACCACTGCATTTTCACTTAAAAATCACCTGCAGTATCTGAATTTGCAAATGTCATTAGGGACTAAACAGTGTGAGCTTGTTGTCAGGGTCTGAGGCTCTAGAAGATTTTCTGCTTTCCACCTCATTGGCCTAAATTCTATTCCCTTCCTTTTGTCAACTACAGCAACATGAGAACCAAGAGGGAAATATAAAAATGAATCATAATTCTACTTTAAATTTCCATTTTTAACCAAATTAAATTGTGACTCTTAATATTAAAACATTGTTTTAGGAATTATGTTTATGTGACATTATGCATTATCTCTTAAAATATGGCAAAACAGTGAGGAACAATAAGACCCAACTCTGCCCAATCTCTTTCTTTCTTTCTATTTTTTAGTTGTAGTTGGACATAATACCTTTTTATTTATTTATTTATTTTAATGTGGTGCTGAGGACCAAACCCAGCATCTTGCATCTGCTAGGTGAATGCTCTACCACTGAGCCACAACCTCTGCCCCTCTGCCTAAGCTATTTCTTTTTCTTTTTAAAAAATATTTATTTAGTTGAAGATGAACACACGTATCTTTATTTATTTTTATGTGTGCTGAGGATTGAACCCAGTGCCTCACACATGCCAGGCGAGCGCTTTACCATTGAGCTACAACCCCAGCCCAGCCCAAGTTATTTCTAACCAACAACTTCATGCTTCACAAGTATGATAAGCAAGCACTGTAGTGCTTCTAGATGTATGCTATATTGTGTTTCTATTTTTCTTTTTGTTGTTGTTTGTTTTTAACCCTGAAAAAACATATTGAAGATCTATGAGTCTATAAGATCTGATCATCATAAAAGCTCAAAACAGCAATAAAATATCTGAGGAGCAATTAGTGCAATTTAGCTTTACTCTCAAAGAACAAACAACCACAAAACTAAACAAACAAACAAACAAACAAAAAAACCTAAGAAAAGTTCTGACTCTCCAATATTTGGGTTGAAATCCTAACCCCCAGGAAGATGGGCTCAGGAGGTGGGGCTCTGAGAGACACTTAGGTCATGAAGGCAGAAGCTTCCAGAATGGGTTTAGTGCCCTTATAAAAGACATTAGGGAGCCCACTTCCTCTCTCCCTCCTCTGCACCATGGGGAGGCAGCACAAGGAGAAGGAAGCCATCTAAACCAGGAAGCATCATCACCAGACATGTACCAGCCAGCTCCCTGGTCTTGGGCTTCCAGCCTCCAGACTGTGAAAGGGAATGTTGTTTATTTTTTAATTTATTTTTGGTACCAGGGATTGAACCCAGGGGTGCTTAACCATTGAGTCACACCCGCAATCCTTTTTGTATTTTATTTAGAGACAGGGTCTCACTGAGTTGCTTAGGGCCTTGCTAAGTTGCTGAGGCTGGCTTTGAACTTGTGATCCCCCTGCCTCAGTCTCTTGAGCCGCTGGGATTCTAGGCGTGTGCCACTGCGCTTGGCTGGCGAATGTTGTCTAAAACACTCAGATAGCATTTATTACAGCAGGCCCAAACTGATTAAGACACTGAGATACTGTGATATATTTATAGTTTGGTTTTCAGCCATGCTTCCTGACCTATAACTCCCTCCCAGGCAGGCTATCGAAACTAGAATTTCTCTTCTCCAATTTCTCTAATCATCCCTGCCTTTCTGTGCAGGAGCTGGCCATAGAGAAAATCTCCCACCAGCCATTGTCTGAGAGTAGGTCATAAGACCCCCTCATTCCAGAGGGGTCCTGTTCATACCCTGGAGGGAGGAGTGCTGCACAGAGACCCAGAAAGGATCTGAAGAGACAGGCTTTCTGGGCTCCCCACCAGCTGTTAGCAATCATATTACCACGATGAAATCTCCCCACAAACCCCAAAGGATTGGGTTCCAAGAGCGTCCGGATTCGGACATGGCAAGTTACACTTCTAAGACGGCTTGGTGGTGCCACGCAGGCCCCTTCCCCAGGCCTCGCCCTGCGCATTTCTGCATGGGCACCCTTTGCAGCATCTTTGCAGCATCTTATCTAATGAACCAGGGAAACTGAGCGTCTCCTTGAGTGGCTCAAGCTAACAGAACGTGGGAATGGGATTGTGGAAGCCTCAAATTTCAGCAGATCAGTCAGAAGCACGGGTCAAACCGCCTGGACCTTGAGCTTGGCATGTAGTGGGAGCAGTCTTGGAGACGGAGCCCTCCGCTTGTGGAGTGTGACACTGTCTCGTGTAGACAGCATCAGGACAGAATTGGATGAGAGGACACCAGCCACAGAACGGTTTGCTTGCTGGTGGGGAGACATCTTCACATCTTTTGGAGTCACAGAAGTCTGCTGTGTTGCCTGTCGTGTGACACTAGGAGCAGAAGGGGACGCCAGGCACTCCGAGCTTTTCCCAACCCATTCCCCCAGTCACCATCGTCAACTCACAGTGACCGCGATGATGACGGATCATCGTCTCCATCCATCCACCGATTCCTCTGAGCACCTAGGAGAGGCCCTACATTTGATAGGGTTCTCGGGGTTTCCTCATTTAACCACAACAACTCTGAGAAGTAGGTTTGTTTATTCCCATTTTACAAATGAGAAAGCTGAAGTTTAGGGAGGCCAACCAGCTAGAACCTTCCATCAGTCTGCCAAGCTCCTACCAAGTTGTTAAAAGGACTGGGTTCACCCCAGGCCTCCTTTGAATTTTTCATAATTATAGCTATTGAGTGACCTGAATCCCATGAGAGTGTGGAGGGAAGGCGTGAAGACCAGCTATTTCCCTGTTAGTAGTTGGAGGAGGGAACACATGTAGTGGACAGAGGGCCTCATCTTGGTTGAATCTCAGCTCCAGCTCCTACGAACTAGGTGGTCAAGGGACGGTTATTTAGTCTTAGTTTCTTCATACTTAAAATGGAATCATGAAACCAACATGGCGGATTGTTGTGAAGGCAGAGCCCAGTGCTGAACGGATGCGCAGATATTCAGAGGTACCTATTTCTTTTCCATTCCTTGCTTGCTGCATGTTACAAAATCTTTTGCCTCAATTCGGACTGTTCTTTAGAATACAGATGAATACATTTGCTGAGCCTAGTCCTACAAGAGCTGGACAACACTCAGGAACATGAAGGACTTTTGCCTTGTGTGGGAGGCTGGGAGACATGACTTCAGAGGTCCACTCCAACTCCATTTTCTCTGAAATGTGACCAGACGCTTTCTTAAAATGTAGCACAAGAAATTCTGCATAGAAGTGTCACTTCAGGGGCTCATCAGATATCCTCGTTTAGGTTACTGGGGCCAGTGATAAACTACAAGGAGCTCTCTTGGCTGGACACACCAGTGTAGCAAGTGACATCAGAAAATGACTTGGACACAGAATGAAGTCATGGGGTAATTAATACTTTGAAATCTAACTGGCAAGTGTCAAGGAGAAGCATCATGTTTACACAGCAAACAACACATGATGCATTATAGATTTGTAACTATTTTATATATTACTCATATATCTACATGTGTACGTGTACATACATAGATATGAGCAAATGAGTTAACTCATCTTTTTCTCAGGCTAAGAAACAATTCCCTAATACCCCAAAACCCAAAAGAAAGCCAATCTAAACTGGAACTTCCTCCTTCTTCTTACCATTCTAGGACAGTGACAAATTCTGCCTGGAGATCCATAAATCTTGGTTGAAGTGAGAACAATTAAAGGAAAAATACATGATAATAAACATCCAGAATTGGGGAATTATAAAGATTAGAGATGTACACATCAAAATATTAGATATTTTCCTAATATCCCTTAGTACTCCCATAAATCCTCTAGTGCCAGTTTCCAGATCCACACAAACAATGCGTCGAGATCCCATTTACCTTCCCACACATGTGCCTCTACCTTAGAACCAGAATGATATTAAGAAGAAGTCCCAATTAACTTTATTTTAGGAAAAGTTTCTTCTCTCCCCTCCCTTTTTCTTTCTCCCCCCCCCCCCCCCGTTTTTTTGGTGATTCTGGTGATTGAGATCAGGAATGCTTTACCACTGAGCTACATCCCCAGCCCTCTTTGTTATTTTTTTAAATTTGAGGTAGAGTTTCCCTAAATTGCTGAGACTGGCCTCAAAATTGTGATCCTCCTGCCTCAGCCCCCTGAGTTGCTGGGATTACAGGTGTGTGCCACTGTACCTGGCTTCTTCTCTCTTTTAAGGAGAGAGTAAAATGGAAAACAATAGCTGTTTTAAAAGACAATTAAAAAAAAACTAGTTTATTTTCCCATTCCTTCTTCATTCTGGGGATAAACTGTCAGGTGAAGGATGAGTGGTCTAACCTAGGTTTCCAACTTAACCAGCCAGTTCCAGTAACTTAGCTTTCCTGTTGCACATTTTGTCACAAATACAGGGACGACCAAGTCTTGGTTATGGTCTACAAACCTGCAAACTTTCTGAAGCTGAGACAGTAGGGAAGGGGAGAACAATGACCGTTCTGTTTCTTTCAGCTGATTTAGCGATAGCTAGCTGTTTCTGTTTTTACCTTGAGCACCCTGAAGATGCTCACCTCGGGGCTGGGATTGTGGCTCAGCAGTAGAGCGCTCACCTAGCACAGGCAGGACTGGGGTTTGGTCCTCAGCACCACATAAAAATAAAGGCATTGTGTTGTGTCCACCTACACCTCAAAATAAATGTTAAAAAAAAGGATGCTCACTTTTTCTGTCAACAGTGGTCACCTTGGTGACATGGGGTAGGGGTGGGGTTTAAAAAAAGGAACCCTTTTGTACATTTCTGTGATTCTGAAGAGTTTTAATCCACCAAGCATTTGCTATATTTTTAACCTTTAAAATATTCTGCTTCTCTCTAGGAACTTGGTTAAAAATTTAACAAGATCATTTCTCCTGTAAATGTGGATGCTTAATAATCAGGCTTATTATATTCTATGTCAAGGGGAAAGTTGATTCTAAAATTTTCTTCACATTCATTTGAGCCCTTCGCATGATTGCACATCTGGGTTCAGGTTTCATATAAGACTAAAAATGCATCTTCTGTTACTACACTTTGTGTTTTTCCTTCTTGCTTTCCAAACACAGGTTTCTACAATTGCAAAGAAACCCTTTAATGGGATCATAGATCAGCACTAGAGGTTTAAGCAAGTTTCTTTAACAAAACTTTTTGTTTCCTGACCTTTACTTCAAAAGCTTGATTTCAGACTTTTGCAGGGAATATTTCAAGACTAAAGGCCTTGACTGACTAAGTGGGACTCTACAGTCAAGACCTTTAATTAAAAAAAAATTATAATAAATGGACACAAACCCAGCACCTCCCATGTGCTAAGCAAGCACTCTACCAACTGAGCCACAACCCCAGCCCCACCCCCACCCCCACACAATTTTAACAACACATAGATCCTAATAATCAGGAGTGGTAACAGGGAGGAAATATTAACAGATAAATGTAAATAGAGATGCTGCCCCTGTAGAAATAAATGCATCCTGTGTGCCACACCCCACCAAAACTATACCCAATAGATTCCACAGCCTTTGTTTCAGTCATAAGATGCTCACTAATTTTTGCAGAAAATTCTCTTAGACATTTCACATCAAGACATGTATTGGGATTATGAAGGATGACAGTGACCTTCTGAGGGCCTGTCCCTGCATAGATTCTCATGTGCAATAACCACCCTCTTACCCGGGGTATTGGCCCTGGCCTCTCTGAAGACTAACCAGCCCCCGCCCCCCCCCCCCCGACATCCTTGTCAACAATATACTGTTTTTTGTTTTTTTGTTTTTTTTTTGGTACCAGGGATTGAACCCAGGGGTTCTTAACCACTGAGCCACATCTCCAGCCCTTTTAAAAAAATATTTTATCTAAAGACAGGGTCTTGCTGAGTTGCTTAGGGTCTTACTAAATTGTTGAGGCTGGCTTTGAACTTGAAATCCTCCTGCCTCAGCCTCCCAGGTGGCTGGGATTCTAGGCATGCACCACCCTAACTGGCAATACTTGAGTGGTAGGTATGGAAATTAGTGAATGGAAGCCTTGAAAAGAAAAAAAAGAGTCAATGAATTTATTTCTAGCTGGAGGGTCTGGGCTTCCACCTGACCCCGAGCTTTGAAGTTTTCATGTCATGACACACACACACAGACTTCTGCATGTGTGTGGCCCTGGGTCAGTGACTGGAGCTCATGGGGCCTGGTCTTCATGAAGGCTCAGGCCTTGCTCAGCAAACCGGGAGCTACATCCTGCTCGTTCTCGGCATTCTGGTTCAGAAACTGGGTCTGGACCATCAGTACTTTTGTTTATCAGATCTGTGAGGCAAGAAGGTAACCAACACCAAATTACCAACTTTAACCAAATCTGTTGGGCTGTTTTCAGTCACTGGTTATAATTATCAAACTATCAGAAGTTTGGGGAAGCCTGGGGGAGGTGTGTTTTGGGTGAATTCCACACTTTTTTGTCTTTCAGCTCCCTACTCAGCAAGGACTCTATTACGGTTATGGTTTTAGTATCAAATCAAGGGAAAGTGCTATGGAGCATAAGAGATGTTATAGACACAGAATCTGTCCCACGGAAATCTCTGTCCTTGGATATGGAGCCGCCGAAAGAAGGCATTCATGTAAGTGGTTGCAGAGAGAGGAGAATGCTTGCAGTATAAGGTAAAATGGGACTGTCAAGAAAAAGAACTTTACGTCAGCTGCAGTGGAAATGGGTGGGAAAAGCTGCTCTCTGGACAGATTGCCGGGCACGTGGGAGACCAGCACCTTGACCAGGTCTCCAGTAGGCATTCCCATTAGGATGAAAGAAGAGAAGAGAGCTACCAGGCCAGTTTTCCATTGACAGTGTGAAAGCAGAATTCTGATAAATATCACGTGGGGTGAGGAGTTGGGGACAATAGGAAAGGAAAGGGTGGTATTAGTCATTAAAATGAAACTTTTTTTCTCCACTGCCTAGAATGGAACTCAGGGCCTTATGCTTGCCAGGCACTGAGCCAAATCCGCAATTCCTGAAATAAAACTTCACAAAAGTCCTATGGTCAATTCTCATTGCTTTCCTCACTTTCTTATATCAGAGAATGGAGGAACAATTGTCATCTCTGGAATCAACCCACTGCATTTCACAAAAAGGTCTGTGGTGGCATGCCAGTGTCTGTGATCACCTTTCAGCTGCCAGCTAGACATCCCCTTTCCTCAAGTTTAGAAAGTGCTGGCGCATCACCAATGCCAGGGGTGTAGTAAAGGGTGCCATCACCCACACGCTCCTGTGACCTTAGTGAAGTCTTTTCTGTATTTCCCACTCGACGGGTCTGATAACGTTGGCCCTTCCATGGCTCCAGATTTCTTTAACTGCTTGAGAAATTCCCGGCTTCTGAAGCTGACATGGAAGGAGACCTTGCTGAAGAGGGGGGCCCATGGAACCCTATCTTTCCCTCAAAGAGGAAAGTCCTCCAGTCACACCCGGCCATCACAGGAGGGCAAACAGCCTCTGCCACGTGGCATCCTTATGAAAGGAGGCAAGAAGAGATGTGAGATACCTTGTCCAGGTGGTGCAAGTGAAAGTGACTACAGGTAAACATGGAAAATACTAGCACAGACATCAGTGTGACGGGATCACATAGAAGGACCAATTATCCCAAAGGCAGGCATCTAGCGTGCGGTGAGTCTAGAGCTCTGTACCCCACTGTCTACCTAATTGTCTTACTTCTTGGACCGAGATGATGTGGCTTTGATGGGTTTTGCCAGATGTATTCTTCAGCAACCTCGTCAGGGGAGGGAATGTAAGGAAAGGATGAAGCTAAGGAGTCACCCAGGCAGCGGAATTGAGAAACCACAACTGCTGACAGAGTAGGCTGAAGGCAGGTGTGCACATTACACTTGGAAGAAATGGAATCAGTCTCTGCTGGAATTGCCCAAACTGGCCACCAACAGAAGTGACCCGCACTTGTGTGACCTCACTGAGATGCATCACAGTACTTGAATGATCAGGTGAGATCCATCAGAGAACTGGGTGACCATGTAATGAATGAACTTGTGCAAGATGGGGGCCCCTGAATCTGGCAGGGCAGAGTATCACCTAGACAGGTCCATCATGGGCTTTGCACACCTGACGGTGACTTCCCGATACCACCGGGGTCACATCTCAGCCACCAAAGCAGCACATACATATTGGGGTTACCTTTTTACCTTTTGTATAAGTTGTACAAAAATTTCCACTGGAATTCTTTCATTTGTATCATTCCTTCATGTGAAATAGTTTAGTTCCCTCCAAAACCAAAAACAAAACAGTGAGTGCTACCTGCCATCAAAGAAGAAGAACTTCCCACGTCCGTTCTTTTCTCCATGAACAAAGTTGCCCTCAAATCTGTCGGTGGAGGAGTAGGTGACTGTGCAGAACCCATGCGGCAATCCATCGTCATCCAGGTGTCCTGTGGAAAGAACCACAAGGCAAAGCTTAACAGAGTTTGGGCTCCGCACCACTGTCAGCCCGGATGCTGCCAGGCAAGTCCTGGGGTTGCCCAAGGACCCCTACCTCGGCACCAGGTGGTCAAACATGCAAAGCTTTCTCATCTCGCTCGACTGGATCATGGACACTTGTGAACTGACAGGTTTACAGGGACTTGGCCACATTTCAGATCTCATGTGGGACTGAGGGGTATTATCAATAAGATCTGCAGTGCTAGCTACAATGTACCATCTATCCCCCCCACTAGAACTTCTCACGTTTGAAAAGAAACTCTGTGCTTAACTGAAATGTGGTTCAGAGTCATTGTTAGAGTGTATCGCTAGATACATTATCTTTGCAATAAATTATCCAATTCTTGAGTTTTTAAAGTACCCAGTATGATTTTATATATCATTCTGTTTTATGATGTGGAGGACTACAGCCATTCTGAGACCCCCCCAAGTTTACATGTTATGCTCAGATAACAAGAAAGAGAGTCATGTCTCTAAAACTGCCCTGCTATCCATACACAGCCTCATTGGTTGAGAGTCCTTTTTTTTTAATTTTACTTTTATTTATTTATTGGGTATTGAGGATTGAACCCAGAGGTGCTCTACCATTGATCCACATCCCCAGCACATTTCATTTTCTATTTTGAGATAGGGTCTTGCTAAATTGTTGAGGACCTTGCTAAATTGCTGAGGCTGGCCTTGAACTTGCAGTCCTCTTGCCTCAGCCTCCAGAGTCACTGGGATTACAGGTATGTGCCACCACCACACATGACTGGCTGACAGTCCTTCTAAGCTCAAACTTGAGCATAACCTGTTTTATTTTGCAAAATCATTCAGCTTTGAATGTTTAGCAACAACCTTGTCACATACCCCCTACCACTGTGTGTCAGAGGGTTTTTATTCTAAATGGAGGCAGAAGTGTCCACAAAGCCATTTCACTAGTGATCTTGAACCTCAGCAGTAGTCATTACCCAGATCTTTCAATTGCTGGCTCTTCCTGGATCCCAGGCCGTCTATTCTAATGTATATGTTTGCAGTCCACGTTTCAGTTCTTTATTACTATCTACATATTTCACAAACCCCAGGGACCACCTCATGGGGTCTCCCCACTCATTCTGGCAAACTGATTTTGCAGAGCTGGGTGAAAAATAAGGGCAGTCATTACTCTACTGGCTTTTTCCGGGTTAACAACCAGGGTCACGGATGGAAAAGGAATAGAGACATTACACACCGTGTGCAGCACAGGACATTAAATACTAAAATGTGGCTTCCAGATGGCGCACAGACAGGAGAAAACATACCAAACCACCACAAGGAATGTTTTCATCTCCTAAAATAATTTCTTCTAGCATGATAAAAGAATATTATCAGGCTGGGCTGCAGCTCACTGGTAGATGGTTGTTCTAGCATTCGTGAGGTCCTGGATTTGATTCCCAGCACCACAAAAGAAAAAAAAAAATTAAGAATATTACAAAGAATTAAAATGCTCCTTAGTTCTGTTACTGATTACAGAAGGATAAAATAACAGCCAACAGATCAATATATTATTGCTACATCTGACTCCACATAAAATGGGTCTCGCTGAACGTGTCCAGTAAGACATGACTACTTAAATACATGACAATCAAGATAGTCCCTTTCCTCTTAACATATCCTTTTCCCACCAGGGCCAGGAAATCAATTGTCAGGAGGAAACTAGGTCATAAGTGCTTTCTTTTTATATAAAAACCAATGATACACGACCCTTGAGTCATATGAAATATGTGGATAGTGTTTTCTAAATATCTACTGATGACATTTTTCTCACTGAAACAGATTGTTTACTTTTTTCTTTTCATAAAAAAATGATTTTTTTTAATGAAAATGTTGTTGGGATCAAATTAAATTTAGCCACTAAAGTTCCTATAAATTTAATTTGAATTAGGTATAAAGTTCAGAATAATCAGGTTAGCCTCATATGAGATATTTACTAATTTGTTGAAAATGCTTTTTTTTCATAGAAAACAGTTCACACATTTCACACTTTTACACAGTCAATGTTGATAAATCTGTTATTTCACTTTAGATCAAGAGAAATATTATGATAAACATGAACACCAATTCCAATGTAAATGCAGCACCCTGCTTTCCCTCTAGCCTATCCTATTTCTGAATAAAGTGCTCACGGTTCACCCTCAGCAATGGAACTGAACTATTAGGGAAATGGAAGATGTCAGACAACACACCAAAAAGCGCATAGAGGTCAGCACTGATCCCAGGTGAGATGACCAGAGGCTCAGCCCTGCTCCACGAGGGATGCCTGTGTTAGTGCCTTTCAACAGGCCAGTGGAGAGGAGACCCATCATCCTTTTAATCTCGTAGGAGAGAGAGAGGGACCTACTGAATGATGGCCATTTCTCAGGTGACCTTGTGATTCTAGAAGAAGGTGCATGGGTACGTGACCCTTCCCTGTCATTCTTAAGGTTTTTATGTTGCTGGTGGGGGAGTTCTGAAATCTCTCAGAGCACACTGGGGTCTCTTTCTCCTTCCTCTACCCTTCCCCCTTCCCCTCCTCCTTCTTTTCTTTATTTCTTTTTTCTTCTTCTTCTTTTCACAGTACTAGGGATGAACCCAATGTGTAGCTAAATATACTGCTACATGTTTAGGCAAGGTGCTAGGCAAGTGCTTTACCACTGAACTACATCCCCAACCCTTTTTATTTTGAGACAGGGCCTCTCTAAGGTGCTGAGGCTGGTCTGGAACTTGGAATCCTCCTGCCTCAGCTTCTGGAGTAGCCGGGATGACAGGTGTGCACCCACAAGTCCTGCTCAGGGATGCTCCACTTGACTGGCTATGTGTTTTGTTTTGTTTTTTTTTCATATCGTCAGGATGTGATCAACTAATCGCATTAGAAATTAGAGGCTGTGATCATTCAAGACTTCCACCCCGAATATTTAATAGCTTAGGGGATTTTTCTGAGCAGTAGAACTTTACATCTAGAAAACAACCAAGACAATAACAACAAAGACTTTTCCAAACAAATAAACACAGGGAACATCTATGCCCCTCCATTTCCTTTTAGCATTAGTTCTATGAGAGATTCCAGCATGATTTCATTTCAAATGTCCTTTAGACAATATGATTTATGATATTTTGTCATGTCAGTGATAGTCTTATTTAGCTAATTTTTGCAGTGTGGGAGATGGAACCCAGAGCCTTGTGTGTGCCAAGCGAATTCTGTACCCTTGTACCCCACCTCTAGTCTTACGAAGAGTCAATTTAATGAAGTAGGATGTTGATAAACAGAAGAAGAACCCACTGGGTCAAGTGCTTCCTGTTGTCACTTTAAACCTCAAAACAATCTTCTAGATTTCCACCTATTTCCGCTGAGGACATCAATGACACATGACTTGTCTATGAATGCTGCAAGCCCTTCCCCCAAGGCCAACAATTCCTCTTCTCTTGGGAGGAGCATTGAGCACTCTTTCTTCCTGGCTGCTATAGAACAAGGTGTCACTACGAAAGATAGGCGCGTCCAAGGCCCTGGTAGAGAAGGTAATCCTCCTAGAACTGCAGAGATTTTCAACAGCATGTCCAGGTTGTCAATTCCTGTCCCTTGCCAGTGTTACCTAACTCAAAGAGAAGCCCTGGTCCTCCCAGCTGTGATTGAGGTCAGTCTGCAGAATGTGCCAGGTCAGCCAACAGCCTTCCAGGCCAGTTTCCACTACACAGAGGGTGAGCACCAGGCCCAGAGGACAGGGAAATTAACTTGAATGACTGCTCTGTGTTTTTAATGCTGCCCCAGCCAATCCACCATATATCTATCTGCAGCATGATTTTAAATATTTATAGGCATTAGAGAAAGGAAAAGAAAAAGCAACAATTTCACAAGTCTACTTTTTCATTTTGTTCTAAAGATCATTATCTACTGAATGGATAGAAAGTTAATTATTTCCCCTTGAGTTACTTTTGAATGAGTTTCTTTTCCCCTGAACCTGATAGAAGCCAGGCCTCTACTCTGCCAGCAATGTTTGTCTCAGCAAAGGAAATTCCCTCCAGATCAGACTCTGCTGTTGACTGCCTCAGGCTCACAAGGGATCTGGGAGTGCAGTGTGGGTTTCCTCAAAACAAGAGACCCTTCCACACACTGTTGGTTTTGCACAGCCCTCCAAAAGTAGTAATAATAAAAGCCAAGCTTATTCTAATAATAATGCAAAAAAAAAAAAAAAAAAAAAGCCTTCCTGATGATACACTCACACAGGCTGTTAAAAATATAATTTGATTTTTAAGGGCAATTCACTGCAAGAGCTCAACTGTTAGTTGTGAGGGTCATAATTTCAGCACGTGGCCCACAGGGAGAGGGTGCTACCAGTACACTGAGCATGCGTTTGTCCTAGGAACACAGCGTGGGCAGTCTCATTACAGAAGCCAGGACAGGCTATTGGGTGGCCTGTTAATAAAAATATTACTGTTTTGAGGGCGTTGGGTAGGGGAACACTGTTCTGGGGATTCTGCTCTTTCCCCCTTTTGAGCAATTTTCCTTGGTGTCTCCTAGGTGTTTCCAGGACTTCCTGTTTTTTTCCTGTTTCATAACCACACACTTGAACCATTGCAAGGGGCCTATGAGGTGACGTTCAGCTGCCCATTCAGCCCCTCCCAGTGCCCCTGCTTACCACTGTCCAGAGCAGAGCTCCAAAGGATCCCCGTAGCGCCTATGGCCTCCAGCTGTCATCCTTTGGTCCTGTGACCCAGGCTCCCCTCCCTCAGGCACCCTCCACTTCTCTCCTTCTAAGCCCAGTATTACAGCAGATCCCACAAAATGATTCTCTGGATGGGCCCCAGTAGTTCCATGTGGGATGTCTTTGCTTTCAAAGTTTCCCTCTCAACTCAACTCTGTGCCACCTCTTTGGGGGAAATCTTTCCCCCTCTACTTCCCTAAGCTGCAAGTAATTGTTACTTCCTCTCAACCACTGAGATCCATCTATGTAGACATGCTACAATGTTAAACTGCTAATAGGGACTACATTGTATTCATTTTCTTTCCATCTATGGGTGGACAAAGAAATAGAAAAATAAATGTTTCCAAAGCCCCTGATGAAAACTAACACATGAAAGCTAAACATCACTCTTCACTGAACAAACTAGACTTTTCATGTTTTAAAAAGCCACAGTGAGAACAAGGTGCAGTGACATGCACCTCATCTCAGCTAATGCAGAGGCTGCGGCAAGAGAATCACTTGAGCCCCAGAGATCGAGGCCAGCCCGGGCAACATAGCAAGACCCCTGTCTCGAAAGTCATAATAATAAAAATTTTAAAATAAAAATAAAAAGCCACAGAGAGAGCTCAGGTGCAGCCCCCGGGTCTCAGAGCTTGTTGTTTACCCAAAGGAGCAGGGCAGGCAGAGGTGCAAAGAATGCTCCCTCCTGACACCCCCATTTCCCCTCTGGGAGTTCATTCACTCTGAGTTTAGAACTTCACTAGGTTACCATTCTACCCGGATAGAGATCCAAATTGTATATGATGCACAAGACATTTAAACTCAAGTCCTCAAGAGATCAGTTTCTCCCCCAGGGTACACTTTAATGGGGGAGGGGAGAGGAGAAAGAATTCCTGTGGCAGAGGCTGAAATGAAATTATCTTTCCCAGATGCATTATTCTGAGACAAGGAACTCTGACAGAAAAACCTCTGAAGAGTTATTCTGATAAAGAACGATGTTGACATAATATTTAGCTGTTTCTCAACTCAAACACCCAAGTACTTCATATAGTTGACTGACAGATCAAAAATGTAAAAATATTTGGGGGAGAGAGTTTGGTATAGTGGAGGGGAAGTCCAGCCTGTCTCTCCCCCTTGCTAAATGTCCTTGAATTAGTTCTTCTCTATGTCTCATTTCCCCTTCTCAGCAAAATTAGAATATTTGTACCTGTCTCATAAGACTGAATGGATAATATGTGCAAAACACTAAGCACAGAACTTCCACATAATAAAAACTAAACAATTATAGCAACGATAATAATAGCTAAGACAATGAACTTATGAGCAGAGAGGCTGTGTTTATGAGAGAGGTAGATTAGTTGGCACTTGAACACCAAGATATTCAGACTAGCTTCTCTTTGGGAAAAGGTCATAAACAGTTTATATCATATACCTGTGTTAGATGTTAAGCAGAGACCACTGCACAAGCACTAAAAAGGCCAGCAATTGCTGAGAAAGGCCCAAGGGTACAATTTGCCAGGAGCACAAACACAGCTTTAGACATCCTGCAAATTTGAGCCTGACGACTCATTATTATTTATTTATTTTATTTTATTGAGTCAGGGACTCACCAGGTGGCTCAGGCTGGCCTAGAACTGTCAAGTGATCCCGCCTCAGTTCCCAGAGCAGCTGGGACTTCAGGCATACACCACCACACCTGGCTTCTCTAAGGACTTTTAAAGATCAAAAGTTATTCTAGGACTGGGAATGTAGCTCAGTGATAGAATATTTACATAGCAGGCACTGGGTTTGATCCCTAGCACCATAGGAAAAAAAAATAAATTAAAAATTAAAAAATTTAAAGTTAATCTAATTGTCTAGTGCTAGGTGCCACTGAGTGTATGTCCCAGATTGCCCAAGATAGTCAAGGTTTAAGCCAGTTGTCCCAGCATAATTATTAATAGTGCCCACTCTTGCTCTCAGGAGTGTTCTGATTTAGGACAATAATGTATATGCTCAACTTGTATAACTGCCTTCCCCGAGATAAAAGGAAATTTCCCTGCTTCTAATCCAGGAGATTATCTCAAAAACAACACAGATACATTTTGAAAGCCTCCTTAACATTCTGCAAAGGGCCCCCAGGACCACAGGGGAAGGAGGCTTAATCTGTGATCAGGGTTTTTACAAGTAAAAAGTAAAAGTAAACTTTGAGGAATAAGAGTAAACCCTAACAAGCCCTAATTTGAGAAGAGCATTTTTTCCCCCCATGACAGAGGCAGAAGAAGTCAGTAACTTAATTCAAAGACTTGTGGACCAACTCAATCAATGCCTTTGGATCCCACTAAGTTCCAACATTAAGTTTACTTAAGGGGTAATAGCTCTGAGTTCACAACATTGTGAAAATTTTCTAAAGTTAAAAAGCATACTAATTGGCTTTGAATCTAGATGAAAAAATAATAAGTTTTAATATTTACATCAGACTGAATACCTTTTGGAGAATTCATAAATATCACTCTGATTAATCTCCTTCAAGAGCACTGCAATAGGAATTATGTTTATGAAATCATAAAATTTGATTTTTCCTACTGTAGCACTGACCATGCATCCTTATGCATTTGTAAAGGGTTGCCACTTTAGTTTTTAACTGTTTGTGAGAATTTGTTTATACAAATTAGATAGAAACCAGAATCAACCAATAGCTAAAAATTATTTGCTGGGATGCTGTTTAAAATATTCTGGAACAATACCACACACAACATTGCAAAACATCACGACGCACGGTTTAGGGTAGAATCGAATAAATACGCTAAAGAGTATTTTCCAGTATTCAGTGTTACAAAATCATAACATCTGATGACACAAACAACGAGATTGTATAACGTCCCCACAGCGTTTTTCAGAACTAGCAAAAAAGAGGTGGAGAAACTCAGCAAAACAAAGTGGCAAGGAAAGTCGGGGGAGGGGCGCCAGAAGAGAAGGGGCGGAGAAACACGACACCGCGGTGGTGATATCACCCACAGCCAACTGCAAGGAATTCAGAAAGTTAAGTGTCACCCAGCAATTTCGGTCGGGGTTTGCGGCGCGCCCGCACAGCGTGGCGGCGGCGGCGACACCCCGGCTCGGAAGCAGGAAGGGGGAGGGGGGCTTGACAGAGTTCGCTCGGGGAGGCAGAAGGGAGGGCCACCCGCCTCCCCGACCTCTCACGATCGAGCCCGGGGTCGGAAGCGTGGTCCAGTACCCAGCAATGATTTCATCCTTTTGGAGGAGCCGCCGCTGCCGCCACGTGCCAGGTTCGGCCCGGTGCGCGGCGCTGGGGGACCCACCCGGTGGCGGCCGCGGTGGCCGCGGGGCGCAGCGGCAAACGGAAGCAAAGGGCTGTTGGCCGGAGAGGGAATCAAGGTTGCCCAAACTGCACTGGGGGGCTGCTCCGCGGGGACAACCAGGTCGCTGACCTCCAGGGTCCCCTCCCCTCCATCCCCGCGCGGGGAAAGGCCAGAGTGCAGGGCAGGTTAGCAACTCCAAGGGAGGATGCAGGCTGTGGCCGGGCGGGATGAAGCCACCGTGCATTCCCAGGGCCCCCGGCCCAGTGAGCCCCATTCCCGGCCTGCGCCCCGCCGCGAACGGTGAGCTCCCGGCAGCGTGGCCGTAGCTGTCCGGCCCCCGCCCGATCAGGGCAGCCCGCCACCCGCGTAGGGGACAGTGGCTGCCGCGGGGCCCGGCACCGCGCAGGTCGTAGCCCGTTACTCCTTCGCCGCTCTGGGCCCTAGGAGTGTCCTCCCCGGTCCCGGAGAAATGCTGGTACCTTCCACTGCCTCCTCCACCATCTCGTCGTCGCTATCCATGGCGGCCGGGGACCCTGCCCAGCTCGGGGCCGCGCGGCTGCCTCCTGTCCCTCCGGGTGCTCCCGGTGGCTGAGCGAGCGCAGGGGCTGAGCCCTGCGAGTTTGGAGGAGGAGGAGGAAGAGGAGGAGCAGTCGGGGCTGGCTCGCACTGCCTCCCCCTACAGCCCTTTCAATTCCTCGGCCTTCAGCTGCTGCCGCAGCAGCCGTCCCCCCTCCCTTCGCCCACTTGCCCCTGGCCTTCGAGGCTCTGGGGTGCCGCGGTGGCCGCCGCCGCTGCAACTTTCTCCTGTGATACCCCCTCTTTGTTATCGAGCAGCTGATCCGCTGACATCACCCAGCGCCGGTGCGCTCCCTCCCTCGCTGATTGACAGTTCCCTGTCCCTTCCCAGAAGTAAGGCTCCTTAAAACGAAAGGCGCTCCGGGGCCGCGCTGACTCCGTGCCCCGGCCAGCCGGTCCCGGGGCCCCTCGGCGTTTATCTTTTGCTTTTGCGCGACTTTGCGCGCTCCGAGAGTGCCACACGGCCCTGGCAGCTCGGGGCTTCTCACGTGCACTCAGGACCGCAGGGTACCCGCCCTCTGGGGGGTCTCCCGCAACTTGGAACTCCGCAGTGCAGTGCCCCTCCCTCCCCGCACTTCGGGACAACCTCCAAAGCTCACGGGAAGCCCAGGAAGCCTTGCTGCCGCCCCGGCGCCTCGACTTCCTCTCGCCCTCGCCCCCGCTTCACCCGGTGTGCCACCGGAGCTGCACAGTGCGGCAGGCACCAGAGCGCAGGTGCCCGCACGGCCCCGCATCGCACCCGCGAGCTGGTTTCCGAGACTCCAGGGGGTGTCATCCCGCCTGGATTAGCCGGACGGCGGGTCCCACCCCCGGGCCCCCAGGATCCACCTTCCTGCGGAGCGTCAGGCCCTGGGGTGATTCAGAAACGCCTCGAAGACCCACGGCGGCAGGCTCTGTATCAGGCAGGAAACTAGCCGCACCGAGGGCTGGGCAGATTCCTCCTCGCGGTTGTAGTCATGGAAAAGGAGCCGCCGAGCGGAGCTAACGAGGAAGGACCCTCCGTCTGGCGCGCCTCCTTCTCGCGCTTCCCGTCCTGTACGTGTGCTGTCCCCAGCTGTCCCTGCTTCTCCAAGTGCCAACTACTTCACCGATTCAGGCGCCTTCGAGTGGAGAAAACCGCTGGGCACCCACTTCACGGCCCAGCCACTTATCCACAGTGTCATTATGGTGCTGCCTCTTACAGGTGGCGGTAAAGGGCGGCAGTAAATAGCGGGTTAAATGGATGCAAATGTACACAATGTTCCGTGGAATTACCGGGTGCCGCTTTGGGCATCTGCCAAGAACAGCTACTGCACGGAGAGGAAGCGGGTGAGGCGGGGAGCGAGGAAAGTTGTTCCATTTTGTTTTCTGAACAATGAACGAGGCTTTAGAGATTTCGAAGTACTTCCATCACCCAGGAGACCACTCCTTTTTTGGGCTCGGTGTTTGAATGCCAGTTTTTTGTTTTTGTTTTTAAATGAGTATTGCTGGCTCTTTTTTTTTTTTTTTTTTAATTCAATTTTTCCTCAGTGAAAAAGAGAACAATGCTAGGGATATTAACCCCATCAACTGCCAGGAATTTTAGGGCCTCAAATTCCCCCCTCCCACCTCGGCTTTTTTTTTGGGGGGGGAGTAGTGGAGGTAGAACCCAGGACCTCAGGCATGCTGGGTGCTGTACCACTGAGCTATCCCCCCAGCCCTTAAAGTAGTTTTGTTTAATTTTGAACCGGGGTCTCACTGAGTTGCCCAGGCTGGCCTCGAACTTAAAATCTTCCTGCCTCAGGCTCCACAGTAGCTGGGACTGTAGCCCTGTGCCACTGCCCCAGGCTTCTCAGCCCTCTTTGACTTTTGGAAAGAGGGGTGAATCCTGATGCAGGAGCTAGGACACTAACTGCAAAGCCAACCCCTGCATACCTGAGTTCCTCCTCCTGACTGCTAGAGGCTCAGACTGTACTTTAAAGCTTCCTGGGGGTTTAGGTTTGGCTATTCTGAGGACCTTTAACTTAGGCTGGACCACTCTGGGGTCCTCTGGCTCAGGTTAGACCCTTCTGAGTTTTTCCAGCTTAGTTAGACCTCCCTGAAATCTTTCTGCTGAGGGCTGACCTCCATAAAGTCCTCCAGTGGGGATACCCGGGCCTGGGGCCTTCACAGGGAGAGGCATTCTTGCAGAGAATGATGATAGGGCCATCCCAGGTCATGTCATGTTCAAATGCGAACCACAGGTACAAGATTTTAATTTTTTAAAGTTGACATTCACCGATCTTGGTCACTCCCTGGTTTTGAGTTATGTGACATTTTTTTAAAAAATTTTTCCATTTTTATATATCATTGCTTTTCTTATTGTACTGATATACAAAAACACACCAGAGCTTCATCTTCCCCAGTTCCCAGTTTATTTTCAGGGGCAAAAATGATACTGAAAGTTAAAGGAAGAAGCGAAAATAATTTATCCCCTTACACTTAAGGATACAGGGGAGGGGAGGGTGGATGGGAGGAAAGCTCTCAGAGATACAGGTTCATATAAGTGGCTATTTGTGTGGGGTAGAATCTGTCAAGTGTCCTGCCTCTGTCTTTAGGTTCAGAGAAGGAGGTCCATCTGTTGTCCCCGTGGTGTGGTTCTGTCCAGTGCCTTTCCATCTGCTGCTTTGAGAACACCTGGGACCCAGCACAGGGCCCCCATCAGAGAAGTAGGCCTCCTATACACCCCCAAGGGGCTGGGCTAGGAAGCAGCTAGGGCCTTGCTGGGAAGCAGCCAGGGCCTTCTGGGCAGAGTGGGCAGAGAAGGGAGGAAAAGCCACCTGAAAACCTTCACCAGATCTGCTGGTGAGGCAGGCAGCAGCCAGACAGTCCCATCTCTCATCCTTCATCAGTCATATCTGTTGGCTCTGGGCCCAAAGTTTAGGCAAAATGTTTTATGACTCCCTTAAAAAATACTAGCATCTTTACAAGTCATTTTGCGTATGTTCTGAGTCTCCTTCCCTAGGCGGACTGATTCTTATTTATAGCCCCAGAACCCAACACAGTGGTTGGTAGTGAATGTGGGTTAAGCATTGTCAGCGATGATTTTGCAGATAGGAATATCCTGTTTTATATAAACAGTACTGAGTCTCTCTCACAGGCTAGCTCCTCTGCCTGTGTTTTGGCAAAGTACTTTGTTTTGGCTCAAGACTGGAGAGCATTTTCGAGTTGTTCTACTTTCCCACCTCCACTGGCCCCAAATCTGCTTCCATCACATCCTTCCCCACAGTTTCCTTCATTGAGAGCTCATTTCATAAACCCTCTTTCCACTTGGCTTCCCACCAGTTTCTCGTGTCGTACTCTGTCCCCACCAGCGTGGTCATGGACTAGAAAATCAATAAAGCTCTTAATCATAAACAATGTGCAGCAGTGGTAGTGACTGCAGCTGGCAGCAGTGTGGCTGAGCTCCTGACTGGCAGATCCCAGCATGCCAGGACAAGCCCAGTCAGGGACGAAAAGCACTGCCCAGGACTCCAGCATCTGGGCCCTGCCCAGGGGCTTGCTTGCAGACTGACACTGTGGAGTGACTTTTCTGAGCTTCCCTGGCTTAGCTTCCACCATATCGGATGATCACTGCATCCAACCATATGTCCCCTCCCTTCAGACTCAGCTTGGGAAACAGAAGTTTCTCTGCCATTGCAGCAAGCAATCGGGATACTGAGTTAATTTGATTCATTTTACCACCCATGTCTTTCCACAGAGAACTTACACGACTCATTTACTTAAGAGACTGATGTAACCTGCAATAAGTATATTTTCTATGAGCTTTTTGTACTTTCTGCACCTTTCTACATTTAGGGGGAGCAAGTCTGTCCATTCACTGCTGTGCAGCTGAGCACATGGGGAGACTCAGTAAAAGTGAATCACTGGAATTGGCTCTTGTGACTGCTAATCCTGTCCCGTGGGTAAATCCTGGAGGACCCCAAGCATGGAGTCTCCCATGTCTGCACGTTCCTGACTCAGCTTTAGGGAGTCTCCTCAGGGCCTTTCCAGGTGCCCTGGTAAATTTCTGGTCGGTACTCTGGCTTGGGTTTGCATCATTTGCCCATATTACCCACAAGGAGACAAGGACAGCGAAGGAACTCTCAAGTGGTCATCAAGTCCCATCTTGGCACTGCTCGCTCCTTAATAAAAATTTATTTCCCACCAATCGCTAGCTGGATTGAATTTGCACCTTATGTATTTTGGTTCTGCCAAGAGCTCACTGAGCAACTGGGCCATTAAGCTCCCTGAGCCTTAGTCTTTCCATCTGCGAATGAGGATGTTGGGCTACATAAATTCTAAGCTCAAACATTTTCTGCTGCCTTCCTCAGGGAAAGCTAAGTAGAGCATGGAAGCCCAGGGAGGGGGCAGAGAAAGGAAAGGGGAAGGAGTCAGGGCAACCATGACAGCATTCAAGTCTACAGTCATTTCCTCTTATGCAGTGAGATGGGGGTCCCCCGAAAAGGCCCTTTACCTTGGCCCAAAGAATGAGGGCGTGGGGATTGCAGTCCAAGGTTGTCGGACTCTGAATCACTGAGTCACTAATCAAGTGGCTAACAGACTTAGTGACAACTGCAGAAGCTGGGGGGAGGGGCAGGGAGAGGAGCAGCAAGGGGAGAAGGGCGTGGGGGAGGAGGCTGGATGAAAGGGAGGCATCTGCAGCAGCCGCTCGGGGAGTGCAGCGAAAGCAGGAACATCAAGGGCATCCCAAAGAGGTCCGGGAGCAAAGGGAGACAGGGGGAAAATTCCTTCTGCTGGAAATAGATGTCTGCAGTCGGGAGAGGGCTCACGAATCCAGGGTGACCTGGTTTGATTTGATTACGGCAACAGGAAGTGCAGGAGAGAGAGGGCAGAATAACCTGACCGAGGAAGTGAATGAAATAAGGGAGAAGACACCCAGTTGCCATGGCATTAAGATGCCTCCTGCCACATTAGGCTTCCTTTTTTCTCTTTTGCTTGATTCTTGTTCTTGCAACATGTTCCTGTCATTGCAGTCTATGCAGTAGACTAAAATTAGACCCTCCAGGGGCGTGGGGGAAGGGAAGATGTGGCCCAGATCTCTTGGTTTGGGTCAACTCTGGGCCAATCTTGTCCCCCCACGGTGTGTTTGGGTCTTTTGCTCTTTGTGAGAACCCCTCTCAGGCTTGGGTCTGTGAAGCTGCCAAGTGACATAACTTGGGAAAAGAAAGAAAAAGAAAATCAGAACAGTTTGCAGTTTGCTTTAGATATTACTTCAGAAAGATCAATAGGATTCAGAAACTTGAACAATAAATCCCATCAGCATTGAAACCAAATGTGTTTTCTAAAATATTATTTTGCTTTATTGCTTTTTCAAAATTACTTTGAAGGGCTACCATTAGGGTGATTTGGTCCTGGGCAAATAGAGACATTTGGGTAGGAGGTGGGTATATACTCTTTTGACACTATTCTATTCAGGATGAATAGAAGGCTATTTCTACCTGAATTATTTACCACAAATGTCACCACATTCATCAAGTGGACTCATATTAATACCAGACCCAGAGACTGATGTTCAGACCTGGATTATGACTGACAGACTAGAGAACTCGTGTTGTCATGGCAAGCTCAGCCTCTCTCTGTAGATGAATGCACTTGAGGAGATGAATTCCATCCAGAAGTTTGCTTAGCTAGCCTGGAGTTAGAATAAAGGAAATTAGTTGTGTGATCCACAAGAGAAGTACTCCTGACACAGTGTCATGACAGAATGAGACTGTCCACCCATCCTACCTGTCCTGCATGGTTGGCCCTGCCCGGGTCTGAGATTCTGAGCTTCTTTTCCAGGTTCCATCTCTTCAAAATGATTTTTCTACATAGCATCATGTAGTCAATTTGACAGATTTTCACTTTTTTTTTTTTTTGGTGTTTCTGGAGTTCAAATCCAGGGCCATGCTAAATATTTACTCTGTTGAGTTATAACCCTAGATCAGATTTTAACTTTTCAAGTCATAATCACTGTTCAAATACCTAACATGAACAACTTAGAGGAGGAAAGATGTATTTGGACTCACAGTTTCATGGTTTCAGAGGTTCAGTCCGTGGTTAGCAGGCTCCTTTGCTCTGGACGTGGGATAAGGCAAATCATATGGAAGATGTAGTGTGGTGGAGGAAAACTGATCAGCTCCCGGCGGCCAGGGAGGTAGAGTGAGAGAGAGGAAAGGGGAGGAAGGGAGGCCAGGGACAAGGGATAGTCTCCAAGGGCACACTCTAAGTGACCTACTTCCTCCAGCTAGGCTCCACCTCCTAAAATTTCTTCTACCTCCCTAATGCCATCAAATTATTAATCTATCATGGAATAATGAGGTCTGGGTCCTCTTGATCCAATCACTTCCCCAAAGTCCCATCTCTGAACACCGCTGCATTGGGGAACAAGCCTTCCACCATTACTATCACATTCTTTCTATCTTCCTGATAGTATAATCATGTCACTTTAATGGGAATTGGGGGTTTCCTTAAATTCTTCAGTCACAAGTTCAGTCAGTCTTGGTTTATTCCCACTGATTTCTAGTCATATCCATTTTATGCACAGAGAGGTTTAGTCTATGGTTGGCTGAGTTCATTTCCCTGGGCCCAGGGGGAGGCAGAGCATCATGGGGAAGGGTATGGCCAAGAAGCACTGCTCATTTCATGCTGGACAGGAAGCAGAGGTGGGTGGTCCCCGGGAAGGTGAACCCTTCCTGGGGCACACTCGCAGGGACCTGCTCCTCCAGCCGTCCCTCCCTGCCACCTGCCTATAGTTACCACCCAGTTAGTCCATTCAAACAAGGATGGACTGAATTACAATCCAATTATCTCATCTCTGAATTCCTGCATTAACACAGGAGCTTTTGGGGGACACCTCATACCCAAACCATAAAAGGCAGTCCACATCCAGAGGGCCTGGATGCTAGGCTGTCCCTTCCTGAGATATACTTTGCTGGGGGGACCTGCCTTGCAGTCTCTTTGCATCTAGAGTGTTCTTTCAAATCATTTAAGATCCTATTGAACTTCTTTGCTGAGTCCATAGATCAATTCCCAGGAAAAGAGGCTGTGGCCAACCTTTTGGAATGTCTTTCAGACAGATTTAAAGAGCCCAGCTCAAATGCTCCTGTGCTCAAGACAGAGGGGTGTGAAGAACGCTGCATCCAGCTTCACACGTCCTCCTGGGAGAAGTGCCGGTGGGCAGCCCTGCTGTGGGAGGAGGGCTCCTGCAAGCCATAAACATCTCTTCCCAACCTGGCATCTGAGGAATACCTGGGCCTGAGACAGGAGCCTGGTCACTGCTGGGCTATGAGTTCTCCTCGCCCACCTTGCCTGAGCTCCCCTGGCTCTCCCCCAACATTCTCCACCTTTCCCATCTTAGCAGGTGTGCCAAATGGTTGGGCTTTGAACAGGCTAGGTTCATTCACAGCTGTGGATGTGATAAGAGACAGGGACCTCCCAATGACCCTTCCCCTCCCACCAATCCTCTAGGTTGGGGTATCTGCAACTACATTTTCTTTATATTTTAAACTAGTCCCTCTGAAAAGTGTGTATTGAGAATTTGGGGGCCGAACAGTGGACTCATCTTATTTATAGGCTCATTTTTATCCAAGGGACTATTTCTACTGTTGCCATATTCTTTTCAAGTATTTGGAGAGATTTATCTTGAAGAGAAAGTAATTTGTCATCTATGATTTAATTTGTGCCTCGTCATAATCTCCAAGACGAGGGGTTTAAGGACTCACCCAGGATTTCACAACTAAAATGTGGCCAAACGAGGTTTAAATTAATCTCGTTGAGTCTTCAGTCCGCCTCTCACCTCACATTCAGAGTACTGAGACCCTTTAGGGAGTGGGCTAGGAGGGCAGGAGAGAAATGAGGAAAGAAAGATATTTAGAGCTGTCTACTGTGTGGCAGGAGTTTGATTCATTGGATCTTATTTAATCCTGCAAATGACCTTATGAAGCATGAGCTTCATTTATAGTCGAGGAAATCTGAGCCTTTGTGTTTAAATAGCTTGTCTGGGGTCATGTAACTGGTGAGTGTGGGCTTGGCGCCATCACTGTCCAAACTATGGATAGGTACGTACACAGAAGAGAGAAATAAGCACACAGAAGATGGTTGGGTAAAGGGAAGGTTCTAGAAGTTCCATATCAATTGTAAGTGTGCCATAGAAGATGGACTTATGGAGATGGCAAATTCACACAATCATACGTATGGTTGGCCTTAGATGGCAGAGGACAGCTTTGAATTTGACTATGGGGTGTGCCTTTATGGAGGTGTCCCCAGTGGCCCTCTGTCATTTGAGATGACTCTCCCTTGTTGGAGATCACACACTTCTTGTTGCTCAGTTTGTTCTGCTGGTCATGATGGGGGAGAGGGAGGCAGACATTCTGTCTGCTGCCGGTGCGTTACTCTTTACCATGCCTAGTGAATGCTGGACGTGTGGGTCCAGAAGATCTGGGCAAGCATACTGCCAGGAGGAACCGTTCTCCCAGTGAGGGGCCAGTCCGCGAACCCACCAGGAGCAGACTGGTGGCCATGGCTAAGCATGGGCATCTTGGGAGCTACTTAGTCCTGACAGATACCTTGACCATGGAAGTAGAACTGATTTTTTTGAGAACTACATTAATTTTTTAAAAATCCAGTATTCATATACAATTTTAAGCCCCAACTTGCTTTATTACATTTAGGTTAACATGTCCATTGTAGAGATATTAGAAAGATGGACTATCAAGTCCTGTGCAGTGGCTCACACGTGTAATCCCAGTGGTTTTGGAGGCTAAGGAAAGGGGATCGAAAGTTCAAAGCCAGCCTCAGCAACTTAGCAAGGCCCTAAGAAACTTAGTAAGACCCTGTCTCAAAATAAAAAAATAAAAAGGGCTGGGGGTGTGGCTCAGTGGTTGAGTACCCCTGGGTTCAATCCCACAGTATAATCCACCCCTCCGCCTCCCCCCCCCCCAAAAAAAAAAACTACCAAAAAGAAGAATGTAAAATTTGCCCCAACTCTAACCACTATGAGCAATGTGGTATATGTCTTCTCAGACACTTCCTGAAGTCATATAGACATAGGTAAACATAATATTCTATATTATTATGTGCTCACAGAACACATACTATTCTGTATTTTTAAAATGAACTCCATTCCTAAGTAATATTTTATATTAATATATTAATTTTATGTTTTATTATTATATTAATATTATATTAATTTTGAGAATACATTTGGTTCTATGTTTTACCACCAAGCACTTTTTCCTCACAGCATCAAGATGGGTTTATTAACAGTATTTTTAAAATTAATAGTAAAAACACAAAAGATCTATAATCTAAGAATAATTTTATTCATAGAACCAATCATATGCTTTTGAAAACAGTAGCTAATATATTTGTATAGAGCATCTGGAAAAATAAAAGCTAAAGTATTGACAAAGGTTATGTCTGGGTGATGTGATGTCAGATGGTTTAATCAATTGATTTATTCATTTTGCTCATTTAAAATTTTTCTTATAGTGGCTACTACTGACTTCTTATAAAAGAGGGTTATTTTTTCCCAAATCCTTCCAGATGAAGGAGAGTTTGTCTACTTTTCTGGGCTTTATTTCTACTGTCAGATGGAAATTTCAGTCATTTCTCCTCATTGGAGAAGTCCTGAGGGAAAATCTGCATAATGCAGGTAGAACACGTCACAGGAACCTGGTAAGGGCACAGTGGCTGCCACCACATTGACTCATATTCATCTTCTGCTTCTCCCCTGCCCATGCTTCATGAGTAGGAAGGTAGCCTTTGAAGTCAGCTCTTCCAATGTGGACCTGGCAGGCAGGACCAGATGTAAAAGCTTACACTGGGGTATCCGGTCATTCACCCTCTGCAGGCTACTCAGGCTGCCCAGGTCTGCCTGAGTAGCCTGCAGAAGATGAATGACCTAATACCCCAGGGTACACCCCAGCCATATCTCCTCCTCTCTTCCTGAATTGAAGTCAAGTTCCAGCAGGGACTTTGCACTCACTCTTCACATGGGATTTTCTTCCCATGTCTTCTCATAGTCGGTTTTGGGTCTTAGCATAAAAGTCACATTTTCAGAGGGGTCTCCCTCACCACCAGTCAGGAGCAGCTTCCCAATACACTGGGTTCAGCACGTCCCTTGTTGAATATTCAGCTCAGCATTGATTACTACCTTGTATATTCTTATTTACTTATTTTATTCCGTTTCCTAGTGTCAGTCTCCCTACAGACTTTGTCACGTCCCAGCTGTCCCTGGAACACCTAGAACAGTGTCCGGCACATCCAAGGTACTAGGTACAGGATGGCTAAATGCTTTAATTAATTGAATGGGTGACCTTTGTCAAATGTTTAAATAGTTTAATCACCTCTTGCCACCTTCTCAGAGGGCTTCTGCTTTCCTGAGGAGGAACAGGGTCATTAGATCATTTTGCTTTCAATACCCCGTTCTCATCCCCAGTCTCAGTTAGGAAGAGGATGATAGAAATTCCAAACCACGTGTTTCTCAGGACCTCCTAGATGTGGCTGAATTTCTAACTTTCCATCTCCGATTGAGGTTTGTTATTATTATTGTTGTTGTTTTTATTAAGGTTGTTTAGATTTGAAAAGAACCCCCTTGTAGGCTTTAACTCTGATCCATGAGGCTGGGCAGGCAGTCACCACCCTACAAAGAGGTCGTGTTCCCTGCGTTTCTTTGTGTCTGTTATTTGTTTCCAACACAGAATGCACTTTTCACTGAAAACAATGTTCCCAGACTAGCCCACAAAAGCCTACTTAATCCACAAAGCGAAAAAGAAAAAAAAAAAAGTGAAATTCTAGGAAACACAACAGGGGAAACAAATAAGAAATACATTTTAAATGTTTATCTTGAAAGCTAGTGCTCAAGGAAAAGCAGCTTCTAGCAAAGGGGAAAGAGAAAGGCTCAGGGCTTGGAGGATGCAGAGGGCAGTGCCCGCCCAGCTGTTTCTGAGCTTACATTCTGCATTTGACAGGTGGAGGCTGTGGACACAACATAGCACGAGCAGGTCTGAGTCTGTTTGAGAGAGCATTTTTGCAGATCCATATGCCACAGAGGTGGGCAGGGACTGGCCAATGCTTCCACCCATTGAATTCTTGAGGCTGGCATCAACACATGAGAATTCTTCCAGAAAACTGAGATTTGAGTATGTAATATGGGTGGCTCTTGAGTTTTCTCGGGAATTTCTGCCTGAGTTATCTAAGTATAGGCATGGTAATGCATTCTAAAAAAATAATAGGTTCCATTTTGGTTTCATCATTGTTTACCACAGGGTAATTTCAGGCTTTCTTTTCTTTTCTTTCTAGATCTGAGTTTTGTGCTGCTACTTAGAGAGAAGAGATTTTTGTCTCCTAAAAGCTAGTTCTCAGAAAGAGGAGCAATGACCTCATGTGGAAGGTCTTAAAAAAATTGTCATGTCATTTTGAATAAGAAAATGTTCCATTTTAGAAAGACTCATGAATCTGAAACAATTCCAGTTCATTCTCTTTTTTTTTTTTATTTTTAACATTTATTTTTTAGTTTTAGGTAGATATAATATCTTTTTTTTTTAAAAAATTATTTTTAAATTGTGGTTGGACACAATATGTTTATTTTATTTATTTATATGCTGAGGATTAAATTCAGGGCCTCACATGTGCTCAGCGATTGTTCTATTGCTGAGCTACAACCCCAGACCACAATATCTTTATTTTATTTTTAAATAGGATCGAACCCAGGGCCTCACACATGCTAGGTGAGTACTCTACCACTGAGCCACAAGCCCAGCCTCTCCAGTTCATTGTTTTGGATGCTTGTAGAAAGGGCCCCTTTGGTAGATTGGCCAAAAAGGCAAAGAAATTAACACAAATTCCTAAAAAGAAGACCTCACAATTAAATTTTATAAATGAGCTTTAGGATATTGATAAATAATTGTACTTGCAAAAATGATAGATGTAAACTCAGAGGACAGGGCCGGGGATGTAGCTCAGTGGCAGAGGGTCTGCTTATCATTCATGATGCCCTAGGTTCCATCCCTAGTGCTGCTAAATAAATAAATAAGTAAATATAAAGGACAAATACAAAAATAAGGTAAGGTTTCAATGATAATATCTTAGCTGGAATTTTAAATGCTTAGTCAGGAGAAATAATATGCTCCTGAAAACTATGTTAGCGGATTCTAAAAATGGCTGTAATCATGATGAAGATGCTTATATCACAGATGTATATGTGAAGAGTTTGAATAAGATCATTTCATGAAATGTAGGATTGAAAGTGGCAGTATTTCTTAATGTATTATTTTATATAATGTGTAATTTAAATATGCATGCACTCACATTAATATATTAAATATCACTGACATTTGACTCTTTTGTCCACATCCCTAGTAGTTAATATATCGAGCTGGGCTAAGGAAGGGGCAGGAGTTTATTGGAAAACAAGGATTACATTATATATGTCACCTCTTTGCTTTCAGGCTCATGTGGCATGTACCAATAGTTTGTTTCTGAAGAAGACAGGGCATACAGGATTAAGAGAAAGAAGATCAAAGATTCAGGGTTTAGTTCTGAATTTATTACCATCCCTAGGTCCTCTGGAAAGTCACCTGTATGTTTCTCAGCTTTATCAATCAGAAAAAAATAGAAACGGTTACTTTTAAAATCATCTTTGTTATACATACACCATCTCAATTATTAATTGATGCTAATAATTGGAAGCAGGTCTGGGTAATCCCAGATGAGTATTAATTTAAAACCACTTTTCATTTCACTTATGTGTTTTGGTATTGACATTTTGTATCTACCTGCAATCATACTTCAAACACGGTAGTAAGACCAGGCCAAGCATGTCGTCGGTGCTGAGTGGCTGTGTGGGCCTTCCCCTCCAGGCTGCTCATTTCTTCCATGGAACTTTCTCTACAGTGTCAGCAGCTTTGGGGCCAGGTGGCCTGGAATCAAATCCAAGTCCCATCTCTTTTTAGCTGTCTGATCTTCAGCAAATTTGTTCATCTGACTTAGGCATGCCTGCCTTCTTCTAAACTAGGGATGATAATAAGACCTTCTTTACTGGCTAATGGAGACTATAAAAAGAGATTCAGCTTGTCAACCCAGCAATAAATGGCTGCCATTATTATTGTTACTATTATTTTAAAATACAGGTTGGTAATTGTATCAGTTTTCTGGGGCTTCTGTAACAGAGACCACAAACTGATTAGCTAAAACAACAGGCATTTTATAGCTCACAGTTTTAGAACCAGAAGTCTGAAATCACGGTGTCCGCAGCGCCCTGCTCCCTTGGATTTCCTCTGTGAGGGAAGTGTTGCCTGCCTCTGCCTAGCCTCTGGTGTTGGCCAGCAAGCTTTGGAGTCCCCTGGCTTGTGGATGCGTCACTCAAGCCACATGGCCTCTTCTCCCCGTGTGTCATCTTCCCCTGTACATGTCTGACTGGGTCTAAATTTCCCTGATAAGGCCTCAGTCATATTGGATTAAGGTCCACTCTAATCACCTGATTTTAACTGATTACTTCTGCAAAGATCCTATGGCTAAGGGAGGTCTTATTCTGAGACGCTGGGGTTTAGGGCTTGAACACCTCTTTTTTGGGAAGATGCAATCCCACCCATAACATTAATGGTTCTTATTTTCAAAAATTCTCCAAAGTAAGAAGAGTAAGGATGTTTTACATTATGTTGTCTAAAGTCTCTTTCCCAAGAAATTATCATCACAAGATTGGTTGCTCATCAAGAGCATGGAGCTGGGCACGGTGGTCCATACCTGTAATCCCAGCTACTTGGGAGGCTGAGGGAGGAGGATCACAAGTTAGAGGCCAGCTTCAGAAACTTAGACCCTATCTTGAAACAAAAAGTAAACAGGGCTGGGCAGCCCTGTGTGTCTTCACATCATTTTGTGAATGTCTGACTTTGTCTAAATTTCCTGAATATGGACACAGTAGAGCACTCACAAGTTTAATCCCCAGGCTGGTTCTGCCTGCCAATAAACTTGAAAGCAAAGAATATGATTCATTTATTTAAAAAATATTTTTTTAGTTGTAGATGGACACCTTTATTTTTATTTATTTTTATGTGGTATTGAGGATCGAACCCAATGTCTTGCACATGCTAGGCGAGCTCTCTACCACTGAGCCACAACTCCAGCCTCAGAGTATGATTTATTTAAAAGAGGGATATGCATCACACAGGAACCCCAACTAAACCCCCATTCTCTCTTTCACCGCAGCAAGCCCCTCACTAGGTATACATTTAAAGTGGTCATTAAAATTTACCTCAATGATGTCTGTTTTGCAAAAGAAAGCAATGCCCCTTGAATTAACTGTTGAAGTCAGCTGACCTGATTTCCAATTCAAGCTGTGCACCAATAAACCAGTTACTGATGTCTCTGAACTTTCTTCCTCTCACCTGTAATGAGAGTAATAATTCCTGATGGGCTAGTGGTGAGATTTGGAGCTCCTGTTGCCTGGTAGACAGTCTCCAAGTAGAGCTATTAGCATGGAAGAATTATATATGGGGGACTTGAAGGGACTTTCTCTGTCACTTACTTGAGATTTGCAGTGCGGTGGCATCCCATGTTAGCAGAGCTGTGATTTCAAGGTGGCCCCAAAGCTCTGATATCAAAGACATCACTTTCAAAGGAAAGAGATGTCGCTGTTATCCGTGCCCCTCTCTGATCTACCATTGGTGAGTTTGAAATAGCATCACTTTACTTTGAACAAATGAAGTCAGTGTAAGAGAAGAAAGTTCCATTCAATTGGGAGGGACAGTGAAGTAGAGAGTCGGGGTGCAAAGCAGGGGTGGGTCTGGAGAAGACCCAATTCCCCAGATACTGGAATGAGTGGGGGAACCTCTGCAAAGGAAGCAGGGAAGGAGAAGCAGAGGAAGAGAGGGCACAGCCACCTGACTCCCAGAATCCTGCCCATGACTGTAATTTTAAGCATACACACACACACACACACACACACACACACACATACGTACATATGTACACACACACACACATACACACTTTAATATCACATAAAATTGCACATATTTATGAGGGACTTGTAATGTTTCAATACAATGTTAAGCTTTGAATTTGTTTCCTAATTATGGCTGGTCTGCTCGGGCCAGGGTTCTCTGAATGCCAGCTCTGTCATTTCTAAGATGGGCAAAACCCAAGGCCTCTCTCATAAATTGATTGGAACAAGTGAGCAGTAGATCAAGGGCAGCTGTAAAAGCCTTGACTGGGTTCCTTGAGAGACCTATGAAGAGACCCTGGAGGGCACATCTTTCCTCCCCTTTGGAAGGGGCAGTTGGGAACCCTGGGTAGACCTCAGAAGGTCTGTGGGAGCCACTGCCCGAGGTCTGCTTTGAAGAGCTTCCTGTTGGTGCTTTAGGATTGCAGCGGAGTTTGTCCAGAGGCAGTGAGGAGTAAGTGCGGAATTGCCTGTGAGTAGCTTTTCATCCCCTGAGACAATGCCTGGATGTTCCTTCTATCCCTCATCCATTATTTGCTTCCAAAGGTCTCTAGCATCTTTGAAAGACAATTGTCACTCAACAACTTAATCTATTAACGATGAATTTTCTAGATTAAGCATAGATCTAGGTCATTTCTTCTCTGGAGCCTTGGGGTACTATGTAAAAGAAGGTTGTAGGAGCAGGATGGGCTCCTGATGGGATGAAATCCTCCAGTCCCCAGCAGCCAGGGCCTCGGGGCTTGTGGCAATCCACACAGGACAACCAGCAGGTGAAAGCGGGCAAAACTTGCCTCAAGCTCCCCCTCAAAGGGGAAGAATTCATCCATTCACTCTTTTATTTTTCATTCAACAAATGAGCACTTCTCTTACACTGACTTCATTTGTTCAAAGTAAAGTGATGCTATTTCAAACCCACCAGATGCAAGAAAGAATAAGGAAAAAACAGATGTTTCTTAAGGAGCTCCGAAGCCAGGAGATGGGGAATGACCAGAAGACCCCTTGGAAGGGCTAGTTCTGGGAGTGACACTGCCCAGGGTGAGACAGGATTGCAATCTGTGACCTTAACTTTTTTTTTTTTTTTTTTTTTAAATCTTGCCTGGCTTGCCCTTATGCACCCTTCACTTATTAGGCTTGATCGGGGTCTCAGGGCTAAAAAAGAACAATGAAAAAGGACCTCTCACCTCCCTCGGCATCCCCAAAGTGACAAGCCAAGCCCTGACGTGGCCCCCTGCCTGGATGCTGTGATGTCGGTGCGGGTCAACAGCTGTGGTACCCATATGTATGAGCTAGGGGGTCTTTAAAATCCCAGCCCCACTCCAGTCTGAGTTGGGGAGCAGGTGGGTAGAGACCAGACCAAGGTCCTTAGTGGCAGCTCTGTCTGCGGCTTTCCTTACAACCTGTCTTCTAGACCACACCATGACTCCACCTCACAGTCTCTACCCGAGGAGGAGGGTTGTGATCACTCCTAATGCACACACAGGAATGCCAAACACGGGAAAGCTTTGGTACTGTTCCCAAGGTCACATGGGGAAATCAATCGTGTAACAGAGAAAGGGAAAGGATTCGGGTTTCTAGCCCTTCCAGTTTGTTCCCTGGCTCCGGCCTGCTGCCTCTTTAAATCTCAAATCTAGTTAGAATGGGAGGGGGAGCTACAGCTATGAATGAGTTCCATCTTAACTTTGCTCTTAAAAAAAGAAAGAAAGAAAGTGGGCAACCCTTGCTTTCCTAATCTTTTACTGCAAAGCTACTTTATAATTTGCCCGAGCAAGGTCTAAATGCCCGTCAGATCTCCCTCTGGGCACACAGGAATATCCTTGTTCTCTCAGCTCTTGGTGTTCTGCCGGGCTGTGTGATGGAGCGGGATGGGCTGCAGCTCCAGCTGCCTGGGAGCACGTGTTTGCTATTTATAGCGGGAGGGGGGCTGCAAGGAATGGAATTTTTTTTCCTTCTGAGTAGTGTTGATGCAACCAACAACAGGAAGTGAGCTCTGATGGGTGCTAAATGTGATCACAGGAATGAAGTCTCTTAGGCACCTTGAGCACACACCACAATCATCTGGGTTTTTAAGAATCACAGATTCCTGGGCTCCAACCCCAGCGTGTCTGATTCCGTGCATGTCTGAGTCAGTTTGGGCTGCTGTACCAAAGTACCACAGCTTGGACCGCTTAAACCACAAACTGGTCCTTCCTGCAGCTCTGGAGGCTGGGAGTCCAAGATCCAGGTGCTGACAGATCCAGTGTCTGGTGAGGGTCTGCTTCTCCTTTACAAACTGCAGTCTTCTTCCTGTGTCCTCACACAGTGAAAGGGGGCGCAGCTATCTGGGGTCTGTTCTAGAAACACACTAATTCCACCTGTGAAGGTTTCACCTTCAGGATCTCGCTTCCTCCTGAAGATCCCAGCTCCTAATAAACCATTTTGGGAATAGGATTTCAGCATATCAATGTTGTGGGGGGAAGCAAAGCACTCATTCCACAAGGGTGAAAGTTTGCATTTCTAACTATTTCTCAGATAATGCTAGTGCTGCTAGTTCTGAGGCCACACTTTGGGAACCACTGCTGTATTTTGATGGGTAGGGTGGACATGGAGGGGTCGTCATCTGTATCAGATTGAACAACAGAAATGCACAGACCTCACCAAAAGACTCTTGGGGCCTTTCCTGTCCTTGTCAAATAAAAAACAGCTACTTCTTAGGCAAGTACTTCCAGGTCAAAGGTGTTGTTTTATTGAAAAAAGACCATAAAACTTAAAGAATAGGACTCATAAGAAATATGCGTATGTACTATATAGCAAAATATTTTTTTTTCATCTCTTTCTTTTATCTCCAGGGGAAAAATGCTATTAATTTGGTAATTTGATCACCTTACAGTGCTTGGAATTAATGCTGCCGGACTTGACCACCAATTTCAATCCAGCAGTGTCAACACTGACCCTGGTGGCTGACGAGGCTGGTGTCCATCTTTGATGGGAGCCAGGACAAGTGAGCAGGCAGGCCCAGGAAGAATGTGCTTAATTACTGAGCAGACCTCACCCTGGGCTTTGGCCTTTGCTTTCTCGCATGAAATGGACATGTTCAGGATTTCTTCTTCTTTTTGACATTTTATGTTTTCCTCGAAAATTGTTCATTTCACTCAGATTTTCAAAACATTAGCATATATTTGCACAAATGAGTCTTTTTATAAGAATACAGTTTCCTATATATGTGTAGGCACTAAGCCATTTTTTACTAACTTTATTTATATTTTTTTCTTTTTCTTGATTAGGCTAGCTACTGGATTATTTATTGTTATTGCTCTTTTCCGTTTTGGTTTTTCAACGAACTAGCTCTTGGATTTCTTTATTGATATGAAAAACTGCAAACAGCATGAGATTTTTCTTTCCTACTTGCAAGCAAATAAATTAATGTGCAGGCAGAACTCATGAGACTCCAGGTCAGAGATAACTATAGTATCAGCATCTATACTAGATCTTAAACCCCAGTTTCCACAGGTCACCATAAAGGCACTTGGTGCCTATATATTTGGGCAAAGGTGGGGAATCTGAGTTCTGAGCTTAGGGAACCTGACTCTTTTATAATGGACAATCAAGAGGCTAGACCTTAGCTCTGGATAGGAGCACATTCTTTGTTTTCCATAACAGTTTGATACACAAACCCCCTTGAAAAGATCATCCAGGACAAAGACAGCTAATGACTCTGATCCTGTTTTCAAATTCATTAAATAGTTGTTTCAGTATCCCCAGGAGGATGGGGTTCCAGTATTATACCCCAACCCTAGGATACTAAAATCTGCAGATGCTTGAGGCCCTTATATAAAATGGTCTATTATTTGCATATAACCTATGCACATTCTCTTGTGTACTTTAAGTCATCTCTAAGTTATTGTAATACCTAATGCAATGTTAATGCCATATAAATTGTTTTTATATTGTATTATTTAGGGAATAAGGACCAGAGAGAGAGAGAGAGAGAGAGAGAGAGAGAGAATAAGCAAGAGAGAATCTGTACATGTTCAATAAAAATACATTTCTTTCTTTTTTTTTTTTTTTTTTGGTACCAGAGATTGAACCCAGGGCATTTAACCACCAAGTCACATCTCCAGTCCTTTTTGATATTTGATTAGAGAAATGGTGTCTCTGAGTTGCTCAGGGCCTCACTAAGTAGCTGGGGCTAGATTTGAATTTGTGAGCCTCCTGTCTCAGCCTCCTGAGTCTCTGGGATTATAGGCATGTGCCGCTCTGCCTGGCTCAAGTACATTTCTTTTCTATTAAATCTTTTCAAGGGGCTGGGCCCTGTGGTGCACACCTGAACTCTCAGCTGCTCAGAGGCTGAGGCAGGAAGATCACAGGTTCAAAGCCAACCTCAGCAATTTAGCAACACCCTAAGTAACTTAGTGAGAACCTGTCTCAAAATAAAAAATAAAAAGGGCTAGGGATGTGGCTCAGGGATTAAGCACCCCTGTGTTCAATCCCCAGTACCAAAAAAAAAAAAAAAAAAAAAAAAAAAGAAAAGAAAAGAAAATTCTTTTCAATCTGTGGTTGAATCTCCAGATGTGAAACTCATGAATATAGAGGATCGACTATATATTTTTAAATTTTTTAAATTCTTTCCTTCTATTTAAAAAAAATATATTATTTTTCTATCTCTTTGAGGTGAATAATTTTTCCTTCACTGTTTTGAATGAAGGATTTTAAAATTCCAAATTTTCCTTTAGACAAATATTTGACTATATCTCATAAGTCTTAATAAACAGTATTTTTCATATCATTATTTCTTAAGTTATCTAGCTTTTCTTTCTTATTTGTGGAAGCCAGAGATTTTTAATAAAAGTAATCAATATCTTTAGGTTTACTTATTTTCTTGGTTTGCTCTGGAAGAGATTTTCTTTTTTTCCTCAGACCCTGTAGATCAAAGCTATAAAGCCCTTTTAACAAGATCCCTGTGATTTGTGTGCTAAATAAGGTCAAATTGCACTTCATTGCAATTTAGGAGGAAATGGAATTTGGAAGATGGAGGTTCAATTCCTGACTCTGCCACTTTTTATCAATAACCAAATAAATTACCCACTTTGAGTTTCACTGTGTCTACGAGTGTAGGATCGCATTACATTATCTCCAAGGCTCTTTGCAACTAGGACTCAAAGGGACTTGAAATTAGTTTCAATTAAACTGCTTTAATGATTTCTGGGGTGACTTGTTAGTCGAAGCAGCTTGGCCATGGAGACTGGAGAAGCTGAATACAGTCCTTGTCATAGGCAGGCAGGTCACACAAATCATCTTGTGCAACAGAAAATCCGCAGGGCTAGGAGAGCCCATTTCCTGGGAGCTCAGAGCTTGAAGGGATGACAGGCTGACGCCAGAGGGGGCGCTCTGGAGCCTCCTTTTCTCACTGGGCTGTTTCCTGTCAGGAATGCCAGACGGCAGAGGTACCCGGATGTGCCTGCACTTCTTTCTGCTTAGGTATGTACAGCAATATAGGGCCAGGGCCCCTCTCCTGGGGTCTTTCCCTGTTGTGCCTGTCTGTCATCTTATGCTGGAGGACATTTCTGAAGAATAATGAGACTCAGAGCCTACAGAATACTGCTACTTCTCTGAAAATAGTTTTCCTCAATAAATCCTATTTTAATTGACACCACGAGCAGTGTTCCAGTATCTTCCTGTCCTTTGTGCACAACACATTCTGTTTGATGAACATAATGCTTTTACATACATGATCTCATTTCATCCCTTCCTTATATAACTGTCATCACTTTACCAATGGGGAAAACCTGGTGCTCAGAAAACTTAGGCGAAGTGTCCAAAGTTCACACGGCTGGAAGAGGGAGAGCTGGAGGTTGAATTCAAATTGCTTGGTTTCTGGGCCTATGATTTCATATCTATATGGGTGCCATGCAGGTATCCTGGAAAATTTTCCTGTAGATGGTGTTAAAGGGTCTGATTCAAACAGAATCAGTGTACTAGGATGATTTCTGTCTTCTGTTAGAAGGTGAAGTGTGAAGGATACCTTTTCTCATTTGTCAGCAAAAGTGCTCATCAGGTCTGAAGCAGACCTGGTGCTATGACTGTGTTGCAGGAGGCAATTGATACATGGGATGAAAACATATTTTTTTTTTTTAAAGAGAGGTTCAGTCCGAGATTCATCCAGCACCCACAGGAAGGCAAAGACCAGCCTCAGAGGAGAGGGCGAAAGAGGTGGCAGTTCCCGGAGACCCCTGTGTGCACCTTGGAGGTCTTATGTGGAGCGTTCTGGGTAATCAGAGCCATCTATCCCTATTGCTCTGTGGATACTAATTTCCCAGGTCTCGAAGGGCAGTTATTGGGAACTGGGTGTGTGGAGGAGTTTCACAGCACTGCGGCTTGAAGGAAGTCATTTGTTGTTTTAACGCTGATATGGACATTCCTGATTAGGAACATCTGTTTTTTAAAGACAGATGGGGGAAATCTTCATTTTTAAGACACTGACTTTATTGTTTCATGAGCTAAAAATCACCCTTCTGATCCATAGCGTGCCAGACCCAGATGGGGCTGTGGAGATCCCCTACCTTCCTGGCAGTATTTTGTAACAAAATATCCTTTAATTCTTTTCCATAAGGCTCATATGTCCTACTTCCACATGCTATTTTCAGTGTTTTTTTTTTTTTTTTTTTTGTGAGCAAAATACTCTTCTGAGATCTGCCAGTACTCATATTAACTCTTTCCCTTCTTTTCCCCATAACCCAGCAAATGATGTATTCTCTGGGGTCCGGGTAGGGCCTGCCCTTCTAGATTCTTCCTTGACTTAACTTCCAGTTGGCTTAGACACATTATCACTTTAGGGAGCCCTGTATCCCCAAAGGTCCTGTGATAGCAAAGAGGTATAAACACGTCCAACTGTCCAGCACCCCAACGTGGATACCACAGCAGGGCCGATTCGTGAGTCCCAATACTGAGACTAATGTTCAAAGGGCTTGTGAAGTTGGGCCCAAGACTTCGGGGTAGCACTACAAACCCATACACCTGAGTACTTAGTCATGCAGATGAGTGACAAAGAGAAGCCTGGGTGTCTGCGCATAGCCACACAGAAATAGATAAATTACCCCGAGGGAGCAGAGGGATGCACAGAGGCCTCCCTGGCCCAGGCATAGAAAAGACTTCATAAGCTTCTGAGTCAAAAAGATGCCAGGAACAAGGAGAAAGGAAGTATAAGCCCAAGCTCATGAAGATGATGACCATCCTGAAGAGAACTAGTTCATGGATGGTCAAAAGCAAGACAAAAGGGCCCTGTAATTTCATATAAATGCAGCTCCCAGTTTGGAACCTAGAGAAAGGAGTCATTGCAATAATGAGGCTTTCTCTGATGCCCCAATACAACCCAAACGGGGGAAATTTTGCTCTGCATATGAGTGTCCCATGCCGAAAAGTGGTTTATGTTGGTTGTATGAATGTCCCCTAAATCTATTTATTTACCATTTTACTGGTTCTAGGTTTTTCCGAATCAGTTTTTTTTTTTTTTTGGTTCTTACTTATTTATTTTTGGGTATTAGGGCTTGAACTCAGGGTTGAACCCAACCCTTTCTATCTTTTATTTTGAGACAGAGTCACCAAGTTGCTTAAGGCCTTGCTATGTTGCTTGAGTTTGACCTCTAACTTTCAATCCTCTTGCCTCAGTCTCCTGAGTCTCTGGAATTACAGGTGTGCATCACTGTGCCTGGCTCTGAAAATGTCTTTTGTTGATTAATTTGGGTCACTGAGACATCTGTAAGTATTGTATATCTCAATAGAATTACAGTAATATTGAAGATCATTTCTTTTGGCATTTTTTTTGAGGTTTCCAGGGAAATATTAAATCAGGTATGTCTCCTGCTACAAAATAATAAATGTTTCCTAATGTATATATTAGTCTCCTGAGAATTTGGTTGATATAAATTCATGCAGTAGAATTTGAACTAAGAAAATTGAGTGTATCTTTATCACAGTGACCCAAATAGCATTTCTTTGGGAAATTTAGCCTCTTAGAAGAAATCTCACAGTATTTATTCACTCAACAAATATTTATTGATCACCTACTATATGCAAGGTCCCATTCTAGGTACATCAGATAAAAACGTATGCAGTTTTTATATTTTAACCAAGATCATATCTTGGAACTTTACACATATTATTATCCATTGGTGTGATTTTTCAAGCTATTTTTAAACTGATACATAAAAATATAAAGTTGTACACATTAATGGGGTACCAAGTGTGATGATTTGATTGTGGGTTTTTCCTTTTTATGTAAGATCCCTGCGGATGGGTCCATTTTGCAAGCCACGGTGGATCCAGCACTCACACAGGGCCAATTCATAAAAGTACTTTATTTGATGAATGAATAAATCAGTCAATTCCCAATGCTTCACAACTGACTCTGGATCCCAAGCCACTGATCCTAAACCCCTGATCCTATCAAAAGCATACCTGTTTAGAAATGAGTAATGGGAATTCCTCTCTTGGTACAAGATCTCTGTCCCACCAGTTTTATCTCAGCCAGAAGACAGTGTGGTCAGGAAAACAGAGGCCCTGAGGTTAGCTTTCCTGACTCCCACACTGCATGGAAGCCCCATCAAGAGTGGTGGTCCTACCACAGAGCCCTCTAGGAGCACTGGATGGGTAGCGGGAGTGGTCCGCAAGCCCCCTGGAGGTCATGGGAGGAGCCCAGACTTCAGCAGAAGGAGGATGAGCTGGTAAGGGAGGGGCGCCACCCCCGGCCCTGCATGCCGGCGTGGCCTGTTCCACAGCTGCTGAGCCAGCGTTGCCAATTTCAGCCCACGAGGCTGGTAACACCCTGGGGAAGAGAAACTTGGTCTAGAGATCAGCAGAACGCAGCCAGGAGACGTGCAGAGACAAGCCCAGGGCCAGAGTGAGCCCTCCTCCAGTCAAGCGCATGGGCATGTGCCAATCCAGAACCTCGGGAGAGCCCAGGCCGGTCTGTGGACGGTCTGGTTCCTGGGAAGGCGCAGAGAAAGTGTTCATGCCGACGAGAATGAGACAACCAAGAAAGCTCTCCAGTGGGGTGTGCGGTGACACGCGCCTGGAATCCCAGTGGCTCTGGAGGCCAAGGCAGGAGGATCGCCAGTTCAAAGTCTCAAAATAGAAAACAAAAAGGGGGAAGTACCAGATCTCGCTACTTGGGCCACAGCAAGCAGAACCTCCACCCCTTGGGGAGGCCAACAGGGATCTCACCCACTTCCCTGCTTTGCAGTGTCTGTTGCTCCCCTTCAGTTGGAGAACTGGGTACACTCCATCCAAACTAGCCAAGGACACTAAGGGCTATTTCCCATAAGCACAGGAGCCATTTTAGGAGGGAAGCATTGGGAGGGAAAGAGTGAGCTCATTTTACTTTTTATAATCAACTTTACTGAGATATTTACATATTTACTAGGATCTCAGATACCCCTTTTCCGATCACACAGGCAGGACGACAGAGCCAGGGTTCAAATCCAGTCTGACTCCAAAGCCAAGGTCGTGTTCACTGTACAGTGGTCTCAACTGAGGACCTAAACCAGAGGGAGTCAAAGCTATTTCAAGGGCTACTGGGGCACAGAGAGTATCACGGATGTGGTTGGTTATGTCTTCTAAATAGGGCTTCAGCATTTTTCCCACCATGTGTTCTTCTGGGACCTTGCTACACCCCCATTAGGAGGCAGAGTCTGCTCTTCCCCTTGATCCTGAGTCCTTTGTGAATGTCTCAAGGGAGAGGTGACAGAAGCCATGCTCTCTGACTTGGGTGACTGGGTCCTAAAAGGCAGCACACTGCCACCTGTGCTCTCTGGGGAAATTTGCTCTTGGAACCCAGCCGCCAAGCTGCGAGGAAGCCCACGTGGCAAGGTCCTGTGCTGGGGACCCCAAGCATTACAGGTGTGCATCCACATGAAGGTTGACTGGGAGACTCCCAGGACTCCTGTGGCTGTGTTCGTGGCTGAGACTCATTGCAGGTGACACATACGAGGCCAAAGCAGCAGACAGAAAGCGTGTGGAAGCCAGGAGGAAAGAGTCCTCTCCAGTGGAGTCACAGGGTGCACTTAATCCCTCCCACCACTGCTTGTAGCAACACCTGTGAATACTATCCTCCAGGGAAGGGCCAGTGCCAGTGCCCATGATTTTGATCATGGAATGGTCCCCTCCTGTAGGCATTTCCTCCTGGCCCCTCCAAGACTCTAGACCCCCAGGACAAAAGCAGGTACCAGGGATTGAACCCAGGGGTGCTTCACCACTAAGCCACTGTTCAGCTTCAGCGTAAACCACACTGATTGTACCAATGTCAGTTTAAGCACAATGAACCACTTTTATTAGTTAAGGTGGTAGGAATCCTCCCCGAATCCCAAATCCCAAAATGCCCACCAAGGTCCAACCTCACAAACAGGCCTTCTAAAGACAGTGGCCTAACCTGCTATTCCATTCTTTTCTGCACAGGGCCCAGAGCCTCTGGCCTCCATTCCAATGGAGATCCCCAGAGATGGCAGGCAGCACTGTACTGTCTTGTCAGACATGTCTCAGAACCGATTCCCTGGGCCTGAGGCCACTCCTGCTAGGCCATGTGGGGCAGAGACAGGATTCCCTACTGGAGCCTGCCCACGTTGTAGATCTGTGAACAGAGCAAATGACTGTTACTGATTTGAGCTGTTAGGTTTATTATGCAGTGATAGGTAGGGAATCCTCTCCCTAGCTGTTTGCCCCACAGGGTGCTCCCAGCCGTCGCCATCCAACACCCTCACCTCTGCCCAAAGTGATGGGTCCATCCGATCTTGGAGTGGAACCTCTAAAACCTCCAGTTAATCAGCTCAGATACTTCATCCTAGTGATGCAAAGATGGCTAAAACACGCATCTCACATATTGTCTTCTAAACTGATCATCTGGAGAACCTGGGATCAAGGCAGTTCCTTTTAGAGAGGCCAGTCTGTAACTGGACAAAGCAAAGCTTGTGCTTGACCCTCCTGATACTTCGTAGACTTCCTTGGCCTAGGTCAGAGATCTGAGTACTACCTGGAAGGGGACAGAGAGTATAGCATAGATTTTAGAATTTGTGGGCCACCGACCATTTATTTCACTGTGTGTGTGTGTGTGTTCCTCTTTTATTGAATGCCTGGATGGGCTCTCTATTACAGGCAAATGAGGGACATAAAGGTCCATTTCCCCATAAACTTAAGACCCCTCTTACAATGGCCTTTTGAAAAATGTAGAAATAATGTTTAAGGGCTGAGGATATAACTCAGTTGGTAGAGTGCTTGCCTCGCATACATAAAGCCCTGGGTTCTAATCCCCAGCACCAAAAAAAAAAAAAAAAAAAAAAAAAAAGAAAAAGAAAAAAAGAAAAAGAAAGTTTAACACAAGGGCTGTAGAAGAAAAGACCAGGCAGGATTTGGCCAGTACCAACTGGCCTTGGCTTACTAACCTTTGTCCTAGATAATTAAAAAAGCAAAACCAGCAACAAAATCAAACTTGTAATGCAGCAAGCAAAGGATAACTTGAAATATAATGTCAATATGGAAAGAGAGAATGACTCAAATGTTTGGATAACAAACTGTTTGCAATCCAGGTGGTCTCTATTTGTTTGCTTTCCGCTGTATTGAAAAGAATCTAATCAAGTTTTTCATCTGGTAGATCATAACAATAATTTTGGCTCCTAGGTCACTGTGATTGTTGGTCTAGAATTTGGAAGGCATTCAGAAATTTAAGTAAAATTGTAGTTAAAAAATTCATTCTTGGGGCTGGGGATGTGGCTCAAGCAGTAGCGTGCTCTCCTGGCATGTGCGGGGTGCTGGGTTCGATCCTCAGCACCACATTAAAAAAAATAAATAAATAAAGATGTTGTGTCCACCGAAAACTAAAAAATAAATATTAAAAAAATTCTCTCTCTTTAAAAAAAAATCATTCTATGTCTACCTTCTTATATCAACAATATTTTTCACTTGTATCTAAAAATAAAGAGGAATAGAATCTGCAAAGAAGCCCATCTTATTTTAGTAATTAGTAATATTAATTTAAAAATATAAGAATTAAGAAAAAAGTCCTTTTTAAGATATATACCTTTTTCTTTTCTTTTTTGGGGTACTAGGGATGGGACCCAGAGCCTTGTCATTTCTAGGCAAGTGCTCTACCACTGAGCTACATCCCCAACCCAAGAGATATATTTTCAACAAAATTTTGCTTTTAGTCTTTAATAATGATTTTAGAATACACACACACACACACACACACACACACACAATAGTTGTTTTCAATAGATGACTGCTACTAATAATCATGACAACAAGAGCCTATTGGAAGAAATTTAAATAAATTCAAATTTATTTTTTATACATAGTTGTGCTAGAGACATACGAGAGTGAGACCAATAAAATAATATCATGGATAAAACTAATTGGCATAAAATTGTACTAGAGAAATAGAGTGTAAATAAATGCTTAAGGAAGAAGAAAGAACAATATATAACTTCCAATTGTTAAAAAGAACTTATTTTGCATTTTTTAAAAAAGGATGATGGTTTCTCTCAAATTGCTGTTTTTTATTTATCTTTTCCTACTGGATACATTTTTGGCAGTTTGAGGTTTAAATGTCAATATTTACCTAACATCAGGCAAGCAATTCTCACAGTGTGGTCCTTGGGCCCACTCTTCACGTCACCTGGGAACTTTTCAGAAGCCCAGATTCTCAGATCCCATCCCATCCCACTGAACCCAAACCTCTGGGAACAGGGGCAGTCTGACCATCGACAAGCCCCCCTCTGGGTATATCTTTTTTTAAGGGGCACTCACTAGTGAGCTAAATCTCCAATCCTTCTTTCTTTTGAGACAGGGCCTTGCTACATTGCCAGGTTGACCTTGAACTTACAATGCTCCTGCCTCAGTCTCCCAAGTCTCCCGAATAACGGGCCTGCACCACCATGTCTGGCATCCTCAGGGTGATTCTGATGCACGCTTATGTTTGAGAACCACTTCATCAAAAATTACTTCCTCTGAATAGACACAGACACATACTTGAAATCTAGTGACTCAGGGGGCCAAGGCATGAGGATCACAAGTTCAAGGCCATCAGCAACTTAGTGAGACCTTGTCTCAGAATAAAAAATGAAAAGGACTGGGGATGAACTCAGTGGTAAAGAGCCCCTGGGTTCAATCCCTAGTAGCACAAGTGCACACACACACAGACACACAGACACACACACACAATACACACACACAGGCAGGAAACATTCGGTGAGAGAATCACTGGCCTAGGCTGGACCATGGTGTGGGTACACAGTCGTTGGAAATACATTTGGAAAGACAAGATTTCAGTGATACCAGAACACCAGAACTTTTTATGGAGCAGGAGAGAGCTGTGGTCTGAGTTGGGCTTTGTTGGAACTACTCTGAGATGAATTGGTGAAGAGTCCGGAGCAGTGAGACATGATGTTGGGCCGGCTATCCGGGGCCCTTTCTTACCCTGTGGGGTTGCCACCCTCTGTTGGCTGGAGAAATCCCTACTTGCTGTCACTGGAAAGTACAGACAGTGTCCACCCAAGCCAAGGGGACGGGCAAATCCTAGGGACAGTTGTGCACCTGTTCTGAGGCAGCTAGGGTCCATCTGTCCTTTAGGGCTCTAGCCTGGGGCCACCTTTAAAATCCTGGCCATTCCCTAAGTACAGATCTTTCCCACCTCCTGAGATCAATGAGATGGCTGCACGCTGCCAGGAGCTGCTGGGCAGAGCTCGTTCGCCAACTCCTGGGGCGCATCCCTGTTATCTTTGTTTCTATTTAACCAAGGGCACTCCAGGGAAAGGCATTACATCATCAGAGGCACCTCTCATTGGCTGGCCATTCCCCAAAGGGAGGGTTCTCTTTCCACTTGCTTGGTTCTCCTAAGTATTATATGCAGCACAGAGGCATGTCCTGTCACTTCAGGTTCCAGATTCAGTGCCTCTGATGTCATCAGGTTGCGGCAAGAGAGTGAGGTAACACAGTGATGACAGATTTTAGTTGACAGAAACGAAGCCCCTTAGAGTACGCTGCTCTGAGTAGCCTTTAAGACTGCTTTCGACTTGGCTTTACTACATTAATTCATAATGCAATATGCACGAGGGACAGAGATAATGAAACTGTGACACTAGCTCTTCTACTTAGAGTCCCATAAAATGGGATGCGAATAAATTGTTTCGATTGGTGCATTTTATCACACAACTTCGATTGACTTCCTGAAGGCTTCCCATCCTGCCTGTGAGTTTGAGGTGCCAGCTTAGTTTTCATTATCTGTCGCCTTTGTTGAAGGTTATTAACTGAACTGATTTCTTTTATTTTTCTTTTTTTAAAGTCTTATACAATTATGTTGAAGAAAAGGGAGAAAATTGTCACAATTGCTTTTTCTCCAAACTCGAATTTGATGTTCCTTTTGGATGAGGAGACTTAAAATGAGTAGCTCATTTTGGGGGTCAGTTAAAAAGCAACCTAAGTCTAAAGTGCAATTTTACATAATTTATCAAATAGTCCCAACTGCCTGATGAAAAAAAATGTAAAAAATAAAGTTTCAAAGGGATTTTATTTAAAAATAGCCATTAGGCAGGTACTGTAATAAAACTTTTAATGGTTATTTTATTTTTCATTTCTGAACTCATTTTAAGTGCAATTAGTAGGTGGCAAGCGGAATCTGAGTGGATGGCCTGGGAGGCAGGACCTGTTGGTTTCTGAAATAATAGAGTCGCATCCTTCCCAGGAAGGATCCTCCTGCATGGTCCCTTGGTGCTGGCGGTGGGGACGTTTCGTGTTTTGTGGTGAACATAGTGGCCCCCCCTACCCCTGTGTAATCCCAATGACCCAGAAGGCTGAGGCAGGAGGCGTGCAAGTTCCAGGCCAGGCGGACAGTTTAGTGAGAACCTGCCTCAAAATAAATAAATAATAAAAGGGGTGGGAGTAGCTAGATGGTAGAGTACTTGCAATCTCCTGTACCACAAAACAGAAACAAAAACAAACCAAACAAAAAGCCAAAAAGGAAACAAAACCCAAACAACAACAAAACACCAACAACATTTTGTGAAGTATTTCTCTGTTGTCAGAAGAAATTTGGGTTGATACATTTACATCTGGATGTCAAAGGCCCACATGGCGTTGAGATTAGAAGCTCGGGCTTTGGAGCTACACAGGGTTGGGCTTCTGGCTTCAGTCCTTGCTAGCTACGTACCAGCTGTGTGGCCTTGCTCATTAAAACAGTTTGTTTTTTAGTTCAATTTACTTTTCTGTAAAATTGGGATAATAATTCTATTTTATAAGCTTGGTGAATGGATTAAACGAGACTATATACACATTTGTATGTACAAACAGGCTTAGTCTGGTGCCTGGCACACAGTAAATATTCAAAGAAATTAAATTTTTTCTTATTAGCACTGCTATTATAAATGCGATCCATTTTTGAGGAGCTCTGGATTGCTGAATTCTGTTTACTCTGTAAAATAACCCAGCAGTGTGTGCCTGAGGGAACTGGGGGCATGTGGAGCTTTGTGGTGCTCACTTATGGAGTCCCCCTCTTTTCTTGGGTCTGGAGGCTGGGCCAGCCTGGAATAAAACCCACTGGTGTTCCACGGGCAAGCCATGGGTTTTTCTCTTGGGCATGAGGGCATCAAGGGCTCCCAAGGAACCGTGGGATTTCTTCCAGAGGGCTCTAGCCGTGGCCCCCGTTCTCAGTACAATTTCTGTCTTTTGCTAGAACTGGAAGTCATCTTTTGGGTTGTCATTTCAGAGGACAGAACATTTCCAATTCTTAAAACACAGCTTTCTAAAGAAATGTCTCAGCTCGGGGAGAGAGTGGAGGCTTGGATGAATCTGGTAAGGATTCTAGGTAAATGCCACTTGTCCCTTTGATCTCTTCCCAGCCGCTGATGTACCTGGGGGCGAGGAGTCTTCTGCTGACAGCGGGGCAGACTCAAGTAAAAGGGCCCAAAGAGGGCTCTTTCCAGAACCAGGCTGCAGATTTCATGCCCAGGGTGGAAAAGGGCTTTGTGCTTGAATTGAAAGAGCTTATGACGAAGTCTTGTGACATTTGAGGCAAAGAAACCTTACATTGTCAACCTTCCAACTGAGTGTAACCAGGGGGTGTCTAAGGGAGGGAGCCTTTTCTCCCACATGGAGCATCAGAGTCGTCCACAGGTCACATGTGAGCGGAGCCCCACGGGCACCAGGGGGAGCAGTGGTTCTGTGAGTGGAGAGGTCCCAGGAGTGGACCTCTTCTCTGGGGACAGGGTTGAGGTCCTTCCTTCACCAAACAGGCAACGTTAGGGACACTCTAAACACGCATCCTGGGGTTTCCCAAATACACTTAAGGGGTGGGGGGTGTTGGTGGGGAGTCGGTGGAGGCCAAGTCACTGAGGTTTGGACATCCATAATGATGACATGGCAGTCACGGTCACAGATGGATGAAGCCTGAGATACTTTGGCTACAGAGACGGAAACAATTTCCCCAAGATTCATTTTTCAGGACTTAGCTCTAATTCTCTAATTTACCCATTCATTATCACTGACGAACAAACCCCAAACTGCTCAGGGCTCCAGCAAAACCTTCTGGGGGGCCCAGTCAGTGGAGGACCCAATCAGTCACCTCCCATGCTCTCTCCACTGATGACAGACTACCCGCTTGATGGATCGGACCTGGCGCTTGGCTTTGTGGAGCAGGCTTTCAGTCAAGATGGTGGGATTCAAGGATTTTTCCCCTTAGTTGTGGGCCTAGGTGCCTCAGGGGGCTGTGCTATTCACTGGTGAAGTTGAGAACCTTGTAGAACAGTCCCTGGATGGTTTTCCCCACAGCCACCGGCACCATTAAGGACAATAAGCTTTTTACCACAGGAGTTTGAAATGAGCCCAGGGCTCCTTCTCAGGGGTCTCTCCTGCCTCTGCACGGGGTTGAGACGGCTCTTCTTGCCCTTCTGAGTCAAGGCGCTGCACACTAAACCCATGAAAAGGTTTTGCTCACTTAAACAATTAAAAAAACCTTTAAAAGTAGCCCTCATTGTAACTTTAGGACATTAGTGATGATTTCCAAAAAAAAACCCCACGAGATCTATGAAAATCACAAAATCTTCTTGTAGATTATTTATTATAGAATGTTCCAGACTATTCCTTGTTCGTCAGATTGCAGAGATAATTCCAACTTTTACCTGCACACCCAGGCCTGAGAATTTGCGAGCTTGCGTGGCTCACGGCTGCCTCCTGCCTTCCCTCGGCTCATGGGACCTCAGGCATTTCTGTCCTGTCTCCTCTCTCCTGGGTGCTGTTTCTCAGTCCCTTCGCTGGTCCTCTGAAGGCTGTTGTGCTGCAGGGCTGGGTCTCCCACGCTCCTCTCTGCCGTCTGCCCTCCTCCCTGATGGAATTCAGGGTGGAGCTCCCAGATGGGGCCTTTGGTGCTCTCCACATCCTGGTACCTCCAAGTTCATGTCTCTCAGTCTTCTTCCCCGAGCTCCAGGCTTATTCACACAGCCGCCTGCCTGAAGCCTTCACCGATGTGAGGGAGCATCTTGAACCCGGCATGTCCACCACCAAGCTAGCAGACTCCCTCCAAACCACCTTCTCCCCATCTCCGTCAATGGCAGTGTGTTAGGCAGCTTTTTCACTGCTGTGACTCAATGACCCGACCAGCGCAACTGTAGAGGAGGGAGAGTTTATTTGAGAGTTTATTTGAGTTTATTTGCCATTTTAAGTGTACAGCTCAGTAATGTTAAGTACTTACAGAGCTTTTTCATTTGACAAATCTGACGGTTTTAGAGGTCTTGGTCCATAGAAGGCAGGCTCCATTCCTCAGGGCAGAACATCATGGCGGAAGAGTGTGGCAGAGGGAAGCAGCTCACAGGATGATCAGGAAGCAGAGAGAGACCCCACTTGCTGGATACCAAGCTACACCCCAAAGCTGCCCCAACTCCCATCTCCTCCAGCCACTCCCACCACTTCAGCTACCACCCGTTGATCCCAATCAGGGGATTAATTCACTGTCTGGGTTAAGACTCTCACAACCCACTCATTTCTCCTCTGAACCCTCTTACACTGTCTCCCATGTGAGCGTTTGGGGGACACCACATCCAAACCAGAACAGGCAAGTTCACACTTGCAGTTGCTTAGACTCAAACAGCTTCAAGTTACCGTGTGTGCCCAATGGTGGCTCCTGAGAGATACGCCCACATCCTAACCGTGGAGCCAGGAATTCCTCCTTATGTAGAAAGTGGGTCTTTGGAGATGTAATTAAGTTAAGGGCCTCGCCATGAGGTCATCGCACCTCCAGCCTTACCTGATCTTGTTGGCTTGATCATCAAAATCCACCCAGAATCTGCCCATTCTTAATCACCTCTGCTGCAACCAGCCTGAGCATCTCTTGCCTGGAATATTATAAACCTAGTCTCTGTGTTTCTGCCCTTGGCTCTACCACTCCTTGGTGGTCCTCTCAACCTCAGAGTTAGCTCATGTCGTTCCTTAGCTGCCATCTCAGAGTCACGGTTTTACCAACATGGGCTGACATGGCCTTCGTGACCTAGACTATCCTAGGCTATCTCTTCCCTTCTTCCTCCTGTAGCTACAGTAGCCCCTTTCTACGCTCCCACTGTGTTTCTGCCTTGGGGCTTTTGCCCTTTGTCTGAAGCAGTCGTCCCCAGATGCCCACTTAGCTGACCCCCTAATCTCATTCAAGTCTTACTGAAATATCGCCCCCCCCAGGTCCTCCCTGACCACCCTGCTTATTGTTGCAACCCTGAAGTGCTCTCCAGCCCCCTCTCTGCTTGCTTTTCTCTGTTGTTCTTATTACCAACAAAGTATCTTGTACCTTAATTGATTTATCATTTTTTTTTGTTACCGGCTGGAAAGAGGGACCCCTAAGGCTAGGGAATGTGGGGGATCATTTTGCTCATGCCTGAAACTCCAGCCTCTAGAACAATGCCTGGGACATAGTAGGTGCTCAGAAAATATTTCTTTAATGAATAATTTAAAACAGTTTCAGTGGAATAAGATGGCACATCCTGTCTGCTGTCATGTTTCCTCTTCTTTCTTGAAACCCAGGAGAGGGAGAGAATTCTATGCTACCAAAAATTAAACTTAAAAAAAAAAAAGAATTCATTAATACTAATAATAAAATATAACATAAAATCTACCATCTTGCCATTTTAAGTGTACAGCTCAGTAATGTTGAGTACTTACAGAGCTTTTTCATTTGACAAATCTGAAACTCTGCCCACTAAATACCAACTCCCGGTTCCCCTCCCCCACACCCTGGCAACCCCCTTCTACCTTTGGTCTCTGTGAATCTGACCACTCCAGACACCTCAGATGAGTGGAATCATACATTTCATGTTTTTTTTTTTTTTTTTGAAGTCATGGATGGACCTTTATTTTAATCTAATTAATTAATTCATTTATTTATTTTGGGATACTGGGAATTAAACTCAGGGACACTCAACCACTGAGCCACATCCCCCGTCCTATTTGTTGGTAGTTATTTAGAGACAGGGTCTCAATGAGTTACTCAGCACCTCACCGTTTGCTGAGGCTGGCTTTGAACTCATGATCCTCCTGAGTCGGCCTCCCGAGTGGCTGGTATTTTATTTATTTGTATGTGGTGCTGAGAATCAAACCCAGTGCCTCACTTATGCCAGGAGCCTCTACCCCTGAGCCACCAGCCCGGTGGCCTTGGATTTTTGAGACTGGCTTATTTCACTTCACAGCCTGCCGTCCGCGGTCACTCATATTGTAGCAGGTGCCAAACTTCATCTTTTTCAGTCTGCGGGCTCAGCTTGTGAGCAGCGCCTGGTATTTCCTGGGCCCCTCGGAGCCACCAATTGCCTCACCATGGCCATTGCAGGACAGACAGCCAAACTGGACCCTGGGGAAGCCATGCGGTGGGAAGCCTCGTGTCACGGTGAGTTCTGTTTCCTCCAGTGGAGTCGGCTGCGCTGGGCTTCGTGGACTTAGGCCCGCTGCTGGAGGGACCTCTGGGGGTTCTAGTGGGAGCAAGCCGGTTCCCTGCACTTCCCGGTACCCACCCGCTCTCCCTGCACCATCTTCTAAAGGAGCTTGGCCACGCCTCCCTTTTCAGTGGGTTCAAGTCCTTGAAGTGTCTTCACCTTAGAGAGCCCCCCAGTCCTCGCAGATGTCAGGCAGCAGTCGCAGCAGAACCACAGTCCCTTCAAAACCAATCTCTGTCCCTTGGGAGAAGTGAGTCTCCTGGCTTAGAGGGGGTGAAATGGGCAGAGAAGCGCCCTCACTGCTGGTGATCAGGAGGCTCCATATTGGAGCAAATGAATAAACATACGGAGGCGTGCACACACGCGTGTTTCAGCACACACACACACGAACACCCCCCCCACACACAGGATGTTTTCTATGTTCGGGATGCTTTTTATTTTTTTAAATATTTTTTTAGTTGTGCATGGACACAATACTTTTATTTTTATGTGATGCTGAGGATGGAACCCAGTGCCTCACACGTACTAGGCCAGCGCTCTACCCCTGAGCTCCCCAGCCCCCCAGAGGCTCTTCTAAGGGCTTCATAACAGTGAGTCATTCAATTCTCATAGCAACTTTAAAAGATAGGAATGTGTCTTCACTGTTTTGCAAATAAGGAACACAAGGCCCAGGGGGGTAAGCAACTTTCCCGGGGGCACAGGACAAGGAAATGGCAAGGTTTGGTTTTGGTTCTCACCCGAGCAGACAGTTTGACTCTAGAATCTAATTCAACTATTCTCTTCTGTCGCCTTCCAACACCTTAAAATAATCACCTAGCTTTCCAGCCCCACTCCGAAATCTTTTTTCCTTAACCCATTTCTCTCTAGAACAAAACAAAACAACCTGTGAAATCTCACCAGCAAAGAGTCATCTTGCAGACAGTTGCATCTTGCAGAAAGCAATTGCATCAGAAGACACCTGATCTGCCTTGCAAGCAGCGAGCAGGCTGGGGACAGGAGTCTTGTACATTCAGCTAACAGGAAGGGAAACTCCAAATGTACAAGACAAAGAAAACCAGAGGGTGGGTGCTTACGTTGTGAAAGGTTTCTTTGATTTGGGAAAGAAACCAGTGTGGAGTTCCCGTAAACAGCAGCTTGTGTATTTCACAAAATGGTTGGGGTCAGAAAACCCTTGCACTAAAATGTTCACAGACCCATTGGATCCCTTGAAGATCAATCAGAAAGTTATGGTAAATGATCCCTAAAATGATTATGTAATCAGTGAGAAAGGACATTTGTTTACTCCCTCCTCCCGAAACACCTTAAAACGACACTTGGTGAAACCTGTCTCTGGTGGGAGGCGGAGCCCGCTCTTGCATGTGGGTGCCACGTGGAAAGGCCTGGCACTGCAACTCACGGGAATTAAAATCTGAAGGCAGTGTGGCCCAGTGTGACCCAGTGTGGCCCAGGGACGGCTTTTTCAGCAGCTCAGGAGAGGAGGCCTGTTTACAGAGACCCCGCCACCCCTGACTTCTCCTGTTGAAGCAGCAGGCAGATCCTTTCCTGTATGTGGTTTGTTACAAAGTAACAAGTTGCTTTTCAATCATAATAAAGGCTTAAGGGCTTTGGGAGCCTCTGTGAGTCTTGGGTGAATGTCAGCAGCCTCTTACAGTGTCAGCGCTCCAAGTGACATTTGAAAACCACCACTCTTTGAAGAGACAAGCATGATAGCAGGTGGAGCCTGAAATTTAGTGATTCACACACACACAAATCTTAATTTTCAAAATGAAACACTCCCAAGTGCATCAGCAAAATCTTGGCGCGGGGGGGGGGGGGTTACGTGCTTTTTGAAACTTCAGAGATTTAGTCAATGACGTGATCTGAGTAGATTTAACTGCAAGGACAAAATTCAATTTCTCCATATTAAGAAATTCCCAGCAAGTCTAGGCGAGGGTCACTTAGAACAAGAGATGATTCATTCCTGTCACCAGAGGGCACCAAAGCTCAAGTTGCTAGGAAAACTGCAAACCAAGGGGTCACAGGAACCAGGACTAGAAACCAGAAGGTCGATCCCTGTGGGTTGCAGATGAGGACTCCGCTAATTATCTCAGAGGATGAGAACGCTCCTGGTGTGCTTCCATAGCCCAGGCTATTATTTAACAACGCTCCCTTCTAAGCAATTCTCAAGACCAGCTGTATTCACCCATGCCTACGTATTTATTGAGTACCTACTGTGTTCCTAGGGAAGCCATGGTGGGCAGAAAGACAAAGTCCCTGAACTCATGAGCTTGCAGCCTGGCGGGGCAGATGGACATCAACCCCCTCATGTGACGTAGATCCTGGAAAGGGCAGCGGCGACATGGGGGAGCAGCTGGAGGGGCCCTAACCTTATCTGTGAGGTCCCAGGAGTATAGCAGTTCCTGTGGCTTCTGCATAAACTGCGTGGTTTGAAGCAACAAAAAGTTATCCTCTCGCAGTTCTGGAGGCCAGAAGGTGAGACCAGGTGTTGGCTGGACGAAGCTCCCTGGGTTCGCTCCCTGGGGCTCCCACATCTGGTGCTCCAGCCATCACTTCTCTGTGACTGCAAGGTGACTGTCTGCCTCTATTGTCACATTACCTCCTCCTTCTGACCTCTGGGTGTCTCCATTATAAGAATACACGAGATTTCCCTTAGGATTCTTTATGGGGTCAATAGGGGCCTCTCCTTTGCCCATCCTTGAGCCGAAGCCCTTGCTCTCCATGTGACTGGGTTTGGAGACAGGGATTTAGGAATAAGTGAGATTAAAGGAGATCTCAGGATGAGGCCCCTAATCCAGTAGGACTAGTGCCTGTAAGAGAAGAGGAAGATCAAAAGACTTGGAATGAAACCACTCTTTGACCCAGTTATCCCACTCCTCTGCATATACCCAAAGGATTAAAAACAGCATACTATAGGGACACAGCCTCATCAATGTTTATAACAGCTCAATTTACAATAGCTAAATTGTGGAAGCAACTTAGGTGCCCTTCAACAGATGAATGGATAGAGAAAATGTGGTACATATACACAATGGAATATTACTCAGCCATAATAAAGAATGAATTTTGGCATTTGCCAGTGAATGGATGGAACTGGAGACTATCATGCTAATGAAATAAGCCAATCCCCCCATCCAGAGGCCAAATATTCTCTCTGATATGTGAATACTAACACACAGTAAGGGTAAGGAGGGAAGGATAGAAGTTCATTAGATTAGACCAAGGGGAATGAAGATAAGGGAGGGGGATGGGAGTAGGAGAGGCAGCGGGATGAATCGGACATCCCTCTCCCACGTTCATATATGAGTACCCGACCAGTGGAACTCCACACCACGTAGACCACAAAAGTGGGGAGTCACGCTCTACGTATGTATATGACATATCAAAATACACGCTACTGTCATGAATGTCTAAAAAAATTTTAAAAAAAAAGAAGAGGAAGAGAGACCAGACCCCTCCCTGTCTCTCCCTCCCCCTCTCTCTCCTTGCACACGCACCAAGGCACAGCCACAGGACACAACTGTCTCCAAGCCAGAGACAGAGACCTCACCAGCTGGTCTGGATGTTGGACTTCAGACTCTAGAATGTGAAGAAAAAGAAAATCCATTTTTCAAGTCACACAGTCTGGGTTTGGTACCCGGGCAGACAGAGACAGGGCTACTGCATGCTCGAGGTTAGCTTCTCCCCCCGGGGACCTTTAGCTCATCCCCGCTTTCGCCCAGCCAGGTGACAGTCACAGGTTCCAGGGGTCGGGGGTGGAATAGCACTGGTTGCTGGAGAGCAGCTTCCCTGAGGACTGGGCCTGGGGCACGAGGCCACGGCGTGTCCACGAGAGCCTTGGCTGAAAGGGAGAGAAAAGGGAAGAAACCAGGAGCTCCAAGGTCGCCTAAGATGCCGAGGGACTGGAGGCAGAGAAAAATGGTTCAACCTGAGAGCTGAAATCGTCCCTGGAGGACAGGAGCCTCCAGGGAGTGGGGTTTTGAGGCACGTAGAGGAGTCTTGGCTCCAAAGGGGTTAGACTGAAGGTGGGAATGGCGCCCCCTGGCTGACGAGGGTCTATAAATCAGACTGAGGATGAGCAAGGCTCCCCCCACAAACTGTGATAAAAACTAATCTGAAGAAGATGTCTTTAAAAATCACCCCAATCAAGCTGGGCACCGTGGTGCACGCCTATCATCCCAGCAGCTCAGGAGGCTGAGGCAGGAGGATCGCAAGTTCAAAGCCAGCCTCAGCAAAAAGCGAAGCACTAAACAACTCAGTGCGACCCTGTCTTTAAATAAAATACAAAATAGGGCTGAGGTGTGGCTCAGTAGTCCAGTGCCCCTGGGTTCAATCCCTGCTACCTTTGCCCTCCCCAAATTACCCCAATTAATTGTGCAATAAATGAATACAACTAACTGCCATAGGAAAAAGGTCTGCAAAACAGGTGATAGTGTTTTGGGCATGAAGACATGACCCGAATGAGAGTCAACAGCCTCACTTCAAAACTGAACAGTTTTTATGTGATAAATCCATGTGAGGTCTCCGTTTTCTAGGTGTCTAATCCAGAGCTGGTGGAATTTCTGCATCAAACGCCACACATCAGCTTCGTGATTCATTTGTGCTTTTGTGAAAGTGGACAGAGATGAGCATAATAGTTTTTAATATCCTTAGTGAAGACCACCGCTAATTTCACATACTCCGCCTTCAAATCCAAAGCCAAATCCTGCTTCTGTTATCTTTTTTGGAGTGAATATTTCTCTGCCCCTTAATCATTTTACGTGTGAGCCTAGAAGTCCTCTTAATAAGAAGCAAAAGACTCGACAGACCACGCATTTACTAAGAGCGTCTAAAGACAGGCTGGCACTCGAACCCTGGAGATATCACGTCTAGGAAAATTGTCGTGGAGCGAGGAATTGTTATTTTTCTGCGGATAGAATTCCTGCCATCCCCTGGCTCAGCTGGGGTCTCTCTTTCTCTGATCTTCCGCAGAATGAAACTAGTCCAGGAGGAGTTTCTTGTACAGACTTCCACTAGCTGGCAGGTTGCTGCGGTCACAGCTACTCTGTGCCATTGGGCAAGAAACTCGCGCACCAGGCTCTGGGCCAAGCAGCGGATATACAGCAAATTTAACCCATTATGTCCCCAAATAGTTGTGCTATATGTGGGAGGCTGGGACCTATTAACCATCCCCATGTCCCCACGAGGTCAGGTACTGCCCTGTCTCTTCTTTTTCACTTCCTGTCTTGTGAGCTGAACAGTCCACCATGCTCTCCCCACATCACCATCAGGCACCCCAAGAGGTTGAAAGTGATAGGGACACTTGATCATGGACTCAACTCTTAGGGTTTAGATGTTGAGGTGTCCCCAAAAGCTCGAGTGTGAGACAATGCAAGAAGGCTTGGGGGAGAAATGATTGGGTTATGGCCTTAACCTAATCGGTGAATTGACTCCTGATGGGATTAACTGGGTGGTAACTGGAGGCAGGTGGGGTGTGGCTGGAGGAAGGGGTTCATTGGGAGCGGAGCTTTGGGGTACATGTTTTTTTTTTAGAATATAATCTCCTTTCTTTTTTAAAATAACTTTATTTTATTTATTTATATGTGGGCTGAGAATCGAACCCAGGGCCTTGCAGGTGCGAGGTGAGCACTCTATCTCTGAGCCATAACTCCAGCCCTGGGGTACAAGTTTGTATCTGGCAACTGGAGACCTCTCTGTGCTGGCTGGTCACCAGGTGAGCTGCTTCCCTCTGCCACGTTTTTCTGCCATGATGTTCTGCCTCACTTAGAGCCTCAAGGAACAGAGGAGCCTTCTATGGACTAAGACCTCTGAAACCATGAGCCCTCAAATAAACTTTTCCTCCCCTAAAATTGTTCTGGTCAGATCTTTTAGACACAGCAGCAAAATTGCTGACTAAGACAGGAAGCTCCAAAACTGTGTGCCAAAATAAACCTTTTCTCTTTGTAAGTGAATTGCTTCAGGTATTCTGTTATAGTGACAGAAAGCTAACTAATACAGAGGACAACTCTTGGGTTTATGTGGCAAAGCAACTCTTCCCTTAAGCCAAGTGCTACTGCTCTGATTCTTTAGTCCTGAAGTCCAAAGTAGAGATTGGCAAAGTTCTTAAAAGGATAAGATAGTAAATGTTTGAGACTTTGTGAGTTACATGGTATAGTAAAATGAAGAAAAACCTGTCCCCACAAATGTCTGCATCTAAATCACTGAAAGAGATTTGTGGATATGAGCAAATTAAGGATCTGGACATGAGATTTTTTGACTGGGTTATCTGGGTGGGCCCAATGTAATCACAGGAGTTCTTAAGAAGGACACTAAGCGCTTGGAGTCAGAAAGAGACTGAAGGATTCTGTTCTATCTCCTTTAGAGAGGTAAGATGAGCCCATGTGCCAAGGAATATAGTGATTTCTAGATGCTAGAAAAGGCAAGGAAACAGTCTCTACTAGGGCCTCAGAAAGGAATTCAGTTCTGCCAACGCCTTGATTTTAGGACATTTGACCTCTAAAATCCTGAGAAATTAATATTGTTTAAGCTGCTAAAAGTTTTTGGCAATTTGTTCTATTTGGCAACAAGAAACGAATACATTGCAATTTCTATTGTGATTATTCAATCTGCTGCTGTAGCAAAAAACAGCTATAGGCAATACATAAATGGGTGGGTGTGCCTGCGTTCCCAAAAATCTGCATATACAAAACGTCAGACAGTCTGGGTTTGGTCCATGGACTATAACTCTCCTGTCCCTGGTCTGCAGCCTTAGATCTGTACCCATTCTACGTCATCTCCAATTTTGAGACATTACTTTGCCTCTTTTAAATAATTTAAACAAGTGATATCTAGTGAATATTCTTGTGGGTGATTCTCTGGACCTCTCTTGGGCTACGTTCTAAGTTCTAGAAATGAAACTCCTAGGTCAAAGGGTGACCATCCTCTTTCAGCACTGCCCTCTGTCAAAGCCACCATAATCCACGTCTTCAGGACAGCCCAGGACGATCTGCCTTCCCACATGCTCAGTGTGGCCAATTCTGGGCAAACAGATACAGGGATTGCAGTAAATACCAAAATAATGGCTTACGTTCATATTTTAGACACCAACTTTAAAGCATTGAAACCTGTGTCTCTGGTAACCCTGAGGCTGGGCCGTTTAGGGTGCCATTTTGAATACGGGTAACTGAAAACAAAACATAAAATCTTATTTCTAACACTTTAAAATGATGGCAAGTAATCCCAGCCTTGACCTTCCTCTCGCTCTTACGCTGAGTGTGGTGGTGTGGGCCACAGTGCCAGACTTGGTCCTCTTTGTGTTGGCCCCTTGGCAATCGAACATGGCTGGGTGCCTGTGCTTTTCTCAATTGTCTACACAGAGAATTAAAAGGGCCCTGTTTCTGGGATATGCTTTTCCCCATTTTTTTTTTTTTAATTGTAAGGTAACCCATCCTTTTGTTTACAACCTCATTTCTGTTGGTTTCTATAGGAATTTCATTCTGGATTCCTTGTTTTGGGTAGAGTAGAGGATGGGGAAGAGGATTGGTGGTTTCATTCTTTGCTATTCAGAAGAAAGAGAGTCAATTCCTCCTATTTTTCACAAGAATTCTGCGTTTCTAAGACTGATCTTTATTTTAATTTCCAAATTTTTTTTTTTTAATGCTTGAATTTGCAATGTGGCCCCAAATCTCCTGTGTTGAAAGCATGGTCCCCAGTGTAGCAAGGTTCCAGGGTGGGGCTATTTAGGAAGTGATGGACCATGAAGGTGGCAAGCTCTCCAGCAGATCCACCCACTTGGTGGGTTAAAGGTTTGAATGGGGAACTGGCTGGTAACAGGCAGGTGGGGTGTGGCTGGAGGCAGCAGGTCCCTGGGGGAGTGCCCTGGGGGACTGTGTAGTGGCTCCTCTCTCTCCTTGATGTTTCTGCCTGGAGCCAGTCCACCCAGGACTGAGCCTCTGAAAAAGTGAGCCAAGATACATCTTTCCTCTTCTAAGTTGTTCTTGTCAGGCATTTTGGTCATGGTGATGGAAAGCTGACCAACACAATGGTTTTAATCAGATTTGCCAAGAGTCCTTGTAAAATTCCTGGAGGGATTCTACTTCTGCCGGGTCAGGGTCCTGCATTAAAATGGAATAAGGTGTGTTAAGATGCCAGGTGCCCACCATCAGTAACAAATTCAGGATTTAGCATGTTCTGGGTTGGGAAAATTGTCTGAATTAGCTCTTAAAAGATCTTTGAAAACTAGGTATTATTTTTTGGGGGGGGTAGCAGGGATTGAATTCAGGGACACTCAAACACTGAGACACATCCCCTAGCCCTATTTTATATTTTATTTAGAAATAAGGTCTCACTGAGTTGCTTAGAGCCTCGCTTTTGCAGAGGTTGGCTTTGAACTTGAGATCCTCCTGTCTCAGCTTCCTGAGCTGCTGGGATTACAGGCAGGAGCCATGGCACCCAGTGAGAACTAGGTATCTTATTGCTGTATCTATTTTATTGTTGAGAAAATTGGGATCCTGAGGGCATTAAATAACTTGCCTTAGATTATCAGCTAATAAATAGAATTGGTGGAAGGTGAACCCAGACAGTTTGATTCCAAAGCTTTTCCCTTGCACTATGGATCCTACTAGAGAATCACTAGAGGCATTTTTCCTTTATATATCCAATATGTCCCTCAAATCTTGTGTGTTGGAAACTAAATCCCCAATACAACAATTTTGAGAGGCGATGAGGTCATGAGGGCTGTGCTCTTGTGAATGCATTGATATCATTATTGCAGGAGTGGGTTCTGATACAAAAAGATGAGGTCAACTCTCTTTCCCTCTCTCTGTTTCTTTCTCTTGCCCTTCTGCTTCTGCCATGGGATGATTCATCAAGAAAGCACTAGCTAGATGTGGACCCCCTTGACCTTGAACTTCCCAGGTTCCAGAACTCCAAGAAATAAATCTGTTTTGCACAAACTACCCACTCTTAGTTATTCTGTTACAGCAGCACAAAACAGACTAAGACATGCAGTCAACCTATCAGTATATGTTTATTTATAGGGCTTGATATACATCAATAAACAAAACAGAAAACCTTCCTGTCCTGTTAGAAGTTTGTTGTCTGATGAGTGTGAGTGGGAGCCAGTACAATAAACAACAACAATCGACACATTAAAGATATTAATATGTTTAACACAAATATGTTCTATAACTCAGTCATGAAGTATGTTAGAAGGTGTTAAGTATAATTGAAAAGAAAAAAAGAACAGAACAGGGTAACAGGGGCTGGGAGTGGGTGCATGCTAATGGGCTTTGTTGGGTGGCCACTGAATGCAGACTGAAGGAAGAGAAAGTTCTTTGGATTCTTATCCAATTCCCTGTTTTCTATATCTGTAAAAATCTCTCAGTGAAATTTATACCAGTTTAATATCTGTCCCTGCTAACTACAGGGTGATATTGCACTAACCAGTATCACTTGTAACTCCTTGGGATTTTCATTAAGCAGAGGATCCAAACTAAGCTGATCAAATTACTGGAACTAAAAATACACAGCCTAGCCTCAATTATTTGGATATTAGGTGAAAATAGAGATTGCCACCATCCATGTCTGATTTTGGGGTGTTTGAGGACTCAATCCTAGAGATAGCTATAAAACTCAGGAGTGAGATAAATTATCAGAGGTGCCTGATTAGGGGACCTAATAAAACCAAACATGGATTTCTTTTCTGGTCTTGATTGCTGTGCAGAAATCTTCTAGTACAAATGTATAATGCATGAGAAATATTAGTTCTGATTTTGTTTTCACTTTAGATGCCTGATATCTTCACAAAAATTATTGAATTGCTTTGTATTTTTTTTTTTTTTTTGTACCAGGGATTGAACCAGGGGCACTTAACACTGAGCCATATCCCCAGCCTTTTTGTATTTTATTTTGAGACAGGGTCTTGCTAAGTTGCTGAGGCTGACTTTGAACTTGGCAATCCTCCTGCCTCGGCCTCCCCAGTGCTGGGATTAAATCTCGAAGCTTTGAACTGCTTTTGAGAAGTATTTTGCTATATCAGTGATTCAGAGTGTGAGGGAAGGAACTAAACCAGTGTCTTCATGAGTGTTCAGTTTACTTCATTCCTTTGCTGCAATTATAAGTGCCACCTGGTGAGGAATATGTCTGTCTTGGTAATGGCTGGTAATAACCAATACTTAGTTGTTGAATTAAAGAATGAGAAAAATAATAAGGAAGGAAAGAACAAAGAAAAAGAACAATAACAACAAAAAATGAAAAATAAAAAGAAGTCGGGGGGGCTGGGGTTGTGGCTCAGCAATATAGCGCTCATCTAGCACGTGTGAAGTTGGATCCTCAGCACCACATAACAATAAATAAAGGTGTTGTGTCCAACTAAAAAATAAATACTAAAAATAAATAAATAAGTAAATAAAAGGGGAGAAAAGAAGAACGGAAAGAAAAAGTAAATTCCCTTTACTGGATTGCTCTAAGTCGTATGTATGGAGCAACTTTTGAATAGAGGACAGTAGTGTTAGATTTCACTGCAGCAACTGAACATGTAAGGTTGGTGCTCTGTGCTAATAATTGTTTCTTGACAGTGACAATTGTGAAAGAGGCATTGTGCTTGCAGAGAGTGACGCTAATTCACCATTTTGCTAGTATGCTAATGCCTGTCATTGGGAGGTAAAAACCAGGCAATGGTAAATCATTTTTTTCCTTTATCTCATGTCAATCAGCATTTGCCTGTATGCCCATTTGGACCGAGAAAAGATCCTTTCAGTAGTGATTTCCAAATTGCAGAAATCTATTTAATTATTTGAGACTGGCCTGGAAAAAAATGGCAGAGAACAGAAAAGAACAGAAAATATTCTGCGTGTCTTGCATGTTGTGAGGTATTTAGCTCATATATGTGTGTACTGGATTACAAGGAAATGTGTTTTCCGAAAAAGTTTGAAATTTAAGCTTCAAATGAACTAAGTGATTGAGTCAGTGTGATTAGGATCCTCCGATCACACTGAGCCACTGAAATCCTCAATAGGATTGGAGCTTAGAGGAGAAGCAATGGGTGAGGATCTGTCCTGGGTCAAACACAACCTCCACCACTTCCTACCAGTGACCTTGGGCCTCTGTTTCCTGACCTTTAGGGTGGGAGTGTCCACATTATGAAGTCCTTTTGAGTGTTTAAATGAGTTAATATGTATGAAGTGCTTAGAAGAGAGCCTGCCATGTAGAGAGGACTCTGAGTCCTGGTGATGATTTTGTTGTTGTTGTTAGGTGATAAGAACCTGGGCTTGGGAGGCTGAGACAGGAGGATCATAAGTTCAAAAGCCAGCCTCTGCAGCCTAGGGAGACCCTGTCTCAAAATAAAATATATAAAGGGCTGGATGTGTCTCAGAGGTTAAGCTCCTGGGTTCCATCACTGGCACCATATACACACACAGATTCACATGTCTCAATTAACCCAAGGCCAGTGCGAGACTTAACACATGCAACACTTTGCATTGCGTTCAAGTACATCCTGGCAAGTTCACTTTGAAGCAGAAGCACTTACACAGCAGACGTCTCTCTAGCCGTTCTTTCACATAAGTTCATGTTTAGCACCCAGAGGCCACATTTTATTTGGACAGTTACTATTTCTCAAATTTTTTTTAAAAAATTAAAGTTTGAATGCCTGTTGGCAGGGTTGGTACTCTTCTACTTATGCCAGACCTAGTCACTCCTGTAGTCTTACGTTAGCCATGTGATAATTTATTCTGTCTGTCCCCTGGATGTATTGAGTTTTAAATCCTTGCTAAAGATGGAAGTGTCAGGAGCTACCTGTAACTTCCTCGGTCTCTGCACCAAGCTGTTCTTCAGTTTCTGATCCCTAAGCAAATTAACACGTTTACTACTTCCGGGAGCTTCCTTCTGCTTCAAGCCCTCTGGCCTTTTGCCTGTGATAAGAGGGGCAGGGGTTGCTCTGGTAGAAGCACCTTACCCATCTATTTTGTGGACGTCATGCTAAAATGAAAAGGAAAGCTTCTGTGCAATATGTATTTTGCCAGGCATAAACCCATATACATCTCTAGGAACAATATCAGGTCTGTGTTCTGACGCCAGAAGATTCCACTTCTGGTGAGGGCTATTCTCTGCTTCCAAGATGGCGCCTTGCAGCTAAATCCTGGTGTGGCAGAAAAACCTGAGCACTGTGTGCTCACATGGTGGAAAGCAGAAGGGCAAAACCCTAGCTGGTTGCCTTGAGCCCTTTTACAAGGGTTTTGATTCCATTAGCAAGGGTGGGGTCCTCATGACTTAATCATCTCCTTAAAGCTCCAATTATAACCTTTGGGTTTAAATGACAACATGTATTCAAACCACAGACAGTGTGCACACTAGATCTAATTCATAAGTACATCCTTCACATAGAGTAGATAGACTGGTGTTATACGATACGGGGAAGACATAGCCAGCAAATGAGCACTCACATTAAAAAATATCTAAGGTTGCATAGGTAGAAAAACAATGGGTTTCATCTATTCCATGCCAGGCGCAAGGAGTCTGACTCTTCAGATAGACACAGGGAGCCTAAGAACTATACAACCGCCGTCCCATTGATAACATTTGCCGCTTCACTTAGGGCTGTATAAAGTCTCCCATTGTCTACGATTCCCTCAATGGCCATGAGAGTCACAGAAGAGAAAAAAAAGATCTTCAGAAAACTTGGTGTGAATAATGGCAGCAAGAGAAGTTCCTGTTTATAGCCCGCTCATATATTTTTGAAATATAGGTCAGATCTAGAGGAAGTGAAAGAAACTTCCTGTTGAATTTCCATTTATAGCATGTGTCTAGAAATCTCTAAATGTAATTTCTTGGTGTAAAATAAACTGCAGAAATCTGGGATGTGTCAGTCTGCTTTATGTTTATTGAAGTCATTCTGTTTGAAGCTGAAATGTTGTAAAATTATATAGTGGAGTGAACAGCTACAATCAGTTTAACAGACATGACCCTATTCCTCAACTGAAGAGCTGTCAAGACCTCAACAATCCGGCACAGAGAAGATCCAGGAATTCCATAAAATCCTGCCTCCTAGGAAGGATACTTTCCCCTTTGGCTGGTACACGTCCCTTACATTGTTGGCTACCTGTTACTCTTCCCTTTTTTGTGATTTTAAAAAAGTGAAACAACCACAAATATCTTCAAAGACGTAAAAAGTTAATGAATTTCACTATTATTTATAATTATAATGCACTAATAAAAAAAAGATTTAAACTGGTTGGAACAACTTGGAAGTTTAGATGATTCCAAGCAAGCTCTCAAAATAAAAATGGGTTTGGGGCAAACTGTACCAACTTCATCCAAGCAGTATGGCAAGCGTCACCACTGAACCCTTTCTACCGCCCACTTTGATTCAGGATTTTTAACTAAATTGGGATGATAACATCCCAATTTATCTGCTGAACTGACGCTTGATGCATGCTCCCTGGTGACGGTGGGTGCCACATGACCTACCTGCAGCAGATGCCACTGTGTGCCCACACGGCCAGCAGTGGGAGTGCTGATTCTATGGGCATGTCCATCTTCCTTCAAGTGGCCTCTGCTTCATGAAGGTGACTCTGTTCCCCATCCTGGGTTGGATGGAGGTTTTGTTGAGCCAATCATGATAAATCCATTTTCCTTTCCAGGGCTTGGCGAAAGGATAGGCTCTGATCTTATAAATCATCAATGACAGTTTCTGAAAAACTGTCCTCTCTTCTTTTGGGGGCTATAGTTGTATCTGCATAGAACACCCAGAGAGGTGGTGGCCCTCTTGTGACCCTGGCACAAAGCTGGCACCTTGAAGAAGGCAGAGCAGAGATGAAGGAATCTGGTTTCTTCTTAATGTCATGAAATCATCAAATCTTGGAGCAACCTACATGGACATTTTTTTTGTTGATTTTTTTAAAAAAAATAAATGATAGCAGAATGTATTACAATTCTTATTACAATGTGAGATAATTTATCTTAATGCTAAGTCAAATTCAATGCAGACTTTCTTTCTGTTGCTTGCTTTCCCAAAAAGTCTAACTAATATTGCAACAAGGAAAATATCTCTGTTCATGAATGGGGGATAGAGTGCTGGTGGGCTTTGTAGGCTAAGCTAAGTCTTGGCTTCTAGAAGGCTAGAAAGGCAAATACTATCGCGCCAAGAGCCCTGGACTCAGTCTCACAACAACCAGCTGGAATCACACCTGTCTTTCATTATGTGCCTGATCTCAGGCAGGCAGTCTAGTCTGTCTGGACCTCAGATTACAATGTTAACTAGCTATGAAGGTGATCAAAATACCCCGAGTGACAGACTACCAGTCTCCATGAGGTCAAAGACTATGATGATTGTCTTTGGCTTTCCCATCACTCACTGGGTAGCACATAACAAATAATCACTTAGCACATACTTTGTGCAGGTATTTTTCATGTTTTCAGCGTTTTTCATCTAGAAACTCATTGAATTCTTGCAGTAATATGATATTATTACCCCTTGTTATGGTTTGGTTGTGAGGTGTCCCCCAAAAGCTCATGTCTTAGACAATGCAAGAAGATACAGCGGGGAAATGATTGGGTTATGAGAGTCTTAACCCAATCAGTGAGTTAATTCCCTGATGGGATTAACTGAGTGGTAACTGAAGATGGGTGGGGTGTGGCTGGAGGGGGGGGTGGGGGCGTGCCTTTGGGGTTTATATTTTGTGTCTGGTGAGTGGATCTCTCTCTGCTTCCTGATCATCATGTGAGCTGCTTCCCTCTGCCTCAGTCTTTCACCATGATGTTCTGCCTCACCTTGAGCCCTGAGAAATGAAACCCACTGTCTATGGCCTGAGACCTCCAAAACTGTGATCCCCCAAATAAACTTTTCCTCCTCTACAACAGTTCTGGTTGGGCCCTTCTTTCACAATAGTGGAAAATCTGACGACAACACCCCTTTTTACAGAGGAAGATAGCAGCTCAGGGAAATCAAATAATTTGCCCAAGTTCCCCCGACAGAAAGTAGTAGAGCCATGATTTGAACTCAGAGTCTTTCAGATTCTAGGATCTCAACTACATGTCCGGCTGCAGCCAAATAACCGTCCGGCTGCAGCAAAATAACCGGGAGGTGATGAACAACTTGTGTACATTGACACAGCAGGAGTGGGAGCCGTTTATTGTAGGACAACAGAGGTATTTATACATTCCACACAGCTTATCTTAATTAACATAAACTAGATACAGCAGTCAACCAATAAGGAATCTCCACACTTAATGGCTCGCTGGCGTTTTCACAAACCACTCCCTCTGGCAAAATGCCAGGCGCCATCTTGACTTGTTTACAGACCTTAACATTTCCCCCTTTTGTTTAATTTAAATAACGACCATAGTGGTTTTTACACAAACACCATAAACCATCTGCTACAAACAGAAGGGGAGGATACAAAAACGCCACAACACCAAGCCAATCGATGGCTCCACGCAAGAAGCCCCCGGAAAAACTACACCAGCAATGACACCATTAGCAAAGATACCGAGTTACAATTTGTTGTAGATTACAGTTTGTTGTCTCAGTCCAGGTAAAGCAGTGTCTCAATAGATTAACTCACAGTTCAGGTGATATACCTAGCCTAGTTATCTCATTAGATCAGAAGCCAGCTTGTCACAAGTTATGAAGGATTCATTTCTGTTTTCTGTAAAAATATCAGGATGTCTGTATGGCCTGGCCATTAGCTGATGTTGTAAAGCTGATTGGAATGCCTGTCTGTGCCCTGAACTCACCCATGTCTGGTTTTCCCTCACCATATAACAACCCTTTCCTAAACCTTAGTGATGCCTCATAAATTCTGGCCTTCCCTGGCTGGATAACGACCCTCTCTGAGTTCTAAGATCTCCATAAATTCTGATGCTGGGGCCAGCAAAATGTAAACTTGTGTTATGCTCCTCAGAGTGTTGTTATCTGTAACCCCCCCGCACCTTGTGTAATTTTTGGGCTATAAAACTGGGCCACAAAGAAGCCTCGCCGCTGTCCTTGGCTCCCACGATTTTGATGGGCAAGGCAGCCCAGCCGGTCGAAATAATAAGCTTGCTTCAATTTGATTTTAATTGGAGTCAGTGGTCTTTTCTTGCGTCATGGTCTAACACAGGTAAATCACAGTCCAGGTAAGTTCTGCAGGCAGCTAGCTTGATCCAAAGTCTTGTCTGGTTCTCAGCAACACTGGAAATTCTTCCACCCTCGTCCTTACCGGCACTGGGATGAAGGCAGGAACTCCGCACTGATGCTAAAGAAAATCCTGTAGGCACTAAGAAAACAACCTTCTGAACACTTTAGTACATTATCTCAAGGTTTTTTTTACATTTGAAATAAGCCTTAATGGTGCTCATTACTCATTAGCTTCCAGGTGTGGGAGAACCACTGCAGTTACTGGCCTTGGAAATGATCAAACTTCAGGGACGCAAGGCCATCTTCTGCCTGCAGTATCCTGGGCAGCCCCAGATGGCCCTGGGGAGGGAGAGTCCGGGGAGTGTTCCGGACTCAAACTGCCACTGGGCACAGGGAGCAAGAGCCTGCGAGTCTGTGCCTCCGGGTCAGGTCTGGATTTGGGCTCTCCAGTGGCCTCCCGCTCCCCGGGCGGGGGGCAGGGAAGAGCCGGCTGCCCCTGCTTGGAAAGTCCTTGCTCCGCCGTGACCGGCTCGCGCATATGGCAGCCGCCGCGCCGATTCACGCACCCTCCGGTAACGAAAAGTATTCAGTAATAGCCTTTTGCTGCAACTTTTTTCCTGATAATCCTTCTTCTTCTGAACTTTCTTCTTTCTGACTAGAGTTCCTGGGCTTCCATCAACACATGCCCTAACTGCTCTTGGTTCTACTGGGGTGCCTCTTTCCCTTAGTAATTTACTTCTCACCCCTTCCGTATTTTCATCACAAAGACAATACAATACAAGGAGACAAAACAAGACACAAACATACTGCATCAATCCTCTCCATTTTCTCGAAATGGCCATTTTTCCTCTAGCCCTATCTGCCTAGGGATGAGCAGATTTGCTAGGGATGGACAGCTTTTTTTTTTTTTTTTTTTTCCCGTCACTTACCCCTGAGTGTCCTGGCTGGGGCTCCTGGTACAGGCCACCATCTGCCGCAGTCCGGCTGCAGCAAAATAACCGGGGGGTGACAAACAACTTGTGTAGATTGATACAGCAGGAGTGGGAGCCGTTTATTGTAGGACAGGAGGGGTATATATACATTACAGTTTGCAATCAGGGGCTCAGTATTTGTTAAATGAATGAATGTTACCTAGAAGAATTTAAATTAAGGTTTATTGGTACATGGAACTTGATAGTTGAATAATTTCTTTTTCTTAAGGAGAAATACTATACCATCATGTATTTTTTATTTTGGAACAAGAGATTGTTACAAGTTTAAAAGACCTCCACGACCATGGGGGGAATGGAGTAGCTCCCCAAGGGAGCCACCTGCAGGACTATAAAGGACTATTGTCTCTCAGGTCTCGGAAGTGAAGAGCCGGTCTAGGCTCCACGTAAACTCCTCCCTCACATGACTTTTAAGAGCATAGGTTGGCTCTCCTGGTTACCAGGACATTCTGGTCACAGTTTCATGAGTGCTCAGTTCAACGTCGGTGAGAAAGGTTTGCTCTCAGTCCCCGTTTACTATGACACTCCACCCCTCTGTCCCATCCTCAGGACCAGCAGGGTTCTTCTCAGCATACTGCCCTCTTCACCCACCCCCAGAAACCGGTAGCATGCTACCCGCTCTACCACCCTTTGAAATCTACAGTCAACAAATACTCCTGAAGGAAAGAATCTGAACAACAAAGCAACACATAAATAATGAAAAATAATAAATTCTGCCCTAAGACATATAATTGACTCTTAGCTTATGAACGTGCTCTTCCTCCTAGGATAATAAGTAGTAGGGCCTTTCTCTACTCCATGAGGCCGAGTAACCCAATAGAAAAGTTGGTTTGGGAAGGATGTCTCCTCCAGAGTGAGAAGTGACATGGTAGGAGGCCACCTACTCTTCTTGCCGTTCCCAATGACCCTATCACCTTCTTCCTGTTCCCTCTCCATTAATTCATCCTTTCCCTCCTTCCCTTCTCCACTCCCTCCCATCTCCCCAGGGAAGCCACACTTTCCATTATTTGTCTGGAGTTCCTTGTAGGATGCAGAAAGTCAACCCTAGAACTGGTCTGTGTGGAAATACTACTCTCAAATAATTCTATATTCTAGTACTCTTATACTCATAAATATAAACAAAATAAGAAGCTTAGCAATTTTATAGAACCTAGTAAACGTTAAACTCCATAACCAGAACCATCCAATAGAAGTGTAATGCAAACCACAAATATGAGTCATGTGTAATTTAAAATTTTTGGTAACCATATTTAAAACATGAAAAGAAAAAACAAATGCAAAGCTAATCATTCAACTCAATATATTTGGAGATAATTTAAATGTGAGGTCAATATAAAGAATCCTCACAAAATATTTTACAATCATTTTTAATACTGAATCTTTGAAATACATTTTTCATTGATAACACATCTCGATTTGGACCAGCTACATATCAGGTACTACATGTGGCTAGTGTCTACCATATTGAATAGCAGAGATCTACTGTTCATCTTTTCACATATTCTAATTCAAACAGTGTGTTCAAACTCTTTGGTGTGTTCAATCTCTTTTGGATTCTTTCTCCATGACTTATTCTTACTATATAAATATATTTAACATACATTTGCATATCCCACACATTATGCATATTTAACATAGATATTTCTCTCTGTGATCGGGATGGTCCATACAAGTGGCTTGCCATTTATAAGTTGATATAATGACTTTTGGTTATATTACTATGCGGTTTGGCAATTCACCTATTGGGTACCTGGGTGGCTTACATTGTTCTAAGTATTACTTCTACAAATGCCTTTTTCTTTAAATGAAGTTCATTTTTTTCTCTTTCTGTATCTCTCACTTCCTCGTCTCCTATTCTTCTGTTTCTTTCAGGATTACAGAAAGTGATGTTGAAAAATCTTCCTTCCTGGGTTGGTCCAAGAATGAAGTTTGTATCCCTGTTCTTTCCACTGCGTAAGCCCCACCTGGGGCACCTATGTTTTCTATGACAGATTAAAGTCATTACCAAGCCTGGGCCAAAGCAGCTAATCCATGAATACACAGAGAAAGAACAAAGGATGTCGGTGGGAAGCTTGAAGTGTTAAGCAAACACCTTCTTTCATAAAGGCTTTTGCAGGAGGAAAGTAAAGCACCTTCGCTTTGAAGTCTGAAGAAGAGGATGTGGTAGCAAGATAGAAACACGTGCACGAATCCGGATGCAGCCCTGGTGGCTTGCAGATGACAATGAAAGACCATTATGGCTCCATCCATTATGGATTCCAAAGGTGGTGGGCTGGGGGCAATTAAATTCCCAGCGACTCAGGAGCCTGACCAGCTGCCGTCACTCCCGGTTCCCTGGAGGAGCAGTGTGGCGGGCTCAGTCTCAGAGGGGGCCCTGGAGCCCTGGGTAGCAGCCACTCAGCACCGTGCTAATGATCAGGGAGGCACAGTGTCACTCTCCTTTGTTGTGTGTACCCTGGGCTGGCATCTTGGCAGGGTTGGTGACTTCTCAGGGAGGAGACACGTTGCTGGGTAACCAGGGAGGCTCAGGGAAGCCCCCCTCAGGGCTCCCCAGGGAGGCAGAGTGCAGGGGGCTTCACAAGGATTTGGATATGAAGAAACAAAAGCAAGTGCCACCCTAAGGAGTAGCAGATATTTTTAGGGGGAGGCTGGTTGGAAGGGGAATTGTGTGACCCGGGGGTGGAAGGAGAGCACAGGGAGGATGTGGCCAGAGAATGGAGGAGGAAGGGTGTTAACCGGCAGGGGATAGGGAAAAGGTTGCTGGAAAGGAGACATTTCCCTCCGTTCTGGAAATGGCCCCATTGTGGGACGGTATAGTAGGCTCTCCATTCACTGAAGGGGCCTCTGAGGGTTGAGACAGACAGCAAAGGACAGGCTCGGGTGGTTCTTAAGGCTGGTTGGTCTCTGGAGCAACAGGGTCTCATCTGGGAATTTCCTGGAAATGGAATCCTCGAGGCCCACCCAGTCCTACTGCTTCAGAAACTGTTTTAACCCGTCTGCCAGGTGACTTAAAAACAAGCTCAAGTTTGGTGGCCACTGCTGCAAAGAACAAGACCGTTTTAGGAGGCGTGAGGAGGAGGGTGTCCAGGCAGAAACTGCACTAGGCAAAGAGAAATGATCACAAAAGACTCTTGAAGGCTGTGGCGATGGGGCCAGGGAGCAGCACTCAGGGAGCCCAGCACTCCTAGGCAGAGGGAGGGAGGAGGGAGCCAGCCCAAGTGCTGGAAGATCAAGGGGAGAGGTCACGGGCCATCTGTGTTTGCTCCTCAGGAGTGGGGAGTGGGGACCAGGTGTCCTGGACGGAAGGAGAGCTCTCTCCTCAGATGATTACATTTCCAAGGGAGGGCTCCCAGGTCCCTGAGACAGACATTCCTGGATTGTAAAACTGGTAAGAGGCTTTTAAAAAGATTTGCAGACATCTCCAAGTGGCAGAGAAAGAATTTACAATAATATGTTTTCTTTCTAAAGAAAATGCTTCAGGAAAAGGAAGATCAGGAAGAATCCCATGGAAAACGTAGTCAAACTGAAGTGGATGCTAAGATCCTCCTGGTCAGATGACAGGGATCCTTGGAACAGTCAAGTAAATATTGTCTCCTCTTTGCAAGAATCTTTCTGCCTTTTTTTTTTTTTTTGTTTGTTTGTTTCTTTGCAATCTAATCCAGCACCTCACTGCATCCAACAGAGCCACAGGTGGGCATGCAAGACACCTTCTTCTAGGAGGGGTCATCTTCAGGGTGCCAGGTGGGAAGGTGGGGAGAGAGCAGAGCAAAGGGCCAGCTCAGAGCCTCCTCCCTCTTGGTTCTGTTTGGAGGGTGAGAAAATGGTCCAGGAGCAGGAGGGCTGCTTGGGCTCTGACTGGCTTGATTTTCTGGAAGGGTCTTCTGAAGAGCTGGTCAGTTCTGGAATAAGGCACTTGTGGTGTAGGTAAGGTCTTTGCTGTTACACTAACAATGCTGCTCCTCCTGGGGATTTGACCAGGACGCTTCACCCTCAAAGAACAGGGCACCTGGATTTTCTTGACCACTGCATCCTTCCAACTGTGGAGTTGTGGGGGATATGGCTGCTCTCGTTCCTGAGTATCAGGAACCTTCCAGAAGGGCTGGCTTTCCACCCATCCCGGTTGTCTGCTCTGGTTGTGCTTTTGCCACATAGATGGTGACTGATCAGGGTTGAACTCTTCTTAAAGGGTTGAGCGCTTTAAGGTCCAGGTTAAAGGGACAAACAGGCATCTTCCTGTGACTTTTAACATAACCTGATCACCCCCTTTGTGTATGTTTGAGGGGACTCTTTCTTAGAATGTCAGGAGGCAGCTTCTCCAGGAAATGTAGCCCAAAGGCCTGGCTTGGGTCTTGGCTAATGTGCCGTGGGGGCTATGTAGCCCCTGTGACCTGTTCCTATTGTCACACACTCTCACAGCCCCTCTGCCCAGCTCCCCTCCTCCTGCCTGGGGAACTCCAGGTTCTATGCTCAAGATTGGCTTATCTGAGAATCAATGTCTGCTGCAGCCCATTAGGGCCTAATGAGATGCTCAAGAGCGAACCCAGCAGTGAGTTCAGTAAGTAAAAAGCTATGGAAATGTCCCTCATTATCACTTTGTTACAGGGCAAGGACCTGCCACGGAGCTGGGGCAGCCTCAGCAGTCCTTTCTCCCTGGTTCTTGTGATCATGCTGGGAAGATTCCAGACACATAACTCAGAGTAGCAGGTGTGAGTTTATTGAAGGGATAGGAAAAGGGCAAAGAGGAACTCTCAAGGGAGAGTGATCCTCTTAGAGAGGGGAGGGACAGCGCCCCCTCCTGTCTTCCAGTTGTATTGGGAGTTCCAGGGAAGTTTATGAACTGGGCCCACTGTAATGACCCCCTTATGCTTTCTTTTAAAAGCAATTTACCTGCAGCCCTGCCTGGCTTAAGTCAATAGAATATGTTACATCCCTTGGCAAGCAACCTGTTCTCTGCAGGAGAAATGCAGGCCCAAAGTGCAGGTAGGAAGAAAACAAGTGGCTCTTGGGGGGGTGGATCCTTTGTGACCCTTACACAGCCCAGAACTTAGGGAGTTAAGGAAGCTTCCAAAGAGTCCCGCCCAAGTCCACCTCTTGATTTATTTATTTATTTATTTTTGTACTGGGAATTGAATCCAGGGATGCTTTATCACTGAGTCTTATCCCTAGACCTTTTTATTTATTTTTTAATTTTTAGTTGTAGATGGACACAATACCTTTATTTTATTTATTTTTATGTGGTGCTGAGGACCAAACCTAGTGCCTCACATATAGTGGGCAAGCACTCTGCTACTGAGCTACAACCCCAGCCCACATATTGACTTTTGACTGACAGCAGGATGACTTCACACTTTCAAGTCCTCACTATGCCTGACAATTCCAGGTCACTTTGGTTCATGCTGACCAGTTCTAATTGGACCCTGTTCTTACACATTTTATGGAGGAGGCTCTTTTTATTCTTTTACTTTGAGATAGAGTCTCACTAAGTTGCTCAGGGCCTTGCTAAGCTGCCTCAGGCTCCCAAGCCACTTGTAATTACTGGTATGAGCAACCATACCTGCCTGGCTGGAGGAATTACCTTTCACAGGTTGTTTGCTGAGGAATGGAACCTATCCTATTGACTGAAGCCAGGCAGGGCTGCAGGTAAATTACTTTTAAAAGAAAGCATATGGAGGTCAACACAGTGGGCTCAGCTTATAGCATTATTCTCATAAGCTCCTGTTCCCACTGCTCACGTCTGTCTGTTACTTACCAACTTCAGCTTGTCATCATTTGCTTACATGATTCTTTAGACCATGGGCTTCCAAGGGCGAGCTGAGTCTGTGCCATAAATTCACGTGTCAATGTATGAATGAAAGAGTGGATGAAATGCCCCGAAACTCTGTTTTGGTTTTAAAAGCAGTAGCATAACATAAGCTTGAGACAAAAACTGTGCTTCCTTCACCTTGGGGATTGCTGCTGGAAGAACTAGCGTGTGGCTGGCAATCTCCGGCAGCACTTACATATATTCATTTGCTAAGAACTGACCAGAGAAGGACATCATCTAGCTTGTGGCAACATTTTTTTTGGATGAGCTAATTCAGGGAAAATGCCCATTGATGAATAAAACCAACACTTTATAGCATGTGAGTTGGTGTCCCAGATAAAAGATGAATGCCACCACACCATCAATAATTCACCAAGGAAATTATTTAGTGAGTGTTTACTGTGTGGTGGCAGGCACTTGGTCAGATGCAGAGTTGCTAAGGCCACATTGACCTCCTGCAGCAAGAGCCCTTCATGGCGACAGAGCCCAAGGAGTCTGGAATTTCCAGGCTTCACGGTTTTATTAGAGACCCAGTTAAAAGATACTGTTTTAAGTAAAACCAGAGTCAAACAACATTAAATGGTTTGACTTTCAAACAGGTCACCTCTAAAGTCGTTTTTCCTTATAAGATAAACTCTGAGCACACCAAAACCAAAGGATGATCTGGAGAAATTGGTTTCAGCCATTAGAAGAAAAGGCTGGAAACAAACCAAGCTACAGGGCTCCAAAGTGTCATTATTCCATCTAATTCTAAGGAGCCTCGGAGGCTCCTGCAAGCATTTGCATTGCAAAATAGGCTGGAAATTGGCCTTGTTTAAACAGGCGCTCCCTGTCAAGCTGCCCCCCTCCCCCTTGGTAGCAGCGACCCGCCCCGTAGAGAGGCAGCCACGTGAGCCGCTGCTGCTGAAAAGAAGCCTTTGAGCTGCTCAGCTGTTTAATTAATGCAATTCTCCCCCGAAGGTTAGAGAAGAAAGGAGGGCAAAGAATCTGTGAGTGTTCCGCCGTTTGGGTCCATTATATGTTTGCACAGAGAGACGCCAGGTACACTCCCGGCGCGCGGTTCTTCAAGTCTCCGGGGACGTCCTTCCTAATCCCCCGCGTTCAGCGGATCACAGCGAGGCCTCTGGCTGCCGGGCTGCTCTCAGTGGGTCGATATCCACGGGAAAGCCTCTAAAGCTTCTTTTGATCCTCTCGTAAATCAGAAGAAACAAAATCCACGCCTCCCCCCGTGGATCTTTAGGAATCTAAGCTGGGATCTTTAAAAACAAAGCGAACCTTCAAGAGGACTAGAGTGACCCAGGATGAAGCCGGGGAGCTCTGACCCCAAAGCTCGCCTCTGTCTGGGGCAGAGCCTGGCCCCATCTGCTCTGCAGCTCAAGAAGCCCAGGGAAAGGGGCAGCGAACGGATGGGCGTGGCAGGGGGCCCTGTCCCTTGGCCACTTTTCCCTTTCTATCTCTAGGGATGCCCCAGAGGCAGACCCAGGAAAACTGGGAAGAAAAGCGCAGGCCTGGCCCCAGAGGCACCTCCCCTTCCCATGTTAGTCTGCACGGGCTGCCATGGGCAAGTGCCACCCACTGCGTTTTTGCTGACATCCTGTGCAAAAAGCCCTCTGATGACAAGAGGAACTCACATGCCACGAATATGGTGGAGGGGGGTTCTGCTTAGTTATGGTCAGGGTCTTCTGGGTGGGGGTCTCTGGCCTGCTTCAAATATAGAGGAGGAAAAGTTTATTTTGGCTCACAGTTTCAGAGGTCTCCGTCCATAGATGGCTGACTCCATTGCTAAGGGCCCAAGGTGAGGCAGAACATCATGGTAGGAAAGCAGCTCAGGATATGGCAATTAGGAAGGAGAGAGAGAGTGACAGAGAGAGAAGAAGAGAGGGAGAGAGAGGGAGAGAGAATAAGCACACAAGCATGCACGTGCACTCTTGTTCACCAGGGACAAAGTATCATAGGTATCCCAAAAGCATGACCCAGGGATCAGTCAATTGATTAGGTTAAGGCTCTCACAACCCAATCATTTCACCTCTAAACTTTCTTGCATCTTCTTACACATGAATTTTTTGGGGGACACCTCACATCTAAACCATAGCAGACCCTCCAGAAAGGCCCTGTTTCCAAATACAGTCATATTGGGGATTAGGACAGGGATTTGGGGGGGTCACAGTTCAGACCACAACACATCTTCTATCTCTCTTTTCCACCAATTTTCAGGCCTGTCCTTTTTACTTTTGTTCCCCAAAACTGTATCCAAATTCTCACACAGGAAAGGGCATTGCAGGCATTGCCCAAGGAATAGGAGGACAGAGAGGGGAATAATCTGGAGATGCCCTTTGTAGGGTCTCTTCTAGAAGATAGGATGATGATGACGATGATGTTTTGGTACCAGGGATTGAATGAATTCAGGGGTGCTTAGCCACTGAGCCACATCCTCAGCTCTTCCTTTTTTTTTTTTTTAAATTTTGTTAGAGACAGGGTCTCACTGAGTTGCTTAGGGCCTCACTAAGTTGCTAAGGCTGGGTTTGAACTCAGGATCCTCTTGCCTCTGCTTCCTGAGTTGCTGGGATTACAGGCTTGCACCACTGCGCCTGGCTGGGTGCTTATTAAAACAAACTAAGAAACAACAAACCAAACATCAACAACAAGACTTTAACTAGGCACAGGGTACACGCCTGTAATTCCAGTGGCTCAGGAGGCTGAGGCAGGAGGATCACAAGTTTGAGGGCAACCTCAGCAATTTAGTGAGGCCCTAAGCAACTTAGTGAGACCCTGCCTGAAAACAAAATTAAAAAAAAAAAAAAAAAAAAAAGAAGGGCCAGGGATGTAAGTCAGGGGTACAGTGCCCCTGGGTTCCATCCCCAATACTGTACAAAACAAAATAAACACACAAAGCTAGTTTAGGTGTGGATGGAGCTGTGGAGTGCTCACTGCCTTTCACCTTTTAAAATGCCCAGCTTCTAGAAAAAGAAAGCACACTTGCTTTAATTTTTTGTTTCCATTCATTCTCCAACTTAGCCTGTCTTCCATTTCATTTTCAAACTATTTTTCTACAGTGCCTGGGATGGACCCTGGGCTTCACACATGCTAAACCCCCGAGTTCCAACCCCAGCTCCATGAAATATTTTCCTTGGGGTGGCTGAAGCCTGCCTCTTCTCACAACTCCTAGTCCTGCGCCCAGTCACACCTCACTCCTCCACTTAAGCATGCCACCAGCACCGTTTAGTCACGCCCCTGTCCCCAGCTCTGCATTCCTGGGTCTTGCAGACAAATGGCTCTTTGGTTCTTGGGTCATCTTCTTATGAGTTTGGGTTGTGGGGTTTTATATAATATTAAAAAAAAAACTTGAATCCTCAGCACCACATAAAAATGAATAAATAAAAATGAAGATATTGTGTTAAAAAAAAAACTTGAATTATCAAAGTGCTTCTCAGATTTCAAACTACTTGGTGATGTTCTTTTCTCTTAGGTAACAGGAACATGATGAAGTTGCTTTATCAAAATAACTCCAATGCTGTTCCAACTTTGCATTTTGGGGAAAGTGCAGAATTCACCATAGAGATGGTGGGTTCTTTTCTTTTGGAAATCAAGTGAGACCCCCAGGAGGGTGAGGATCGTGAAAGAGCCGGGCACTGCTGCACACACGCCCTGTGGGTGGATGAGGAGCGCCAGAGGTGGCAAGGGGGACTTGGGAACCAGGAGTCCTGGACAGGAGAAGAGGCAGACAGTCCCTGTAGAGAGAGGTGACCTAGACAAGACCAGTGGAGGTGGGGACCTACAAGGAAAAGTGGCCCCTGGAAAGGACTCTAGGGCATTCTGTGTAATGTTTAGTTTTGAAGTTATTTCTACTTTTTTGCTCCTCTTTTTTTTCCTGGTGTGTGGGAGGGTGGTACCAGGGATTGAACTCAGGGTCATTCATTCCCTGAGCCCCATCCCCAGCCCTATTTTGTATTTTATTTAGAGACAGGGTCTCACTGAGTTGCTTAGCGCCTTTTGCCGAGGCTGGCTTTGAACTCTTGATCCTCCTGCCTCAGCCTCCCGAGGCTGTGTCACCGCACCCAGCCGTTTACGGGTGTGCACCACTGCACCCGACTGTTGTGCTCCAATCTGCAAATATTTAGTCATCGTTTATTGCATACATCAGCTTTGTGCTAAAGGAGCTTGTGGAATGGAGGAGTTACTGTGGCCAGGAATGGAAGGCAGTGGTGAGGGAGAAGACTACAGGGAAAGGTCAAGCCTGGACCCTGTTCTCCAGCTTTGAAATGAGCAGTGGGAGACCCCAGTCCTTTGGAAGCTTCCAGTTTGCACTGGCCTTACTTATTCTTGTGGATGGGGCATCCAACAGCTCGGTCTCTCTGTTTGCCTCATTCCCCCAGCCCTGTCCCCCAGCCCTGTCCCCCAGCCTGGCTCGGCCTCTCACCTCCATGGCCACGTTGCATATCTTGTCATCACAAATGTATTGTATTCTTTCCAAAATTTTGCTTTGACATCCTCATCCCCGACCCCCTTCACAGAGCTTCTCTGCTGGCTCCCTCAGCACCCCACCTAGAAAGATGGTCACCCTCGGACCTTCTCAGCACGGCTGTCCAGCCTGTCTTAACCCACTGTCTCCCCACTTGGCCATGAGTCCCAGCCCAGCCTCCACCTTCAGATTTTCCTGGAGAAACTCCAGCCCTTGTCAGTTCAGGTCTCTGCCTTCCCTGCGCCTGGATCCTGGGAAGAGCTGAGCACCCCGGGACAAACCCTGCGCCATATTGATTGGCCTCACTTTGAATCTGTGGACTCAGACTTCACGTGGGCTGGGTCAGTCTCAGCCCAACCAGGCAGAGGGAATCCATTCTCAATGTCTCGATGACAAGGAGCTGGTGGGCCAGCGGGTGGGCCGAGGGGCCAAGTAGGGTGAGGGGACAACCCAAAGACACCTCAATATGTCCCTTAGGTTGAAGGGACAAGGACAGAGATGGCATCACCAGAGTCAGAATTAGTCCTGGGGTGACAGGTGGGTGTGGTGGACAGAGCTGGAGACTGGGAGACACAGCCAGAGCCAGGTGCTGCCCAAAGCACAACAGGGTGCAAGACAGCTCTGGACCTTTCCCCGTCCTCCCCGTCTCCTGGGGTTTCCCAGGGGCCCTGTCAAGCAGGAAGCCAGCTGAACCAGGGCCTGGGACAAGCAGCCCATAGTGTCAGTCCTTTGTAACACAGAGAAGCAGGAGAGGGAGGAACGGAAGCCAGGAAAATCAGACCGCGGCCAGACAGTCCCTCCCCGTGGGCATCCACTCTTGCTTCCTCCCTGGGTCAAGTCCAGCTTGAGAAACAGAAAAGACACACGCACACACGCATTCTCACTCACACGTGCACATGGACCCCACACCCTCGCTCATGAGAAACCACGTCTGTACCCGTATCTTTGTGGAGAGCTGTTTGCTACTTCAGCCTGACCTGGGGAAGTCTGGGAGCTGGTTATCCAGTTTCTCTGTGGCTGTGGCTTCTGCTGCCAGGGCGGGACATCGGTGGGACAGGCCCTGGGCAGCTGGGAAGGGAAGAAGCCTGTTGGGGAAAGAAACAGGGCACCCTGGAACCGCCAAGGATGGGCTGGAGCCCATGAGGATGGAGAAAATTCTGCCAGCCTCATCTTTCCGATGTCCAGGGCTGATGATGGGGCGGGACATAGGGGAATCTGGTCCCTTCATCATGAAATGAAACTTATGACCGGCCCAGAGCAAGGACACTGAGGAGCTGCAGGCCCAGCCTGCCCCAGGCAAAGCAGATGGGCCGCCCAGGAGGGTGGATGGGCACGCTCGCTGGCCTTCTGATTAGAAAGGCAACGTGACTGCTGCTGTACTCCTACCTTCCAAATCCTAAAGAGTGTCTCTTGTGGCCCAGATTGACCCGGAGCTGCTCTGGATGGGCACTCTGGGGAAGCGGCTCCAGGTTAGCTAGGTCGTTACAATACAAACCCACAGAGATCAGCTCACATGGAATCTGAGCAGGTCTTTAAAGGCTACTTAGATTTGCTTCCAAATAAAGAAAGTAGCAAAATAATGCTGTCTCAGTTGCTTCCAATCACCATAATAAAATACCTGAGATAATTAACTTAGGAAGAGAAAAGGCTTATTTTGGCTCACATTTTTTGGGGGGGGTCCTGTCCAAAACTGGGTGGACTCATTGCTTTGGGGTGACAGTGGCAGGGAGCATGTGTTAGAGCAAACTGCTCACCTCATGAGCTGGGAAGCAGAGACTGAATGGGGTGGGGTCCCCAGAACCCCCTCAGGGCACACCTCCAAGGACCTAATCACCTCCCTCTAGGCCCCACCTGCTACCAGTCCCCCCACTTCCTTCAGAGAGCTGCAAGCACTGGCCCTGCGCCCTGCCCCTCTGTAACCTCACCTTACCTTGCTCACTAGGTCTTTCCCCATCATCCTCCAACACTCACCCTCTGCTTCAGCCACAAGAAACAGCTGTTATTCCCAAATGCATCATGCCCCCTATGCCTCTGTGCCTTTCTGTGTGTTCCTTCTAGCGCCAATGTCACCCCCTCTGTATACGAGTCGCCCTTCACATGGAGTTCAAATCCCCATTTGTGTCACCCTCTCTGTGTGGCCCTCTCCAAGCCCTCTTCCCCGCTCCTCCTCAGCGTTGGGTGCAAGTAGCTCACACAACCTCTAGCACAGGGACCTCTGGTAGCGGTGCTGTCCTCGTCAGCTAAATGCAAGTTCCTCCTCTCATCTGTCTTGCGTCCCCAGTTCTGAAGACAGTGCTGAGCACATGGTAGGTGCTCAATAAAAAGTCACCACGGGGGGGCTCGGGATGTGGATCAAGTGGTAGCGCGCTGGCCTGGCATGAGTGAGGCACTGGGTTCGATCCTCAGCACCGCATAAAAAATAAAATAAAAAAGATATTGTGTCCACCTAAAACTAAAAAAAAAAAAAAAAAAAAAAAAAGTCACCATGGGTCCCAAGAGGCGACTGTGTTTTCTATTCAAATCTTTTGTCCATTTTTAAACCCGGTTGTCTGTTTCTGAGTTGGTGGGTTGTAGGCGTGTGTTGTGTTATCTGGGTATCGGTGCCCTAGCACACGCATGATTTGAAAGTACTTCCCCATCCCCTCCATTCTCTGGGCTGAACCTTAATGTTTTGTTCCCTCTGCGGTTCTAACCTCTGCTGTCTTCTCGCTCATACCTCCTGGGATAGGTCATTATCCTTCGGGCTTTAATGCTTATTTGTTGATTATTCCTGCTTCTCTTGAACTAATCCTGATGTCTCCTCCAAGTTCTAGACCACACATATCTTTATAGGCCTAGAGATACTTCCACTTGATTGGTTAAACCCTAGCTCATCCTCTCACTCCAAATTGACTCTTCTATTTTCTCAGTTGCTCCAGCAAAAAGAATGCAAGTCTAAACCCCTTCTCTCCCTACAGTGTAAGACCTGCCCAGGTATTTATTAAATGCCTTCTCTCTTTTGCATCCAGATTGCCATTGGCCTTGTCATATCTTACTAGGACCATTGCAGGAGCCACCATCTTCCTCCCCAGGCTAATAGAGCACACTTTGTAATATGTCTCCCTGGGTATGTCACAGTCCTGCTTAAATCACTCAAAGACTTTAGAATGATGTCCAGACTCCTTGCATGGGCATACTTTTGTAGATGACCTGCCCCTGCATCTCACCCTCCATTCTCCTTCACTCACACTTAATGCTCCAGCCTTACCCACATGATTGCCGATGGATCTTGAGATACGCTACGCTGTTCCACATCATGTGCTTTTGTTTCATGCCTTATGTTTGCTCTAGAAGTTTCTCTGCTCCATCCTTTTCTGCGTAGTGAACTCTTATTTATCCTTCAAAAACCCTCATCCAGGGCTGGGCTGTAGCTCAGCTGCAGAGTGTTTGTCTAGAACATGTGAGGCACTGGGTTCCATCCTCAGCACCACATAAAAATAAGCAAATAAAATAAAGGCATGCTGTTCATCTATAACTACAAAAAAACAAAAAACAAACAAACAAAAAAACTCTCATGCAAGGGTCACTCCTTCTATAAAGCCCACTCTGGTCTTCGTAAGAAGAAGGAGCGACTTCCCCCTTTGGCAGGTCTGTGCCCTATTCATGTTGTTACTTCTGTGAATTTAGTCACTCGCCTCTTTCCTGCAGCAGATTGTTGTCCGGCGCAGAGCCTGATGTGGTAGCAACCATCAATATGTGTGTTTTGAACTGTTTAAAACCTGAGTCAGGAGAATTTCCACTGAGGCCAACTTTCACTGTTGAGGCGAGTTTGGGGGGAATTGGACCCTGCTGTTCATCCCTCCCTGCCCAGAGCGGCAAGTCGCTCACGACCCCAGGAGGCTGGACTCACATCTACTGCCTCCACTGGGCTATGGCTCAGCCCAGCATCTCCTACTTTACCTGACCCACTGTAGCACCTTGGAGGGCCACACGGGGATGAGCTGAGAATTACTGAGGTCAGCAGACTAGGGCTAATTTGCTAGGGGTTCCCGTGGGTATCCAAATGACTCCATGCCCACTGCCCAGGAAGGGACCCAGACCCCTGTCCTTTGCCCACCAACTACCATCTCCACCATTGGGTAGGAGATGCCATATCCCTTCTCACTGGGCATTTCCTTCATCTCTATAATTTTTCTTCTGGTAAGGAACAAATTCTTTGGGATTTCTTATTATATGGCTTCCTTCTAAACAAGGTGCCACTTAGGAAAAAAGACTCTGGCTGGGACTTCTAATCTGAGGACAACGCTGCCCACCCCTAGGGCCATCAGTCAGGGTGAGGGAGCCATCTGAGTCTCATTCTCCAGGCAGGGGACCCCGGAGAAGGGGGAGTTCCACAACCTCTAGGACTGGGGTGCTTTGCAGGGTCTCGGGGAGAGCAGGGGGAGGAGAGAGGGCTTTTCAGAGCCATGTGGACGCTGGTGACATTCCAGGCAGTTCCTTCAAATTGGATCTCCTAGGGCAGCCAAGGGAGGCCCCAGACAGGCCATCGCACGGTTGTTTCAGCCTTGTTACCCTTAATGTTCACACGGCGGACGACACTCACCAGGTAATGAGTGTACTGGCACCTGAGACGTCTCCTGTGAGATAAGATGTGGGACCACCCATCTTCATTAAGCACAAAACTCTACCCACTAGTCAGGATTGAAAAAAAAAAAAAAGAGTGGGTCCTGTTAAGAACTGACTGGTTCACCCCCACTGCCAAATTCAGATGTTGGAGCCCTAACATCTGAAGGTGACCTTGGAGACAGAGTCTTTAAAGAGGCGACACATTTAAAATAAGGCCATTGGTGGGGGACTCTGATACAAACTGACTGGTGTCAGTTGAGGAGTCAGAAGCGGAGGCCGGGCCACACAGAAACTCCAGGGAGGCACAGGGAAGAGACCCAGTCAGGACACAGCAAGAAATGCCGCCATCTACAAGCAAAAGAGAGAGGCCTCGGGAGAAACCAGACTGGCCCAAACTGTGAACTTGGGCTCACAGCTTCCACAACTGTGGGAACGCAGATTTCTCTTGTTTAAGCCACACAGTGTGCGGTGCTTTATGGCAGCCTGGGTATGCTCCCTTGGATTAGCCCATGTGTGGTGTGTGTTCTGTGTGTGTGTGTGTGTGTGTGTGTGTGTGTGTGTGTGTGTGTTGGGTAAGTGGGCAATTTAGAAAATGGCCTCTGGTAGCTCCAGGAGGACTGCAGCCTGGCTTCTTCCCACCCCCAGCTAGCCTGCCGCCCTCTCTCCTCAGGACACACTCTTCTCTGATGTGGGTGGGACTAGTGCCCGGTGTCAGGGATGGAGAGAAAATAGAATCAGAGATGTGGGTTAGCAGTAGGATGCAAAGGAAGCTAATTCATTTATAGCCTGCCGAGAGCCAACCAAGGATCCCGGCGGGAGACAGGGCAGGCAGAAGGCTTCACTTTCCTAAATAGAACTCTGTTTTGACATTCTCCTGCAGCTGTTCTCCCCCACGCTCCTCTGTCTCGCCAACTGCGCTGAAAAGGAGAAGGCGGGTTTAGCCGCTCACTGCGCCATCTGGTGGTGATCAGAGAGCGGTGCAGAGGTTCCAGCGCACAGCCATCCGCTCTACTGGGGCCACAGACTCTTGGCAAGAAAGCTCCGGACTGGAGTGACTGGCAGAGTCTGCGTCTTACTGTGTGTGCACAATCTTGGGCAAGTTACTTATCTCTGTGCCTCAGTTTCTTTATGTAAAAACATATGGCTCATTTGTGAGGGTTTTGTGAGGCTTCATTGTGATTGTCGTCCTTGGAATGTGGTGTCTCAGTAAATGATCCCCTCACCCTCCTTTCTTCACTTCTCCTTGTATTTCTTTCCTCTCACATGATTTTTTAACCGATCACATTATTAATTTTATAGGCCTTGCTGAAATTAGCTGGGGACGAGGTTAGGGGCTGGAAGGACGGAGGGTGTGGGGTTGCCCTGCAGGCTGGCCCAGGGGCTCAGGAGGCTGAGGCCGGAGGATCAAAGCCAGCCTTAGCAACTTAGCAAGGCCCTAAGCAACTTAGCGAGACCCTGTCTCAAAGTAAAAATCAAAAAGGGCTGCTGATGTGGCTCAGTGGTTAAGCACCCCTAGGTTTAATTCCTAGTACCAAAAAAAAAAAAAAAAAAAAAAAAAAGGTGTGAATCAGGGAGTCCAAGCTGGAACTGGTATAGTCAAGAGCAGGAGGTGGTGAGCTCCCCATCACCTCAGGCATCCAGGCACAGGAGATTGTTTTACATTACTAATTTTCAAGATCCTCTACAGGCCTGGGAATATTATGAGAATATGAATTAAAGCAACATTAACAAGAACATGAGTCAAGGCCACCAATTATCAAATGCAAAACTGAAAAGCATTATGCACATAGAATTTACCATTCAGGGTAAAGGTCAGAGGAAGGAGAAAAGAGGACTCGTTACATACTGAGAGAGGGTTCTAACATATTGGAAAGTAACTAAAATATTTTCCCTCACAGCTTTTCTTTTCTTTCTTTCTTTTATTTTTTCCTTTGAAGATAAATCTGATGGCATCTCTCCTGCCAGGATTGGGATGTGTGGTGTGTGTTCTCCTGTGGCAGCCCATGCAGAAGCCATACTCTTTCCCGGGCCACCTCGGTCTTCTTTAACATGCTGTCCTCGAAATACACAGCAGCCTAACATGTAGAAAACCTTCACCATGCAGGAAGAACCAGGGCAGATCCTTAAGCCTCCTTGGAGCACTGTATTCTAAAGACCCATGGCCTTGGCCATCTTGCTCACCACTTTGCCATCTCTAATGGACTCACAGGCCCTTCGACTTCCTTTGGTCTAATTCTCATTTCAGCAAGTTGTACGACCATTAATTACTCCATCCAGTTGCTCAGGTCTGTAACCAGAAATGTGGAAATCCTTACCTCCTCTCCCTATTTGCTTTATACACACATCTAGGGCATTGCATCCAATATTCTTTTTTTTTTTTTTAATTTTATTTTTTGTTGTAGATGGACCCAATACCTTTATTATATTTATTTATTTTTTTAAACGTGGTGCTGAGCATTGAACTCAGTGCCTCACACATGCTAGGGAGTGCTCTACCACTGAGCCCCAGCCCCAGCCCTGTGTCCAATGTTCTTGACCTCCTCTCTGTTCCCACTCTCAGTCGCATGCTCTGCTGTGGCTCCACTGTGGCCCAGTGGCTTCCTGTGTTGTCCCTGCAATTCTGCCTCCTGGGAACCACCAGCCACATTCCCAGTATCCGGGGCTCTTTCCTGAAGCTGCATGATGCAGGGGGTGGTGGGAGTGAAAGGAGCCCAGCCATGCCACCTGGGAGGTGAGTTGTTAACTTGTAACAAGGGGGTTCTGGTGACTACTCAGGTGTGACAAATTATCCCCAATTCAAGGCTTTAGACCAACTGTTTACTTAGGCCCATGGATTATGTGGTTCAACAGGGCTCCACAGGACCGACTTGTGTCTGCACCTCAGCGTCAGCTGGGGACACTCTGGCTGGGGTGACTCAATGGTTGTGGGCATTCATGCAGGCTGGTGGCTGGGACTGGAGCCAGTGCCATCAACCACGGCCCCTGCACAGGAGCTCTCTACGTGGCCAGAGCCTCGTCCCAGCGTGGTGGCCTCAGGGGCAGGGCAGCTGAGGGCTCTTGCCCTGTGCCAGTGAGGAAGCAGAATCACACTTGCTCCTGTGACCTTGCCCCGGGAGCCAAACGGCATCACGTCTGCTGTATTCTGTTGGCCCCACGCCACGGATTAAGGCCAGCTTAGACTCACAGGAGAGGACTTGGTCTCCACCTCACCATGGGAGAGAGGTCAGTGTCCGCAGGTCTGTGTTAAATCTAGCAGTGGCCGGCAGGGCGCAGAGGTGACTCATCTCTCCTTGCCTCCCTCTGGTGGACGGTTTCTTCTGAGTCGGGGCTGGGACACCTGCTCAGAGATGGAGCATGCTTGTCACAACTCATTTGAAGCAGTGGCCCTTGAGGACGTATTCTGCTTCCTTTCATTCTCTTCCTGGTCCCTGGGCCTCACTCCTGCTGCCTTGGTATCGCACCATCCGACTCCAGGAAGAGCATCTAAGCCTTGCCTTGTCCACGGCTTTAAAAGCACGGACTAGGAGACCCTGCACAGCCAATCTGTCCCCAGATTGAACTGACTTGTTCTTTTAAATCTCTTTCTCAGCCATTCACCTTCCCTGTCCACACTGACATCCCCCTGGCCTGGGGCATGGTCTCCTCTTGCCGAGACCACAGTCTGCTTTCCAAACACACTCATTCATGTCTACACCAGGGATGCTGCCCCACCAGTCCACACTGATGTCAGAGTGATTTTCCAAAATATCACCAGACCTTCCTGCTTTCCCTGGAATGCCGTGTCCTTGTTATGAAACGGGCTGCTCAACCTGGTGGTATTGACATTGTGGGTGGGAGGGTTCTTGGTTGTGGGTTGTCCATCAATGGGGGGGTGTTTAGAAGCCTCCCTGGGCTCTGCTCCCTAGATGCCAGCAGCAGCCCACTTCCTGGTCTGGTAAGCAAAAATGTCTCCAGTGTTGGCCAGTGTCCCTGGGGTGGGGATGGGGGACGGTGGCCCAGGTTGAGCACCTCTGGTATAAAGTGGGCACCCTTAGGGTGGTTCTGTGTGGGATGCCACGCTGTCCCCTGTCCCCACACAATAGTGACTCTGGACTTGGTTCAGGCTTCATGGACATGCCACATCCCTTCTGTCTTCAGGGCTTGTTGCTGCTGTTCCTCAGCCTGGAATATTCCTCTTTCTCCTTCCTGTCGCCCCTCCGACACGCACCCCTACAGGCCTTCGCCTAGCTAACACTAGTCCTGAGCTGAGAGGCCTCTTCTGTGAAGGCTCTAGTGGGCCCCTGACACAGGCTCCCTGGCACCCGCACTTCTCCCTGGCAGCACCATCATGAGGATCAGGAACTAATCTGACTAAATGGCTTCTTAAGGTCTTGTTCTTCACTCCTCTGCAAACTCCACCAGAGGGGGGCTGTGTGTGTTGCTCATCCTTGGGTCCCAGCCCTGAGCTTGGTGCAAGGTACCCAGAGCATCTGGTGGGTGTGTGGATACTTATCTGTATTCCCCAGACGACTCTGGGTTCCTTAAGTTCCTTGCTCTAGGCTTTTCCCCAGCGCTGCAAAGCAGGACGCTCCTTCCAGTACCTGTGGAGGCTGGACGTTTTACTGACCCAACCATCTGCCTGATCCCGAGAAGCTCTCCAGACTCCTCCCAGCTCTCCGACCCGCTCCACTGCATTTACTCAAAGTCGTCTGCAGAGTGCATTTTTGGAACCCATCTGTTCTAGAAGCCAGAGGCACATCCGAGGACCAGATTGGAGTATAAGGCCAGATAGCGGATTCCTCACAATATTCTTGGAGGACTGAGATGTCCCTTGGCTGCTGTCCTCCAGGTGGGTCTGCTTTGACTTCTCTTGCCTGTCATTCCTTGCTACATCCTTGCAGTTTCTAATGGGGCTGCCACATCTGAAGTGTCCCTTTCTGGTTGTGCCATTCTCTGTGGTGGAGCCTGTGTTTGGCTGGTGTCCCCCTCAGAGTGGGTCAGGGCTAAGGTTAAATCCTGGTATTTTCACATTTCTGCACCCGTGGTTTCTGAGCAATTGTCTGTGCTCCTTTGTGTCACAGGGCTCTTACTGGCAATGATGGATCTGTGGATCTCTGGAAAACTGCATTTTTAGAGGACATCGTTTAAAAACGATCCTGGCAGTCCGTTTCTGTTAACCGACCTGTCCCAGTTTTACTGACGCACATCCTTAGGGATTGTGGGAAGCAGAAGCAGGAATTGGCAGCTGGGAGCCCAGTGGGTGGCTTGCCTCAAAGCTGCAGCTACCTGGGAGGGCTGTAACCCTGGGGTTTATGCCCCCTAGTGGCTTGACGAAATATAGGTTATCTTGAGAGAACAGAATTTAAGGCACAGCTCCCAGTTCTGAAAGTGTGGGTGTTGACAATCCTCTGACTGCAAATTAGAGATGAAATTAAATGTCCAGCCCGTGGGGCTTCTGGGAAAAGCACAGGAGGTGGGGCAGAGTGGGCCAGATAAAGCTGTTTTGTTTGGAGTTCCTGTCCCAGACAGGTGTTCTGGGAATTGCCTAAGACTGAGATTCCAAGAATTCTTTGCTGCCAAATTCTCAGAAACAAAAATAAGAATCAAAAACAACCACTGGGATTGTGGCTCAGCAGCAGAGCGCTCGCCTAGCACGGGTGGAACCTGGATTTGATCCTCAGCACCACATAAAAATAAAGGCATTGTGTTGTGTCCATTCACACCTAAATAAATAAATAAATAAATAAATATTTTTAAAAAATAGTCATATCAGACCAATTTTTTTTGAAGAGAGAGAGAGAGAAGAGAAAGCGAGAGAGAATTTTTTTTAATATTTATTTTTCAGTTTTCGGTGGACACAACATCTTTATTTTATTTTATGTGGTGCTGAGGATTGAACCCAGTGCCCTGCGCACGCCAGGCGAGCGCGCTACTGCTTGAGCAACATCCTCAGCCCATAAATAAATATTTAAAAAAAAGAAATTAAAGGAAAAAAAGACAAAAACAACCCAAGGGCCAGTCGCAGTGGCACACATCTGTAATCCCAATGGCTCAGGAGGCTGAGGCAGGAGGATCGTGAGTTCAAATCCAGCCTCAGCAACTTAGCAAGGCCCTAAGCAACTCAGTGAGACCCTGTCTCTAAATAAAATGCAAAAAAGAGCTGGGGATGTGGCTCAGTGGTTAAGTGCCCCTGAGTTCAATCCCTGATACCAAAAAACCAAACCAAACCAAAACAAAAAACCTAAGGGACAGCAGGAGGGTTGAACAAAAAGAAAGGAAGAAAATGAAAAGAAAAGCAGGCACTTGTCTCTGAGGTCCTTTATTGTCCTGCTGAAGAAGCTGACCGAGTGCCCAGCTGCTGGTCTGGGCCTCCATCGTCATGCCAGGCCTTTCCTGGTAGGTTGCTTGTCTTGTGTAGGCCATGACTCGGCCTAGGATCTGGTGGCATCGCTGTTTTCCTGGCGTGTGGTCACGGCCTTGTGCTGTGTCGCGGTTACCTGGGTCAGGTACGGCAGCCCCGGTTCAGCCTCAGCACCACGTTTCAGAGTGACTGAGAATTAGTGCTCCTGACGCTTTCTTCTTAATCTGCCCATTTCCCTGTTTCTCATCTAGGGGGGATAACATACCCTTTTCTTCTTGCCTTAACAAGCCCCGGGTGTTATGTGAAGGGCAGTCACGGTACCCTCTTTCTTCTTAGGTAGCCCAATGGCTGGGCACTAACCCTGTGGAAGGTTTCTTCACTGTCTCCACAGGATGTCTGATGAGGGATTCGGGTCAAGACCTGAGAGATGAAACAGCATTTAAGCTTTAAGCACACCCTGAAAAGAATTGCTGTTTGGGATTCAGAGAAAGTAAGCTCTCCTCTGCTGAACGGAAATCTCAAGACGTTCTCTGAGACACCAATTGGCCATCCTGGGGTCATCAAACTCAAGAGATTTCTCAGGCAAATCAGTGTTTATTTATCATTTCTCATGTGAGAATCAGCAATCTAGATGCACATCCGGGTCAGCTGGGGGGTGCTGGTGGGCTCTTGGCTACGATGCTGGCTCCAGTCACACTTTTGTCCCCTAGAGTCTCAGAGTTCTCGTCACAGACTCACATTTCCCTCCCACATCCGTCTGCTCCTTCCTCCTCCATCCAGGCACCCGTAAATTCTAAACCCAGTGGGAACCCGGGCGTTTCTCCTGGACGGTGCTCCTGAGGCCCAGGGATCCTGCCCACCTGGCCTTGGTTCTTCCCTGATATCACTGTGGAAACTTCCAGAGCTTTTCTTCCTCCTCCCAGGTGCCGCTGATGTTCACTGTAGCTTCCACCTGCTTGGCCATCCTCCTGACCCCGCTGCCCAGACCTTCCCTCTTTGGGCTGCGGTGAAGCAACTCGAAGCTCTCTAGATCTGTGTCCTCACCTGTGAAGTGGGAGTGCCGTGTGCATTCTGAGACACTACACGTGCTTGGCCAGCATGTTGTAGTGGACCCTGGATGAGGCCCAAAAGTCTGCATGTTCATGTGACTTCAGGTGATGTGGCAGGTGGTGTGGGCAGCACTGGAAAATACTGGTGAAGACAGAGGCTCACCCGGGGCCATGTGTTGGAATCCTCTGGGGAGGTTTTAGAATATTCAGGTGCCCAGGCAGGACCTGAGCCAGTGAAATCAGAAGTTCTGTGTGTGCGGAGCTCAAAGTGCCTGAGTTTTTAATGCCTCCCCTAAAATCTGGGGTGATTTCAACTTTGCAAAGTTAAGCATGCAGCTTTGGAGGCAGCACTAGGTAAGGCTGACCTCGGGCCAATCACTAACCCGAAGCTCAGTTTCTCCACCTGAAAAATGAGCACAAAGCGGCACCTTACTGATCACGCAGACCTGTTGCGATAATGCTGTGTGTTGCTTTCTGTTGGCTGCTTGGGAGCTGGTGGGAGCGGATGTCAGAGGCCCCCTCAGACTGAAGCCCTTTTGGTAGTCCCAGGCCCGCCCTGAGCACCTCAGTCCCTGGGCTCTGGGCTCTCCTGCCTCTTGCTCTCTGGTCCCAGCAAGTTTATGAATCAGGCTCTGAGCATGGCCCACACTGGCCAGGGCAGGGAGTTCAGGTCAACGACTCTTTTAAAAAGCATTTAACCCAAAATACTATTCCGCTAAAAAACATTCGTGAGTAAATGAGAGTCAGGCCATGAATTTTAGTTCCTTTTATTGTCACCAAATTTCCAGTACGCGCTCTGTCACCTCCTTTGTGAGTTAAAATTTTGTTCCATGTGTGGGAACCTGGAGACACGGCCACCATTTACAATATCACCTCTGTGAAAATATGTGTTCTGAAGGCTTAAACATTTGCATACAAATTCCCTTTTGGAGTGTGAATGTTGGTAGAGCATGAGTGTGGGCACGCATTTGGTGTGTGTTTTGAGTGTGTACGTGAGTGTGTATGACCATACACGTGTGAACAGCATGAAAGTGTTTATGTGTGTGGAAGGGTATATGAAATAGTGTGTGTGTGTGTGTGTGTGTGTGTGTGTGTGTGTGTGTAAGGCCGGGTGCGCTGGGAGCTGTCTGGAACGAGGACTTCCATTTCTCCTCCCCGCTCTAGGTTCTGTTTGATTTCACCCTCTCCTAACCCTTGTGCAAACTTAAGATGACTCAGGTTGAGACCTAACACGGTTGAAAGCCATTTGGAAGCTATTCAAAGGCTATTTCTTTCCTCCTGGAGAATTTGCACAGCCCTGGAAGTCACACTGGCCTTCAAGGCCCCTCTGTGTCCCAGGGCCTTCTCATTCACCCAGAGCTAGGGAGCTGGGGCAAGGCAGAGAGAAGGGAGAGTGTGATACTGTGCCTGGCCTGTCACATCCCAATTTCTGTGCTGTTTGCATCCTTCATGGTATTTCATTTATTTGTCAGAGGAAGCCCTTTCGGTAGTGGGTAGGTTGGGGGCGTGGGGGGTGAGATTGGGTGACCAGTTCTAATCTTGCACTCTTTTTTTCTACACCACACTGGGAGCTGATCTTTATCTCCCCTACAGTTTGTTCTTCTTTTGTCTCTGTCTCTGAGCTTTGGTGGGAAATGCCTGGGATATGGCAACACCACAGGTCATTGGAATTCAGCGGTGACTCTGCCTGTGCCCAGGACAAAGTCCTCTTCAACCAACGGGATCAGATGCCCGCTGTCTTCTCTAGCTTGGTTTTTCACATCCAGGATTACAGAGAAAAAGATGCTTCAGCTTCTGAAAGGGGAGAAAACATTCTGTAGGATTGCTGCAATTCCTTCAATTTCTGCAACATGAACAAAAGGGGGCATGATTGCAAGTTTCATTTATTTGAGCTTTGCTCAAGGACTGGCTGGGTTTTTACGGGGTTCTCCAACTGGTCAGGACTTCGGCAAGATGATGTAGGAAACTCCAGGCTCCCGGAGAGCTTTCTGTGGTGTATTTTTCAATCAAGACTGTTCTGGTGATGGATATCCAATGTCCCTCATTATTTCCGGGAATCCCTGAGAAGGAGGCATGTTTCCTGTGTCTCTCTCTGTGTCTCTCTCTGCTGCCCAGCCTGTTGGCAACTGGGACAGCCCTGCTGCTGACATCCCCAGGTTGACGAGCTGTCATTTGGGGAAAGATAGAAAAAAGAGAAGGTGGGGCTGGAGGATAATGCTGGGGATGCAATGGAGAATGTTTCTGAGGGAAAACACTTGCCATTCAATGTATCATTTTTTCACTGATTTCCAAAATGATCCAGAAATAATTATAGCAGAGAAGCAGTTCTTTAACATTTTTATAATTTTTATATCACCAAACCTTAGTCTTTCTGATTTGCCTGACTTGGAGTATAACTTTGATCACAAATTGATTAAACAATAAGCCAAAATTCTTTCTCAGAAATTTTAGGGACTGGGTTGGGGGGCTCAGAGGCAAAGCGCTCCCTGGCATGCGTGAGGCACTGGGTTCTATCCTTAGCACCACATAAAATAAAATAAAGTTAAATAAAAAGTCCTTATGAAAAATTTTTTAATAGATTTCTTTCTTGTTTATATAGATAATGTTATATTAAAAGGCAATCATAACCAATATTGTTTGCCCTCTAATTTCCCTTTCCTTACAAAAATGTAAGAAATGCCTGGAGTGTAGCTCAGTGGTGGAGGATGTATTCAGCAGGTACAAAGCCCCAGGGTCAATCTTCAGCACCAAACAAACAAACAAACAAACACCCACAGGGCACATACTAGAATGATCTATGATCTATGTGTACTACATTCAGGTAAAATGCCTTTCCTCTTCAGCCAGTCCAAGGGAAATTTGGAGAATCTAATTTTTGTGGGGTTTTGTTAATGCAGTGGTACTTGTATTCCAACAGCGGGGGATCTGCAGAGCACGAGGCGTGTGGTGCCACCAGGGCTGCGCTGTTTCATTCCTTCCTGGAGGCAGAAACTGCCTGCACTGACCCTCAAGCTCTCTCAAGTCAGATGCAAGGGGTTTCAAAGCACTTGAGGCTTTTGTTTATTTAACCAGCTCTTAGAGGGAACGGGGACTGACTGCAATGGGCTGGGAGAAGTCAGTAGGGAAGCTGAGGATTTGTCCAGAAAATGTACAACTGTCATTCAGTGGGGAGCCCAGGAAAGTCAGTCTGGAGCTGCTGATTTAAAGGAGTCAGGCAGTACCCAGGAGCTTCTCACAGCAGGAGTTGTGTAGCCCCTAAGCAGCGCCCACAGCTCCTCCTCCTACTGTTGGCCTCTCTGAGCACTTCTCTGTCCCCAGGCCCAGCCTAGACCTCTCCTTCCAGGCCTGTCATTTGGGAGGTTATTTTAGTAGATGGTGATGTGGGTTTGGGGCGGCTGGTTTGCAGCTTAGAGTCCCTGCCATGTCCTGAGGGGCAGAACCATGAAATAGAGTACACAAAAAAGTTTCAGTGCTGCCCCTGATGCCTTGGATCTGCCTCCTTACATAATCTCTGTCTTCAGGGATTCCAGGGCAAGCTGCAGACACCCCGAGCAGGCTGGAGTGCAGCTATCTGGCCATCCCTGGGCCCGTTACGGGTGTGGTTCCTTGAACTCTGCCCTGAGCTGGTTACCCTATTGCCTCAGCGCTTCCTTCATGAATTAGTTAAATATAATTTCATTTTTATTTTTATCTTTTTTTATGGTCCTGGGGATTGAACCCAGGGTCTCGTGCATGCAAGGCAAGACTCTAGCCCTGAGCTGCATCCCTAGCCCTAAATAAAATCTTTGATGTATTTTCATTTTATATTGTATAAAAGGCATGATTTTTATTTTTGAAAATATCTTTAAATATTAGGTACGTTATAGGCAAAGTAATTTTCTGAATTTTTTTTTTTTTGTGTTTTACTTTACAAACACATTTTTATATGCTGGTTGCTCTTTTAAGTACTTTATGTGTTAACTAATTCAACCTTAAGCTATATCAAATGGAGGCTCACAATCTTGCCTGGATTTGTGTCATTGTTAAATGTGAGAATGTGAGGCTGAGGCCCCCCAAATTTCTAGTTACTAGGAGCTTTCTGCTATGGGCTAAATGTGTCCCCCTATTTGTATGTTGAGAATCCACTCCCCATAGGATGGTATTAGCAGACGGGGGAATTAGGGAGGTAATTAGGTTTAGATGAGATTATGAAAGTAGGGTCACCATGATGGGGTTAGTGCCCTTTGAAAAAGTAACCAGGGTGACTCTGGAAGTGGAGGCAGGAAGATTATCAGTTCAAGACCAGCCTGGGAAATTTAGTAAGATCCTGTCTCAAAATAAAAAAATAAAAAGGGATGGCTCAGTGGTACAGGGGCCCAGCCCTAGCATTAGAAAAAAAAAAAAAGGTATCCCTCTGCAAACCAGGAATAGGACCCTTACCAGGAACAGAAGTGGCCAGCACTGTGACCTGGGAGTTCCCAGCCACCAGAACTGGGAGGAGTAACAATTGCTTAAGCTTTGGGTCTATGGTGTCTTTGTTATAGCAGCTGGAGCTGACTCAGACACCCTTCCAACTGAGCAGGGGGGTGGGCTGAGGAAGGATTCCCCAATTTTTTTGGGGGGGAGGTAAGCTGCATCATTAAGAGCAAAGAATTATCTTGACAGAGCAGAAGGGGCTGTGATCAATGGATTCTGCAGAAACCCTTGGCTGGGGAGGTGTGTGTGGCACTGTCCTGACAGTGGAGAGGCCTGGCCCAGGGTGGAGGCCAGTCGCTGGGCTTCCCTAGAGTTCATCCACCTAAAATGTTGGTTCAGCTGTTTCCATGAGGGCCCTTCCTCAGGATAGGGATTCAAGTTTGTTTTTTAAAAGCTATGCTCATGATGTCCGAGGAGAGCTGAGGGTGTCCTAGGAGTAGCCTGGTGCAGGGCACACTTGGAGTCTGCTAGACCTGGGTTCAAATCCTGGGTCTGCGGCTCCTCCCTGGGTGAGTGAGGTTACAGTGGGTTTAAATAAGCACTGAAACCGCTGAGTGGGATTAGGGACAAGCTTCCGGCTTCTTCCCCAGGAGGTGAGTCCTCTGCGAGCCTGGCAGGGTGCCTGTGCGGGAAGGAAGGACCCCGAGAGTTGGAGGAGGGCTGCTCTGCAGGGCTCATCCCGCAGGGGGAGCTGCCACACTGCAGCTGGCCACCAGAGAGCCTTAGGGCAAGTTCAGGAAGAGCCTCAGGAAGTTGAGGAAGTATCCATGGTCAGCTATGGCTCTGGGAGCTCCAGGCCGGCCTGCCATCCTGGTTTCTGTTCCGGTGCAAAGGTTGCTTTTGTTCCCCCTTCCTCAACTCTGTTGACCTTAAAAGGAAGGAAGGTCAGCTTCGCAGGGCCCTAAGGTGCTGGTGATCTTCCCTCACTTCCTGCAGGGTTCTGGGAACCAGGACATCCCTGGGAAAGATGGCAGGGATACCTTCCTGCTGGCTGTTGTCTCTTCTTTCTCTACCTGTCAGCAAAGGAAGAGTCACCGGCTGAGAGTGTGTGTGTGTGTGTGTGTGTGTGTGTGTGTGTGAGAGAGAGAGAGAGAGAGAGAGAGAGAGAGGGAGGAAGGTGGGCTCAGTTTGGGTTTCTACTTGCCCTTGTCCGTGGCCTTGGGGGGCTCAGCAGAGCAGTGGGCTCAGGGCTACCTGCTGCCTTCTCCTTCCCCAGGGTGGGCAGAGAATGGAACATTCCAGAGACCAGTTCTCCCAACGGGAATGTCGTGGTCCCTCAGAGCCCAGGACTCTGCCTCATCTGTGGTTACAACCCACAGCCCAGCTCCAGGGAGCATTGGAAGGGAGCTCCCCTGCAGAGGGTGGGGCAGATGCATTAATTGCCAGGGTTCCAGAGGCCATATTGTTTCTGCTTCTAAACCTGGTTGTGATTTCTTGAAACCTGATCTTTTAATTAATGTGTTTTCTTCAATAAACTGCCTATGGCAGGCATGATTATCATGTTAAAAAAAAATCTCCTGCAGAAATATGAGCTTTAGAGTAAGTAATTAATTCTAAATATTGAAAGCACCTTCCCACTAGGATTACTCAGGATCCTGGTTGCTTGGTTATATAGAGGGCCGCTTCTGCACGGGAGACGCATTTGCTCAATTCCTGGTATTTTACCTACAAGGCTCAGGGGGCTGGGTCTGAGCACAGTGAACAAGCCTTCTTACCAAGCATGCGTACTTCTTGATGATTTTCCGTGTGTTCATGGCCAGGAAGCAGGACTGAGTTGTGGGCTGCTCGGATCACACCCACAGCCGGAAGACCATCTGCAACCCAGTTAAGGACAGAGTCTAAACTCAGAAGGTTCTTAAACCTTCAGATATAAACCTTACGGTTTGGTTCACAGTCTTCTGTGGAGTAGGGAGGGATGTTGGTCACTGACTGAAGAAATAACCTGGCTCTACAGTAACCTGTCCCCGTTGTGGGAGACAGACTGTTGGAGAAGCAGCAAGCAGCGCTTGGAGAGGACAGCGCCCGACTTTACACCAGTGCGCCCTGAGATCAGACTCCAAATTTGGAGCGCCCATCACCAGTTTTTCACGACATTGATAGGCTATCTAGTGTCATGAATTTTTTGGTCTCAATGATACATAGTTGTGTGTGGAGTTTCAAGTGGGAAGCTTAGAGTGTGATAAGGGGAAGAATTGGCTCCTTTTTCAAGGTTTTTGATAAATCTCTAGCCTTGGCCGGAGCCTCCACAGGGGACTTCAAAGGAAAGTGGTTAGATCCAGGGGGAGTCATTTAGAATCCAAAGGTGGGAGTGGACGGGCTAATCAGGTTCCCCGAAGGAGGCTGACTAGAGAGGGGAGGGGGGCGCTCCCTTTCCCAGGCACTAATTCTCAGGACAGTGTCCTTAGTTTACTTTGCATCAAGGCTTACTACACAGGCGGTCCCAAGCCACGCGTGCTGTCATCCGGCCACTGCAGAGGGCTCAGGGCAGGGCCACGAAGCCAGGGACTCCCTCATCCCCACAGGCTTCTGTTTGCTCCCTGGAGAATGGGAACCAGAGGATGAGGGGACTCCGTGGCCAGGGTGGGAAGGGAGGGGGGAGACGGGGAGAAATGTTTAATGATTGTTAGGGAAGAGGGAGAGAGAGAACTGTTAGCTGGGACTGAGAATCAGAATCTGCCACTTTTGCGAAAGTCTGGTGTTTATGGAGTCTGGACACCATGTGACATGTATAGAAGCAATTCTATTTATTTTTCAATTTTTGGCAGTACTGGGGACTGAACCCAGGGCCTGTCCATGCGAGGCAAGAGCTCTAACTATGGAGTTACATCCTCAGCTCTTTTTAAAAATGTTGAGACAGGATCTTGCAAAGTTGCCCAGGCTGGCCTTGAACTTGCATCTTGCCTCAGCCTCCTGAGTAACTGGGATTACAGGCCTGTGCGACCGCACCGGGTATAGCTCAAGTTTTGAGGATGGACAGATAGACCTGTATCTGTCTGGTCCAGCTACTTACCAGCGAGGTGCCCCTGGCCAGGATACTCCACCTTTTGATGTCCCTATTAAAGAAGGTTAAACAGGACACTGGACAGGAAGTGCCCCCCCCACATTGGTGCCTGGCCCAGGGTAGTGCTCAGCACGATGGGTCCCATCCTAAGCTCTCTTGCTGCAGAGAGAAGCTGCTGGATAGAGAGGTAGCCCTGGGGGGCGGGTGGTATAGCAGTGGCCAGGTGGGCATTGGTGGAGGTGGGGTGTCTCCATCCACTCTCCCCAGTACACAGGTATCCCCTGGAGAATACCAGGGAAGAGGAAAGTCAGGCAAAGCAGATAGTGACGATTCTCAACTCATGTGAAGGGAAATAAAATCAAAGCTTCCAGCACAAAGGTGAAGGCCACCAAAAACATACACTGGAGAAAAGATTCCCTCTTCAACGATTGGGAAGATTCCCTCTTCATTAGATTGGAAGAGTGGGCTCCTTCAAATTTGTGTAAAACTTGGCTTAAACCTATCTGGACCTGATGTTTCTCTTATGCAAAAATCTTGACTTATATTTGCTCTTTAATGATTACTGGATTATGCAAGCTTTTTTACATCCTAAATTCAGTTTTGGCCAGTCATGATCCTTGAGCTGACAACATTGGTCTTTTATTTACTTGTTTCTAGGAGGATTTTACAGACTTCCCAAGGTTACAAGTGTGGGGTGAATGTCCCTGGTAGTCCACGAGGTCATTTCAAGAGGTGTGTAAACTTGATTTTAAATAATGTTGAACCAAGTGAGAAGCCATTTCCATTTGTCTTTGAATCCTTGTGGTCTTCCAAGTTCTTTCTGATTGTCTGTTTTTGCCTTTGACTTTCATTTTTTTTCATTAAATGAAGACACTCATTAAATGATTATGGAGCACTCTCTATGCTGTGGCTTGGTCCATATCAGTGAACGAGTCGGACAGAAGTCCTTGTGCACTTGGGGTTTGCCTTATAGCTGTGGAAGCTGGAGAATAAACAATGAACAAATAGTATTATAAGGAAATATGATGTTCAAGGGAGATATATGCACAGGAAAAGGACAAGGTGTCCTGGGGTGGGTTGTAATTTGAAATGGGTGGTCAAAGTAGGCCCCACTGAGAAGGTGGTACCTCAACCAGGGCTTGAAGTGAGGGAGCTGGCTATGTGAACAGGTCGAGAAGAAGTTCTTGGGCAGGGGGAGATCCAGGGCAAAGACTTTCTGTGAGAACCTGTCAGCAGGGGGTCAGCTGGCCAGAGAGGAGGGAGCCCAGCAGGGAGTGGTGGTAGGAGGTTAAGTTGGAATGGTAATGGGCCACCCACCACTAGGGCCCTAAAGACCTTGTAAGGACTGGCTTTTTCTCTGAGTGTAATGGAAAGTCACTGTAGGGTTTAAGCACAAGGGAAGCATGATCTAATCTCTTAAAAGGATGGCTCTGCTTGCTGAGAGTGGTCTGCACAGAAGCATCAGTAGAAGCAGAGAATTCACTGAAGAGGCTACTGCAATAGTCCAAGCAGGAGACGCTGTGGCTGTAGCCAGGGAGACAGCAGATGATGGGGAATGGTCAGATCTGGATCTATTTTGCCATAACAAAGGCAGAGTGTGAGAAAAGTATAAAAACCGACCCTTGGATTTTTGGCCTAAGCATCCCCCCAAATGGGGCTGTAATTATCTGAGATGGAGAAAGCTGTAGGAAGAAGGCTGTTATCAGGAAAATTAGGAAGTAGTGTCCTGACATGCTGTGTCTGTGCTGCAGCCAAGAAGAGGCACCGTATCTACTGAACTATTTGGATTATGATTATACCCCAAACTGACTAAGTAACTGTGGTTTGCACCTCCAATTAGAGAGAGAGAGGAGGTCACTGGGCATACAGATCTGCGTTTTAGGAGAGATCTGAGCGGGAAATATAAATTCATCTCCATCATGATGATCATTCCACACCATGGATGCGATCATGAAGGTAGTGGGTGTAGGGCAAGAAGGAGGAGGACCAGGACCTGAACCCAGAGCTCTCCAGCATCAGGAATTGAGGATGATGCTAGGACCAGCACCCAGAGCTAAGGAGATCATGGAGGCTCTACTCAAATGTTAGGTGACCCTCCGTTGGTTATATGTGCAAATTAAAGAACCCAAAGAGCAACAGCCAAAGCACTGGAGAGTGAATTGGAAGCCCCACGTCATGACTCGGGCTTAGTGAGTAGTCAGCTGCCCAAAGGTGAGTGGCTGGGAGGCAGCTTGTTTTTTGTCTATTTTATTTTGAGACAGGGTCTTGCTAATTTGCTGAGGCTGGCCTCGTGCATTCCTCCTGCCTCGGCCTCCTGAGTGGCCAGAATTACAGGTGTGCTCACCATGCCCAACCTTTTTCCTGGGGAATCCTCAGATGACAGGCCCTATATGTCATCTTTCTGGGACCATTTTATTTCTCTAGAGAAAACTCTCTACGCCTTCTTCAGGAGTGAGTGTGGTGGGGAAAGGCTTGGTTCTGCTCACTATGAGGATTCTCATTGTTTTCTGGACCGAATTTTACCCCACCCTGCACAGTGCCTGGAGTGCTCTAGAAAGTCTCTGATTCAATTTCTCCCAGCAGTGACCCCCCAGCTCCTGGGATCGGGGAGTAGTAGGCAGAGAGCCGAGGTGTGGGGAGCTTGGTGCTTCTCGGCCTTTCAACCAATCTTCTGTTTCAAACTTTGGCCTCTAAGGCACTGGTCTCCCATCCCTGAGCCTCTCAGGGATGGGAACAGGGATGCTCCCAGCCTGCCCCATTCTTTCTCCCCACATTCTGCCCGCTTAGCTACTGTACCCCCATGTCCTGTCCTTCCTGCAGAAACTTGCTCTCGATGGCTGTTTCTATTTTTTATTATTTTACCAGCACTTGAGAGAGGCTTCAGGAGCAAAAAGAAATAAACTTGAATTTCACCTGCCGTGTTCAACAAGAAGTCTCTTCAGCGCGGTCTCTGTGCCCTCAGAACCCTATTTCCCCCCTCGCCAGAGGCCCGGGCTCACAGCCTTCAGCCACCCATAGCTACTAACTAGAATTCAGGAGCCTTTTGTTTTCATGGGATTTGTTACTTACTCTTTCTTTACTTATCTTTCTCCTTTAGTTAGGAAAGTGATACTCATCTGCGATGGTGATGTAAAATTCTTTCTTTCCTAATTTAAGTTTTAAAAGAGCCGATTCATGGAAAACTGCTCCGTGGTAAGTGGAGAGGTGACTGTTTTGACAGGGATGGGTTAATGCTTGAAATTTGGGAGATGCCACACTATTTATAAAAATCATCACAGAGGGGATTTCAGGTCTCCTCACGTTGTCCCTCATGATCTGAGGACTTCTTCGTGGGCAGCACCAGGCTTCCAGCAGGCTAGATCCCTGGGCCACTTCTTGGTTCTATTTTCATTCCTCCAGTTTCCACACATTTGATTTTCTTTCAAGTTGCTACTCTGGCTATATCTGGACTCCTCCTGTCCTAGAAATAAAGCTGGACACTGTTTCCAAATATTTCTCTTAAGTTGCTATTTATAAAATAAGTATACAAACCCAATTCCTTTGTTAGGAGTGTTTCGTTTGGTTTGATTAATCACAGAGAAACCGTCAGGGTCTGTGTGATAAAAAACGCCCCTCCCCCACATCAGGGCCATTGCAGACATAAAAGGCCTTGAAGGGCACCTTGGTGGTTGCCCTGGTTTCTCTGTGAGGTTGAATGGGGACAGCTCTACTTGCTTCCCTGGATTTCTTCTTGGATATTCTTCAGCCCTACTCAAGTTCTTGCCTTGGACTCTAAGGTTTAGGATAAATCTGGCCAAATCAGTTTGCATTCATTGCTCATGACGTCATTTAGACTTTATCTGAGGAGGTCTGCCTGGGGATCCTGGGGTAACCAATTCTTTTTTGGTAACTATACCTCTCTTTAGATCAGCTCCCTTGAGCTCTGCAACCCCCTGGGGAAGGAATGTACCCTTCCATCTGGTTCTTGGGGACCAAAGTATTCCTCCAAGCCTCTCCTGAAGGTGTCGGGACTCTGACTTGCACGGCAATGTCACCTTCCCCTAACCTGCTCTCTGGCTGCATTTGCTACCTCATCAGCAATCACCTCAGGGTGCCCCAGCACTCCTCAGAGCCTGCTTCCTCTCTGAGGCCACCTGGGGTTGGGGAGTCCTCTGCCAAGCAGAGGTGGCCGCTAGGAGTCCAGGCATCCTGAGTTACCAGCCAGGCCTCCTCCTCCAGAGTCACTGCTAATCCCTCCTGTGCCATAGGGAGAGGTGACGGAGATGACTGTCTTCTAGACTTCTGCACCCCTTTGCCAAAATACATTTTTATAAATCGTGAGAATCATAACTATAATTTTGCCAAGAAACATTCCTTTGTGCTACTGTTGAACTTAGAAAATTCCATCTTGTCTAATTTAAAACACCTCAATTCCTTTACATTAGAGACTTTTATTAAATCTAAATGGGGGATCCAGGTAACAAACTGATCTTGTTTGCAATTTGAATATGTTTCCTCTGATTGTATCTTCCCTGGAAGGAAGCTCCTGACTCACTCCTTCACAAGCTTGTGGCCACTATTAAGCTTCCTTCATCTCTATTTTGAGGCTGGGTAGCACTAATTTTTTTTTTTTCCCCAACCACTTTTAGATATTTCAATTGTTCCTTCAGACTAAAATTTTTAGGATTATTTATAAACCTGGAGCTTAGAAATATATATAGAATATCATACAATGGTTTCACTGGGGCAGGGAAAGATAGAAGAATCACCTCTGACCTAGGTCTTGTGAAGGCATACCTATCTGCTTAATGCTGAATTATTCAGTTCTTGTCCCAGATTAACCTGCCATAAGGCACAAATAAACCCTGCCATCATGAATCTAGGTACACTAGAAATATTAGCCTCCTCTTCTTCTACTATAGTTTTGTTTTTACCAGTTCACTAACTTTTTATAGTCTTTTCAAATTCTAATCCTGAAATTTTAGAAATTAAAACCAGTAACCTTAATGCACAGCTAAAAACAATGGAGAATAGGAAAGTGTCACGAGTGAGCTGTCATTAACATAGACCATGTTTGTGTCCTTCCACAGTGTCAGAATTTATTGAATAGTACTAAATTCACAAGAGACACTACTTTCCTCTGTGGCAGTTCACTGAATATGGGTGGGTCACCTGGTAGTCATAAGCCAGGCAAACACAGGTACTTTTATTCCAGTCTTAATTTCTAATAGCTGTAACATTCAAGTCACACACCACATTTTACAATTGTTTTAGTCAGCATTTTTTGCTGCTGTGGTTAAAAGATCTGACCAGAACAATTGTAGAGGAGGAAAAGTTTATTTGGTAGCTCACAGTTTTGAAGGGCTCAGTCCATGGGCAGCCAGTTCCATTCTTCAGGGGTCAAGTTGAGGCAGAAGGTCATGGCAAAGAGAAAGAGTGTGGTGGAGGGAAGCAGCTCACGTGATGATCAGGAAGCAGAGAGAGACTCCACTCTACCCAAAGCCACACCTATGGGGACCCACCTCCTTCAGCCACCCCCTACCTGTCTTCAGCCACCACTCTGTTAAGCCCATTAGGGGATTCATTCACTGAATGGGTTTAGGCTCTCATAACCCCATCATTCCTCCTCTAAGCCTTCTTGCATTGTCTTACACATGAGCTTTTGGGGGACACCTAACATTCAAATCATAACACAACTACACACACACACACACACACACACATAGGTTGCAGAAAGGCTAAGAAAGGGTTAAGAAGTCCCCATAAGGACTTCAGCAGGTTGAGTTGAGAGCAAAAGAAGAGAGCAGACACAAATGCAAAGAGTCACTGAGGGTGGTCAGAGTATGAGACCCAGCCAACAATTGGTTCAGGGTGCAGAGCTGTCAAAGCTCAGGAAGTTATTCTAGGCCAAGGCTGGACTGCCACAGTTTCAGTGTCGGTTTGAGATGTCAGCTTGGAGTGAGATTTCTGTGGTCATCATGGGCAGGAGAAACTGCACTCAGCTAAGGCCTGAGGACAGAGATTCCGAGGTTCATCGCTATGGCAATTTTCCTGGGAAAGGCCTGTGATGAGTGACCAGGATGGTCAGGGTCCTACAGTGTCCAGTCTCAGTGTGCCCCTCCTTTTATGGGTCTCCAGTAAGGGTTTCTCACCTGGTGAGGTTGATAAGCTCCTGTGTTCCTGACATGATTTGGGGTGTCCATGTGTCCAGCTACTTCTTGATTTAACTTGATAAGTTGGCACATATAAGTTATTTATCAGTGCCTTATGGTCGTGCTGGGCATATGGTGAGGTTGTTTACTTGTACAAATAAGGTATAGAGTCTTTCTACCTTGGCACCTGTACTCAAAATGGAGCAGCTTATGGCAAACTACTGCTTTACAAAATGAAGCAACAGGTTTAGGCACAGCCTGAAAACTGCTGTTCTATACATCACAGAGTAATTTAAAGCAGGGTAAAGCCTGCTCTTCACAGAAAGGTAGTGATATTTTAAATTTTCTGCAACTTCAAGATCATAGAAGTGTGGGCCGTTAACTTTTGTAGAAAATGCAGAGAGAGAGAGAGAGAGAGAGAGAGAGAGAGAGAGAGAGAGAATAATTATACATCCCTATTTTTCTTGAAAGTGTGACCATCTTGGACATGAGCTGAAAGCCCTACACACTGAGTTATTTAAAGGGAATTCCCAAAATGACGAAATGACTCTGGGTGATGAGTTATTCCAACGCTAGCACCTCCTACAAGCACCTAAGTGTACTTGTCATACAAGCTGGTGATTCTCCAGATCACAGGGGCAAGAGGTACTGGAATTTAGGGGAGGTGCTGTCTCACGCTCCTGTGTTCATCCCAAGTCTCCCGGCAGGACTGCCGACGGGTGGGCGGTGGTCACGCGTGCCCACGCACAAGTTCCCTGACAAGGAGTCATTTAGACAGTGCCTGGTCCTTATGGAAAGACGGACTCCAACATGTTCTCTCTCTCTGAGCACATTAACCTGTGGCTCTGGTCCTCAGATGGTGTCATAATCCAAAGACTTGTGGGGGTCCAAAGTCCTCAACCAGGGCCATCTGTGAACGTCACACATAGCCCTGAACGCATGCAGTGGCTGCTTTGGAACGACTCCGCAAAACCAGGGAAGGGAGAGGGAGAAAAGCTTCCTGAAAAACCTCCTTGGTATTGCCTGGTCCGGCTTTATTTTTTTCAAAGATGTCCCACTATGAGCATTGGGATTAGGAACTCTCTAGGGCCGGTCAGCTTTCTCCTTTGGGGAATGTTCGTTCTGATTTTCTGCATGAGGCTATTGCAAGTGAAGTTTCATGTTGTGTTTTCACTGGAAATTTGTCAAGTAGAAAAAATATTCATAAATGCTCTAGGCCAGGGTTTTCCCTCACACCAAAGGAAGACACTAAATAATCTACTAAGGAGTGAGGAAAACATTGGAGCTTCTATTTCTATTTATTCTTAAAATCTCATCCTTTAGTTCTATTGTGTGTTTTATAATATACGTAATATTCCTTTCCAGTCATATGCCCCTGATTCTTAGTGGTTTAACACAATGGGTGTTAATGTCTGGCTCTCCATGGGAGTGCCCTGGTGACCTACCTGGTCACAAAGGCCCAGGTTACTCCATCTTTGTACCCATCCAGGTCCTCAGGGTCTTCTTGGTTCTCTCTGTGGGTGCAGAAAGGTAGCTTAGCATGACAGCTACTTAACTGTTTGGCCTGGAAGTGACATATTTAATACCCTCACTTCCCGTTGGCATGCAACCCACATGGGCTTCATAGCTACGGTTTCCCCGTCTTTGTTGTCAGCTGGCCCCTCTGTGACATAGGACATGTATATATTTTTATGTGGCTGGGCAACTGTGTGGGCTATGCAAAAAGTTTGGAAACTAGTGTTTTAGAAACTGCCAGATTTGGAACAGCCAGGCCACACTTTGATTTCTTTCCCCCTCCCAAAATGACACAAAGTTTGTAGTTTACTTAATCACTAAGACTAGGCCCAAATGGCAAATGCTACCTAGTCTGGGACATCCTCATTGCTCCCAGGTCTTGGACCCAGGCAGAATCTGTAGTAGCCACATGTCCCGAGCCCCCAGGGTACAGGAACCTTGGACACAAGTGTTTCAGCAACTCTAACTGCTCAATCTCCATCTCTACCTGACTGTCCCTTGGGGTAACCAACGCTTCCCAGTTTTTCTGAGACTTTCCCAGTTTTTGTGCTTAAAGCTTCATCTCCCAAAAAACTTCTCAGTCCCAGACCAACCTGGAAAATTTACCTAAGATGGTTTTGGAGCTTGAAGTTCCACATTCTGGAAATGTCCTTAGTCCAGGCAAACCAGGACGGTTGCTCCCTGTGGATTGCAGGCTGTGTCCTGCTCTGAGCTACTCCTTGGTGTGTAGAACTAGGGTTTTCAGCCTGTGCCTAACACTGAGTTACTCCACTTTATAAAGCAGTAGGTCGTCATGACTTACTCCACTCGGAGCACAAGTGCCAATGTAGAATTAATCCACACCTTGTTTGGGCAAGTAAACAACCACCATCTGTTCAGCACATCCACCAGGCACAAATTGGAAATAACTTATTTGTGCCAATTTATCAAATGGGGAACATTTAGACCAGTGGGCAATTCAAATCAAACCAGAAACATCAGATACAAGGAAGTTATCGATCTCAATGGACATACTCTCCCCACTAAGACCTACAAAAGAAGGAGCCCCTCAGAGTGGACACAGAAGGCTGGGGCTGTAGCTCAGTGGCAGAGCACTAGCCTCTCAAGTAATATTCCTTTCCATGAAAATAAACAAATAAAATAAAGTCATTATGCCCATATATAACTACAAAAAATTAAAAAAAAGAATGGACACAGAGTCCCTCTGACCTCCTCACCTTGTCCCTTGTCATGAGCCTTGCCCAGGAAAGTCACCACAGGGATGAATTTTCGACTTTCTGACCCTGGATTCAGCTCAGTGTGGTTTCTCCTGCCCGTGAGGATAACACGAGGCCCTCTTCAAATTGATACTTCAAGTGTCACTCTGGAACTTCTGTCTGTCCGTCCAGACCCTTTCTTTAATAATTCTGCAGAGCTAGTTCCTTCAAACCCTTATCTGATCACCTACAGAGATTCTTTGCCTTCCTAGTTGCTCTCCACCTGTGGCTTCCTGAACCCTTTCTGTTACCTGTGTGTCTCACTGTGTGACGCAGGATATGTGACTTGAGGGCTATTGATATTGACATTAAGATTGGGATGGAATAAAAGAATTTGTGATCACCTCAGGCATGACACCAAATGAACCACGAGCATTTTTGGTGAATTAAAGCCAATGAAAGTAATGTAGCTTACGAATTTGCTGTCATTCAATAAATTCTGACATGTGGAGAGACACTAACATGTTTGGTCTATGTTAATGGCCTCGCTCACTTGTGACACTCCCCGACTGTCCTTCTAGCAAAGCTTCATTCTGTTATTGTCCCCTGCAAAGACTCTGAGGCCCATGATGTTGTGACAAAAGATAACTTCCTCCTAATCTTTCCATGAAGACTTTAATTTCAGAACACAGGAGGCTGTGAACAGAGAATGAGCAGACACAGCCTGTTTCCCTCAGTGTGGACATGCGGGGTAGAGGACTGTCCATCGATGGTCAGAATCAGCTGTGCCCTCTGTTCCCACATGAAGGGCAACTGATGTGTGGATGCTGCAGGCTGCTTGCTGTCCCCAATGGGGAAGTTTTCTGAGGCTCCCTGTGACGTGAATATGGGATATGTCTGCTTCCTGCAAATGATTCCATATTGATTTTCATGTTCATGAAACTGTAATTAGTGGCTGATGGGACTGTTGAGGACTTGTCAGAATTTCATCCCTTGAGTTGAAATATGTCTGCTGACAGCTGACGGAGGTGGAGTTGTCCTGGGGCACACAGGGCACACAGGGCCACATCAAGCAGGGCTTGGACTCAGAAGAAGAGCTGGTGACAGAAGATGTGATGACATGGGGGAGGGCTGGGGGAGGTGACGATGAGCAGGTGGGACGGGATCCTGGTGTTCTCTGCAGGTGGGCAGCAAAGAGGATTGTCAGCTAATAGCAGGACCCCTGACAGGTGGGCAGAGAAGTATTTTCAATCTCCAAAAGATGTCAGCAAGAAAAGGCTAGAGCCACATCTCACAGGGACTAGGGCTTGAGGCAGGTCAGCCCCAGAGGGGCCTCCGGGCAAGTACAGCGAGCTCAGCTGTGCCATGAGGTCAGGGGGAGTCCAGCAGTGGAAACTCCTTGTAGGGAACAAAGGGACCCACTTCTTGGCAGAGGAAGATGCAGAGATATGGTGCCAACCTGCCCCAGGGCCACAGGTTTTGCCCACGGTGAACACAAATGGAGTTACAATCCCATCCTGCCTACACCTCCCCGGCTCCTGACCTGCTTGGCTCACCAGCCTCTCGGAACCTGCCTCCTCGTATTCCCTGCTACTTTTTGGGAGTCAGGAGATGTCCCCAGGAGCTCAGCCCTTGCTGCAAGCAGTTGCAGGGAGGGGCCTTGCCCCAGGCCTGCGCAGGGCCCCTGAGGGTGGCCTTCCTCGCCAGCTTCGCAACTGGGCTTCCTGGGGCTGCCCTGGGGTCTGCAGCAGGGAGAGGTAAGGGCTCTGGCTCTCTCCCACTCTGTGTCTCTTGTCATCGACGTCTGGCACTGCCTGTGTCTGGAGCCTCACCAAGGGTTTCAGAAGATGATCCTCTTTCTTAGGCTGGTCTCCGTTAAGGAGGGAAAGCCATTCCCCAGCTGGGCTGGGGGCAGGGAAAGGCCCACTATCCCTCCATCCTCACTTCTTTTCTCTTTCTTGCCCAAAGGCCTTCTTCCTCTTTCAGGTAAGGGACCCCAAAGCATACCCACCCATCAACCTGTGTGGACAGATGTCCTAAGAGGCCACAGGCCCATGGGTTCTGCCCCTGCAATGCAGCTGGGGCTTGGATGGATTGCTCATCTACAATATGATGTCCCTGTCCCTCCCCCCAAACCATGCCAAAGGATGAAATGGGATGCTTTTGAAGGTACTTAAAAAATATCATAGTCAATTTTGAATTAAAGTATGTTGTGGAAAAACTTAGTCCTTACTTTTGGGATAACTGAGGGTACATTATGGACTGTAATAAATAATGGGGCAATTAATAGGGTCCAAAAAGGATCCTATAAGATTCCTACGAGGTGGAAGGATTAGAGCCTTCCTTTGCTAGCCCTCTCTTTCTCCTCACGGAGAACAGTTCAATGGATTTAGTCAAGGAAAAGGAAATGTCGGGAAGCTGCAAGCCCAGGGTATTTTTTAGGTAGCTGCAGTTATTCCGAGTACACAAATTTATAAAGTATTTTTACTTAACCTGTCATAACCACTTACAAACTTAAGCGGTCATTAATTAAAAAAAAAAAGACAACCATCATCAAAAAGAGAAAATCATATTAGTATGAGAACCAGCAGAAAGAAGATTCTCGGTTGCTTCTTTGAGTACTAGAAAGTTGGACTTCTGGTTCCTGAGAGTATTAGACTTTCTAAAGGAAACCTTCCTTGGGTCATTAGTAGCCTTTTGGGCTTTACAAACAATAAGAAAAGCAAGAAGAGAGAATTTTTGCATTTACATTACTCATTTCCGATTTTCCAGGGAATTGACAATCACTGCCGTATGGGCCCTTAGAGAGCCATAGGTGGACCTTGCTCTTGTTTTTTTTCTGGGGGGTTTAAAGTTTCCCCTTGTGCTTCAGGATTCTGCATCAGCCATGGACTCACTTATACCAACCTTGAGTTTGTTAATTATGCGTTTTTCTCGCCCAGCATTAAGAGATGGTTGAAAGATGTGGGGGAGCTTTAGTCCCATGTGTTGAGACCTCATCTGGTGAGGTTGAGTTGACCTGTCCATGTTTTCTGTGGAATTATGGACAAGGAAGAATTATAGACAATGTGCTTCGTAATTGTTTTCTCCTTCCCTCCCTCCCTCCCTCCTTCCTTTCTTCCCTCTCTTCCTTCCTTCCTTCCATTAAGAAATAAAAAAGACAGCTCATGGTGACAGGAGCATCAACTATTTCTGGGTCAATTACCCATCACCTTGAGTATCGAGCCATGAGGCTTATTTAAGGAGGGATGTGGGGTCAATTGTGAATAATCCTGTGACTGACTGTGACTCTTCCACCAGAATCTACAGTAGCCCCTCTACCTGTTACAATGAAGATCTTACTTCTGTGGTGGTGTCTGCAAAGAGCTCAGCCAACCTAACCAAGATCCCTTGGGGCTGGAGCTCAGGGAGGAGGATGAATAGGAGTCATCTTTTTTTCTCTTTGTTAGGTTCAGAGGAATTATTACTATGCCCATTTACTTAAAATAGCAGCAAATTTTCCATCTGAGTCTTCTATGAATAAAGAAGGTTTGAGCAGAGAGTAGGACAGAGTTTTGGAATCTAGAGGTAGACACTCTCTACTTTTAATTCTCTGCAATGCCATCAGTCAGCCTGGGCTCTCCTTAGTTTCTTCCTTCATAAATGGAAATTAGATATGTTTACTTCAGGAAGTTTTAGGAGAATAATAATCCTAATAATAATTATTATTTTTGCAATTGGAGATTGAGCCCAGGGGTGTATTGACAGCTTACAGAGGTGGAGTTATCATGGGGCACACAGAGCACACAGAGCCACTGAGCTACATCCCCAGCCCTTTTAAATTTTTATTTGGAGGCAGTGTCTCCCTAAGTTGCTGAGGCTAGCCTTGAACTTGTGATCTTCCTGCCTTAGCCTCCTGAGTTGCTGGATTACAGATGGGCATCATTGTGCCCAGCAAGGGGAATTACTTAAAGACCATCTTTTAGTGTTCCAAGTCACTAGGTGGAAGGTAATGGATGTGAAGGAGTTTTTGAGAAGAAATTTGTTTAATATGAATTAAGTAACTTTTGGGATTTAGCTAAGATATAGAATGATCTTTAGGCTCAGGAAACTATCATGTTGAAAAGAGGCATAAATCATATCTATTAGTGGTAGCTTCTGTGTAGGAGAATGATTTGGGCCCTTCTTGAGGTTTACACATGTTTGAGGCCCACCTTGGAAGATTCATTTTAAACGAAGGATCATTTAAGTTCTTTCTGCATTTATATTACTTTTGTTAGGATAGACTGGATTTTTACCTACAATGAAGAATCAATACGTAATTGCACGGTTTCCCACACATCAACCCCTGTTTTTATATTTTCCTCGCAGGCAAGACTGTGTGGAGCTTTATCCTGTGTTCTTGATTACATTGTGGATGGCGGGATGGTACTTCAGTGAAGGTACTCATGAAATACAAGTCAACTCTGTTCTAGTGAATATGGAGCTTAAAAATAATTACAGAGCAGATAGTCAACCATACAGTTATTGATCCTGAAAATGATTTTAAGCAAAATAAGCCATGTCTGCATAAATCTGTGTGGTAGATTTGCCAACTTTGACCCTTGTGATTCAATTCAATAATTAAAAAAATATTGGAACAAACTATATGCTGGGCACTAGAGGATGAAAAGAACATGAGCTTTGTCTTCAAATCCAAGAATTTAATTAGAATTAAATTATTAGAATTAAATAGTCACCTGAATAATTATAGTTAATATTTATGGAACACTTACTATGCTAGGCATTATTATTATTTTTAAAAAAATATCTTTATTTATTTTTAATGTGACGCTGAGGATCGAACCCAGTACCTCACAAGTGCAAGGCAAGAGCTCTACCACTGAGCTATAACTCCAGCCCACGCTAGGCATTATTTTTAAGTGTTAGGTCTCATGTATAAGATTTATAGGATTTACAACCTACACATCATATAGAGTCTATAACTAATTTCTACTTTACAGATAAGGAACAGAGAGGCTAAGTAATTTGTCTAACTTGACTTTTACCCAATAGAGGGAAAATAGTCCTAGGAGGGGGTATTGACATTTATTTGTCCTATGTACCTTTTTAGAAGGATCTCCCCAAAATAGTGCTACTGCTTATAGATAGCAGTTCTACAAACATCCCCTGTTCTTTGACTCCGGGATCCCTGGTGAGCTCCAGGCTTTATCCAAACTGCCAATCCACTCAGTAGGGAGTCTGACCGGCATGGGCCACCTTGGTTGGAGAAATTCAATCCCTTTCATTTCTGGTGACTTTTATGGCCTCATTTATATCTGCACTTGATTACTAAGAATGAAACCCAAATCCAGCTGCTTCCAGAGGAAACCCCATCCATCTCTCTCTTGTAATTTTTACTGTCAACTAAGGAATTTCAGATCAAATGACCTTCAGAGAAAGGCTCTTTAACTTTATTCCAATCATGCTTTTGTCCCTTAACGACATGAATGGAAGTGGCTGTTCCCCCACATGAGGGCATATTAATCGCTAATAAGAGAAGCGCCTTTTGATAATGGGATTCTGACTCGGCCATTTGACCCTTTGCGTGTCCCTGTGATGGGCAGAATGAGGCCCACGGCATGGCAGGAAAGGGCTTCTTGGGTATCTTATGATTTTCTTTTCATTCTTTTCCTTCCAGAGTCAGCTGCCCATTAGCTGCTCCTGGTCATTTTCTTTGGCTTTATGGGAGTCATTCACTAGTTAGGGTAGAACCCTTCAAGTTCCTCAGACACCAAGCGTCTCTGTCACCAGCCCTTTGCTGGTTCCCCTCTTCTCATCCTGCAGCATCCGCAGACCAGTGTCCTCCCCTCAGGGCCCTTTCTGAAGGTGGCCTCCTCTAGCTCCTCTCTGTCCTTCCCTCTTCAGTTTCTTCACAGCTGTTTCAAGTCTGGGATTTTCTCCTCCATTCTTTTGTTCGATGTCTGACTTTGCTGATAGAATACAGACCCTCTAGGGGCTGGGGTCGTGGCTCAGCAGTAAAGCGCTCACCTAGCATGTACGAGGCCCTGGGTTTGATCCTCAGCAGCACATAAAAATAAATAAATAAAATAAAGGTATTGTGTCCAACTACACCAAAAAATAAATATTAAAAAAAAAAAATCCTCTAAAGGCAGGGAGCTTACCCAGTCCTTAGAATAACACTTGGAATACAGTAGAAATTAAAAAAAAAGAAATCTTTTTGAGCAAGTTAAAGTAGCAAACTTAATTCCATCCAGCATGTCACAGTCCCACACATGGACGCTGATGAGAGGGCTCCGGTGGCCTGCATTTGGGAGGGGCCTTCACAGGGAGGACGCGGATATTCGCATCCATCAGGATGGCCAGATATCATATTGTAATCCATCCTTCTTCTTCTTCTTTTTTTTTTTTTTTTTGAGCTAAAATTCACATGTGGCAAAATTCACACACCTTGAGTGTTTGATGAGTTTTGACAGGTGTACAAGTCTCTGTGAGCCTAACCCCTGTGGAGGGACAGAACATGGAAGTTTGCTGCTGGTGCTCCAAGCCCTGCCTGTTTTCACTCCCTTCTGGATGCAAACACTGTTCTGATTTTTTCATCCTTTGGTTTGCACACGCCAAAACTTCATGTAGCTGGAATTGTGCAGCATGTACCTTGTAATGCTCTACTCCCACAGCAGAATGTTCTTGAGGTCGCCATGCTGTTGTGAGTAGCGGAGTCTTTTCCCTGCTGACTAACTGTCCACTAGGTGCCTCTACCACAGCTGGTTATCGATTCTTTTGGCTAATTGCAAATAAAGCTGCCATGAACATTCTTGTATAAGTCTTTATGGGCACATGCTTTCATTTATCTTGGGTAAATACATAGGAATGGAATTACTGGGTCAATAATATGTCTAGTTTTTTAAGAAACTACCAGAACTTTTCCAAAAAGGGCTATAGTATTTTGCATTCCTAACAAAACTGTATGAGAATTCCAGTTGCTCCCACACCCTTACTGCTTTGTATTGTTCTTTTAAAATTTTCACCATTCTGGTGGGTGCAGAATCTTTGTGACCAAGTGTTTTAGTCGTCTTTTGCACTGCTGCAACTTAAAGACCTGACCAGGCCAATTGTAGAGGAGAAGGAATTTATTTGGGTGCTCATGGTTTCAGAGGTCTCAATCCACAGATAGCTGGCTCCATTCCTTGGAGCTCGAGGTGGAAGAGGGTAGTGGAGGGAAGCAGCTCAGATGATGATCAGGAAGCATAGAGAGAGGTCTCCACTTGCCAGATACAAATATATACCCCAAAGCCACACCCAAACTCCCACCTCCTCCAGCCACTTCAGTTACCACTTAGTTAATCTCTATCAGGGGACTAATTCACTGATTGGGTTAAGACTCTCACAACCCAATCATTTCTCCTCTGAACCTTCTTGCATTGTCTCGCATGTGAGCTTTTGGGGGATACCTCACATCCAAATCAGAACACCAAGTAACATAATAAATTTAGTTTTGCCCACTCCGTAACTTCATGTAGTTGGAATTGAACACTTGTCAAAACTCATAGAGCTATGTGGTATGTCATTGTAGTTTTTTTGGTACCAAGGATTGAACCCAGGGTGCTTAACCACTAAACCACATCCCAATTCCTTTTTAATTTTGATTTTGAGACCAAGTCTCACTAAGTCACATGGAGTCTCACTAAGTTGTTGAGGCTGGCCTAGGACTTGTGATCCTTCTGCCTCAGCCTCCCAAGCTGCTGGGATTACAGGTGTGCACCACCATGCCTGGCCCTCGTTGTAGTTTTAAGGGGCAGTCTCCTACTGTTGAATCTTGGTAAAACATTTTCATGTGATTATTGGCATTTTGGTTTATCTTCCTATGAACTGTCTATTCAAATATTTTGACCATTTAAAAAGTTGTTTTTTTCCTAATATTTTGTTTTTTAGTTGTAGTTGGACACAATACCTTTATTTTATTTTTATGTGGTGCTGAGGATCAAACCTAGTGCCCCACACATGCTAGGCAAGCACTCTACCGCTGTAGCCACAACCCCAGCCCCAAAGTTGTTTTTCTTTTATTATTGAATTGTATATTTTTTTCAGATACACATTTTGTAAATATTTTCTCTGTCTCCATATCTTATTTTAAAAAACTGCTGCAGTGTTCTTTCTTTTTTCTCTTTCACAGTTTTTGCCGCTATTTTGGGACTGGTGTACATATACGGCCGTCACAAGTACTTCTGGGGATATTCAGAAGCTACTGAAAAAAGGTAAGGAAAACCCAATCATGTTGTATTTATGCAAGATGCAGCAGAGAAGCCTGAGTTTGTTTCCTGATCCCGAGAGCTATCAAGAGACCAGAGTCATCCATGTGGCCCGAGGTCAGGTCTTGCTAGGCCACACAGAGGCGTAACATGGGGAGATGCAGGCATGAAGCTGCTCTGCATGCAGACTTTCCCAGTCCTGTGACAGTTCCATATCTTCTCTGTAAAATGCAGGGAGATCATCTTGTCCAGTCTCCATAATCCTTTGAGTGATCAAAGGAGTGAACTGACCTCTGTGGCTGGGCATCTCCTTTAGTTTATGTGACAAAGCAAAAATTTCAAATGGCAAAAACTCAAGTGTTCTGGGCAGCGTAGACAACATGCCAAGGCTCCCAGCTTCCTCAGAGTGGCCCAGGTGGTCACTCCTTTCCCTGTCCCCCCTGCAGGATGAGTGGTTTGGAGCTGAGTCTGAGGACGTTGTCTCTGTTGACTGTGCTCAGCGGCCTGGGGATTGCAAACTGCTGTCTGGAAGAATACCTGAACCTCCATATTACCAAGAACCTGAGGTGGCCCTTCTAGCTTCTTCTCTTCCCTTTCATTCCTACAAAAGCTGCCTCCACATGGTGTCATTTGTTAAATAAATAAAAAGAAAAGTCTTCATTTTGTTTTTCTTGGAATGACTTTGTGGAAACACATCCTTTAGAGAATACATTTCCTGTTTATTTCAGGGTGGAATTTTCTGGGTGGGTCTATCCATGTCCTCAGTGGACATGTATCAAGCTCTAGTTTTGGAAGTGCATGTTGAAGTCACGATTGTTTTTGTGGGGACACAGCAGCCTGACCTGTGGGCTGGGCTTTCTGTGGATCGCTGACATAGCCTGCCTCTGAGACAGCCTCTGTCTTGATAGAAAGTTCCTGACAAATATTGCTAAGGCAACCGAGCCTCCTGCTCTGGTGGCTTGGAAGCATGAGGTGGCTGTAAGGGGAGAAGTCAGGCAAACACATAGTAGCTACAGAAGAGAGCCAGCAACTAACAGCACAGGTCACACCGACTATGAAATTGTACTTCATAAAGAACAAAAGAAAAAGAAAAAAAGGTATCATCTTAAGGAACCACCGAGGAATTGGATGCTGAGTAACTCTTCTTGGCCCTGGGTAGAGGAAACAGGGTCCTATCATCAGCTGTAGAACCTGGATTGGGTTCTGCTGCACATCTGGGGTTTAGGGTGTCACAAAGCATGTCAGCAGAACCTAGGTGGCTACCCTGAGTCTGAGCGGCTGGCACTGGCACCACAAAGGTGGAGTTTCCTCTTTTATAAAATGGGAACGTTTCTACCTCATAGCCCACAAAGACTTTGAGAAAGTGTCATAAAACATTTTAACATTAGGAGAAGAGCCCTCCGTCAGTTTTTCCAGAAAAACTAGCATCTAAATACTAGTGTTTCCAGATCAGTAGGGCAGGAAGACATAGCAAGCTCCCGGTCCCAAATAGCAGTTTGAATATCCAGAGACACACGCAGTGCAGGTCTGCAGTGGGGCACTGGGGTGTTAGCCCTGCTTCCCCACTCCTTGCCTGCTTGGTTTTGGACGAGCAGTGAAGATTCCAGGGCCAGGCCACCCTGTCCTGTCCTGTCACTTGCTGGCCATGCTGCTCCAGCAATTCATAGCTTTCTATCAGTTATGATGGTGGCTTGAATTGGGACTTTTTTTTTTTTTTAATACTTGGAAGACAATGAAGGAAGAGGGCACAGATTCTTGACTCGATAGCATCATTACTGCATGATCATGTCCTTTACAAGTGGGAATAAAAATACCTTCCATATCTTATACTATAGTATGTTTAAGGAAGTCCTATTTTTCACTTAAATTCCTTTTGGGCAGTGTAAACCATGCACAGATGTATACACAGACACACTCACCCATGCATGCACACACACACACAAACACACACACTTTTGGATAAACGACATGTGGAAATAGTGAGTGTACAAGCCTATCAAAACTTTGCATCTTAGAGTTTGTTTCCTTCATTCTAATTCCATGGTCACCAAACCACCCTCTTGACTATTTTAACTCCTATTAGATTTGGCTACATGGAGCAGATGTACTGGCCAAAGAGATGAGAATTTCTGATAGATTTGACAGTTGTACATACATTTTTTAGTATATTAGAATTTTGTCAAATTTTATTTAGAAATCAGATTCACTACCTAAAAAGAGTCAATGTCACAATGAGAGAGTTTCTATGAATCGAGTCTTAGGAGGCATCAAAACCAAAAGGTAGTGTGAGTTGCTTGAGCAAACATCCTGTTAGAGAGAATCAGCTATGAAAGACCCATGTGAGGCCCTGGGACAATGTGACTATGGAGAAGGAGGTATCAGCAATTCATGTGACTCGAATTAGGTGTAACAATGGTGGTGTTGGTAGGGACAAGAACACCTTTGTTTTGGGTCCATTTCTGATGATGACTTTGTTCTGTGGTCTATTTTTTCCACTCCCCCCTAACAGTTTTGAAATATATTGTTTCACTATGCTTTTTAAAGTTTGATGGGAGACTTAGGACAGGTCTTCTAGAAATGGAGAAATGGATTCACATGCATATAACTTATTAATAAAGGGCTTGCAGAAGGGGAAAGGAAAGGGAGTGGGGAGAAAGGACTGAGCAGAGGAAGAAACCAAGCAAGCGGGCAGCCGAGTCCCCGCCTCTGCTGACCCTGCAGGGAGCTCTGGAGCTCACTTAGTGTCTCAGAGTGTGACCAACATGTTAACTCCTTTCCTATCCTGTACAGCGAGGCACTGGATAAAGTCATTGGAGGGGCATAAACTTGTAAGCATTTTCAATTCTGGGGGTGGGTGCAGGCAAAGCCAGGCTGGGCTGAGGCTTTGAGAGATGTTATGTGGGCTGTAGAAATAAGAACTCGAGGGCGGGGGATGTTACTGATAGTGTCCACAGTAGTGGAGTAAGACCCCTATATTACTCCCCACTAACATATTGCTTAATTTTGTGTTCATGCAGTACTGAGATTGAACCCAGAGATGCTCTTCTACTGAGCTACATCCCCAGACCTTTTCATTTCTTGAGACGGGATCTTGCTAAGTGGCCCAGACTGGCCTTGAACTTGTGATCATCTTGCCTTAGCCTCCTGAGTAGCTGGGATTATAGGTGTGTGCCACCATGCCTGCTTTATTTCTTGATTCTTGCCCCCCCTGCCAAATTTTTATTATCCATTTTCCGAGTGCTCTGAATGTGCCAGCTGGAAATTGAATTGCTATGGTACTGAATTGATAAATGGACCCCAAGATGTCCCCTGCCAAGGAGACTTCTCCCTTCCCTTGGCCACACCCTCCAGAGTACACCAGCAAATTTAGAAAGTTTCAGTTGTGAGGTTGGATTAAAAAGGGCAGGAATGATTGATGTCTGTTGTTAAACAAATCTCTAAATCGTGACATCCAAATTTTGAGAAAAGAACGACAGTTAATCAATTAATTAAAACCCAGGAATAATACATCCACTTATTAATGCTGGAAACCCAGGGAGAATCCCAAAATGAACTCTACTTGGGATTGATTCAGATAATGATCATTTATTTTTGTTTTGTTTTGTTTTGTTTTTTCTTTAAAAGTGGTATGTCAACATCACCTCATGTCTACATTTCAGAGTCCTGTACATCTCTTAAAAGGAAATAAGCAATGCTCAATGTACAAAGTAAAAACAGAAAACTAGAAAAATCTGAATCAAATGGAGCCAGTTGCCATAGGTCATACAGTACAAATTAGTCATTAGATGTAATCTGAAGTGCAATACCACTGTTGTGATGATGAGTGAAGGAATGAAATAAAAATACTCTATTTTAAACAAACAGTATATATATATTTATATGTATATATATTTTTTTACAGATAGTAGACCCAGTGATATCTGCAGTATTGTAAAAACTTATGTACAAATAACTTTTTTTTAGACATTACATATACATCAGCACCGTAGTAAAAACAAAACAAAACAACCTTATTAAAATCTACCTCTCTATTCGTTGGTCCCAGGACTGAGCGGCTGGAGGAAGCTTTGAGGAGATGATGGAGGCTCCCCCTCTCCATCAGCCTCCTCCAGCTCCTCCTCATTGCTTATATATTCATTTCCTGAACCTTGCAGGAAAGGGTAATAATCATTTATCTGTGTCTCACATTTGTTTTTTACTTTTTGGTTTTCATCTGTTTCTTCTCAGCTTCCCTCCCCATTCAGGAAGTTCACAGTCATCCTGCCACCACCTTCCATCAGCCAGGTGCCTCTGGCCTCCCCTCCTACCCTTGGCTGAGCAGGTCTAGACTCCTGGCAGATGCAGAGCAAGTCAAGGGCGATGCCTGCCTGCCTCCTCCGCACAGTCCTCTGCCCAGCTTTCCCCTGGAACTCGCCTTCGGCCAGTGCGGCCTCCATGGGTTCTGACCTCCTGTGCTGAGTTGTGTGTTGGTGCACAGAAGGGAGCCAGCAAGTAGGACACGAGGGGACCAGGGACAGGAGGAAAGTCCATTCAACTTGTGCCACTTTGCCTCCATGGGAGGGGAGGCAGACCAACAGACATGGAGGTGTCACTTAGGGTGGAGCTGAGAGTATCAGAGGACACCTGTACAGAATTCCCGAAGTGGATCACCTTGCCCTTAGGAAAGGAACCTCCCCGGTTCACTATCCAAATCCGGAAGGCAGAGCTATTGATTTTTCTGTTCCTCCATCTCTGGGGTTTTATATTGGTGTTTGATGATGAGAAAGATGTTGTGCAAGGCCAATTTTAGAATGACAACCCTGGGATTCTCACCGAGAGAGTCAGAACTGGTGCTCTCCAGGCCACTCCTCCCTGGGGGTATCAGAAGTATCAGACGTGTAGCTCATGTAAACCCACATGCGCAGCACACTCTGTTCCAAGCAGACATTCGTTCCACTCTATGCAAGTGGGACAAAGAGTCTCCAGTGTCCCCTTGGCCTCCCAGGCATTGTCTCAGTTTTGCATTTATTCTGACTTTGCTCCAAAGCTTCACCTCTTCTTGGATGGCCTTTAAGGAGAAGCAAAGGCAGGCTGGGTGCAGTGAGGGGGTCCAGAGGCAGGGGTGAAGGAGGAGGCCTGGCTGACCCACACAATCCAGCAGGGGTCCCTCCACCCTGTGGTCACCAGGAGCAGATGAGAGCCACCTGCATGTCTATTATTGTATTGACCCCCAAAGACTCTGCTCAGCCTGGAGTGCTGATTGGCATGGGGCAGCTCCCTAGGACTGCCAGAAGGCCCTTCTCAAACTCAGCTGGCCTGAGGTTCATGGGCAGGGGCAGAAGACAGGCCTGCACGATCCTTGGTGGTCCTTTGGGATCAGTCCCTGTTCTTCCTGCCTGTTCTGCAAATACAGGAGCGTGTCTGGAAGGCGCGTCTCTTCCCACTCAGAGACTGGAGTGTTTCTGACCTGCACCTGCCTGTGCGGTGGCTAGCAGCCTCTGTGGGACTCTCCCTGGCTGAGGCTCTGTCTCTTGTGTCTCCTAAGCTGTAGTCCCTGGACCTGGAGCAGGAGGGCTGGCGGGTACCTCACCTCTGGCCACAGTCCAGTCCCTCTGGGCTGGAGCAGCTCTTGCTGGGTCGGGCCATCACAGGGGGCGCTGAGCAGAGGGGCTTCACTTCCTTCGTCTTCCCCCCCTGCCCTCCCCATCTCCTCTTTTGCAGCAGGGATCGGCATGGCATCTCAGCTCGATTGCTGTGTGAAAACCAGGTGAACGAGGCCCCACTGGGCCATGGTGGACACCTGGATCTTCCACCATCAGCCAGCTGAAGTTTTGCTCAGTTTACGTGGGTCAAAAAAACAAAAAAACAAGGACGGGTCAGCATCCTGTTTCTTTTCCACGTGGTAAGCTTGTACCACTGTAGCTGTGGCTCCCGGGACCCCTCTTGACTAGGGGTTACCAAATAATTCATCAAGCTCTTGCATCCACTCATCCCCTGGCCCGCTTTTGATGATGGAGTCCACTAGGTCTGCACCATCCGGGAGTCCAGGGAAGGAAGCCCCAGCGCCTTCGCTATAATTGTATGGCATGTCCTGAGGAGGGTTCCGCTCATAGGCTTGACTCTGGCTGCTGGGGGCGAAGCTGCCACTGGGCATCTGCTGCTGCGCTGGGGGCTGGCTGAAGGCTGGCATGCCAGGGACGCCCTGGTTCAGCCCAGACATGACCATGGGCCTCGCCTGGCTGGTGCCCTGCTGCCCCGGGAGTGGTGGCATCATCTGCCGACCCATGGCAGCCGGGTTGAGGGTTCTCACTGTGCCAGTGTTAGCGTCCATAACCGACTGGCTCAGTCCCTGGGGGAAGTGCTGCTTGGTCAGTCTGGGTTGGCCGGCTTGAAGTGGGTAGCTGGCGCCATTGTTGAATGGGCCCAGTTCTCCACTAGTCCTTCCGGGCATTCCCTGCAAGCTCCTCTGTTGCCAGCTTTGTGCTCCTTGCTGGACACTTCCCATGATGCTCTGAAGTCTTGGAGGGGCTTGGGGCCTTGGTAAGGCCTGGCCCACTGGGCCTTTCATCTGCTGGTGCTGCTGGGTCAGGGCTGAGTTCACCAGCATGCTCTGACCAAAGCCACTCACCATGCCAACCCCTTGGCCAGAGGCAGGCTGCCTCGGCCCCTGGGCTTGGTTGTGTGTGATGCTCATGCCACTTTGGTTTGGGTGCTGCAACATTTGGGTCATTCCTGTGCTCATACTGTACATTCCTGGCTGGCTGGTAGGTGTGGTGCTGTAAGGGGCCAGTCCCATCTCTGACTGGGCCGCAGCTGTGGCCATCGTCCCTGGGTTCTGGGAGGGCCCCATTCCCATCATGCCTGCGTTCTGTGCCATCAACCGTGACGTTCGCATGCTCTGGAGGGCTGCCTGGCTTCTCACGGCTGCTATATCCTGGGGTGAGCCTGCAGGAAAACACAGGACACTCATCACTCACTCTCCTCCATAAACATTATACTGTGGCAAGTTGCTGGAATGTCCTTTGGAAATGACAAAATCCTTAATATGAAAGGATTTACTCGGATAATATATCTTTAATAAAAATGATTATTATTTTTCTAATTATAACATATGCTGATTATGCAAAATTTGGAAATTATTGAAAAGCACAAAGACAAAAATTAAAGTCACCCAAATTTCCGCTACTTTTTGCACTGGGAATTGAACCCAGGGGTACTTAACCACTGAGTCACATCCCCAGCCTTTTTAAAAAAATTTTGAAATAGGGTCTCACTAAGTTGCTTAGGGCCTCTCTAAGTTGCTGAAGCTGGCCTTAAACTTGCACTCCTCCTGAGTCAGTGGGATTACAGGTATGCATTTCAGAAGCACACTCTTTCTCACTCTTCTGGATATGATGCCATCAACCCAACAGGATACCATTTTCTTTGAAGGTGAGGGGGGAATTCATCTCTCCAGCTAAATTAAGAGGAAATGTCTGATCTCGCTGCACATTCTATTTGTGAAGTGGAATGTGGCTCAGTAGAGAATGCTATCAATGGAAACCATTAGGCTGATTTCCTTGGAGACTGGAGTAGGATTTGAGAGGTCGGATGTCATCCCTTCTGCCCAGTAGCTATTTTGACAAATGGGACATTTTTTTAGATCCATCCTGTAGATTTCCACATGCTCTGGATTCTCTGACTCATACATGTCAGTTCAAACTGATCAGCTTCTAGAGCTAGAAAAAGAAATCATCTTGTTACTTGCTTCTTGGCAATGAACTTTGTAGCAAAGTCTACCCTTTCCAATCTGCAATGACTGTGAACTTCTCTCTGCAGATCACCAACCAATAGTTCTGTGATGCTGTTTAAATGTTGGCCAGAATATCTATTAGCACCAAGTCATTCAACTTCAATTAGGCATTTGAATGAAGCCCTTCTTTCTGATTCCCATTACATTTCCAGACCAGCCAAGTGAATGGAAATGTCACCTGTGGAACACCAGTCAATGTTGTAAAGGGCTGGGAGGAGCACAAAAATAGATTTTTCTATGGCTCTGCTAATGATTAAGTCTATGGGAAAAAGAAAAATAGTTCTTTTTCCTGGACATTTAAAGAAGATGCAGCACAGGAGCTGATCGATATTATAAGCAAATTTGATCCCATCTGGAACTGTGATGAGAAACCAGCTGAGAACAGTCTAACCTTGTTAAGCCTGGCACCTTGGCAGATAACTGAAGCATGTTTTTGTCTTCCTGATGGGGTTATTGATTTCTGGGCAGCAAATACATCTCCACATTTTCTTCCTTTCTTTAAGAAATAAAATTATGGGAATTTTGATTATGACTTAAGTTTTTGTGGCTTCTGATCAATATGAGGCTACACTGAAAAATGAAACAGTACTAAGGGGAAACTGAAAGATCTAAAAACTTAAATCCCTAGAAGCATTTCAATTTTTTTAAGCTTAATTATATCCAAGTAATTTTTGGAAAAAAATCAAACCCTCTTGGTCAAACACTGGATGGTAGTATCTCCTTCAACTTGTAATCTTGTTATAAAGTTTTGTGACCTTCACCACTGAATTTGTATCGACTGCATGGCCAATCAGATCGTGAAATGAGTTATTGAGTTGTTTACAAAAAATTTAAGGGAAAAATATTGCTGACTCAGAGATTGATTGGATAGACTCAGATTATATAAACAGACTGATGGAGAAGACGGCTGGAAACAGATTACAGGACTTTCATAATTTGGACATTTTAGTTTTATATTTATAATGGATGTTGAAGGACTGAGTATTGTCTGGACTAATTTTGTGAATGGGAAATAGGTTCCTTTCTTTAGAAGGCAGAAATGTTGAAATGCCCTTTAACAGGTAGTGAAACATTATTCAAAGCCAACCATTACTTTTACTTAGCATAAATGACGGCACCATCTAGATGCAATTCTTATTTTTTAAAAAAAGCATTTAAATATCAGCAATCAGCACAATATTTTCAACCTAAGCGAAATATAAAGCTTTCTATTAGCCCAGTTTTATGCTTTCCGTTATTTTAAACATACAAAGGAAAAAAATTCAAATGCATCCAAAGAATTAATTGTCTTTACCCGATTACTAAGTGAGTTAAACAGACTACTTTTCCTTTTTCTTTTTGTCTAAAACAGATATTATTGTGAGACACTGTAGTCACATTAATTTTCTTGTCTGTTGGTTAACATCACAATGTCAGAGAAAATCTTCCATATTCAAACAGAGATGGCAATATGAAGTGTTTTTCCCCTAAAAGGTTCTATGTTCTGTTTTCATTCACAATTCTATATTTGTGAAAAAGAAGCATTTGGTGTGGATTATCACTCAAAGGCAAGGAACTCAACAGGAAAAAGGATGGTCATTAAGACCTTTACACTGCGTGGTGGTTACGAGCATGGTGTAATAACCATGCAAGTAATTCCTAATAGAGCTTCTCTCTGAGGACTATATTTATTATCTATCAATTTACCATCTTCCCAGGAGCATAACATCACACTATCTAGGGATCCTGGAAAATACTTAACATAGCAAAAAAATTATTATATCTCAGACCAATCAGCTCAGGGGCCCTACTAACTTTTAACCTAGACTCAAAGCATTCAGAAGAGTCATATAAATACATATCTACGTCCTGTAACACAGAGGAATTATTCAACTCTGGTGGATCCTTTATTTCAAAAAGTGAGTTATGAACCTAGAAAATTCAAGGGACTCTGTGATTGGTATATCGGCATTTATGTTTTTAAAGCAGCAATTCTCAAAGTGTGCTCCCCTAGCCAGTTGGATTGGTAACTCATGAGAACCTGTTAGAAATGCAAACTCTCAGGCGCCTGGCTGGACCTACTGAGTCAGAAACCCTGTTAAAGGGGTCCAGCTGCCTGTGCTTTAATAAGCTCTGCTGGTGACTCTGTTGCAGGCTCAAGTTTGAGAACTCAGGTGAAAAGGAGGGCTCTGTATCTGCGACAAAGACTTTGTCACAGTGACTCTCCCCCCAGTCTTCTCCAGTGGTGAAACTTGAAACAGCACTTCTTCAAAGAATACTGGCACTGATCAGTACACCTGTGCACAGGTCAATTCCTTTTGTCTTTCCCTGGGTCAAGTCCAAAGGGGTCTAGGGTCATATAAATGGTCCAGGGGTGCATAGGAGTAGGAGTTATTCAAGGCCTAGTGTTTTCACAAGCACTCTTCAACAAGATCTATCAGTAACTGCTAGTGGGTTTCATACTCATTAAGCCACAAGTCATAGTGAGTGATCCAGTATATATACACATGGGTTTATAATAGAAACTAACATTTCTGATATGCCCTGATAATTTCTATTGTATTTCATTTAAAACATGTGAATTATGACTCACTAAATCATTTTAATCATCTGTTATAACCCAAAGACTGAGAAGTGCTACCCCAGGTCATAAATTGTTCACCTAGTCTATTGATCAAATTCCCGAGTGTCACACATGTGCAATGATGTCAGAGTTTGCATATATTTACATATATGCATATTTCTGTGCAGAGGCTCTGTAGCTTCCAACAGATTCTTTCCCCCCCTATTTTTTTTTAAACTGGTGTGTTACAGTTGAATATAATGTTGAGATCTGTTGTTACATATTTGTACATGCACATCATATAAAAATAAAATTTCGTATGACCCTTGACTTTCTGAGTTTGGTTTATTTCACTTGTCACAATGAGACAAATGAAGGGACTCTTCCATCCATTTTCCTGCAAATAACATGCTTCCAGCAGATTCTTAAAGGGTCGGTAACATTGAGGGGTTAGAACACTGATCTGGATCCCACTAAACAGGCAGAGGGTGAGAATTAGGGTTTCTGTGGCCCCCTGAAAACTCTTGTGGGTAAGACTGGGAAGGGTCCTAGGCTCTTCCTCCAGCCATACGAGACTCTCCAGGGCTCTCTCTTGGAGACTGGGAGGGCTTGATATTCGAGTGGGCCTTCTGCATTTACATGAGGTGGCTACGCTGGCATACAGTGTGCCCACAATTCAGGATTTTTGCAACTGGCAGCAGGTTTGACACAATTCACTTGGCCTCAAGGCTCTACCTTTCTTCTACGTTCGACATAGACTAGTGTTTGTTTCAAGCCAGATTCTTCCACTTGGTTGTTGGAAGTGAGGGTTTTAGTCACCTTACCTGTTGGGATTAGCAAGAAAGATACAGCACACGATTTTGGGCCCTGTGGTCACTAACATGACCATCTAGACATAAAAAATGCTGATACTGGGCCAGTAGGCACTGGTATGTCCTTACTGGTTACTAAACTAGTGAGAGACGCTGTTCCTTTGCCAAAGGACAGCTGCCTGAAGTCTCCCCTTCCACCACCACCCCATTCCCCTGGGCTCTCTGTGACCCAGTGACCAAAATGACAATTCCTAGCACAATAGGGGCCTCCAGGAATCCATTCTGAATGCTTGGTACTCTTCTCCTGCCAGCTGCTAAATATTTGCGAGACTCTCTAGACACAAATACAGACTGTAAGGCAACGCCACAGGCCACGCATTCCCTACGCTTTGCCACTGAGAAGGATAAGGCAGAAGCGGTGCAGAACGGCCTCACCTTGAAACTGATTGACTTGCTGCACAGGGTATGGGTTCCGCTGTTGCTGGAGGTGTTGCCGGGGGAGATGAGACTGCTGCAACTGCTAGAACGAGAGAGGACAAAAGAGATGGGGACGTGAGATGGGGGAAGGACACTTGATTATACGACCTGGGAGTTGGAGAAGGCAGGGTTGTTTCTCAAAACTCAACTTTGTGTTGAAAAATAACGTGCAAACAGGAAAGTGTGCAAAGTTCAAGTACACAGGTGGGTGGATTTGTACAAAGTGAACACAATCCAGGAAACAGCTTCCATAGGTCTATAACAGCTCCTGGTGCCCCTCTGGTCATCACCCTCCCTTGACCAGGGGTATGATCAGCCTAACTTTTAACAATGTACACTGGTTAAGTCTGCTTTTGTACTTCATAGAAAGGGCTTCAACCTGGCATGGTGGCGCATGCCTGTAATCCCAGCAACTCTAGAGGCTGAGGCAGGAGGATTGTAAGTTCAAGGCCAGTCTCAGTGACTTAGCAAGACCTTTAGCACTTAGCTGGATGCTGTCTCAAAATAAAAAAGGGTTGGGATATGGCTCAGTGGAAAAGTCCCCCTAGGTTCAATCCCCAATACCAAGGAATAAAGAATAAAAAATAAATTTATTGTAAAAAGAGATTAGCATTGATTCTATGAATATACCACAATTCACCCATCCTACCGCTGGTGGTCATTTTGGGTGTTTCTAGTATGGGCTGACATGATATCTTTGCTACGAACATTTCTGAATGCTTTTGGTGAACATCTTCCTGCATTTTGGATGTGACTTGCTGGCTCATGAGGAGTGCGTGTTGAGGGAGGTGGTTTGGACTTGAATTTTCCAACCTTGGCCTGCATGCCTTTCCTTAGCACCATGGGGACCCAGCTCAAAGGGACAAGCAACTACTTTTCAATGACCTGAATAGATGCTTTGGGCATAGGAGGATGCGATCCTCAGGGGCTATATAAAAGAGCTAATCTTATTCCCATGAAGCCACACTGCCTGTAACATGCATCTCTACAAGTAAAATATTCAGCATTTACTGCTTTGAGGAAACCACATGGGATTCCACATGTACCAAGATCCAGGAGGCCAGCATTTTCATCTTTCTTCTGCCACTCCTGGGAATTTGCACTACTATATTGTTACCAGTACACCGGGCAGGCTATTACGATCATTATCATGCTGTATGTGCAAAGCAAGAGGACCCAGAGTGAGGTGGAAAGAGAACAGAAAGAGGTATTAGTTCTAGGGCTGCCCCTGAGTAGCTGCGTGACCTTTGGAGGCTGGTTGACCTCCTTCTTGCATCTGCTGAATATGCATGAAGCACCTTCATCTGCAAGGGCTCTAAGGAACCTACAACAAGGCCCTGCTCTTTAGAGTATTCATTATAAAAATAACACACATAGACCACTTCTTACCACATGTGTTGGCTTACTATTTTTTCTCTCGTGTTTGTTCCTGAGCAACTCTATAATTTTCTTTTTCTCTACAAGGCCAGCCAGCATTCTGGCATCCAGAAGAAAAACACACCAGCCTCTACCCCGTTGACCCCAGCTGAGTGCCTACCATAGGACTCTGCAGAAAACTCTTGACATTTATCGACGTGCAGACCATTAAAGAGTCGACCAGAAACCATGCTAATCTTTTAGGCAGCAATATAGAGGCATTATTGAGAGTTAGCTGAGCATTTAAAAGTTTCTCCTCAGCTGAACTTCCCATAATATTTAGGTCTGGGGTATAGTTCAGTGGCAGAGCACTTGCCTAGCATGCTCAAGGCCCGGGGTTTGATTCCCAGCATTAAAAAAAAAAAAAAAAAAAAGGATTAAACTGTGCCACTTACAGAGAGCAACAAACCTGGGCTATGGCCTGGAGTCAGGAGTCAGGAGTCCCATTTCCCTCTTGGCTCTGCCTCTCTCTAGTTCTGTGATCTCAAATAAATCACGTAAGTTCCCTGGCCTTAAGTGTTAGTCAGCTTTCGTCACTGTGACTGAAACACCTGACAAGAACAACTTAGAGGAAGAAAAGTTTATTTTTGGCTCATGGTTTTAGAGGTTCAGTGCATGGTTGACCGACTCCATTGCTCTGGACCCAAGTAAGGCAGGCCATCATGGCAGAAGGGTATGGTAGAGGACCCCGGCTCTACTCATGGTTCCCAGGAAATAGAGAGAGGAAGGGAGAGGAAGGGGCCATAAGGAAGAAGGACCCTCCCAGGGCATTCCCCAGTGACCCCCCTCCTGCTTGCAGTGACTCATTCAAACTAGGATGGACTGATTAGGTTACAGCTCTCATAATCCAGTCTCCCCACCTACATATTCCTGTACTAACCGGAGCTTTTGGGGTATATTTCATATCCAAACCATGACACCTTAATTTCCTCATTTGTAAAATGATTGGGCTTCACTATCTCAATTTCTTTCATATCTAAAATTCCCAATTCTGTTGACCCTTTGTGAACAGATGAGAAGTGACAGGGCCTTGCTCCTGGAGAGTGAGGCATTTAATGTTAACCCACGTCTGCTTTCAACTAGAATCAGTTTATAAGTTCCCAAAGATCTGTGATCCCAAATCCTTCTGTTTTCCCTCATATGGCCTTTCAGGAAACCCAAGTGTTTCCAATACACTGTTTCCAAAATTAAAAATTGCCAGGACACTTTCAATGCTGCAGAGACAGAAAATCATCAAGGTGTTGATGTGACAGGCAGTATTCATTCTCTAGCAAAAAGTTGACAGCTCACCCCTTGGAGACTCCCCAGGATAGCCTGCACTAATAAGTGCTATCTGTAGGCCAGGGCAAGATGCCATTCTGATGTGGCTGGCACATGAGTTGCAGCTCTTCACGTTGGGTCCCCATATAAGTTAGTACAGAGCATACAGCCTCCAAAGACATTTGCACACATTATCTCATGTGATTGTGAAACCAGCTATATGAAGGAAATTATTCAAACTTAATCTGGTAGATGAAGTCAGAGGCCAAGTGGTTTGTTTCAAAATCACCACTGCAAGCAAGAGGATGGGCAGGTTCTCACCCTGAGTAAAATAATCTCGACTTGGACCCCTATTATAAATACACACGGTTGCTGAAGAATTGCATTCAGGTCACAGTCCCCCTGCCATCTTTTCCAAGGAGTCCTGTCTCTCTCTCCATGTCCTGGATTCCAAGAGGTCTTGCTCATTTTCTTACCTCTTAATCTCTGGGCATCATTTAATACATCTCCTTCTACATGCTCCTACCTCCTTCTTTATTCCCCCAGAGCTTGGCTGATCTGGCTCCTAGGAATATCCTGGGACTGGCACTGTGCTTTCTGCCTGGTCACCCTGACTTCCCCCTGTGCTTTGGTGGCAGCACACGTATCAAAAGCCATCACTCAACATCTCAGGCACACCTGAAATTTCCTGGGATTGGCCGAGGAGAGGATTTACAAAACCCAGCTTCCCTCTGCAGCTCCATTTATCACCGCCTGAGAGATATTAGCATGGCTGCTTGTCACACACCTTATGCAGGGTGAGAGGGATAGAGGTTTGTTTGTACAATAGCTGCCAGGCGGCTGACTGACCTTGGTAAAAAGGGAGATAATTACACAGCTGTTCAGGAAGCAAAGCAAAAACAGGGAACATGAGTGAACTGTGCCCAACAGGACAACTTTTCTCTTTGGGGGATAACTGGTGTTACTTCGAGCTGCTGTTCTTGGTTAGTAGGGACATCGATATGCCTGTGTCCTACCTGGAATCTTGTAAATAGGCAGTGGTGGATGCTTTGTAAATTTCTAGAATTCTGATCTCATTAGGAACATTCTAGAAGGATTACCATGAGTCAGAGCCATGTTGGGCCTTGAGCCTTATATGACAACCTCCCACCTCTCACAATAAAGAAGCTGCTGTGTGAGATCCCCTGGGCAGGGCCCCACAGGGGCCATCTGGGGATCTCTTGCAGGCGGCCTCAGGCCCTCCCTGGGATAATACTAAATCAGGCTCAGGCATCTGTAAAAACAAAACAAATCAAAACCTACAGGAGCGGTCTGCAGGGAAGGCTTTCTTTCAAAGCTGGAGGAATTATATGGCAGGGGTGGACAAAGATGCCTAAGGTAGTGGTGTATTTGTGTCAGGCCTTCCTTTAACTCACAGATTTCCTGAGCTGTTTTAAAAGCTGTCAGGAACTTTCTTAAGTTTTCACCCTCTCTGTGACCCCCAGTTCAGGTTTCCAGGTGGTTCTGTAGGCCCTATTGTTCTGCTATTGTTCCCAGTCCATTGTTCGTGACCAATTCTGCAGAATTCTCTGCAGTCCCTCCTCCTGCCACTTTCTTCCCAAGAAACAAAGTTCCTGGAATTATTATTTTTTTGCTCCATGCTAGAAATATGAGGGCCTCAGAAGAATGAGAGCCAGCCCCCACTGCAGGCTGATGACGCAGATCCCTGTACCAGGATCCAGAAGACAAGGAGCCAGCCTCGGATTGAAGAACTGTCTCTGAGAAACGGGCCTTCAAATTGATGGCCGAAGCTTGCCTTTTAAGAACAAACTAATTCATTAGAGGAAAAAGCCTAACTAATTGAAAAGCTCTAAATTCTGTAGGTTCTTCTATGGTCCTGGGAATTGCTGGTCTGTGTGCCAGGGACAGGGATTGTGGTGAGTCCCTCACAGACAGCAGGTGCCACATAAGTGCTTGCTGAATGGATGGATCACACCACAGACACACAGTACCTGCTCAGCCAGAATCTGCTGCTGCTGCTGCTGCTGCTGCTGTTGCTGCTGCCTCTGCTCCCGCAGGAACTGTTGCTTCTGCTGCTCCATCAGCTGAGCCCGCTGATCAATCAGCATCTGCTTCATGATGGCTGCCTGAGGCTGGCTGCCCAGGAAGCCAGGACCAGCAGGACTGGCCCCAGAGACCATGCTGCTCGAGCCTGGGGGCACAGAGGACTGCAAAGGGCCTGTGGTCCGGGGAAGCCCAACTGGGTGCGGCTCCTGGGGGGACAAGAAGAGAGATGGATGCAGTGATTCCTCATGGACACTCGCTGCCCTCTCAGGAGAAAGCCCTGGGACGGGGCAGGGAGCAGGCCCTAGGGGTTCTCAGGGGCACCCATTATATTTCTATAAAAACAATCCAGCAGTCCTCAAACCCGGCCTTCCCTCAGTAGAAACAGAGGCTACAGGGGATTGTGACAGAATGTGGCTTTGTCACAATTTGGGAAGTCTGAGCCAAGTCCAGTGTGTTTCAGGTGAAACTAAAGGATATGAACTGGAGTTTCAACTCATTTCCCTGCGCTCCTAGGAAAAGGAATAAGCCCTCGGGCTGGGCTCACCGTCAGCGTGGAGGTGTCCTGACCCCGCCCATGATTCTTCCTCCTTACCGTCCATTTGGCCAAAATGGACATCTTAGCAAGTAGGAGGGACAAACCCAGAAAACGGCTGAATTTTTTTTTTTAATCAACAGATCCAATATTTGATGTTATTCTAATTAATTACAACATTGAAGGGATTTAAAAATCTTGCTGGTCAGAGTTGTGGATGGTGAGCATTGGCGATGTTTTATTTTGACCAAAGCTGTGTAATTGCTTAACATCTTTAAAAATGGAATCGTGTCTCATGTGTCTAGGATGATTTGAATGTGGGGGGCTGGATTGGGACTTTGATTCTATAATTGTATGTCAGAAAGTCAACTAATGGCAATTTTTAAGGACTGGGGTCCTGAGGGGATAGAAAGTGACAGAGAGCTAATCCCCTGCAAGCCCTGGAGGATATGCTCAGAGGGATCTAAACAGCTGGGCAGAGAGGGCACTATGTAGGAAAAATAGTTGATGGGACATCAGGTGTGGGATGAGATTTAGTTTCTAGACACTTATACCAAGCACATCTGGTAATGGCAAGTATTGTTCTGCAGAAATACTTCTTCTAGATCATTAAAGTTTTAATCAACTAATCTGAACCTAGAGGAGATGATTTCTGAGGTATATACAAAGTAAGTGGGTACAGCTGTAAGGACAATAACAGCCATACCCTGAGTGACTATCATGAGACCTAAAGAATAAGAAAGGAATGTGAACAACTCTGTGGTTGTTTTAAAAATTATTATAATGCGAATTGGATTTTAGCATTTTTCTCTTTTTTTTGTGTCGCTACCTTTTCAATGTAGATATTGTTGATCATGCTGGCAGTTTCCTCTCA